>NC_139727.1:4461200-5061200 GCF_964211835.1 Anser anser
GTTATAATATTGCAAAGATTTGTATTTCACCTTCACATGCTGTACCACAATAACTTTTGCATCTGTAGCCAGCCAGCAGTCTCTAACTCAGTCCTCAAATATCTCATTCTGCCTATTTTTCAGAATTTTCACAGTACCCAATAATTTTTCCATAAATCTAGTTTCCATAAACTAGCTCTACATAGTACCCAGCAACACCCCTGCTGTATCTTAAGAATCTTTTTTCTTCATATGCAAACAACTTTTGTCTGAGAAGAAAAGCTTGTTTTCTAGGCCTGAGTGCAGCAGGAAGGATGTGGCAGATTTCCACATCACTGGTTCCTCTTTGAAGATCTATCACCAGAATCCAGACATTGCCAGAATAATGCATCAAAATAATGCATCAAAGAGTAAGGTGGTTTTTCCTCCTGTTGGCCAGGCAGCATTTCACTCTGTTGACACTTTATTCAGCATGACCAAGCTAAATGTGAAGCTAAGAATTTCAGCCTAGGTGAAGCCACAGACAATTGTCCGACTGTAGTGCTTCCAGTACCCGCACTAAATTGCCCAGACCTAGCACGGCACCTCCGTGCTGTGTTGCACAATACTGGGTATGCATTGACTAACTAGCAGTGCAGAGGGAAGAAAGACACTTTGACAAATTATCCTCCTAAAACAACCTCACTTGCTCAGAAGAGAGTGACTGAAATAGCCTTTGAAGTCAGATATGGCAGGATGAACGTCTTTGGTGGTTTTGGCACATATTCAAAGTGTTCTGAGAATGCAACAAACATGAAAGGTTACCTTGAAAACAAACAGAAGGAGCCAGTCTACTACTAAGCCTCAAAAGCACAGCCATTAAAGATCTTGTAATGTCTTACTTGGGAAAGCTGCTAAGTGCCAGATCAATGAAGAGATAATTTTGCATCGTTGGTTTCTAAGGAAGAAAGCATCTAAAATATTCTGCTTGTTTTTGAAAAACAGATTGACTCACAAAAGTAGGAAATGTGGACCATTTGCTGTTATATACCAAGGCACCACTTTTTGATTAAACTCCAGCATCAGGTTACAGAGGATTTCACAGTTCCGCAGTGCAGGTGGAGGACAAGGTACAAGCATGGAAATCAGGAACAACCGCATGTCACAGCACAGATGTAATATGCATGAGGGGTCCTTCCTCCTTCGTCAACCTGCTGAAGAAAGCAGGAACACAATATCACCAGCATCCAAAAGCTCCCCTCAGAGATGAGAACCCCAAGGGGCTTCACAGGACCACCATCTGCCCTTGCTCTTTTCCTCAAGCTAGAAGACAGTTCTCAGCTAAGGTGAAAACAGAGCAGCTCCTCTGGCACAACTGAAATGACTGAGCTAGATCTCTGTTGTTTCCTGACCTAAGTCCTGATTTCCCCATCATCAGATGGAACGACTTTTTCTGACTGGCATTATTTGAGAAAGTCCCAAATGGTTTCCACAGCTTCCAGATAAGCTCTTTGCCTTATTCTGGCACAGCCATTGTGCCAGTATCTGAAAAAGCTGTGATGTAGGGCTGACTGTTGTTTTTGCAGCAACAACATTTGCCAATATTTAGTCAAGGAAGAGGAGTGGCAGACGGTTACAAATGAGTCACTGGTAAATAATGCAAGAGAATTCTTTAGCTAACCCTGATGTAATCTTCTGGGATTGCTGAAGATTCCCAGGAGACACATGACATCAACTCCATGGACTTAACTTTAAGGAGAGTCTAGTTACAAACTTGGAGGCAGAATGCCGATTTGAAGTATATTTTATAGTGCTCCCTTGTCTCATCTCCATCTATGCTTGCCAGACGTATTGCATTAATTATGTTAGCAAATGTCGGTAGTTCTTGAAATCAGAGGTCACTTCTGGAAGCTCAAATCAGGCTCCATAGCACCATTAGCTCATAAATCACTTCCTATACATAAGTGGATGTTATGTTTTGTTTTGTTTTGTTTTCCCTAAAAATAGACATTGAAAGATATCCATACTCAAAATCAGACATAATAGGAGCTGAACAATTGAGATGAGCAAATAACTTGTGTCAATGTGATGTGACTCATTCCTTAAAAAAGAAAATTCTCATAGTTTTGAGTATTAAGAGGCCAGCATTCTTATCTATTGAAGTACACTCATTTGCCCTCCTCCACTGCCATCGTGTAGCTATTGCTTATGAATCCAGGCTTAAGACAGCATAAGCGAAAAACAGAAAGTCTAAAGCAAATACATATGAGTCAACATTTGGGGAGTGGATTTTACTGGGAGTCCCCTTTGTAACAGAAAGATTTCAAACTGAAGGCAAGAGCAGACAAATGAAATGTCAAACATGATTCCTTTTTGGAGATAAAATGTATCTCATGGACATCCCTTCATTCTTTTTCCTTCAGCATATTAACACATATTGTCCTCCTTGACTGGTAAGCCCCAACCACAACGGGCTCAACAATATGCTATATGTTTGTAAATTCACATCCACCCGCTACTATTCTTAAACACAGCAAACAACTAGCCACAATCTGGCTTAGTCATTTCCTCACAACTTTATGCCTCAGCAGCAGCACAGAGCCACAGAACAGAAGCCTACGTAGAAATGTTCAGAATCAACACAAACACAATTTTATCTAATAGCCTATTTAAGGAACCAGTGAAAGTTTCTCAGAAAGTGAAATATTCTCCTTCTCAGACTTCCTCTCCTCCTTTGTTCTTTGATCAGCGCAGGTTTGGAGATGAACGTGGGCGGCGCTGCTGCCTGGCAGCATGTACACAGGACAGCAACAAAAAGGAGTTCCCCCAGTGCCCAGAAAGCCCCAGCAGTGCAAGGCTCAGCGTAAAGTCATTGTAAACTGAGCTAAATGAGATAGCAGTGCTCATCAGTCAGCCAGAGTTAGTATTACACTGCTGAGTGGCTGAAGAACACAATGGCCCATTACCAGACAAAATATAAAATCAGAGCTGAATTTTAGAGCACCACTTTTCTCCTACAACCACAAGTGACAGCATTACATTCTGTGGGTGAAAATGTTCCCCGGTACCCTAAGAACATTCGACAAATAGAGATCTGACCCTCCTTTGTAATAACTAACACCTCACACAGCCAGAAATCTTTAGCATTAGTGGACAACAAAAATCATGAGGAAGAAAACACAAACTACAGCCCTCTTTCACTGTTGTTTTTTGTTGTTGTTGTCAGCTTTCTTTCCTGTCATTCACCACCTACTTTGACATCTATATGTACACACACATCTCCCGTGTGTGTTTGCCAACACAGTCACTGCCTGTATGAAATGGAAGCAGAGATTCTTCTACAAGCTGCAGGTGCCTGTGTGGAGAAAGAGCACAGCACAACTTGAATCTGAGGACCTGGAAGCTAATGCCACTTGTTAGATGTCACTACTGTGCCATCCCACAAATAGAAAGCAGAAAGTCTCCAAATCAAGTTAACAGTATATCTCCTGTAGCTAAACTACAAACATTATTTCACAATTTTTCAGCTTGCAGTGTCCAGGTGCAGGCAGATCTCTCCCCCCAGAATCACTCTCCTTATTAGTAATTGTATCTTCCTCCGGATGACTAGGAAATTACAGCTTAGTGTGTGCAGAAGTAAATTACCATACAGATAGTGCTCTGCTTGAAAAGACAGAAATAGTGATGCATTCACTTTATAATTGGCTGGCACTTGCTGTCGACCATATAAATCCTTCACCATGATATGGTGATTACCATGCACTGTAATTTAACAGCCAGCCGTTCCAGTCTGGAATCCTGTCCTTTCTAATCCACACTATAAAAATGCTCTGTTTGGTGGCTTAAAGTGTAGAAAGCTCCCACATCATCAAGAGCAAGAAAAGAAGATATAATTTAATGATATTTAAAAATACATCCCTAAAGAGTGAAATGTAGTCAGAGGGACTGCTAAAACTGCCTCATAATGTAATGACAGATCATAAAGGCATGTATGATACCCCTTCTTGTGGAGACTCCTGCAACAGATGCTCTTTACTGAGTGTCCCTTACAGCTCAGCAGCATTATCCCTACTATTACAGTGACATTAGATTAGAAAAGGCTACAGTTTTTGCCAAGGAAGTGTAACAGAATGAAGCCAGCTCCACAGCACTGCAGTAAACATGATTTCAGCAGTGCTTGTAAAAATAAGGTTCCTGAATATGCCTTTGAAGAGAGACCTAAGAAATTTAGGCTAATCTGTACCCTGCCCCTTCTCTTTTCCCTTTTATTTTATTGGTTCTGAAATGGAAACAAGCAGCAATGCTGTAGCCTGCAATAATAACTAGTGCAAGACTTTGCACTTCTAACACAAGTAATTTTACAGTAAGATGAGAATAGCCATATCTGAGACAGAAGTCAGTCTGGATTATGTTTTGTAATGATGACCTTTTTGTTTCACTTTCCAGCAGTGTTCCAACTTGCATGTTTCTCTACAGTTCTAACCCCCTAATATTTTGGCACCAATAATCTGCAGACTTTGCATCCTCACAGACTTCAGCTGAGATATTGTAAGAGAGTGTGCAAAGAGAAATGACATATGTGAAAAAGCTTAGGAAGAGGATATGGCCAGAGTTCAGCAGAGAACAGAGGAGCTTCAGGAAAACCAAAATAAAATTTAAAAAAAAAAAAAAGGAATAAATTAAGAACAGTATGTTCTGTTACAGTCTGGTCACTAGGAACCTCCATGCATGTGAGAGGCAGAAGTGAGAACATCCAATGCACCAACATTTTGCTTGTGGCTAGCTCAGGCTTTCTAAGACTGAGCGTCTCTCTTCCTCTGTCAGAACAGATCAGTTCTTTCATTGCAAGCTTATAAGCTTGAATATGTGTTTCAAAACCACCCAGCACTATGGCATTTAGATGGCTTTTGAGAAATGGTAAAGCAAGATCATCCCTCTGGTCTCTGCCTTCCTGGCTTGTTCAAAACTGTCTCAGTCATCAGCAGATGACATCCCAGGTCTAAAGCAGCAGCAAGTCTGTTACTGCAAAGGAGAAAGAGGCACCTGAACAGACCCATACATAATGTCACACATCCAAGGCCTTGCAGGCAGCTGCATGCTGTCTTCAGGGCAGACGAAAGTTAACACACAAAATGCTTAAAACAGGACAAAATGATTTAAAAAAATCAAGTAGTCATAATTAGTTGGTAGCCACTTTGCTAGGTATCCAGTAATTAAAATATGGAGGAGTTTTAGCTGTAAGCTGTTAACAGCAGGAAACCAAAAGACTCATGCTTGTGGGCAGACCAGACAACTGCTGAAATTTAACATATATGGTAATTTAATCGCTTGCAGGTTTTGGGGGAAAACCATCTATCCTGGAAAAGCCTTTTCTTCACTAGAAAAAAAAAAAACAGAAATAAAGTCTAGGTGTGGTATTTACCAAAGGAGCCACTACTTCCCTGCCATCTTTCCCCGGCTATATGTTTTCTAAGAATTACCAAGATTAAGAAAAAGAAAAAAGAAAGAGGAACCTGAACAACTAAAAGCAAGCTTGTGGTCAGTTACTATTTAAAATACAAGTGTGCCTAGACCCATTCATTCAGAATGTCCTCAAACCTAATGGACTAGTTCTTGTTTCTGTACTTTGTGTTTATGAAACACACCGACTCTTACCTCCAGATTCCATTGACAAGTAAAGATTTCCCACCTGTATCATGGCAGTTTCTAGGTGAGATTACAGCAGTGT
The DNA here is from genome assembly GCF_964211835.1 of Anser anser. Lineage (NCBI taxonomy): Eukaryota > Metazoa > Chordata > Aves > Anseriformes > Anatidae > Anser > Anser anser. The sequence goes on from NC_139727.1 coordinate 4,466,887, forward strand.
CCTTTAATTCTTGACTCTGTCACTGCATGATAATAAACCATCTCATTTGTCCTCCATGGAACTGTTTTTAGAGTTCGGCATAACCTGGAGCTTGCAATAAAGTAAGGAAGATATGACAATAATTTTGTGAATTTAAGTGACAGTATCATGACAACAAACAGATGAGCTTGTACATCTTTTGGAGTCTGAGCCCAAGACCTTGCTGCTTTGGAGCAGGAGTGAGGATGCAGAGTGACGCGCTTTCTGTAGCTGGTACAGACGGACTGCTCGCTGCCCCTGTGTATGCATCTAGTGGATTGCCCAGAGTTCAGTCTCATGTTTGAGACACTGAAGGATTTACCCTGTTCTTTCCTCTGAGTGAGTCACCGACACAGCATATCTCAAAGCTTTCTCACTTTTCTCCATGCCTTGTACAGCCACATCCTGTCTTTCTATGCAGGATAAGCACTGTGCCTACTCTGACACAGAGCCAGTCTGAAGGCAACAGAAGGCACTGGCATTGGCAGGATGTTACTAATCAGCTTGAACCTTCTGCCTTTTGTTTCCAAGTCACTAACCCTTCTATTTCGGTAAGAGCTGCATGATCTCTGATGGCAAAACATCGTTATAGTGCCTTCCCCTCCTGGGTCTCCAGACGTTTAACATCTGTGGTCTGCCTGTTAGACTAACAGCCCCGTTCTTCACGAGCTCATCAAAATGCAGATATTCTGGGTCAGCTGCACTTGCTGGGACTACATTTGCATTTGCCCTCTTCTGACTACATAGATACTGACCTTTGTATTTTATGTGACTAGTACATTTAGTAAATTTGTCAGCATAAAGGGTTATGACAGGTGCCTCTCATATGCAATGTGAAGTACGATGTACTGTATTTAGAATCAAATGCACAGCAGTAGTTAAAAGCGATGTAAAACTCAAAATCTGCCATCAGTTGTATTGGTACTTACATAAGTTTAAGTGAGCAATATAATTTATATAATATAATTGTGGAGGCACTAAACATAATGTGCGAATGTTAGAAGAGGTGTGTGCTATTTTTCCCTGCAGTCAGTCACAAGAGGTGGGGAAAAACACTCACAATTCAACTTACTCATAATTTAAAGGATCCTTCAGGTATTCCCACAGAAATCTCTACTAGCCAATCTGCGCTGCCCAAGTCTTTTCTACAGCACCAAAGAGTAGATTTATTTGTCTATGCTGCTACAGTAGGCTTCCAAAAGCCCCAAACAGGAACATCCAACATACAATGTTCTCTTTTATCTTTTCCAGATTTTTTTTTGTCTGCATTTAGTAGTGACATACAGAAAAGGACAAACGTATTCCTGCTTGGGATTTCCTGGCCAAAGTTGCCTGCATTCACACTCTGCATTCATTGCACAGTAATGTCACCTGCTTTTAGGACATGCCAGAATTACTGCACATGCTGTTTTACTCAACACTTTCCAGAATGCCTGGGCCTGTGAACATGCCCAGGATTTCTGGAAGTGCAAACCCAGACCAGAGCTGCTGGGCACTTACAGCAGTGCCCAGTTCAGGAATTTAATATATTCTTTGTTATATTTGCATTTTTGCATTTTGCGTATTCAGAAAAAGTGAAATGGATTGTTATGCTTTTAAATGTTTGTTAGTTTAGGCCAAAACCAGAATTACCATTTTTATTTGTGTATTTCATCTACACACAAAGAAGCTCAGGGCTTAACATGCAGCCAGACCAATCGCATACCAATGCTATTATTCTCAGTGCTGGAGTATTTATTTCGATGTGGACCTGCCTGCTTACATAAGCTTCAAAGCAGCTGAGCAAAAAGAAAATTAACACAAAATAGCAAAAAGTTTAAGTAAAATAAAATCAAGACAGAGACGTTAAATAAACTTCTTCCAGGACATACGGCAAGACAGTGTCAATGCTGGAGCCCTAAGATTCAGCAGCAGTTCTTAGACTGGGAGCTCCGAGCTCAAGCAGAATATGCTCTTGTCTCTCAGCTCAAAAAAATGGAGATTCAGTTCAAAGCAATTTATGTTATCCTCCATCAACTGTCAGGCTTCCCACTGTAAGAGCTGTTCAAAGATTTGGGATAACCTAGCTGTCTTAGCAATGATTCATATAAACAAGAAGAAAAATCATAAATAGCAACAATTACGGCTGATATCATTCGGCCCCAGTGCCAGGAGGAGGCTGCCTGCCAAGGAGAACATTCCTGGCAAGTCAGTCCTGCAGCGCGCTTGCAGCCAGCGAGCACCTGGAGCGAATCCCATGTTCCGCTCAGGCGGCCGCGTTCGTTTGGCATGGCGCTCCCAGGGCAATGCTGGGGGCTTTGGGGAGCCCCCGGTACAGGGAAATGGGGCCTTCCTCCCTCCTCTGCACAAGGGAGGCTTTGTGATAAGTGGAAGCAGTTTGCTAGGGGTTCTGGTGTAAGGCACAGGCAGAAAAAAACAGACATTTGTTTTCTTCTGTTGGCGTGCCTTAAACTGAGCTTTTCTCTTTTATTTAAAATATTTTGTTTCACAGCGAGGAACATTTCAAGATTTTTAGTATCAGTCTCCATGATAGAGTTGACAGCTTGCACAGATGATTGCTTCTGGATATAAAGCATATTGAAGCTTTTGGACTTGTAAGCAGCAGGTTTGGCTTCCTGTAATAGGAGGGGCACTTGTAAGAGAAGAGATTTAACATTAAAGCAAGTCCACATTCAGTGCAGTTCCTTCGGGGGTCTCCAAAAGGTTAAGTGTAATTTCTTTAAATCCTTGACTTCGCCAGAGAAAAACGCAAAACCTGAATCGCCTCTCAGGTTTTGAATACAGCATTTCCTGATGCCTTCTTAATATATGGTAGGAGGTAGGAACATACTTGCCTTGTAACTTAATACTAGATTAACGGCAGACACTATGAAATACATCCTTACCAGATGAGAGGAAAGGACAATTATACGAGTCTCTGTTAAAACACTTTCCAAAGTGCAGGAAAAAAAAAAAAAAAAGTATTTTTCACCTCCAACTGTTCACAGTATCTGTGGACATTTTTATTTCACGCTGAGCAAGCACAGTTTCCTATGCAGACAAGTTCACACAGCTTCAGATTCTTTGGGTCTGCAGAGCTCCATTTCCCAGGATGGTTAATTAAATTTGACTCTCCGTGTTCTTAAAAGAGTGTTCTAAGAACAACTTCCCTGAGCAGGTAGAAGCTGTAGTTTGTTCAGTAGAAGACTGCAATTTCTTAAGCTGAGAATTTAATGGAAACATATATTGTATTCTGTAACATCCTTAATCTAAACTAAAAACAATAAAGGCCCCCCAAAATACCTATCTTCCTTAAAATTCACACAAGTTAACAATCACTATCTCAATTCAAGTCATAAGCTTAAAATAATGATGGGGAATCTTGCCATAAAAAAAGATTGGGGTGTTTTGTCAGAAGATACAAAGTACAACAGAAACTCTGTAGAACTTAGCATAATTAATGACCACTATGTTATTGATTCCACACTTACACTTTTTTTTACTTATACTTTTCAGCTGTTAAAAACATCAAAATGCTTGCTTTAAACCTGATACTAAATAAGAACTGAAAATAGATTTTTTTTTTCATAAATAGGGAATTCATTTTCCAGAAGTTTAGAAACATTAGGGCTTTAGGTTGCTCAGTCAGGGAGAGTTGTATTTCTCTCCAGTGTGATATCACAACTTGTTACCCCCCCAAGTGCCCAGGTTTGGAGAGAAGGCTGCAATGTCAACGTGTTCTCAACACATGAAAGGCCAAGACATGAAACTTCCTTCCATCCCGGCCCCAAAGACCACTTGTATGAAGCACTGACTACTCTGAATTCAGGCGGGTTATTCCATTTCATTGCTGTCGACCTATATTCCAATTTGTAGTTAAGTTATCTGGAAAATCACAGTGATGTGATATGTTGACTCCACGCTTGAAAGGAGATTCTGTGATGTTTTATTGGTAGAGGATTTTTTTAAGTGAAACATCAAATAACTGATTACAAGCTTCATACATCTTTCCTAGAAAAGACTATTCTAAACCATGCAATGCATTTTAGTTAACTGAGCATATGTAAACCTCATCAAACAGAATCCTGTATGCTGGCTGATGTCGTGAACATCTTTGCTAAAAGCATTTCTTAACTGTTATCAATATCATCTTAAATACAGGAAGAGCCTTGAAATGTGGTATTAAGTCCTGAAAGGAGAACATTGAAAGTGTCTAGATAGAGATGTAGCCTTTTTTAAGCCTAAAAAGAAGAGAATTTAACAGGACTGAATAGCTCAAAGGATTAGCAGTGAGAGACACTTTCACATACGAACTTGTCTGAGTTCATCCAAATTCAACAGCAACTTAGGTCATCAAATTAAAAGAAGCTTTGGTGGTTCACTGGAAGGAAGTCTGTGGCTCTCAGCCCAGTTTCTAGAGAAAAGATACTCATCAAAAACATGCCTCTATTTGGCATCCAGACCGGGGGTTCAGAAAAGACCAAGAAAAGAAAATACACAGAGCAGTTTTCTTGCGGTATTAGTGGCCTTTCTGGAACCTGACTGAAATGCAACAGCTAGAATAACGTGGAGAACACAATCTTCTTTTGATCAGTTGTGGACAGGCAATGCATAAGTAAAAGCAGATTTCTATAGTATCCATGTAAAATTTTCTAAAAACATGTAATATATTCAGTAAGTGGGAAGGAGAGTTCAAGTGATTCACCACTGAATTCCTCCTTCCTGAATTTAAACTGTGTTTACAGCATAATGCAGCTTCTCATTATTGCATTGTTGTCAAGGGCTTTCTTTTGTACAGTCCTTCCCCATAAAACTGTACTCGGATAAATGTAGACTCCTTTCTGTCAGGAACACGGCATGAGTGTATCATGATTTCTCAGACAGAGCTATCCTGCACACCCAAGGGACACACTGGTGGGCCCCAAATGCTTTAGCAGATGATGGAGTCAGAGACATTGAAGTTGCTAAGATGAGCCATGACCACAGCGTGAGGGCTCAGACCTCCATCCACTCGCGCTGAGACAACTGCAACTCCCTGAACCACCTGGGCTCATTCCTGCTCTGAGGAGCAGCCAGCAGCCAGGGAGAGCTCGTCCAGTCACCAGCTCAATTTTCTACCTTAAAAATTCTGCAGGTCCATGGGCACGTGTGTTTCCCCAAAGACAAAGCTAGACTCTAGGAAAAAGGCACAGGCTTCTGAGAAGCTACAAATGAATAATATTTCCCCAAGCAAAGAAGAGGTGGAGAGAGAAAAATCCTTTTTTCCTTAGATATTTTCTCATATGTAAGTGTACAAAAAAACTAGACATGTTCACATGGCTGTAAATTTATTGTGATCAGTAAGCACACATAGGCAAGCGAAGTTTTCATGACAAATCATTATGTAGACTTCTCTTCATCAAAACCCTATGGACTTGATGCTGGTTGCCCTCTGTGCATGGTCCAGGTCTCGCAGGCTGCATGATCAAGTTAATACTGTGCCTAAAAATAACAAAATCTCCTACTGGCGATGTTACGAATACACAAACACACACGTATTATCGGTCTGTTTGCCTGTTCTGCTTCAAAAATGAGGGAGGGACAGGTCCAGAGCACTCTAGCTATAAATGCTTTCTGTAAAATATATCTAAAAATAACCCCCTCTTGAAGAGTAGACATTCATTTATCTACTTGGGTTTCCACCTGTTAACATTTTTCAGATAGGGGCCCTGTCTGGAAATAACTGTGTATTTCATGATGAACTCTGTATGCTTTACTGGACAGAACCAAGAGGTGACTCACTGCTCAGAGATGTGTAAATATTAAACCTGCTGCAGCCCCGGAGGCTTAGGCTTGTCTGATAATAGACAGACATCTGTGGCAGAAATCTGGACCCTGAGATTTTTATTCTACCTGGAAGAAACGTTTGCACTCTGATAGTGAGCACTCTCAAGAAATGAGTCACTCTGAGGAAGACATCATCAGGCTCTGCTTTCTAAAAGCCAGGAAAATGTTTGCATCACTCTGTGAGGCATCTTAGCAAACATTATGCCATGCTTCTCCCTCCTGCTGGTCGCAAGGCAATAATAATGATTGCTGGGAGAGTCGCCTTTTGTGGCTACTGTGGGATTCACTCACACGTCCTCACATTACAACTTCTGCCCTCAGGCTGTTCTCAAATTGCCTGTGATAGTTTTGCAAAGGATTGCAAGGGGTGTGTGGAGAATGGATGTACAGTAGGATGACATTTATTAAAGTATATTTCTATTGCCCTAACCATCATGATACCAACTCATCAATCCAATGAGGCAGGAAGATTATCACTGAAGCAGTAATGAAAACCAACCACTCCCTGCACTGTGCTCCCAGTTCTTTCTCCATCTTTTCAAACTTCTATCGACTTAGAATTTTTAAATTAAAATGAAGAAACATTTAAAAAAAAATTACTTAAGGTTAATGTAACGTTCTCTGTCCTTTTCGGCATCATCTCATGACTTTCTAGAATTCTTTGAGACAATCTTGTCTGAATTTAAACATTACTTGGCTGTTGGGATCACAAAACTGTGACAGCTACATATGTCACGGTTATCTTAATATGTCAGGGAACATATTAAGGGCAGTGGTTCTCATTGATACGGAGATTGCCATTATCATTCAGATGTAAGACAGACAAGAAAGCAGCTGCAATATTTTGGGTAACTGTGCACTCATTAAACACTAGCATCGTTCTGCAAGAATCAGAGAAAAGGTGCATTACACATAAACATCACATGAGGAGGTGTTGGTCCTGCCCTGAGAATACTGCAGGTAAGTTAAATTTACGTATCCAGATAAAGAACCACAACAACATGTAACCATTCATTTAATGAGATCTGATATGAAAAGTAATTGAAAATCCTTTGGTTTGACACAAAAGACTCCCTGTCAGAGAGGATATGGTAGGGCTGGAGACTGGGAAGAAGGATTTATGTACGTTAGGAGGGTGATACCTCAAGAAAATTTCCTAGCAGTGTACAACAGCAAGAATTAAGAAAATCACTAAATAGAGCATAGTTTAGCATATATATTTCAGTGAGGAAGACAGAAAACTATACAGAGGGCAGTTTTAACTGTTAAAAATTCAGAAGCTATAGCACAATGAAGTAGAGACTGCACTGCTACATGGGCTTAACTCCCCCCCCCCCCCCCCCCCCCCCCCCGTACACACACTGTTTTCTAGTTACTAGCAATAGGACTGCACCAACTCCTGCCCAGCATGATGCACAGTGAGGGTGGTGACATCCAGCACCGGTACTGAGCCAGCACAAGGTCCTAGCACCATGTCAGACCCATGGCCTACTGACAGGCTGTGTGGTGGTGTGGTGCCCAGTCTTGTGAATTACAGTCGGTTTCTGAGTTATCCTCAAGGGCTCTGATCACAGTACCAACCCAGGAACCCAGGCACACTTATCAAGCAGCTGTGAGCACCTGTCCCATCTCCCCACCTTCTACTTTCTCCCCCTAAAGGAGAAATAAGTTGCAGCCACTCTGACGCACAACAGCCATGACAGATAAACAGTTTGCTTTCCCATACAAGAGACACTACAGCTCCAGCCCGTAACATTCGGGCAAAGACACTGGAATCAGGAGAGCAGAGCTCTCCAAACAGTACTGTAGGCTGTTCTGACTGCTGTTTGACAGATCATTCCTGACCCCGAACTAGCCTTTAACATAACAGGGGAAAAAAATAGCAACTACCATTTCACAAAGAATTCCACACCAAGATACACTCTTTCACAGGGAAATCTTGTGGCAGAGCATGCCAGTGCAACAATAAGTCCGGGGAAGGCTTCTTTAATAGATTAGTTTGAGAGAGTTGTAAGCAACGTATTTCTGTCAACAGATAAAGGAAATTGGGAACAAACTAATTTTAATATCTCTAGCAGCTATTTCTCCAAGGCTTTTCTCAGGGGCAGGAGAGTTCAGTTGTGCCTGTGCCAGCTACACAGCCAGTGACAGCCTAGTGAAACGGAGGGGGAAATGGATTCTTCTCCACGCAGCGATCAAACTTCGATGAATTTTCTTCTTGTATGACTTAGACTGATAAAAGAACTGAAACATTAATAATACACATTGCAAAAAGTCTGACAAAAGAAACCCTAAATCTGCCTTTAGTTTCCCACAGAGAAAAAATGCAGTTTATGCTTCCGGTCTGCATGTCTTATTTTAGGTTATGGAAAATATTTTCACAGATCACTCAGTGCAGTGACCATGTAAAATTTGACCCCACAAGATCCCATATCTCTTTTTTCCACTAAAGCCAAACCCATCTGATGGTTATGGCTTTAGTTGATGTTGTCTTGTTTTGTTTTGTAGCAATTGATTTTGTTTTATATCAATCTTTACCAGACTTACTATTTTTGAGTCCTTCTGTTTTGTGCATGACTGCTAGGAAGTGTGGATTTACGCAGTTCAGAAATATAGCACAGCACTGGCAGCTAAAGCATATCATGTTGTTACAACAGCTGGTGGTCTTGAAGAGAAAACTTGCAATAAGCATGGACTACATTTTGCAAGAAATCTGGAACAAAGAATCGGTGAGTTGCCTCCACATGCTGCTAGAGTCAGTGGTTGCTCAAATAATATAGTGATACGTACAATAACTCAGTTTCCTATGAAATTTAGATTACAATGGCCTCCTCATTGCTGATGCTCTATTTTAGATAGCTTCAAGTGAAAACAGTACTGGGCTAAGTTCCTGCTTGAATTTTTACTGCCAGGTATTAATAAACAGGAGTAAAACACTCCTTAGCTTTCACTTTCTAAACAGAACTTTTGGGAGCAGCTATAAAAAATATCATTTTATTTATTAACATATAAGACTTGAGATAGCTACCCAGGTGCAAACACAGAGCATTTGAAAACCACTTCGCAATCCCTTCCCAGAGTCAAACAGCACTTTAAAACAGTATTTTAAAAAGTCCCCACTGTATTAAATACACAAATGATCTGACACTTTGAAGAACCATTTCCAAAAAACATCATAAAAGTGATTGATTATTTCTATAGAAGTTTAGCCAACACCTTTCCACCATCACACAGCTTTAAATTGAAAACGAAGAGGTGATATATCTTTTCTGGTGGTTCTCAGTAACGGTAGCACTACAGAACCTTCAAGACCCCAACCAAAACTAGGAGGTCTTGTAGAAATAGAGCTCGTATTCATGACCTACAGCATCGTAATCTGAAACGTTCATTTCCCAAACTAAACAGGACATTTTCTAGGAGTTATTATCTCAGAGATTATTACATCTCAGAAGCAATCAGAATACTACCAAAGAATACATTGCAAAGATTAATAGATATTATCCACAGTTCAACGATATTTGACATTAAATTGAGGAAAATTCTGAATCTCTCTTCATAATCATAGAATCATAGAATATCCCGAGTTGGAAGGGACCCATAAGGATCATCAAGTCCAACTCCTGGCACCACACAGGTCTGCCCAAAAGTTAAAACCATGTGCACAGTCCAATCGCTTCTTAAATTCAGACAGGCTTGGTGCAGTGACTACTTCACTGGGGAGCCTGTTCCAGTGTGCAACCACCCTTTCGGTGAAGAACCTCTTCTTGATGGGAAGATAATGCATCGGGCTAATAAGGATTAGCCCGATGCAAAAAAAATACATTAGTACACCAGCACATTTAATGGGAATAGCAGAATATAAGTCATACCCTGAAAAGTCATGTAGCTAAAGAATTAAATGTTGTGGCTCAATCTGCTTTCTGGGTTCTTAGAATAAGAGTGCTCCGCTTCTGAGCATATCTCCAAAATAGATATGAGAAACAGACATTTCATTTAAGAATTTGTATGGCATCAAATAATTAGAGAACTGAATAACTGGTAGCAATAGTAAGAATAAGAAGAAAACTTACAAAATTTTCAAGTCAGTAACTTTGAACACTGAGTTAGTGGGGAACTAAACTGATGTAATGAAAGCAGTTTTGTTCATCAGATAACAAGCAGACAAAAGTATGCCTTGCAGAAGATTGACTAACAACACTTGGATTTCAAACAAGAAACACTACTGAGTGTCTGAAAACACTGCTGTCACAGTGGAACTCTTTGAAAGCTTAGCTGGCTGACACTGGGGCTTGTGAGCGTGATGAGGCAGGTTGTCTGCATTAGCATTTTGTTGTAAAGCCTTTTCCACAACACCACATCAAGTTCAGGAGAAAGCTATAGCCTAAGAAGTACAGATGTGGGTGAAGACTTTGTTTCACACTACCAGTCAGTAAGAAACACATCAGCCAGTGGACTAAATGGGAATAATGATGCACATGGTGAAGGCAACCTATCTCATCACCTGTCACTGTATTTGCAGTGATAACTATGAACTCTTTGAGTATTTCTGAACTGATTAAAGGTGGCCTGTTTTAAAGGAGATTTTAAAATAGCTTTCATATACAAATATTTTTTTCTTATTTTTTAAAAATCTTTACTTCGTATTAAATACTTCGATCTGAGAACTCTCGTCTTATTCACAACGAGTGCACACTTTGGGGTCTTGCGCATCAAACACTTGACTTCAGGTCATAGCCCACTTTGTTTCAACACTGCAGATAATCCGAAATCTATGGCATGACCTGGTCTGTTCTGGCCACATGGAAGGAATTAACCACAGTTGCAACCTCTAGTGCTCCTACACAAGGTAAACTCACAAGAAGAAGGAACACAAAATACTGTGAACAGAGATCATGCCAGGACAGACAAAAGCACAAGTTTACTGTCTCTCTTATCCAGAATAGGGACTGTACTATTTCCTGTACATCAGCATCTGCAGGGCTAATTCCAAATAAAGACAAAGCTCTTGTGTCTTGGCAGATGACAACATGTAAATAATATCATAGTTTATACTGCTTTACTGAATTTCTCTTGGTAACTGTACACAACCACCACTGTAAGAAGAAATACTTGTCTTTCTGCTGGCCTTCTGAGTGCTACTTGGAATGCCTGGTTCTTCAGCAAACAGAAAACTAATTTTGTCCCACCTACTAAGCCCTTGCCTTAGGAAGGAATGTTGGTCCCTGTTGTTTTCAAACGTCATCAGCTCTTTGCAAGCAGAGGGTTAATTGAAATGCAGTGTATGACAGTTCGCTTTCAAACACGAAGCGAGCGGGCTATTCCTAGAATGACTAGGGGAGGAGGGATAAATGATCTGCTAGTAAAATCTTACAGCTCTACTCTGTAGTCCTGACAACTCTGGAAATTGTTAGCAAATGGGCAGCACTGCCCCAGCTGCAGCTGAAGAACTTATAAAAGAAAAGTGGTTTAAACATGACAAGGGAATATGCTCACCTCTCAGGAGACTGTTAATAGCACTTCAGACTATTGTTACCAAAAGGCATGTTGGAGTGCCATAGACCATAGCAATGCAGGCTCAGAGGCACAAATGAGCTGCTTGTCATCTCCCAGTCTGAAAGCTCTGGAGACCCTGAAAGATGTTCTGGAAGATGTTAAAGCTCATCAACCACACTCAATGAATGGGTACTCCCCAACTTCCAACACAGTTATAAAGCCTACAAAGACCATTCATTTCTTCGTGGCTGTTTGTATGGGTGCCTTGTGCACTCCAACCTCCGTGCAGTTTGCTCATCACTTCACTGAAAAAAGGGTGAGCTGGCAGAGACTATGCACTATGTTTTACCATATCGCTACTTAAGGTGTGCAAACACTGCTGATCGCATCTACAGCTGAGTTGGCACCTAGAATTAAAGTAGCATAAGCAATTTATTTGCTGAAAGAAGCTGGATTTAAACATATTAAGTAATGTTCAGAGTGTTTATGCACATAGTCCAAGGCCAGCTCCTGTTCTGCTTCACAGCATCTTTTGCAATATCCAGGAGCACCTCTGGACAGACAAGAATTTAAGTCTAGACTGACTATGTTTAGGAATAACGTGTGTGAACATAAACACATAATTCTTTCACGTTAATTCTGCAAGTTTCTTCAAACTGGGAAGCTCTGGTGATGCTCAAATGGGAAAAAAGGCTGTGGATTTCTTTGAGGTCACCTACATACTTTGAAGTTCAGAGGTAGATTCCTCACTCAATTTAAATATGTGGGAGTTTTGCTGTTTAATTCAGTGAATCAAGACTACAGCAAAGATATTTCCTTGAATACTTAGGACTTGAGTAAGATTTTGCAAACTTGTGTAAGTTCTTAGGAAATTCATGCCAAATCATACCTTAGGTACAAAAAATATAAAAGACTGAGGTATAAGCTCTGTTTTTGTTGTTGCGGTTGTTTTATGCATGTACAGCTAATAGCTAATGTTAAGGATTCTCCCACATGTTCAAAATTCCTGTAAGTGTTTGAGAGACATGCAGAAGTCTTGCAATACTATAATTTACAGAGAGCAAATATATCATCCTCATGTAACTTACAACTATGTCTACATTTCAAGAATCGGAGAAACTATGTCTACATTTCAAGAATGGGAGTGTGGAGGAAAAGAGACTGTCGAGACCTAAGTAAAATCACATCATCCCTATCTGGAATCTAACTTCTAAAGCTAAGAATTCAGGAGAATGGGTTCTCAGCTGTGTGTAACATGGAGTTAGAGAAGTTGGAAGGATTAGACCAGGTCATCCAGAATCAGCAGAAGAGAACCAGTGCTGTACTCAGGTTATTTGTGCTGTAACCAACACCACCAACTGTTGCTTAGCTACTATAATTTTAGTATAAAAGCCATAATAGCATTAAGCTGGGAAGGTAACTCCATGACCACCTGTTAACACATCTGAGTGCATTAACAGCAAGGCAATCAACATTTGGTTACATAATTACTACGGTAGGGTCAAATCATGCAAAATAAAGCATACAAACTGTGTTCTCAAATAGCTCCAAAAGAGCTGTCTAAAGACTAAGCCTAGAACTGTGACTTAGCAATTTTCAGGTGCTATTAAAGAATGAAAAAGTGTTTATTTTTAAAATAGTCTCACTTCCTTCTTTTCTAAAATAAGCACTTATTTCATGCCAAACTTAGATGAGAGTGCTAGACATTAGTTAATACCTTAGACACCCTTTGAAAAATATGTAGTGCTAAATGAACTTGAAAATATATAGATATAAGTAATACCACTACTTCCAGAGGAAATAAAATATCCATAAATAGAAAGATGAAACTACCATGAGGGAGGTCAATATTATTATTACTGCTAAACAATACTTTCAAATACTTAACAACAGTAGTTGGATGGAGCAAAAATATTGAGTCTTTACTGCTGATAATGTCAACTCATTATGTGTTTGTAGTCAGTGTTTTAGTATCCGTATTTCTTACAGACTACAATGTGAGTTTTGCAAGCTTAGCAGTTTTCTAAGTCCAGTTACTTCTGGATGTCATTTTGCCACTATGTATAAAAAAGATGACACAAGTGGGATTTTCATATGTAGTAGAATGTATGCATCTGAATTCTGACCCAGTATGTACCATTTCATGGCAGGAAGGAGCTTGTTCAGCTTTCCGGTTGCAAGACAAGTAACTGGAGAAATTCACTGCCACATTATAAGTGCAGGAAAAAAAAATAGTTTCTCCTAGTTTTCTACCACCCTTGGGTGGGAATTCCTAATTTTTTTACACCTTCCTCTGAAGGTGTCAGAACTGGCCACCATCTGATTAGATTTGAGAGATTAGTGGTCTGATCTATCTGACAACTGTTACCTTCCTAAAAAAGTTTGTGTATTTGTTATCCTATGATAATGTAAATAGGACATATTTTCTATTCCTTACATAAAATAAAAGAGTACAGTGTGGTGGTAGGATTCGAGCTGGGAATAAAATAAGAGAAAAGAGAAACAGCCTGGAGATTTTCACGACGCTCTAGGGCATTCTATGCATATGGAAATATTTGCAGTGGCATTAACAGTGGTGCCAGATTACCTCTTGCCAGTGTAAAGGCCATCTTCTGACTGTGGCAAGAAAATACATTTCTAAGGTGCCAACTGCTTTCTCTAATTTTGCAGGCTGGAGGGCACTGCTACCTTGTTTCCCATGCATTGCAGTACTGAAAATTCAGCTTCCAGAGCAGAAGAGGAAACAGTACGGTGTAAAGAGAGAAACTTCCTTTGATTCTGAGCAGAGTGGGAGAGACTCATATTGAATCTGAAGGGAAGAAGCACAGTTCTCCAGTCTGCAGTACTATCAGTGGCATGTTTAATTCCCTGGAGTGCTCCTGCAGTGTCCATACATTCAAATATACTGAAAGTAAGAAGCTGTAACTTAAGAGCATTTAATGTTATTAATATAATGTTATTGCAGCCTCAAAGCTGATTGTAGTCCATTATCATCACTTTAATCTGATTTGTTTGGATGTACTTTTAAACATTTTGTTCTCAGTAAAAACAAACAAAAAAACCCACACAATTATTTTATCATAATGGCTACTACTTCTTTCCTCAGGACTACTTTTTTCTTGTCTCAGTTTGTCCCAGAGCAGAATCTTTCTTAAATGACTCTCACCAAATGAATGTTGTCTTCTTTTTCTTCTTGTTCTTTTCTTTTCTTCTCTTCTTCACTTACTTGCTGGTGTTGAATGGAATGTAAATGTTATTATGTAAAGCCTATCCACAAATCCAAAGGCCACAAATCCAAAGGCCACAAATCCAAAGACTGTACTATCTGCTGATATCAATAGCTGATCAGCTTGCTGGACATAATAATTTCTCTTCTACATTTCATGTCAGAAAGCCCATATGTAATGCCATCTGTTCTTGCACTGGCAGCTTTACATCTTACCGCATAACATGTGGCAATTAACACGTGCATCTCTTGTAGGCATTGGACATTTGACATACAATCAAAGGGGTTCCCCAGCTGTTGCAGTTCACATTTTACTGGCAAGCCGTGAGGAGCTCTGGAGGGCCTTTCCATAGCCACTTGAAAGCTACTTGCTTTTAGGGCTTGAGCCCTGCAAATCCATCAACCACAATTCTCTTTGTACTTCAGATCTTAAACTAACGTTGATGCTGTATTTTGCAGCTAGACAGCTACCAGGAGAACTGGGCTCCAGTGCTCAGCAGTGAAGGCTTCTCTGTCATCCCTAGGATTCTCTCAGCTGCAGGATTTGGAAGCAGTTGTACTGAGGTGATGCACTTCGTAGCCATCAAGGACTGCAACTAGCTCTCAGAAGCACATTGCCTGCACAGAGCTTTACTGACATCAACAAGCATAGCATAGGGCCTTCGCTGCTGATAATCACATTTGGAAATATGCTTAGTGATATTATTTTTAACTCTTCCTGAATGCTGTAGAAGTACAGGTTTCCTACGGCAGCTGAAGGAAGCTGACCTCCCAAGGGTTTTGTGCTGTGGATGCATAAACTATATCAATTCAGATGTGGAGGGATTTCCAAAAATGTTTTGCTGCAGTTTAAACCCGTATTCTTCCTCTCCTCTACTATTTACTTTGAATTTAAAATATAGAAAGCATGTTTCCCTTGCTAAAAGGAAATCTATGCTCACTGTAATTTCATGGATAAAATAAAATCTCGCTTCATGAAAGCTCTCACTCTGAACAGCCCTGTTGGTAGAACGCTTCTGTGATTTTCCCAAAAGAAATTTTCTCTCCGCCTCAGTCCCTTGTTCAGTGTCTGTTTCCTTTACCTCATTTTGAGATCTAATTTTCCCTGGGTTTCTATTGCATTATTTTCTCTCTGCCCTCTCTCCCAGTCTCCAAGAGAAATGCAAACCTAATTAAACACAAATGGAATTTTTAGGCTATGTTAGAGATGGTTAGAAACTGTAAAGAAAACTGGTTTGCACAAAACCATGGGAATCGGTTTCCAGGCTTCTTTTTGGAAGAGCAATGCCACAAACTACTCCCAGCTTACACAAAGGAAGATACATGAGGCTGTATCTCACAGAGACTGTCATAAGCATGTAAATAAGGTGCATGGGAGTACACAAAGGGCACCTGTAACATACGTGCAATATAATAAAAGAGTCACTATGGGAAGCAGTTTTTTTACAGCTCATGTTTTGAGTGGTAAAAGCACACGTGGCAGTTGGAGGTTTGCTCAGCAGGCAGTCTCTGCCCTGTGACCAGATGTAAGCCTGCCACGTGGTCTGACCCATAGCTGTGCCTCTGGGATCACTGTGTCTGCCGTTGTCCATAGGGTCAGGACATGATGATGCAGGATGTGTTCTGTTTTCTCTCGTGTTATGTTAAACAGTGCTCCATTTATAGAATATGTATCTTTCTGTAACAGCGACAAGTCAATTATAGCAGAAGAAAAACTGTCATGCAGAAAAGAGGAAACAGCAACAGGAGATAAGTTATTTTTGTACGCATCATCACTGTAAAGTTTCTTCTAACCCTGATAACATTTTTGGTCCTTCTTTCTTGATTTGAGGTGTTAGAGCAGAATCATTTTACAGAAACAGCATAAAGACACAGGGAGTGAGACCATGCGTGTCATTTAGCACATTATCGCAGTTCTGACAGTGGCCAACAGTAGATGTCTATGAAAAAGCACAGAAGCTGGGGAAGAAGAAAACAACAATTCCCAAAGTACTTATGTCCAGCTGACTAAAGCTGAGAATCTTCGTGAGACAGAAATAGTGTCTCTGTGCTTACTGGACCCCGATGGGATTTTGCATAGTGCATTTTTTCAAACAGATTTTGAACTTTCGGTCTTTTGAACTTTGTTCCACACAAACTTTTGGAATCAGCGACATGTGTGTGTGAAACTATAGTGAAAATATACCTATAGTGAAGGTATAAACACTCAACATTCAGAAACCCTTATTTTGTCACTTACAGCTATGGATAGCACATATTTAATTTTTAATCTTCAAGAAGGACCTACCAGTTACGGAACGCAGTGCAAAGGAGTCTTCTACACCTTTGCAAACTTTTTTTTTGAATTCCATGATCATGTAGAGGATAGAAGGTGAAAAATGGAACCGCATTACGCATTGGAGTTCAAACTTTTCTTTTTTTTTTTTTTTTGGGGTGTGTGTGTGTGTTGGGGGGGTGTAAAATAACAACTTCCAAACAGCAGACAAAGCAATGTTGCCTTACAGAATGTAGTACACAATTTCTGCAGTTAGACAGAAACAACTTTATCGAAGTTGCAACATTTCCTATTTAGGACGGCTCTGAAAGCTAATGGTGTAATTTAGTACTACTCCTACTAAATCTTTCACTGACAGCATGTTAGCTGAATCACTATGACTCAATTTTAACAATACAATCCTAATTTGAGAGTTGTGACTTGAAATTTAGGAGTCCTTCCCATTACCACTTGCACATGGTATCTTTACTTTGGTGGTAGTGGTAGAGGAAAGGCATGAAGGCACACGAAATTATTTAGAACCTTCAAGGAGAAATGGTAAGGCTTTCATCTAATTACATATAATAATTTACTGATATATACCACCCTAAAGAAAGTCAAATTCAATTGTTGTTCAGACAGCAAAGCCAGTTTCAGAAGTTTGAAACACAGTGCCATCAAATCCCCTTTGCTAAAAGAACACAAGATAATTGCTTTAGGCAGTTTGAAAGAAAAATTGTTTACCTCCACCTTCATCTTATCTCACTCTCCCAGGAAAATAAGCATCCATATCTCTTCCACAGCTGTTCTTGCTTGAGCTACTTTTCTAGAAAATTCACATCTCTCTCACAGTGTGTAAGGGAAAGTGGCTTACAATTTCTTTCCTCCATAAAAAGCCCACCTCCATAACAGCATTTTAATTTAGAAGACATTGGCTTCTTTTTCCCTGATTGCTTCTAAAAGTCAGATTTATCCTCATCCTATCAAAAGCTCTTAAAACTTGTCTATAACGCAGTCAAAAAGGGTACCACTTAGAAAGTATTCTGTAAACAGTGGCTCACTAGAAACACGAATCACTTTACAGGCTTCTACTCTGTCAGACTCGGCGTTGCTGGTCTGGCTCTGTGCTCCTTTGGCCTGCAGGGTGCTGCATCTCTATGAGCCTGGCTGACAGGCACCTACCGCTACTTACAGAACCCTGGAAAATCTGCAACAGCCAAATACACATGAAATTACCACCTAGTAGTTGGAAGCTGTTGATCATCTACTTTCTTGGGGCTTTTTTCAATTTTCTCCTTATGTTAAATACATATTAAGGGCTCCTGTAAAATCTTTGAATAAAGATTTGTATTTAGTTTGGTGTATTTAGTTCTGTTCACAGTCTGATCTGGCAGAATTTCAGCCAGACCTGGTAATAAGTCCCACTAATCTCCTCACTTGCATTCTTCATGTGAGCCTTCCTGATAAATCTGCAATACCAACAGATTGCTATTGGCAGATTATGGACAGACCTTTGAATTTCGGGTAAGTGCACTATTACATCCTGAAAAATGGATCTAAAAATGATAGCTGCACTTCTGTCGATCATGTCCCAGATGGTTAACGTTCCTTCTGTTATCACAGTATTTGTATTTCATTCCCTTATTCTGCCTAAAGCATTACAGCAGTTACCTTTCTGAACAAACTCCAAGAGGCTCTTGTACTCCCAACCGCTTTGTCCCTTGCTGTACTGCGGATGGCTTCCCAGGCTACTACAGCTGCTTCTCTTCTCCCCTATTTGGAAGTTGGCTGGCAGTATGGAGATCCCTTGTGGGTTTCTGTTTAAATTCCATAGTCACTGTTGCACATTACCGTTTCCTTCGACTGATGTAAATCAAATACAGTATGAGTGAAAAATGCGAGTCTAGCCCTGGCTAACTGCTTTGCAAGGGACACTAATGAATGCAAAAAGTTTGTCTCAGAGGAGAAAATATTTCACAAGCACAGCATGCTTTGCACAGTGTGACACTGCTGAGTCTATTGACCCTCATTTGGCAGCAGTTTGCACACACTACCACTGCGTACCATATTTAATTGGCAATGCCAACACAGTATGTAACAGTAAAGAATTACACACTTGCATGGGAAATATTGTTCCCTGGCATCAGGGGCATTTTTCTACACATAGAGCTCAAAATATAAATTGGAATTTAATTTCATCCCTGAAATCCTAGGGCATTTGGAGCAAGACTTAGTAGCTCTTAATTTTTGCTTTTCATCTTCCAGCAGCTTCAAGGTAGCAGAACTCAAATACCCACTAGTATCTATCAATCAATCAATCAATAAATAATAATAAAGCACTAAATTTTTTATTAATCAATTTTTCTTTTCTGTCAAGGGACTGAATACATGACATGGAACACAATACCTTAAATAAGAATTACTTGAAAATAGTTTATCAGAACTGCCGGTTTATACAGAGCTCCTTTAAGGGGAGGTTTAAGAATCTCATTCCTTTCTGTGAATACTCAGGTGGGTAATGTCACCTGTGTAATGGGGCAAAAGTCTGGTCCACTGATACTTGACCACAACAGAAAAGAAAGGCAAAGAACAGGGATCTTCTGCATATGTAAGAGATTCAAAATTTAATTCTTAATAGTCATGAATCTAGTTAATGAGGAGACTAATGAGAAAGATGAGCATGTTTTCAGTACACTTCACAAAAATTCTAAACCAATTCTTACAGACATAAAATGTCATGAGGACAGTTGTGGTGTTTTTGTTTGTTTGTTTGTTTTTTTCAGCACAGAAGTACTGCACGGATCGATGTAATTCTGGATTCGCCCCTTTGCAACAATATAAAACTCTGCCTACAGCCCAAAGATCTTTAAACCTCTGAGTGGCACACTGTGAATATACACTGTTCTTTTTATGACACCACTGCATTTTTATGTGGAACAGAGAACAAAATGTACACATTCACGGAGCAATCTTACAATGAGTCCTACTGAATTTTGTACGAGTACAAGGTCCAATTATGTTACAATAATTGTAGGTTCAACATCTCAGGGCAGGAAGAAGGAAGTATTTTTGTGTTATTCATTAATTTTCTTTATTTGAAGCTCCTCTTAAGTCTGGGACACTGGAAGAGTTTCAGGCAAGATGAATCAATGAATACAGCACAGATAAGATACTCAAAAGTACATCATTGTGATTTATTCTGTGGATTTGAATATTTGTATATGAAGGGAGTTTATACTTATACGCAGAAATTTGGTGCTATCTAGCAATATCTTTTTTTTAAGTACTGCACGACTTGGTCATTTAGTACTTGCTGATGGCTGTGAGCTCCTATACCTACTAATACAAAGTCACAAATCTTTATATGCATGCTAAGCATGATAATTATTTAAGCCATAAAGAATCTATGAAAGAATTAAGCATCTTCAAAATCATCCAGTAAACTACAATTATATACATGCATATTCAATGAATTCATTACTACAAAATACTGTATTATTTTATTTTTGTCAGTGTTTTTTCTAGAAGTCTTGGCTAGTCCAAAGACTTTGGCTTTGTGGTGATCTGGAATGTACACAAAACTGCAGAACCCCCTGAGCCTGTTCATTCTGCTGTAGGGATATAAATAACTCAGGGACTCCAAACCAGCAAAACACTTAGAATTTCAGACTAATCTTACACTTACCAATAAACACATGCTTTAAAACCTTGGTGAGTCAAATCCAATATGAGGAACTCTTGGAAAAGAGTTGACAGATACAAGCACATAATATTACAAGGGCAAAAAACCTTGCTAAGCTGAAACAGACACCAATAAATGTGCAGCCAAAAAATAAGTAAGTATTTCATAGGTCAGCTGTATAGGCTGATTTGGATACAGGGGTCCTTTAAACTGATGTAAAATAATTAAATGCAAAAATACTTGATCAAGCATCAAGATGTGACTGCATGCAGTTCAGCTGAGATATCTGTTCATTCCAGTGCAAAGTAAAACAATGAAGCTTAGACTGATCAACAGTAATGAAGCTTAGACTGATCAACAATAATGAAGCTTACACTGACCAACAACAGTGACTTAAACAAACCTTTACACTTGTTAAGGAAATGAATAAAGAGCATACAAGAAGTCAGTTACCACATGTCAGCTGGTAGATGCAACAGCTCCGTAAAACAAGTGTCTGACTGCTCCCAAAGGGCATGTACTTAGAAAAGAATCATGGTGCAGCAAAGGCCATTTAACTTAAATGCAGTTAGCATCTTTAATTGATTTTCCTCAATTTTCCTGTGTCCATGTGTAGACATGACCATAAATACTTACTAAAATTATTACTGGTAAAATGACTGTTCAAATGCCCACCTACTGTCAATAAAGCAGTTCGATTGTTTACAAGCAAGTCGTTTATATTGACAGACTCTGAGGCAGAACACACATACTCAGAAAAAAAATATACATCCCTCATTGTTTAAAAATTGTATTTAAAAGAACACTGCCATAGTGAGCATGATACTTGATAAGCTGTATACGGCCATTTTTTTGGCTTCAACTTTTTCTTCTAGTGGTACTCATTTACCTAATCACAGAGTTAAGCTCCTGCAAATTACCTGTTGCCTTCTGAAAATCAAAGTCTATTGTAGGTTTGTAGTAATGCCGCCACAAGAGCAGAAAGATATTTTGCTTGCATTTACTGCGAATAGACTGTAATTTTAACTACATATAACCTGCCGTATGTGCTTCACATATATAGAGGTACAAGCAAATATATTCCTGTCTGGAATTTTTCAGAAGAAAAGTAGGAAAACTTGCTCTTTGAACCTCATTAGCAATTTCTAGAATAAGCATTCATATATACATATGCATTCATAGATACACATACATTAAACATGTTTATCTTTCTTTTCTACAACTGTTTTCTATTCTCAGAAAACATTCTTTGAATTGTGTTGTTACAATTGTGATACTTCAAGATAAACCCTTAAGAATGCAGTGTGGTTAATAAAATGTTTTGGACTCAAAGCAGTTGGCACTGTAACTCAAGGATAAAAAGCTAAACTACGTTTGCACTCTTGGCTTCCCAGCAGATGCTACATAGCTGTGTATACCTTCTAGCAAGAAACTCCTTGAAGGAAGCAGTGAATCGGTAGCAGCATTCTCTGCAGATCCCAGCCCCACTACGTTTTATCAACACAACATACCTATAGAAGGGCAGCTAGGAACCAAGCAGTGCTGTATGATGAAATAAATTTAGTGTTTAGGCGATGGCTAGCAATTGTGATTTAATTTTTTCAGTCCTAGATAGGCTGCTCCCATCTATCTCATTAACTGATTGGTATTTTTGGTAAGTGACCAAAAAGCAGTGTATAGTGTTAGTCTTGTTGCAGTTCCTAGCACACAGCCAGCCAAGACCTAGAACAAAACAGAACCTAACCTAGTCTCATGGCATCTTCATAAATGTAAGGCACACTGACAGAGCATTATGGTGAAATTACACTGTCCTTAATCGTCTGCTCTCTCTTTTCCCTTTGTTGTCATTTCTTAGGCGTGAAATGCGTTCTTTCTGTGCCAGCCAGCTATATGCTAGAGCTATCAATATAGTAATACCATTCTACAACAAACCCATACCAATCTTAAAATGTATGTAAGGCAGACATTAACACAGAAAAAAAAGGAGTCTTTTTTTTTTTTTTTACTTTAACAGTCTTCAGATAATCCAGTGCTTACTCCTTAGATTACCCAAAGTTAATGGCTTGATAAGAGTGAATTGCAGAATGCATTCTATGTCCACTGATCAACAATAGCCTCCAATTCTCCAGAAGATGATGAGACTTTAATCATTAAATTTTGACATATGCTTAAACCTTCATAGGATCAAGACAATAATGACATTCATTTTATACAGCATTTCTGTACACTTTATTAAGCAGCTAATCAGGTGTAACTCAGAAAAGTTAGAAGCTGGCACAATCAAGGAACAAGATCAGGTCATTCCAGAGAAAGACGATTCACCACAGACAAGTTAAACGCGTAGAAAACCTGGTCATTCTCTGCTGTGGTACCTAATACTGAAAATAACTACTATAAAATTTGCTTAGTGCATACAGCTGAACCAGAAATACGGACTTCACTGAAGTATTTGTATTAGCACAACACCTTATAATTACAGACAACCACAAGGTTGTGAACCTCTAAAAAAGGTTCTGCTCTAAAAGCAGCTTCCACTGCTCCCGCCAGATGTAGTTCCAGTGCCATGTACACCCACCGCAGGATGCAGAACTGTGGAAGAGACTGCATTGCAGCTACACTGTTTGTCAGAACGCAGTCATCTCCCTTTTTCTACCGAAGTCTATTACTTCTGTATTCATACATCTCTCTTACTCCAGTGGAAACAATGAGAGGATTTCTTCACTTCATTATAAAAATACACTATGTGTAGGAAAATGATTTGCACAATATGTGGAAAGCAAAATAAACAAATTGTCAGAGCAAAAACTAAGCCTAAGTAATGAAAATAAAAATGTATTCTTGGTGAAGGTAGATTATTGCCATGGACGTTTAGTGATCTTTATGTTCAGTGTGTAGGCCACGAATTCTTATTTTCTTACTTCACTAGGACTGAAGTTTAATTAAAATCAGAGGGAAGACAGTCAGTGCTTCCACTCTAGCATGACTGAAGCCACAAAACAGTCTTTCATGTCTACTTGTTCATTCTCATTGCAGTTTTGCAAAATAAAAAAAGTAATATGGGTAAGATTGTGCCCATGACATACCCAAATTCAGGTAATTCCATGATGTCAGAATTTATTAACCAATCATCTGGGATAGAGGGATATTGTGTCCCTAAATAAAGTGAAGATTTCTGTAAGCAGAAAAGTTTGGTGATACCATGCTTTGTGCAGAATTGGGTTTAACTGGACTCACCTGAGTTCTTATGAAATAGCAACGGTCACAGAGTGTATCAAAAACTAATCCTTTCAGTGTAACCACTTTATCTTATTTGGGATGCTAGTCACTCCTATACTGCTAATAATAGATACAGTTTCTTAACAATACTAAAATGTTGTGCATGTGGATAGAAGGATCCGCATCTCTTTTTTCTCAGTGGAAATCCATTGTGGCATGTGTAACACCATATTGGAAGGAGGACAAATAAAATAATTTCCACCTTGGGCTCAAGAAATGGAAAATACTGTGATCAAATCTATTGTTATTTTCTAACCATCTGTTAGGATCTGTAGAGTTTATGGAACTGCATAAACTGGAGAAGCAATCTCACAGTAGCAGCATAATTAGTGCATAATTACAGATACTGAACAGTGCAAGGGGCAAAAGAATCTGGATAAAAAAATAAAAACAGTACCTGCTGCCAAGCTGTTATGTATATGACATCAATGTGACAGATCTGAATACTGCAAAGGAAAGAGAAAACTGTAAAGGTGGTACTTAAATATATATTATATATAAAATATATATATATGGGCATATATACATATGCCCTTTTAAAATTGACAAGTAACACTTCCCCCCCTTTAAAACACATGTGCACATGCACATTTCAGACAGAACTCAGCATGAAAGTTCCAAGAAGACTTAAAGCAATTGTTTTGAATCAGAGAACTTAGCCCACGTGCCAGTCCCACAAAGTATGAAATAAGTGGTTTATAAGGTTTGCATACTTCCACAAAATGGAATTTGTCAGGTTATTAGTTCATAACACGGACTAATTGCTTTTTGTAAATTCTAGCTGCTTCCCATTACAATCCTGAAGGATTTTTGTGTGCATTTGTTATTACCAACCCATTGTATGCTAAAGAGGCCCTACAGGGAACATGTATATTGTAACTGGCAAGGACAACACTATACGGCCAATGCTCAACAATACGCTTATGGTTCAAGTGACTTTATACACTCATTACTGCTGAGAGGCTGGTACTTTTTGGTCTCAAATGCCAGTGCATAACTTGATTATCTGTTATCAAGCCTGCAGGTACACTTCTTTGTAAAGAAACTGGGACTGTACAGATCAGAACTAGGTGTCTGACTTTTACCATTATCGGAAACACAGCTCCCACCATACAGAAAGGAGCTGAAGGTGCTGTGAAGGTTTCTAACCCTGACTGAAATGAGTTTTCCCCAGCTCTCTCGGCCTAGTCCCTGGGGGCCAGGCACAGCCGTTGCGGGGCGGGACGCCCTGAGGAGAGCTCCCTGAGCGCGACAGGAGCCTGAACGGGCCGGGGCCGGTCCCGTCCCAGCGCAGCGCGCAGGGCACACGGCGTACCCAGACGTTTCCAACGGCAAGCCAGCCTGCCGGGAACGCTCATCTACGCCTGAAAATAGTAGCGTGGGGACAAAGGCGAAAATTCCTTAAAAAGACCAACCAGCGGCAGCAACAGCTCCCCGAATCCAAGCCTGTGCCGGCGCTACCGCGGCTGGGGGCAGCGGGCGGGCGGGAGGGAGGCGGCAGAGCCCCCCCGTTACCCCTCCTCAGGCTTCTCCTCAAGAGCAGCGGAAGCGGTCGGGACCGCGCCCGGGGCGTGCCGCGGGACTGCGGGCACGGCGAGCGGCTGCGTGTGTGTGGGGGGGGCCGCTCCCCTCAGGAACCCTCCGCAAGGGGCAGGGGTTCGCCGCCTGGCCTCGGCGCCCCGCCAGATCGGCGCCCCACCAGATCAGCGCCCCGTCAGGTAGCGGGAGCGCGCACGGCGCGCTCGCGCGCCGCCGCCTTCTTTCTCCTCAGCGGCCCCAGGGCGGGCGCCCGCAGGAATCCCACCACTCCCGCCGCCGCTCCCCTTCCCCCCCCCCCCCCCCCCCCCCCCCGCTGTCCAAGCGGCTTTAATCGTCTCCTTATATGGACACCAAAATGTCTGACGTCACCCCACGCTGGGAAACCAGCGACCGCGCAACCGAGCTTGCCCGGGAAAGGCGGCGGGGGAGGGGGGGGGGCGCTGGAATGCTGACGGACGCGGCTCTGCGCCACTGGCGGCGGCGGCGGCGGCTCGGCCATTGGGCGAGGGAGGCCGAGGGGGCGGGGAGGCGCGCGGGGCTAGGTTGTGGCGCCTGAAAAGCCGCCGCTTGGCTGCCGCCGGCTGCCAGTGCGGGGTGGGCGCTGCGAGGCACGGGCAGGAGAGCGGCGGGTTCGAGTCCCGCCTCCGCCAGCCCGAGCCGGGAGCCGCCGCTCCGCGCTGCCGCAGCCCGCCGGGGAGGGGCGGAGAGCTCGGGGTGGATTCGTGTTTTTTTTTATTTTTTTATATCTTAATTCCTCCCCGTTTTACTGCTTCCGCGGAGGCCGCGGCTTTCCCCGTGCGGTGCCAGCCCACGGGTCCGGAGTTCCGCAGGAGTTTGTGCGGACTTGGGGCCGCCCCGACGCTGCCGCCATGCCCGTCTTCCACACGCGCACCATCGAGAGCATCCTGGAGCCGGTAGCCCAGCAGATCTCCCACCTGGTCATCATGCACGAGGAGGGCGAGGTGGACGGCAAGGCCATCCCGGACCTCACCGCCCCCGTCTCGGCCGTGCAGGCCGCTGTCAGCAACCTGGTGCGGGTGAGTAGGGGCGCATGGCCGGGCCCGGCCCGGCCGCCTCCGCCGCTCCCCTCACGCAGGTACCCGTTAACGGCCGCTGCGGGGCTCAGGCGGCCCGGTCGGAGCCGTGTCCGCCGCCGGGACGCGGCGGGGAAGCCTCCCAAAAGCCTGGTTTCTGCCGCCTGGGCGACGAAGTCCCTCAGAGCCTGTCTGGGTGCCCCCCGGCTGCGAGGTCTCGGTGCGGCCCCAACTGTTGCCGTGCTGCCGCCCGGGTGTCCCGGGGGCCGCTCCGCTGGGTTGTGAGCGGTGCCTGGCGGGCACGGGCTGGGGGAGGAACGGAGCCTCCCGGGGGGTCTCAGGGGGCCTTTGCTGCTGGCCTGGGCACGGGGAGGGCGAAGCTGGAGCCGTTGGTGGCACAGCCGCCGCCGAGGGTTGCCCTGCTCTGCTCGGGTTCAGCCGGAGGTGACTGAAAATCAGCCTGAATCGCTTGGTTTCCTGAGAGCAGCTGGATGTAGCACGACTTTTCAAGGCACAAGTATTTGCAGTGTAGGCTCTTCAGCCTGAGAAGTGCGAGTGACTAATGGTAGAAGTGTTTTCTATTAATACTTTTATGACCAGCTGCATCAAAAGTACAGCAAACTGTTGCAAAGCAGAAATGCCTTGCTTGATGTAGAAAGCGCTGAAACACTGCACGCTCGTGTTTCCGTAGCAGTTGGTAATACTTACCTTGCGCTTCGGTTAGGTTCATGTACAGACGCTCAGGATTCATTTTAAAACATAACACACCTCTTGCTCAGTGTGATTCCTGTAAAGTTCTTAACCTGTTCATGGCAGGCATTATCTCTTGCCAAAAAACTTTAACTTTAAATGGAATCCTTAAAAACAGTTAAAAGTGCGTCACTGGTAACTGATAGATGCATTAAAATACTGAAATTGTGAGGCTTGTGGGTATAAGAAGCTGTCAAGATGACTAATGCAAGTGATGTGTTTATTAGATTTCAGCCTGCAGTACTTGTTGCTGCAATACTAATTCGTCACTTTGAGGTTCTGCAGTGTAACTGTGGCTTCTGGTCCCTGTGACTCCATGACGTACTTCTATAGGATGTACTGTTGGGAACACTTGTGCTTCTTGCTGGCTTGAGCTGGAACTTGTGAGTTCTAATGAAGAGCATTCTGTCTGCAGCAGTGAACTGATCTAGTAGGTATATTGGCTGTAAGGGTATGAAGCTGGAGTGTATGAAATACTTTTCCTTGAAAGGAAGACTTCAGATTAAAGCTTTGCTTCTGAGCTTAGTCTGTATCACTGGGTTGTGAGATTTATTTATTTATTTTTTTATGCCCCACCCCAAGGAAACCTGGTCTGGTAAAGCACCATTTATTAGAGAAATGCAAAAACAGAATTAGTTTCTTCCTGCAGCTTGCTAATGCCAGTTCTTTTTTCATTTTGAGCCATTGTTTTGGAAACCTCTGACTTGGTTTCCCTGCGTGCTAGCTCGATAAGAGGAAAGGCTGTTGAATTCTATTTTTGTGTGGTAATTCACAAAGAGCAAACAGAAGTGTAACTTGAGTAGGTACGTAAAAGCAAAGACGTCCTGGTTTGGTAGAATACAGCTTTGACTACGCAAAGAAAAACACAGAAATAAAGTTATGTTTCTTATCCAGAGCTGTGCTTTTAGTGCATCATTCTTAACATCATCTTTGAAACTGCAGTTTCACATAAGCAGGGATATTTGTTCAGTCAGGTTTTCTAATTGCTGGTCTTCTAGTGTCTTCAGAAAAGAAATTGCCAGTGTAACCAAGACAGCAATGTGGCTGATAGTTCTCCATGTTTCCTGCTCTGTTTGTCTGGGGTTCACCATGTAGTGTAAGTATTGGAAAATGTACATGATGGTGAATACTGACCAGCAGAGAAATCACACTTTACAAGTGATAACTTGCCACATTGCAGCACCATTTACCAGCTCCTTAGCCTATAGTAAGGGCACCACAGTTTGGAAGGTGCAGTACTTAATCTATGTAATTATTGCATTTGTAATTAACTGGTAGCAGTGTTGGAAGAGCTGAGACCCTCCCTTGTGCAAGGCCTTAGGAGGTGCCCTGCGTTGGGAAATGGGCTAAGAAATGAGAAGATACCTCCCTCAAGGAAGGAGCCACATGCAGTTATGTTCTTTACAGTTAATTTTGTTAATATTCCTGAGATACAAGTAACACAATATCTTATGTCTAGGATGGAGCAGAATTTGATAGTCTTAAGTTAAAACGATTTGATAAATCACAAGGGAATCTTTCTCACGTATGTCTTGACAACAGACCTCTATGGGAGAGCTTTTCTTTCAGTTTGCCATTCGATATTCATTTCTGTATTTTCTGTCTGAAAAGAATGTACTATATTTCTAAGCTTATATGAAGCTACCTTTAGCTTTGTGTTTTATTTAAGGTTTGCACACGCAGAGACATCTACTAACACCTATTGTAGGTATGCTTCCTAGTTTCCTGTGGAACTAGTTGCAGAGTCTTTCTAGGCAAGAAAAAGTTCAAGTCATTGTTGAAATCAATTAAACATTCACCTAAGTTAGTCTTTCACCATGTTAAATACCAAAGACTTGTTTTTCTGTACTTCTATATTAGTTTCCAATATATGTGAGTTGGATTCTACCACTTCTAGAGTATGCTGATAGGGGATAACCTTGGTAGAACAGTCCAAATAGTTTAAGTCACTTGATGACATTTGTTAAATATGAAATGAGGTACATGTTGCTCATGCAAAAGTTTTGCATGTAAAGATAAGCGGCAGATATTTTCTAAATTACCTTTGACTGTATCCAAGAATGAGAGGAGAAGTTTCAGATTAATACCAGAAGATGAATAATGTACTAAATGAGTTTTTTAAACTGAAGATCTTAATATTTTTATTGGCTGGTATCTGGAATGGATGTGTGCCATTTATGGAAGGCTTGGGGCTTGGCTTAATATTTCTTGTAGCTGAAGATGTAACACTGAAAAGACAGGACTGGTTAGAAAAATATTCGTCAACAGGCAGGGAGTAACTTGGGGCTTGCCAAATGTTCTATTACTTTAGTGGGCAGTTAAATGGAATTCAGAGTACTGAGTGTTCAAACTTCACTTGGAAGGAAAGGAACCTTGTGGTGGTTTGGTTTTCTAACTCTTTTGTAAAGTGTTAATCAAATATTTACCTTTTAAGGAGGGATTTCTATCAAAGATGACTAATGATAATGCAGAACACGTAAACCTATCACGCACTATAAAATGTAACTTCATCACTTCATAGGTAGAAAAAGATCTCTACTTTGCAATAGTGACTTTACTAACATTTATGTTCAGAGTAATGTTATGCTACTGCTGAACAGAGAAACCAAATTCTGCCCTTCCTTTTTAAGCTCCATTCACTTAGTGTCTTATATGGATTCTGGCTTTGTGTCATTACAAGCATAGACTACCCTTGTCACTTCGCGCTGGTGTTGTGAAAACTGAACTGTTTCAGAGCAGAGTCCTAGTGGTAGTGCCAAACATTGGCAGTTCCATAGGTGAAGCAGCTGAGTTTGACAGATAGGGAAGTAATTCTCTGCATGAGAACTAAGGTAACAGAGGGAACCTGTGAGGAGACTGAAGTATGCACAACTTAAACACTGGAGTGGGGTCAGCAACTTGATGTTGCCTTTTCAGAGGCTAGGTTGTTGAACCAGATCAATATTCTGAAAGAGTTGACCTGCTTTGCTTGAGACCATTACCAAATTTCTGTCCTTCATCTCAACTGAGCTTGATCTATTTGAGGCAAGCGATACCGGTGGGAAATGCTCATAACAAAAGATTTGTTAGGTGTTTGTGGTCACAAATGAAGTGGCTGAGATTGTGCAGAACAGATCTGCTCAGACAGGTCAGCATTTCCTCTAACTGATGATGCAGCTTCTGCCTTCTTGTATTTGTGCTATCTGTGCTGCCCTCTTGTATTTGAATCTACGTGTTCTGTAAGTGTTTGCATGTGTCCAGTTTCTGTTAGATTATCTTTTATGGGGGAAAATTGCTTTGCTCTCTCTTATGTAGTTAATTATAACATTTCTCAGAAATGTATTTTGGTGGATGCTGTGATGTATGCATTTGTTCAGCTACTGAGATTTGGAGATTTGTGAAACAATACTGACATCTTTCTGCAGTAACAACAGCAAACAGGCTGGGCTAATCAAGCGTAAGGGTCTCTTAGATGATGAATGTCTTGTCTTGCAATCATGGTTTATCAGATGTTACCTCCAAGTCCTGCTGCCCAACATTAATGGGTATGATCAAGATTAAGCTTAACTGGAGGTTGTACTAGATGAGAGCAACACTGTAGCATTGAGTCAGGCAGTCATTCATGTCAGGTTTCTGTCACTTCCTAAAGTTGTGAGGTCAGTCTCTTCAAACTATCA
Source organism: Anser anser (assembly GCF_964211835.1). Lineage (NCBI taxonomy): Eukaryota > Metazoa > Chordata > Aves > Anseriformes > Anatidae > Anser > Anser anser. Next base: position 4,497,620 of record NC_139727.1, read on the forward strand.
TCAGCTGAAGCACACCCCATCCATGCACAGCCAGAACCACACAGAGGACTCATGAAACAGGAAGAGTTCTGTACTAGTGCTTAGGCAGTGGCATAAAGTTTTAAAACCAAAAAGAAGCATGGGAGAACGACGTCTAGTGTATGTGTAGCAGCTGTCCTATCTCATCCTAGTGAATGAAGTGATCACCTCAAGCAATCAGTGTGTTTGGGGTGCACATATGTGAGCCTCTCAAGTGTGACAAGTTGCTGAGGCTTGCAGGGCTGTACAGGAAGAGATGTCACGTTTTTCTTGGACATGCTGTGAATTGCCTGCTGGTACCTGCAGCCCGCCAGACTGGAAATCACTCATAAGTTTGTGGAAGATGCAGCCTGCCTTGAGACCCTTGTCACAACTGCAGCAGTAAGTCAAATGCATGGCTAAACACCGTTAATAAGGAGAAATACTCCAATGGTTGTGGATAGCAGACTGGAAAAACAGCGTTCTCATCCCTAAATGGTTTCTTCTGGCATAGTTGGCTTACCTGCATCTCAGGATACACAAGACAGGAGTGAGCTCTTGGGGACAACTTTGTGGTTTAGAGGAAAAATTAACTTGCACTATTTCTATTAGGAGCCTTGTGGAGAAGGATGGAGATGAAAAACAGTGAGCTTTTTCTGTATAGAGTTTTCTGCACAGCACAAAAGAAGGCTCTCAAGTCAAAGAGTCTGCAGGAACTTGCAGAGTTCCTTTTCTTGATGTGTGTAACTCATCAAGGGAGATGGATACATCACCGCCATCTCCCCCCCAATTTTATTGTGTTCTTATTGTATTGTATCTTCATGCTGAAAGACACATCTTGTTCTAGTAGCTCATCTGAACTACCCTGTGTTCAAACTTACTGCCAAATGGCAAGTGAATGAGAGTACCAGAAGAGCCCTGAAGATCTTGTGAGAGAACAGACCTCTTCATTGTAGGCTTCTGTTCCTTATGGATTGTGGAAACGTGATTACTTTTAGGAATGAGGTTTTTTAAACAATTGTTTTTGGAGAAGAACACTTTATCTTGGTGTACCTGCAATTTCTTTAGGATTCTTTTACCGTGTTGTGGGAACAGTGGACACATGTTCTGAGAGCTGATAAAACCAGTTAGGGTGTATGCATGGGGGTGGGGGAAAGGGTGATTAATGATTAATTAGAAAGAAAGCAACTCTGTAATCACAGAGCACATCATAACTTTTTTCTTGCTTTTATCTGTTAGGGATCATCTTTACATAAGTAATAAATCAGCTTCTGATTTGAGTGGAATAACCTTTGTTCTTTTGTTATATATGAAAACTTAATTTATACCAGTCTCTTCCATTAGCTCCAAAAGGAATCTTTTGTTTTCTGTTCCTTTAAATGTGTGTGGAGATGGTGGAGGCCTTCATTTGTAATTACAAGCAGCTTGCTCTTGGGCATAAAAACTGAGAGTATTGTTCAGCAGTGGATAGTCTTACAGTGGTTCATTGGGCTAAAAAGTTCCATATGCCAACAGTATGGTGTATACCAGTCCTGCTCTGGGAAACTCAATATTTGCTTTCTACTGTATAAGTGTATCCCTCCACAGGGAGGACTTCTTAAATCCATACTGAGGGCCAAGGCGGAGGGGCTTCTTGCTCCCAATTTCTTGCAACTTTAGTGTGTCATGTAGTTCTACCTTGTGCTTTGAAGCTAGAGGATATTCTTTTTCCTCACAGGGGTATCAGACTGTGGACATGAATTCCATTAGAGAGCTTTAGCAAAAGAATGAACCACATGCAACATAATTCAGTATGTCTTACAGTTGGAGATGTGTAGCTTGATGATATCAGCAGGGTAACTTACAGGTATCTTTCTCCTTCCCACTATAGTTGTAATTTAGATTGATGAGGCAAATCATTAAGGGGACTGGGTGGGAGGGGGGAGGATAAGCAGTGGTTTTAAAGAAGTGGTGAGCAAACATGCGATGTTAATGCTAGCTACAGGAGATCTCTGAAAACATTAAGTGGTGGTTGTTGCAAATGCTAGGTATGTTGATTGGGTTCCACATCTGCTTGAGTTCTTAAACACAAACCAAATGAAATTATTGGCAAATGCTTGTCCAAAGGACAGTATGGTCTGATTTGACACTGTATTGACTACTGCTTAATTTTGGCAGTGGCCTCACAGAGTTAAGACTACTTTTTTTTTTAATCCCCGCTTCAGCTTGTATGCATTGTTCTGAAGTTCTTGTTTCTGACTGCATTTTTTTATTGGGTCTTTCTGGCTTTGTTTTTTTTTTTCACTTCTGATCTGAAGACAGAGCTAGCAATATCAGTTTTCTTCTGTTGCCAATTCTCCCTCTGTAAAGCAAGTCAAACTGGCAAACTAGATGGTAAGAAACTCTCTACATAATGATGGTTTTCTTTCTGCAGTGAAAAATTCTGTTCCATCATTTGCTCAGTCAAGTGCTGAGAAGCAATTATTTCTGATATAGACCCTGCCTCAGTAGCCATGGTTTTTAAATCTTGGAAAATGTTAACACTCCTGGCATTAATCTTTAAACATAACAATAGGAATTTGTATTTGACATTGCCATTATCAAATTTGGACATTAAAATACCTTTGTAACTGTGTACAATTCATTTAGAGCATGGATGCAGAGTAGTTAATGTTTCACTGCATAATTTCTTTTCTCAATTTTTGACATTAGGCAAGAGAACTAAAATATAGCATGTTCTATAACTGGAGTCTAAAGTAACAATTTGTGTAGGTGCATGGTGATGCAGCACACATGGGTGGCTGTTGCAGGTATCTGCACTTCAGAAGACACTTTAAGCATGTGAGATGACTAGCTGCAAGAGAATTCAGATGATAAAATAAAGGCTGGATCTTATTTTCAGTTACAAATGCTTCACTAATAAGGATCTGTGGATCTCTAAAACATGAGCTTAGCGTTCTAGCAGCTCAAAACTGAATTGGTAAAATGTTCTGTATAATGTTTGGAAGTAAGTCTGGTTTGTCTCTTTAGTAAGTCAAAACTATACTGAATCTTTAAGAATGTGAGGAGATTGCATAGAGAATCAGTGGAGGGTAAACCTTCCCTTTGTTTTGCCTAACTATTCAAGTCTGAGGAATGACTTGCATTGGCCCTGTCCTGAGACAAGAAACAAAGTTTTTTTTTTTATGAAAACATGTAGAATTCATTTTGAAAGAAAATCTTATTCTGGAGGATCAGAACATTTACTTTAATTGGGTAATGACCAATGGATAACTAATGAAAGGGGAAAAAAAAGAGGGAGGGAAAACCAACCATAATAAGTCTCAAAGCCTTGCCATGATCACTGAAACTGTCAGCTTGTACTGACTCCTTGATGACTGCAGTTTGGATAGCTTGTCTTCCCCCTGAGAGAAGGTGTGTTGGAGTGGCTTCCCAGTAGCCTGACTCCCTAGCCGGGGTAGGAAAGTGATGATTCACGTCAGAGTTATCCAATAAAGAGCAGAAGACAGAAACAAACTGTTCCTGTAGAACACTTGTGTGTCTTGCTGCTTTTGGCTTAGAATCCTCATTAAGAGATCTTGAGTAATAAAATTGCATTTTATCTTCCATCAATGGTTATGCTCACAGAACAGTGAATGTGACCTGATCTCTGCACTGAACATCTATTTGCCTGTCTCCAAATTTACTGAGTCTCAGGGACCTGGGAACGCTGAAGGCAAGTCTTATTAGTAAAGGCTTAAGTGAAGAAGGCATCGAGTACCTCAGCCTTCTGTTCTATCACCAGGCCCCCCACCCATTCAGCAGTGGGCCCACATTTTCTGTGGTCTACATTTTGCTGCTGGTGCACAAACATTTGTTGTTGTTGTTGTTGCCTTTCATGTCCCTCACCAGTTTTAACTCCAGATGGACTTTGGGGTTGACCACATGCTTGCATACTCAGTGTCTCTGTTTCTTGCCTGAGTCACCTCTCCAGTTTTCTGCCTCTTGTATGGTTCCTTTTTAAGTCAGACTTATGTCAGGAGCAGTCTGTTCCTCCATGCAGGCCTCCTGCTATCTTTGCTTGGGGTGATATATTTTGCAGCTTGAAGAAGGTGATCCTTGAAAACAACCAGCTTTCCAGAACTCCTCTTCTTGCGAAGACTGTACCCAGTGGGATTTCTTCAAGCAGATCTTGGAGGACAAAGTCTGTTCTGAAAGGCGAGGGCCTGATTTATCTTTTTCCTGCCTTTCAGGATCCTGAATTCTGCCATCTCATGGTCACTGAAGCAAAGGTTTCCTCTGACATTCCCTAACCAGTTCTTCCTGGTTTGTAAGCTCAAGGGTCAGTGAAGTGCCTCTTTGAAGCTTAGAATATCTGACAGGAAAACTATAGTAACTTTTCTTTGTAAGCACTTGTTTTATATTGATTACATGATAGCCTAAGAAGGCTTACATGAGCAAGTGACATGCTTCACCTTGGTCCTCAGATGCACACAATGCATAAATGAAATGAGGAATTACATTTAGGGAAAGTACATGCTACTTGGGCTAATTTTACAATTTTATGCTCAGACTTCTGTATGCAGTATAAGATCATAGAATCATTCAGGTTGGAAAAGACCTCTGAGATCGAGTCCAGCCTTTAACCTAGTACTGAATTCCACCATTAAACCATGCTGTGAAGTTCTACATCTACACATTTCTTGAAGACCTCCAGGGATGGTGATTCAGCTAGTTCCCTGGGCAGCCTATTCGATTGCTGCACAACCCTTTCAGTGAAGAAATTTCTCCTAGTATCTGGCCTAAACCTCCCTGGCACAACTCGAGGCTGCTCCCCCTCATCACTTGGTGCTTGGGAGAAGAGCCCGATTCCCACCTCGCTACAAAGTCCTTTAAGGTAATTGTAAAGTACAAAGATGTTTGGGTATTCAGCAGCCATTCTATTCTCATTGCTCTCTAAACTCATGTTTAGACAATTTAAAGTAAATCTTGTATGATAATTCCAAAATTGTCTAAGTTATTTAACTGTTCCAGAAGATCTACATCATTAATTCAAGACAGCCTTGGTTCAGGTTAGCAGTAGGCAAAGACCAGAAAGCAGCCTTCTGTGAAGATTGCAAGTTAAACATTTGTAGTTCATAAGGGTATTCAGGAGTACTTGGTATTCTTGTGGTGGTGTTTATCTGGCAATTGACTTGTTTATCTGAGTAGATGATAGGACAGACTTGCTTTTTGACATTTGATGAATACACTGATGATGCTGGGTGTTTGTATGAATATCTAAGATGGGCGTATCCCTCCTTAAATGCTGAAGAGCGCATAAAAAAGGTGATGGAAATTAATTTCTTGAATAGGTGAAGTCCCATAAGCGCTAAAGTAACAGTGAATGATGACTTCTGTAACCACAAACTGTTTGGGACCGCTTTGGCCTGTAGTGGATAAATCATGGGTGTTGCCTTACTTAAGTCAGTGTGATGACAAAGAGTAATGAATGTTTTTGTATGTTGAACAATGTTTGTTTTTGATGAAATTAAAAAAAAAAAAGGTTGTTCTATAATGAAAGGAGCAGGTGTGATGACATGGGAAGGTTATTAAAGGCCAAACCAGAAAGTCTGTGTGAACTTGCCCAGTTGTAATCTTAGAGCCACTTCCTGGACATCAGCTCTTCTGCAGGCTCCTTCTGTCAAGCAGGGAAGCTATCAGAAGCTGTGATCTGGAATGTGAGTTTCTCCAGCAGCGTTTCTTCCTCTGCTGTCTTCCAACCTTTTCCTGCTTCTGGAAGAGGCTGCTTATTGCAACTCTCTTTGAGGAGGGAAACATTAATAAAATGTTCTTATGCAGGCCATGTTTTGTTTTCATTAATAACTTCCTTGGAAGGAGCAGAAACTGAGACTTGAACAAGATGGACTGTCATTATGTTTGAGAGCCACATAACGTGTTAGTTTTGACAAGAGTTTTGGGGTGAGCTTGGTTCCTGGTGACAACAAATTTGGTTAGGTTTTGAACAACTGGACTTGTCATTTAGGAGTAAAATATTTCTGTGCATAGGTAATGAATGGTTAAAACTGTTAATATCAAAATGAGATACAGCAATGTGGAATTGAATGAAATGATTAGTGCTCAGACAAGCTGGTACCTTCAATGTCTGTATTTCAACTCTATGGATACTAAACATACTTAGAAGTTTTTAATATTGAAATATGTAATGAATGATAACTAAGTGTTATCAGTATAAAAATGCTGCTTCAAGCATCCAGTTGGAAGTTACTGGGGAGCTTACTTGCTAGTGCTGTTCTTAATGGTGTGTGTATTTGCTTTTGAAACTTAAAACTTAATTTGTTACTTTCTTCAAGACTGATCTTTAAGTTTCCAATTTCAGTCTTTGAATGTGCATGGATAGGTTTAAACCCAAGTCAGCTAAGTCTGCAGAAGCTATTTTTAATAGGTCACAAAAAAACACACCAAATATTCAAGTTATGTTGAAGTAAATAAATGTTTTTAAATTGTTGCACAACTTATAAGGTTGTATGTGAGAGGAGAAGTTAGTAAACTGACTAGTATTTGTTGCACTAGGCTGAACATCACTTTGCAGCTTTTACAGCATGATACTTTTGCTGAGTAACTGGGAGATTAAACAAATCAGTTTCTCCTAAACAAATCAGTTTCTCCCAAACTCGAGCAGAGCTGTGGTGAAAAGGTCAGTTTTTATTTAGTGTGCCCTGATACAATGACAAAAAATTGGACTGTGAAGGGCCAGCAATTGCCAAAGGATTGACTTGACTGTAGCAGCTGAAAAAGTGCTGCTTGATTCTTTGCTATTTTTTAAAAAAGTTGCCTTTTTCAGAAAATCAAGGAGTGGGAACATCAATAAATCTTAGTTTGGTTTCAGATTTCCTTAGGTCTTTCTCTGGAAAAAAATGTTAACTTGATGAAGCATAGCACTACTTTCACTTCTGTTAAGTTAATGCTGGAGAGAACGTGCATTCCTCAACTCCCTGAGCAGGCTGTTCTGGCACTTGGGCCGTCAGTCCAGCCCACCCCCCATGCAGGAGGAAGAAATATATTTTTTCTGTTGATCCCATTTCCTTCTCCCCAGCTTGACAGATAATTTTAACTCCAAACTCTAGAATATATTTTTTTCTCCCAGTTGCAAGCCAACTTCTGGCATAGTAATTTTCCTGTTGTAGTTTTTGGTGGGGGCAGGTAGAATCTGACCTCCAATTACTCAGGGTAGTGAAATGCTAAAGAAACTTCATAACTCTGAAGCAGTAACTGGTTTGAAGAGCTATTTCTTAGCCTCTTGTGTGACAGATCTCTACATCATTGTTCTCTGCAAGAAGAGAAGGTGCCAAACAAACTACTGCATGTGGCTTTTGCTTCAAATATTTTGGTGGTGCTGATTAACTGTGTTGTATGTAGCATGGCATTGGTAGGGTATGAGGGGTTTTCTAAACTCAAAGGATATAGGTTTTGATTTCATAGCTGAGCAGTTCCTTTCCTCAGACAGTTTTCTTGCTGGCTTGCTAGCTGCCTCAGAAATATGTAGTTGTTTCACACTAGTATAGTGGTTTGTAAGAAGAGTGATGCTCTTCTCTTCTGTTGCTTTTAAATTCAGAACAACTTCCTCAAAAAAAGATGAGGTGTTGTTTGGGCTGTGTGAGTAAGCTTCTAAAAAAGTTAGAATTGCCACCTATAACTAAACATGGTAGCAATTAGATAATGAAATGATGAAATGATAAAGGTGTTTTAGTGTTCTTCCATTGTTTAAGTACTTGATTGTGACCTTTGAGTTTCTTGCTGATGCTAATTTTCTTGTTTCATCTAACCCAGAACTGTTGTCAGATCAGACACTTCTTTATCTGATTTTATTAAAAATATGCACGCAGTTGGCAGAAGTCTGATAGAGGATGCTTTGTTTGCAATTTTTTTGCAGTGATTCCCACATAAGTGAGTCATATTCTACACACTGAAGTAATTGTGGAGCAGGTATAAGTGGCCATGAGTACTGGGGGCAAAATCAACCTGGAAAATAGTCATGTAATATCAAGTTTCTGACACAGGTAAGGTTTTAATGGTGCTGTAAATGAGCTCTGTCCCTTAGAAAACAGCCCACCATTTATAGTCCTTTTTCTATTTAATGTAACTAGATATTGTTGTGGCTAACCAAAGCATCATGTTAAACATTTGAGCAATGATTTATGCCATTAACTTTACACTTAAATCAACTGTTACACAAGAAAAATGAGTCTCTTATTAAAAACAAATTGCCTAATATCACTACAGAAGATGAATAATCAGTGTAAAATGCTATGTTAGCGTATCTTTTGCTGGTGAAGAAACATTTACTATGGCAGGACTTATCCCAGATTGTGAGAGAAGTGCCTGTTTCTTCAACCATATATGTATTAAAATAGGGAAATATTTTTCTTTAATATTAAAAGGACCCAGTGAAAAATGTTTCCTTATGTACTTTTGAGCAAAAGTTGTAGAATTCTATCTAGTTCCTGCATTTGCAGGTTGACTTGAGTAAACAAGTGAAAACTGCATCTCTTATGTGTTCCTTCCCTACTTCAGTACATTGTTTAGCCCTAAACCCAGTTAGTTTTAGTAACCTGTTAAGATCATGGAAATAAATGCTGGAAATAAAGATGCAGATAAATGAGCAATCATCTATGACGGGCACATGAGAACAAGTTCTTGGAACAGAGCCATGAGTGCTGGGGAGGGAATCATAAGAATTTCAGAATTGGTTGGAATGAAAGGTGGCTTTATGACAGTAGTTGTGTCAATAATGGTGTTTAGAGTAAGTTAAAATGCAATGTCATGTAAATAGTCGGATGGTGAGTATTGTTCTATTTTGGCTATCTTGCTACTGATAAGCATCGCTGCTGTCAGAGGCTAGAAGTTAATCTATATTCTCATTTTGTTGTGGCTTAAAGTCTGAAAATGGATGCTCTTCTTTGTCTGCTATCAGAACAGTTGTTCAAAACTGCTTTTTCCTTTCTCGTGCTTCAAAATGTTACCTCTCTGCAGTGAACTGCTGCTGTCTTGAACTCTAAGAAAAAAGGAAGTCTTAGTCTGGAACCACTGACGCTCACGGAGGGAGTTCAGAAGGGAAGCAGTGCTGACCAAGTTTATATGTAACGAACAGAAGATATTAAAATTCAGTCTGATAGCTAACCTACACTCTTGGTTTTGACACATGAAAATTTTTCATGTAGCTAGCAATACATGTGAAATTATCTGTCTTCAAAAAAAATATTGAAAGTAACAAGCGGATCTTAAATTTAACTGAATATCAAAATGAAATGAAGGCGTTTACAGTAGACATGTGCCTTCTACTTTATGTAGTGGGAGGTCTTAAACTGGGTGAACCTTCTCTGCTTTTGAAACTTATTATTCACTAAGTAACAGTGTGTTCATTTGTCTCTTTCCCTTCCTTGAATGTTTTCTGTGCCAACACAAATAAGTGAAATACCAATGTGATATGATTTTTATGAAGACCACCTCAAGCTCTGCATCCTGATGTAGGAAAAGCAATCTGGGAATCTAGTAAGTCTATTACTACCTATGTGAAGCTATAGTTTGGGTTGTTTTAGAGGCTGTCTCAGTCCAGTTTTGTTTGTCATCTGTAAGAGAGGTAGAGGAGTGACCTGTGAGTATGTGGAAGAAAAATTTTCATGCCCTTGAAATATGTATGAACTTCCTGTGGTGACGCTTTTTGGCTTGGTTGGTGACCATATTGGCATTCGTTGGTGACAATCTTAAGAAATTTCTTGATACTTCTCTTTGACTGAAAACTTGGTTTAGTGTTTGGACTAAAAGGAAGGACAGGATGTATCTCAGTTACTTGTGGGGAAAAATTGCGTAGCTGCATGTTGGATAGGGTTTTGGTAGGTACTAGAAGATGCAGGGTTACTTACAGCACTGTTGTGTATGGTGTTTGCTGTTCAGACAGGCATCTGAACACGGAGAGAACTTAGCTCTGTGGTATCATCTGTTATCATTTAGGACAGTACTAATCTGTACTTCTGCAGCAGGGTTCATAAGAGGTGCTCAGAGACTTTGTGATGATTCACAAGTCTGGGTGTGCAGGAATGAACCGGAAGTGCTTTCAAAGCCTGTGTGCTGTATGGTATGAGGAACCTTCCACAGACCTTCTTGTAAGGTAAAAGTAGCTAATTCAGCTGTGAATTTCATTTCCAGAGGATGATTACTATATCTTATTTCTCCAGCTGAGTTTTGTATGTGCCTGAAGGTCAGAGCTCACTTAACGTTACTAGATTGAAGTGGAGTTACAGCATGTCTTTTAGCAGTTTTTAAACTCAGAAATTAGAGTAGTTCTGTAAAGTCTCACATTCTGTGCTTTTGTTTCCTTTATGTCAAGTTTATGTATCTTAGAATTAACCAAAGCAGACACTAACAGTATGAATAAGTATCTTTGGTACCCAAATGATGATACTTCATTTTCCATATGGTTTTTGTTCTATAGTTACGTATTTTACTTGGACAGCAGGATTTCCTTTGCCTCGAGCCAAATGAATTTGTCTTAATCTCCAGTATAGACAGGTAGGTCAGCTTGCTGTTTTAGGGACCAGATGGCTGGAGTGTTCTAATTTACTTGACTTATTGCCAGAGGACTTTGAAACTATGCCCTGCTATGCTTGGAATGCAATCTCTTGGTTTTCTTATGATTACCCTGGAGCCAATATACAGCATCCATATTAACTGAGAGGCAAAGCAGCTAGGCTCTGATCTGGTCTATTTAGGTTTGTGCCTAGCTTGAAGGGAAAAAGAAGCGGTCCTGTTGACAGATGGACAAATATGTGCATTGTTAGGTTGGCTTAAACTAGAAGCAAAGAAGAGAATTCAGCTGTTTTTTTAGACTTAGATTTCAGCCTTTAATTGTATTGTCCTATTCCACTACAATTAAGTAGAAAAACTTAGATAATGCTGCTAAAATCAGTGCTAAACTATCTAATTTAAGTGATGTATCAATCTAATAAAGTCCAAATGAGATGAGTAGTGATGAAATTGGAAACTGACTTTATTCGATACTTTCAAGGGAGCCTTTGAAGGAAAAGCATACTGTGTAGTTTAGATACAATAAAGGTTAACTTTTCTTAGTTACAAATCACTTGTTTCAATCATGTAGGGTGAGAAAGATTAAATCGAGGAATAGCATGTAACCCTGTTCTTTTTTATTAAACTTCTCAAGATTGATTGTCTCTTCCATTCACTGTTTGCAAAAAAAAAACAAAACAAAACAAAAAAACAAACAAACCTTTATTGGATGTGGTTAATGTTATCTCATCCAAATTATTGAATGACTTGTGAAATTTGGGGAGGACCAAGAAATGTCATGATGCACCCTGAAGCTGTTGGGTTTAACAGCAAAGCACAAAGCTTTGCCATTTATTCCAGGATGCATGCAGTTCTGTTTTGCTAACACTGATCATGTGGATGACAGTAGCTAGGGGTCAGAGCCTGATTAAAAATAAATAGTCACTTGAGCAGCTGTCTTGAAAAGATCTGAGTAAAATAAAGTGAAATACCAACAACTGGATCTGCTTGATACTGTAAATAAAAACAGGATGTGGTTTGCAATGAAAATACTGTGGCTGACAACAATGAAGTAAAATGGAGCGAAGTACCCTTTGCTTCTCTTTTTGCTGCTGGAGCCCCTTCCCCCTTCTCAAAGGCTTTCCCTATTAATTTGGCTCAAGTGACTGGTTTCACAAAGGGAAAAGTGAACAATTGTGAAGTAGTTATTGTACCCTTGCCACTTTGAGCCCAGTGAGACAAACTGTCTCTGAACTCAGTTAAAGATAAAGGATGTGCTTTGGCCTTCAGAGGGCAAGCCCTGGGGGAAGGGATGAACTTTGAAAGGTACAGAGTACGCAACTGGTTACCATTAGCTTCAGCCGTTGTTTTTCTTATACTATCATGTGTAAGGCCCCCCGAGTCTGTAAGCTGTATTCAGAGTGCTTTCACAAGGAGATTTAGTTATCTCTGTTCATGTTGTTGTTTTTGTTCTGGACTAAAACATAAAAATCTGTGCTAGCAAGAAGAAGGCATGAATGTGGCATAACTTCCCTGCGTGATTGATTGTTCATAGTCTGGAAATCAAGGCCAGTTTCTGTTTCACAGAAATAAGATGAGAAAAAAGGACTGGCCAACTCTTTGAAATTATTTAAGATATAATAGCTCATCTTAGCAGGATTCCAGACATAGATATGCAATGTAGAAACTGTTTTCCTTGTAGAATTATAGCAAATACTTGAGTTCATTGTTTCGGGACAGACATCTAAAGAAATTGACAAGTTGTGGAGAACTTCATGGAGGTGTACTGATTTGCAACGAATTTCTGATGTGAGATTAAATGCTCCCATTGATACTATGCTTCCTAGAGGCTTGCTAAACATGGAAGAATGCACAAACCAGCAACTGGATTTTAATGAGATGGCTTGTGATGAAGTTGCTTTTACAGCATACAGACCAGATGATTTGATTAGCATTCTGAATTTGTCAAGCGAAACTATTACTGCAGCTTATTCCTCAAGAGAAACCCAGGGCTCTGCTACTGTTACAGCCGGGGCTGTATGTGTTCACTGCATGTTGACACAGGAATATTCTTGGGCACCTTGATAAAATGACACGTTTTGAATCAGCTTCTGTAACATTACAGGAATTAACATGTCTTAATCCTTTTTAACTGGGTTTAACATAAAAGCTGCAAGAAGAGTTTCACTTCTGACATCTGGCAAATTCTTGGTAATGTCAATATAGGCATTCAGGAGAATCTTTACTTTTGTGTTCCCTCAACCCACAAAGACCAACAAACAAACTTTGGACTCTAATGTTAAACACATTTTTCATATCATACAAGCAATTTGTCCTTCAAACTCTTCCTACAAGTAGAACTAGGCACTACTGAATGTTTGTGGTGTCTTGTGTTGTGGTTCAAACCAACTCTTAAAGAATTACAGAAGCTGAAACTATTTCCCCTTCTTACTGAAAAACTGTTCTTAGCTATACGCAACATGCTAAGAAGATGGGAAAGGGACCTCTTGGGGTCTTCCTGTCCTGTGTTTTCTTACAGCAGAAGCAAACATGACAAAAAGCTGTAAAACATAGCCCAAGAGAAAGTCTTTCTCTTGCTTTTCCATGGAGAAAGTACTCCAGAGCATGAAACTGGAAGCATACTGATCTTTTACAAATCAATGACAGATAAGAGTAAGATCTACAAATAAAATTAAAATCCAAAAGCAGCAGGACATCTTCATTTCCTCCTGGTCCTTCTAGCTGCGCTCCTAGTCTAGTTGTGGTCCTATAAGCCTTCCAGTGGCCATGTGTGTCCCATTTTCTTTAAATTTCTAGGCTTGCGAGCTTGACAGTCTCAGGTTACCTGTAGTTAAGTAGCAGGGAAGTAGCTCCTTCTTTATTTTAGTTCAAGTGAAGCTCCTCTTATAAAGTCACACAGAGTATTGAGATGAATATGGATGCGTTGAAATTGTAACAGTGAAACTATCTTCATAATTTTGCTTGAGAACTTCACTTGCTCTGTGCAGATAAAAACATTCAAGTGTAGGTCTGGTTATTGTGTTAACCATTGCAAAGTTGCTTTGATGCAGTGGGTAATAACCAATTCAATATTATTTAAAGGCATTAATTTAAATTCTATGGAGAGTGCTGCTTCTCAGTTAGCTAAGGGAGGATTATTTTAGGTGGTAAGAATATCTGAAACACGAGTTTGAATCCTGTTTTTCCCCCCACACTTATCCTGTTGAATAGGAATAGAAAAAGGTTCCCAAGGTAACTGTTCTTTATTAGCATGAAGCTGTACAAACCTTCCTGTCTGAAATAGGGAATGCATAGATATTACATGTTAAGAAGAACCCCCAGCCTATTTAATTCCTTTGTCATTAGACTTTGGAGAAGGTGGAGCTGAGTGACGAATCTCTATCTTATTACACGGTGGTGCATCTGAAAACTATGTAGTTCATATAAAGTTCAGCCTGAAGAAACTGGATCTCATTGAAACAAGAAGTAAAAAATCCTCCTAGCCACATAGCTAAAAAGGAAGACATACACAACTTTCTGGGATTGTGTATTTTTAGCCTTGAATGTGGCTTCAGGTTTTGAGAACTTGCCTGTTAAATCCTATGTGGTATGCTGTGTTATGCTGTCTCCATACCTTGGTTACAAATCCAAAGAACTTCTGGAAAGGTTAATAGCTACATAAATATGGAATGCTTTCAATTGAACCACAGGGTTCTATGTTTAAACAGATTGAGTATGAGCAGTGTTGGTACTTAAGAAATTACTCTTCATGATATTCTCTAGGAAGATTGACCTTTTAAATTGAGACCTCACGGGAACTGCCCAAAATCTCATGTCTTGTCTGTGTGCTATATAGTGCTAAGAATACAGGAGGAGTGAGTTTCTGCTTTGTGATGAACTGGAAGAGAGAGAGGCTCTTCTGGGAGTCTAGGACAAAGACAGTTTCTGTACCAGAAGTTCTGAGGTTAAAGCTCCCCACAAAAAAATCAAAATGGAAATTGACTCGTCCTCTGTTACTTTCATGTGAAGACCAAAGATTCTAGCTAGGCATAGCAAAGAATGCCAGTGTGTGTATACATATAGGTATATGAAGTATTTGTCTATAACTAGTAGATATGAGCTCAAGCTCTTAAAGAGGAGACTTTTCAGACTGGGCTAATAAACCTATATTAACTTATATAAAGCATATTGTGATGTAGACAGAAATGGTTTCTTAGTTGTGACTGACTGTTCAATCGAAGATGGCAAGCTGAATACTGATTATTAGAAAGACCTGTGAGGCCTACATTCCTTGCTTGCAAACTAAAATTTCATACCTTAAAAATATATATCCTCAAAAATACTCTGTATAAAAATTTAAAAAAAAAAACAACAACTTTGAACTACGTGCAGGTTGGTGCAGCTGCAAGAGAAATTTTGAAGGCAATGGGCTTACCCCCACTAGATCTTGGGAATAAAGTATTACTCTTCTTCACCTCGTGACAGCCTTCCCTGTCTGCACAATCTATCATTGTAATCCAGGGTTTATGCAAATAACTCCTTTTTGGTGTTGTCTATATCATGCATGCACAAATGATAAATATTAAAAAAAAAAAAAAAGCGGAATGGAAATAAATGGAACAATGGTGTACTGTCTGTCGGGGGTCATGTAACCCTGCTCCAAGAAATGGAGAATGAGACACAAGGGTGCTCCTGAGGCACTGTCATGGAGTTTGAGTCATGGCAATACTGCAGTGCTGTGTACTAGCGGGATGTACAGCTGTTAGTGAGCTACAGTCAGCATAGAGACAGAAATCTAGTATAAAATTGAAAACCTTTAATATCTCTATTCTTTCCTCTGTCACTTAGAAATATCTACATGACTAATTGCAAATGTAACACTAGTTAAACTAAGAAATATTAAATGTAGGCCAGACTGACTCTTAAGTTTGAACCAAATACAGTATTAGGGTTAGGGTACATCTGTAAAGCCCCTCTGAAAAGGACACAAGTAGGTAGACAGCAAGACCGCAATTCTGGCAGACGGAGTAAATGTGCAGCCAAGTGGTGCTTCTAGAAGGTTGTACAACATTGGAATTGCCAACTGCTGAGCATGCTGGCACACTAGAAACTGTCAAAAAACAACAAACCTTTAAATACCATCTGATTGAGGATTTTTCAGTGCTATCTTGTCTAGCTTGAGTAGGCCTGGCAGCTCTTGACACACACTAGTGTCTGGGTTAAAGACCTTCTGCTTTCAGATGCCTTTATGAATGGCTTATTCAGCTGGAAAATACAGCGAACAAAGAAGCTGGAAATATTTTGTCAAGTTGGTGATCTCAGAGTCCAGAGATCCAGCTACCAATTATAAGGACTTCTATTGTATACCATGAGTTAGTGTGTAGAAAAACCCGGATCTTATTCTATCTCTCCCTTTATTAGCTTCTTTGTAATTATTTCTGCCTAAGGATGATGTGAAATGTGGATTGTGTTCTCAGTAATTAACTACATTTTTCTAATAGAGTGGACAAGTTCAATAGCAAAATGAAGGCAATCTTTTTCAATTTTGAACTTGGTTTCTGACACTTGGGTTAGGAGGGAGGGAAGTCTGCAGAGTTTATTGTGATTTGTATTTTAACACAACTGTGGCAAAGAAATAATATCATTTCTGTGGAGCATTGTTGGAGAGATGAGTGCCCTGCCAGTTAACTTATTGGAGATGCTGTTGAGTGACAAGGTATGATTTCTAAAACGTTAGGCTAACTTGGTATAAAGGTCCCAAAACTAGATATAGCAGCAACTAACCTAGTGAAAGCAATTGTCACTAGCACAAATCCTTCTTTAGTTGTTGTTGCTATTTGTATTCTTACAGGTTTTACACTGACATTCTGAATCTTACATTTGATTTCTTTCTCCTGCAGGTTGGAAAAGAGACAGTTCAGACTACAGAAGACCAGATCTTGAAAAGGGATATGCCACCAGCATTCATCAAGTAAACTCATTTTATTGTCAATCTTCTACTGTTGGTACCAAAAACCTGTTCCAATGATGGGTCATTGTTAAACGCTTTCGTTGTACGTATTAGAAAATACTCTCATGTGAATAATTCTTTGGAAACTTGAATTTGACCTTCTTTAGAAATGACCTTTCTGCCAACAGTGACTTTTCCTGTTGTTATTATTTATGCATATCTATGGTATTTATTATATCTATGGTATTTATTATGGTATTTATTACATTTATGCATATCTATGGTATTTTTCTGTGGTATTTTTCCTTTAAAAATAAACTTTTTTTCAGACTAACACCACCACTTATCTATATGCTGTTGTTGTTTTGCCTAACAGTATCAGAGATGATGTGCTCTCAAATCTTGTGTTAATTTGATGGAGAAGTATGAAGGTGGCAGTGTAGCCAGCTGATGTGTGGTATTACTGCCTGGAAATTTGAGGCATTTGAAGAGTAGTGACTGACATTTTTAATTTCATGGCTCAGTGTCAAGGATGAATGATATTCTCCTTCTGCTATCTTAAATCTTAAACATCATAGATCACAACTTCTTGTGGAATCACCAAGCTTCTGACTGTCAACTGGCAGACTTTTCTCTGAAGTGAACTTGCCCTATACACTCAAGGCAGTGACCTCTCCATTGATGTTCTCTAATACGTACAAAATGAATTTGTATTTTACTGTATTCCCCAAAACAAAATAAGCAGATACTCAAAATAAGAAAACAGACAATTGGAAAAACAATGAAATGGAGAACAAAGATGAAGTCAGAAGAGAACTTACACTACAGCATTGAAAAAAATGTTCTATTGTAGGTTGATGAAATGAGTAATAAAAAAAAGTGCTAGGACCAGATACTATAATGAATTATAGAAGTTGAAGAATGAAATAGCTCAAGTTCAAAAAGGAAATAAATTACAGATCTTATGGTAGATGAGAGGATGGGGAAGTTACCAACCATATTAAGCTCAACAAGGGCAAGTTCTGGATTCTGCAGTTGGGATGGGGCAGCTCTGGCTATAGGTATAGACAGGGGGATGAGAGGCTGGAAAGCCCCCACAGAAAGGGATCTGGGGCTTCTGGTTGACAAGTTGAACACCAGTCGCAGCGTGCCCTGGGAGCCAAAAGGGCCAGCCTTGTACTGGGTACATCAGGCACAGCAGTGCTGAGGTTCAGCCTCACCTCGAGCACTGTGTGCACTCTGTTCTTATATTGTGGCAGACAAAACAATTAGTGTCTGAAAAAGAGCTGTGAAGATGGAAAAGGGTCTAGAAGGCAAGATGTATGCAGAGCAGCGGAGGGCCTTTGGTTTGTTCAGAGCAGACTGAGGGGAGGCCTCATGGCGGCCTGCAGCTCCCTCACGAGGGGAGCGGAGGGGCAGGCGCTGAGCTCTGCTCTCTGGGGACAGTGACAGGACCTGAGGGAACGGCATGGAGCCTGGGACAGGGGAGGGTCAGGCTGGGTGTTAGGGAAAGGTTCTTCACTGAGAGGGTGGTTGGGCACTGGGACAGGCTTCCCAGGGCAGTGGTCACAGCATCAAACCAGCTGAAGTTCAAGAAGCATTTAGACAGTACTCTCAGATACGTGGTCTGATTTTTGGGTGGTGGTGTGTGGAGCCAAGAGTTGGACTTAATGATCCTTGTGGGTCCCTTCCAGCTCAGGATATTTTATGAGCTAAGTTATTAGTGAGTTACAGTATCTCACTGGAGACTATCCAGAATGTCTGTCAAGGCATTGCTACTGCCTGAGAAGTTTCCGCTGAGGGAAATTTGGGGAGCAGGAAGTCTATAGGTCTCACATGCCTATGGAGCAAATGACTAGAAATTCTGTGCAAAGAAGGAGAATTAGCAGACCCTAAATAGATGTGCATATTTGCTTTGGGTGAATTAAATGTTTCTGGTGAAGGAAATTCTGCGTTCTAAGACACTTCTTGGTGTCTTAGATACATGGTGTCTAGAGATATCACAAACAGGAAAAGGATAATCAGAGTTGTATGGTACACATTGGTTTCTGAAGTTTTTGGCACAGTCTGAAGGCTTTTAAAGAAAATGAAGTAGACACGGTAATAAGAAAAGATCTTTCATAGAAAAGAGAAGATTGAAAGTGAAAGGAAAAATTACATGGTTAACCCTAGCAATGGTGGGAGGTAATTAGTTGGGCTTTAAAGATCTGGGCTGGTATTGGTGCTTTTAACAGTGTTCAGTAATGCCCTGGAAACTAGAATGAGCAGTGAGGTGAAACTACTTGATGATTTACCCAAAATCTTATGCAGGATAGTGAGATTAACGGATGACTTAGAAATTACAGCAGGAACATATTAAAGTGAATTACTTGATATTAAGCGTGGATGAAATCATTTTGGAAGGTCTGAAGTTGTGCCTGTGTGTGGGAGAGCAGCAGCTCTTGCTTCTGACAGGATGTTTGGCTTTGAACTGACCATCACTGATAATGACAGCGAGGTTCTGGTTCTGTGATATGCTGGTGAGAGCACCCATAATATGCTCAGTAGTGGTCACAATGTAAACCAACAGTTAGGTTTATCAGTGAAGGATGAGAGGCTAAAATGTCACTATATGCTACCATCCCCCACCTTGAATAGCACATGGAGAAGGTGAAGTTTCTACTTTTCTTCCTGTGCAAGAACTTGATGAGGGCATTGCGTTAAGATAGTTCATAAACCGACAGTAGGGGGAGGTTACTCATGCGAGTCAGGTACTATTACAATTCCTTTATGTAAGTTTGGAGGATAACAAGCAAGTATTCAGAGGAATTCATTGTGGAATATCAAATAGGCAAACTACAGGAAATCCTAAGAACTGAAAATTGTTGGAGGATGGGAGAGTGCCCAAAGGAAGTATGATAAATGCTTATCCTGTTCTTAACCCACTGAAGGCATGTATTTGTAGCTACTTTTGCAGACAGGATACTTTGCTAAATGGGCCTTTGATACAGTCCACTATAGTATTTATTATGCTGTGTTTCTGGTGTGTGATCTTGTTTGGCTGTTTTGTTTGGTAGGATTTGACTTGTTTTTTTTCTGAATATTTATTTATTGGAGGGTGTGTGTGTACGTGTATTAAAATGAGACTAAAACCATTTTCTTGCTTCTTAGTGAGTTGTATATGTGTAATGCTGTACTCATTTTCTAGAGTGTGTAGAGTTTTACCTCATTATAGCTTCTTGTTCACTAAAGTGAGTAAGGGGTTAAGGAAAAGACTTGTTAATGGCTTACAGCAACCAGGCTTTGATCAACGTTTAGGAGATTCTGGAGACTTAAATAGTTAAGTTACTATAGAAGTGTGATATAAGCACTGCTAAATGGTACCACTTTATGCTGAAAGCAAGGACCTTGTGCAGCAATGTATGACTGCTTGGATTGTAATACAGTAAAAATGGAAAGCAAAACCACATCCCCGTAATGAAATGTACTTCATGTGGTACTTCAGATTCAATAACATGAATTTTGAATGATCAGTGGCATTCATAAATGATAACCTGTTGCATTTGTTGGTTTTTGTTAACCTGGAATTTATAATAGAGTGAACTAGTACTTGTTAATGGTTTCTTGTTAACCCTGTGGAGCGTATCACTGACTTGTGTGTTGTAGGAACAAGTGACAGTCATGAATGAGCTGCCAAGGGAGTCCTACCTGTTTCTGTGTTTAAGGGCAGGACTTGGATTCAGGAGGTGAAACAGATGAGGGTTGTTTTTCTTTTGAGGGGAGGGGTGCTTGTTTCTCAAGTGCTGGTTCAGGAACTGGCAGTCCTTTTTAAGGGATTTCTACAAAACTTGTACTGACACACGTCTGATAGGATAATGAACACTGTGCATGCACTAGCACTGCATTCCCTGTGCATACTTTCCTCACTCAAAATGACCACCAGACTTGAGGCGATAACTCTCAGAGGATGAGGGAGAAGATTGGTTTAGTCTTCTTAAAGACTGGGGTTTTGGCTTGTTTGAGACTGACATTGAGGGTTCACAATAAGTGTAATATATATGGTGGTAATGTGTCAGGTTTTCCAGTAGGAGTGTGATTGTGCAGCAGAACTATTTGTTGGCTGCTGAGAAGCTATGATGCATCCCTTTGCTTGCTGCTGACATAAACCACGTTGGAACTACTGACCTAGAGTTAGAAAATGCCATGTTCTTTATTTTAATTGTCTTAATCCTGAAGGAGTATGAGCAATTCATATAAATTATATCAGATGTTTTGCAGTGTGTTTATATTATTTGTTATACTTGTAAAGAAGGAAAATCTGCTATCTCTAGACAATGAATAGTGTAACACCTGATTTGTTTGCACTCAGAATAAAAATGTCTGCATTTAACTCGCGTATGCAAATTCATTTAATAAATCAGCAGTAATGCTGTTCTGTATTGGCATTTTTGTGGCCAAGCTAGAGCTGCATTGCTGGTCAGCTATATTAACCAGCTGAAGTTAACACAAATTAAAAAGCAAACAAAATATTTCTGAACAGTAAGTAACCTAAACTCTAGTGAGCTTAGCCACTACAACTGGAGTCATTAGAAATTGAAACAAGCCTTATTTAGGCATTTTGAGCAGGCATCTTTGTTTCAGCCCTGGGGGGAAAAAAAAAGTTCAGCGTAAGCTAAATTTTTCCTCACGCTTTTTGAAGAAGATAACGGCAATGAAGCTGACTGACTACTGAAAAATAGCATTGTTGGGAATAGTGTGACCCATGTCTGTCTTCTCCACACAGAATTTGGCTGGTGTTAACACAGTTATATTGTAATCACTCCTCTAAAATAAATACACTTTTTTTAAAATGAGGTTGTATTTTTAATTTGCAATACAGGGATTAGATGGTTTTGGCTGTCGAACTGAGAAGAAAGAAAATGGATTTGTCATTACCTATCTGACCTATGTGTTAATGCTAAATCCTCTGTAATTAGGAGCATAAAATGAAACAACATAAGTGAACAGTGTGTTTTCCTAGTCTTAACGGAGAAATGGTTTTAGAAAAACTGAGTTCTTTCACATGCATCTTTGAACTGAATATTTAAAAAGAGCTAGCTGATTTAAAAGTAGCTAAATTATATGTAACCCTACCTGACACAATTCCCCTGCCTTTGCTTTTGTTTATGTCTACAATGCAAGTTAGGCTGCAGGTATCTCTGTGCCAAACTCTGATTTTCTCAGTGTTAAGCTAGTGAAGTGAACACAGTGAGATTATAGGGATGACTTATCTTAAGGTAGAGGCAATTGAGTTACTGGAAGGTAGATCATATCATGGTCTTGCATTACTCTAACTATTCAGCTATCTCTGTCTTCTTATAGGCTTGTTCTTTCATACACTACAGTAAACACGTTGACTTACTTGCCAGTGAAGAGATGCCATCGCTTACTATGGCTAGTAGTTCACATGAGCAATGTGAAATGTGAAATATTTGATTCTCTGGAGTTTCTTGCTTTAGTGTTGAAAGTGTCTTAATGAAAAAGACTTACTCTTTTTGACTACTATTAGTCTTTAAACTGTTATTTATTTTTAACGACAACAAGAAAAAAAACATTCTGAACAGTACTATATAACGTTTTTTTAAAAAAATGGTGCTATGCTAGAATTGCCAAACTTTGAAACAGCTTGTCAGTAAATCAAACAGAATTACCACACTGTCATTCTGAAATGTAATCAAGTCCGATACAAAATACTACTCAAAATGAAGTAGACCACAAAGTAAAACGAGATGTTTTTACACACACAGTCTGTATTTTAGCAGTTTTAATGTTTTTTGAAAGTACATAAACATTCTCATCTATACAAACCCAATTCCATTACAGTTATGTTGTGATCTGTGTACGTCTAAGAAAATGAGTATCAAAATACATCTTGCTTACTGACCTTCAACTATAAATGGGGTGTTATCTAACGTTCATTCAATTTGGTTCAAATAACGTTCAATTTGGTTTACATATCTAGCAGTTATTTAGCTATTTTTTGGGCATTTAAAATGCGATTTTTATTTATAAGCCAACACCCTGAATATTAAAATGAATTATTTATGATGTATTAGTGTGTAATGTACATTATATTACAGCGTGTGCAGGCTCTTCTGTGAACTGGTATTTTAGGATCTTTTGGTGTTGGAGGACCTTCAGCTCTGATGTTTATCGAGCATACCTGCTTCCCTTTGCAAACTAGATATAATATATGCTCTCCGGTTCTGAATGTGACAAAGAATAGGTGATGGTGGTGGTAACTCACAGAAATTGTCATTAGCATTACTTTCTTTATTTCTATGGCTTATTTTTTCCGTTTGTCTAAACTTAAAATACTTTTGTCTCAAAGTACGTATATAAAATACATACCTATCTGAAGTTTTCTTTAGTCCTATAGTGTAATTCTGTAGGTGTGGATTCTACACAAAAATGCAAATTATATAAATTAAAAGCATAAAGTATCAAAGATGCTGTGAATCAGCTGTGCTTTTATGAAGTTTTAGGCTGAAAATTTACCATAGCAATGAACTTGAAGTTGAAATGAAGCAATGAAAGAAATTGAAAGCTTTTGTATGTGTTTGATTTTTGTGAGAGAAAAGCAACTCTTTGAAGTGTGGTTTATTGGGGGGAAAAAAGTCCAAGTAACTGATTTACTCCCTACTCCCCTTTCCCATCTTTTGTTTCCTGGCATGTATGCCTTGCAAGGATCGGAGGGCATCTGTGGTTTTTTTTTTTTAACACCTCTCTGCTTTTTTGTACATAGTGCATGCTCCTGAGGTCTTTTAAATGCAGTGGGAAATTTGTACAAAGTGGGCATTGTAGAAGTAAAATGCAGGATTACCTTTTGAAAGTCCAGCTCTGAAAAAACTGTAAGAGAAATCTTTGAATCTTTAGAAACTTTATTTTTGTGCTAAATTGTGGTGACTTCTGGAGGTAATGCACACTTACACTAGTTTTTTTTTCTTTTTTTTTTTTCACAAATGAAAAAGCCAGCCTTGGGATGATAATTGGCATTAAACAGATGACCATGAAATTGAACTGTAGGAAATGAAGTATTTCTGAGCATGTCTCAGAGCTGGCTGAATAGGTGATTTGTTTAATCCCTTTCTTGGCAGAGTTGAAAAGAATAAATTTGAGAAGTAAGTGGGGAAATCTAATTTAGTGCCGTCAGTTGACTTTGATAATAGAGCTGAGTACATGGCATAGCAATGAGCAGACCATTCCCACCTTAAAGTCCTCCTGTGTTTTCCTGCTCAGTTGTGAGCTACCACCACCTGATGTGCTGAGCAGATGTCTCACTGAAGAGCAGGTTGTGATAAGGGCAGCTGACCCAATTTGATCTGCTCGAGGGAGCCATTAGATGAAAACTTTACTTTATGAAAAAATGTGTGTTTTCCTGTAACGAATCTTATTTCTAGTGTAGCCAATGTTAGTAGTAACCATTAAGTTCTGCCATTTGTGTAGCAAGGAGCATAGGGGAGAAAATGAAATAACTAACTTTCCAATGACACTGAAAGTATGAGAGAAGACTGTCCAAGCGGTCGGTAGAAAATGGGCTCTGAGAAGCATGAAAAACGTTGAGAAATAATATTGCTGTACTGAAAGAGTTTCATGTTTGTTGGAACTTGGTGCAGTTTGAGTAAGCACATGGCACTCAAGCATAGAGTCTGTATTTAGATTCTTCTTAAAAGGGAGAGAAAGGAGGAAAGTCATAGTCAGCGTAGTCAGTAACTAGTCAGAGTCCAAATTTTGTATTCCTCTAAGCTGTTGTGAAGTAATTAAAACAAGCAAACAAAACCCAAAGTCTTGAATGTTTCAATTTTTGATCTTTTTTAAATTGTCATGTTAATGGCTTGACAGAAATAAACTAATTTTAGAGCTTACTTGCTTATTGTAGTATTTTGTGTTACTGTATTTATATACGATAGTATTTTGTAAAACCTCCTTTCTGTTTTTACGTGTGCAATCACAAGCTGCACTTGACATTTATACCATATCACTGAATCTTACGGCCATTTAAAATGCTGTTTCGCTCATATGAGTGTTAACAGACTTTGAAGAGCTAGTCTGTAGCTTCAAGGAGCAGGGCAGTGAGTCTTAGTTTTCTCATTGTTTCTTTTGTTTCTTTGTTTTAATATGTAGCTATCATTTAATATTTAGCAATTCCTTCTTGAATGTCAGTGCAAATACAAGGATGATAATGGATAGCAATTAATTTGATTCTGAAGTCCTAAAAGAACAGTTGTTTTGTTTTCTGTCCCATCGTTCAGAATGAAAGGTGTTCCACCATGATGATGGCTGGGACCTCTCCTTAATGACACCCTGTATTGACTGCTGTACATACAATACTTCGTTCACTACGCTGGAAGACTGGCTTACTGAAAAAAAAATAAATTAAAAATTAGTCTTGTTAAACTAATCTCACTTTTTAAACTATAAAGATGTATAACGATCAATTTGCTTGTAGTGTTTCAAGTAGTAAGGTTAAAAACAAATCCTTCAGCCTTTTTCCATATCTGTTGCTTTTACGAAGTGATCAACAACTTTCGTTTGATGACTTCCCACAGGGTGGAGAATGCCTGCACCAAACTTGTCCGGGCAGCCCAGATGCTGCAAGCAGATCCTTATTCGGTACCAGCTCGTGACTATCTGATTGATGGATCAAGAGGTATCCTTTCTGGAACATCAGACTTGCTTCTGACATTTGATGAAGCAGAGGTAGGAATCCCAATATGAGTGACATAGGTATCTGCACAATGGTATTATTAATTCAAATATCTACCTAACCGAGTATTCAGCTAACGTAGGCTATTGCAGTTGAATGTGATTTTGATTGTCTTACCTTGACTAGAAGCATATTCTGCATTCCTTTTTGTCAGAAGAAGCTTAGTCTTCATGCTCTGTTTCATTAAGAGCATCTTTGTATGACATAATGTTTGTGTTGCTTGTAATTATTGTGCAAAAAGGCCTGATTTTATCTACCCTGTCTTATATCTTCCTGACATTTTTCTGTATTCCATTCACTGTACCCATACCTGATCCTTAAATTCTGTGTCCCTTCACTGTTTTCAGTGTGTTACACCCTAACATGTCTGTCTTTGACCCCATTAGCTG
Source organism: Anser anser (assembly GCF_964211835.1). Taxonomy (NCBI): domain Eukaryota; kingdom Metazoa; phylum Chordata; class Aves; order Anseriformes; family Anatidae; genus Anser; species Anser anser. The sequence continues at coordinate 4,523,202 of NC_139727.1, forward strand.
TGGCAACTTAATTGGCCTTGGGGCGGAGGAGATCATCCAAATTTGGGCTGACTGGTTAGCCAGAGGACGTGTTCTGATAGATGTAACAGTTGCTTCATTTTGGCTTTAGTGCAAGCCAAAAAGTGGCTCAGAGGCACTGTTTGTAGTGCCTCAGATGGGAAAAAGACAGAGATGCAAGAGAACTTAAAAAGGAAGGGGGTGGATGGATATTGAGTATCTTATACCTGAAAGCTTTTCTTTGTGTTACGAATCTTATTTAATCTTGTGATTCTCTCACTGGGAATATGGAGTCATTCCTTTCTAAACAGCAAATATTATGCTGTTATGAGGAAGTGAAGCTAATGCTGTTAGAAATGCTCTTGTTAATTGTAAATTTTACCTGTGCAGCTGTCTGTTAATGTAAGAAATTGTGTTACTGCTGTTCTGAGTGGTCTAATGTGGCATCCCTATGTCACATTTAATCAGCTCGTGGTACTGTTAGCATATTCCTCTGAAATGGGGAGAATGCTATGGGACACCTCAGTAGCACTGGTGATTACACAATTTAAGTGTTTTTAATAGATGCTACAAAGTTTTATAGGGCATAATTGCAAGGAAGTTAATAGCTTTTAATTTCCCTTTTTCCAGTGTTTAGGAAAGAGGTTGATTTATTTGGAGTTAATGCTTCATTGAAGTCTTGTCTCTTACATCTGTGTGTTTAAAAAAAAATTAAGTCTGTAATGATCAATTTCTCTCTAATACAAAACCTGTCATGACTGTATCCTACTGTGCTTCAAGATAAACTAGCATGGAGACAAAATTAAAGTGAATTTTAGAGGAAATTATGATCTGTCCTAAGGACTGAACCCTGCATGTGGTTGATCTGAGTTAAATGTTAATTAAGTCATTCTTCAATGAAAATTGTACATGGTGTTGTCAGAAATAATGTGGTTCAGGAGGTAAGACAATTAAGTTAAACAACTTAGGAGAACTCTGTGCAATTAAACGTGAACTAAAAAAATTAAGTAATCAATTGCTGAGGCAGAAGTCCAGAGGTAAATAAAGTACAGTCTTCACAGACAGATTTTTCTGGAAGGTTTAAGATGTTGTATCTACCTTCTCTCACTGGAGTGCTTCATAATTCTTTATCCATATGTAAAGCTGTATGGTGAATAATATTTCCTATGAGCGTTTGGAGTCTGCTTTCTCTGTATCCCAGACCTTTGCTAACATGATGTACAGGTGATCACAAATGCTATACCTATCCTGTTCTAATGATAAGCTTGCATTTCTAATTCAAGTGTAACCTAGCTTCATCTAATAAATGATGGAATATTCCTTTTTTAGGTCCGTAAAATCATCCGTGTCTGCAAAGGAATATTGGAATATCTGACTGTGGCGGAAGTAGTAGAGACTATGGAGGATTTGGTGACATACACAAAGAATCTAGGGCCAGGTTTGATTTGCTGCAGTCTATCGTAAACATTCGAAGTGTAGTCTTTTCCACTATCTTTTCTACCCCACACACCTTATTCACCTTAACCAAGCTTTGAGCATTTGGATAATGATAGAGCATTTGCTTTGAAAGTGTCTGTTTAAACTAGAGCGTGACTGATTACTATTTTGTGATTGACATTCTTTCTTAAGAATAAAGAATAGTCGGGACGCTGGTAAATGGCACACACTATACAGGTGATATGTACTCTAATTTTCTACACTGTTATGTGAGGGAAGTAAGCATGCATTAGTTAGAATAAAACAAACAAAAAAAAAAGAAACTTGTGTAATTAAGCACTCACAGCTATGAAGTTAATTAAGATGCTAAAATGTCTGTGCTAACTGAGATGGTTAGGGCTAATAGGAATTACTTGGAGTAGTAGAAGCACCATGTCATAGATTAACATATTAATGAGGTTGCAGAAATAGCTGTCTTGCAGTGTAATGCAAAAGTCCAGCTGTTAACATAATTCTTTTCCTTCATTATTTGATGCTCCTTCACTGCTTGTTATTTCCCTGTGCTAACTCGCACTCTTTTACTGGTGGAAATAAATGACTGGTAAGTGAAGCACTGGGTTGCTATGGAGGAAACCTACCATCAAGCTCTGTCATCCACTATTCCAAATGCTTTGATTCCAGCAAGCATGAAGTAGTTTAACAAAAGTATTCTACAAAAAGTAGGTGTTGTGCTAGGAATATAGGAAGATGTTGCAGTGAAGTTACACTGAACTGAAGAATGCTTATAAAGAAGCTATTTATACATATAAATAAGAATATGTATGTAGTGTAAGGATAGCTAGTTCAAAAATGAAATTGGATGCTAACAGACCAGTAGCTCTAATGTCAGAGTACGTTTGTCATCCTTGGTGTACTTGAAAATTATGCTGTTTTTATTGAACATAAGTATATACTTTACTCTGTTTCTAGATGTGAAAAACTTTAATTTTCATATGAAGGTATAGCGTTCTTTAAATTTCTGTAATGTCCCAAGAGAAATTACCTTCAGCTAAGTAGATTTTTGCTTTCTTATGAACAGGAAAAGATCAAGCAAAACAGATAATCTTCTTTCTGTGAAATTAGTTATTTTACGCTTATAATTTCTCTGTGGTCATTATCTTCCATGTCATTAAAATGGAGGTTTCCCTAAACTTTGATTTATTTTATTTGGCTTAGTCAGAAGCCTTTGGGATTTCTCACTAACTTCAGACATAACTTGCTGTTTTGGTTGTATGATGGAGGTAATAGGTGTTAGACAACTGTCTGATTTCTTAGAACTAATCTTGTCTAAATTTGTACTGTTAAACAGATACACAGTTAATCTTGTGCTTCTGGCATGCTCTAAATATGTGCTACTTAACACCTACAGCCCATGTCCACAAAACTTTTTATGCCAGTAGTCCTTGTTGCCTTCAGTTATATCACTGGGCATCTGACCTTACTGTCAATATGAGAACTGTATAAATAATGGGATCATAGAATCATAGAATGATTTAGGTTGGAATGGAACCAGCAAAAATCATCCACTCCAATACCTCCTGCCATGAGCAAGGATATCTTTCCACTAGATCAACCAAGTGCTTACAGGTTTTGTGGTGGAAGTAGAGTGGAGTCTTTAGGTGTCTTCTGTCATTTGAACAAAAACGTGGTTCTGCACAATTTATCCACTCTGTGCTGGCAGTGTGGTGGTTCTGTTACTATTTAGCATTGGCATTAAAGCTCATGTAACCATTGTTATATAAAGATGCTTAAGATGCTAACTAGCAGATTATTTCAGCCACACAGTGTGTAAATTTCTGCCAACTTTGTGCCCTGTTAAGGGGGAGAGGGTGGGACCATAACAGTACCAATTTAAAGCAGTTTAAATTTTTATGGAGCTGTGTCTGAAGTTTCCACATGTGCTGTGTGGTAAACCTTGCAAGTCTTAGCTCTTAGATTTGTGCTAGAATAAATTTAATTCTTTGCACAGTTCTAGAGCACTGAAATATTTCCAGCAGAACTGAAGTAGAAATAAATACAATTCTTGAGCTCTGCTAGAACTTAAAGACAAAAACTTTGAAGGCAAAACAAACAAAAAAAACACCAGATGTTTCCTTTTCCTGACATTAACTCTTAAATCTTTGATCAAATCCTAACAGAAAATGAGGAGGAAAAAAACACAAACCCACAAACCACCAAGCCTGCAAATTGGCTTCCAGAGTTCATGGGGTGACTTAATGTCTGAAACTGGTTACTCGGGGTATTATTTTCATATTTTATTGCTGGTATTTTAAATCTAGAGTTTTGAGACTTCCATTCTTCCTTGAATAGTGGCTAGGTTTTGAATCAATGACTTTGAAGCACCTGGAATGCAATTTAAATAATGACTTCTAATATAGAGAAATGTTTTAAATGTAGTTGCTGTTACGCATTACACTTTGTTCTTGTTTAGAAAGCCTAACTATTGCGAATTAAACTTAATGCTGCATTTCTGACTGTTTAATTGCTTTAATCTTTTAGGAATGACAAAGATGGCGAAAATGATTGATGAAAGACAACAGGAGTTAACTCATCAGGAACATAGAGTTATGCTGGTAAACTCCATGAATACAGTGAAGGAGCTATTGCCAGTACTTATTTCAGGTATTTTTTTGCTTTAATTTTTAATATCACTCTGAATCAGTATCTATGCTGAATTGTAATTACATTGTTTTATGTTGGCTAAAAAATATCAGCATTGACACTGCTTCTGTACCAATGGCAAATAACTACACGATACATTTGATTTTTTTGAATGGCAGTTTGCTTTCTTGATTTTAAGTATTTAATCGTTGTTTAGCATATATCCCTAAGAGGCTGTGCATTAATATAATCTTGTAAGAACAGTTTTGGTTAAAAGGCTTGGTGTAATGGAGTAGCTCAGTTGTAGTAAGAGATAACTGCTGTTTTGAAACCTTCACTTTGGACTGCTGTAGTGTTACTGGCTCTGGTGTACCAAGATCTTTTGCAAGGACATAACAGCCTGTTGGCATCACCGTTTCCTTTTATGTGGGTGCCCTGCCAGTATCTCACTGTGCCGAGCCAAGTATAGGCAGGCACAAGAGTTGTCTGCTTCTTAGGGCAGCCTGGGTGGAAAGAGCAGTGAAATGCACGCAGGTGTAATGTGGTCCAGACCAAGTTTTGCGCCGTGGTGGTTTCTTAAACAGAACAATCATCTCCCTTTAACCTATTCAGATTTTTTGCTTGCTTAATAACTGTATACAGAATATCCTTCTGCTGTATTTCTCTGGCTCGTCTTTGGCATGTTATGATAATGGGGAGGAACAAAAAATGCAAATAAAATACATGGTTTAGCAGTAAACTTAAAAATTGGGCGAACACTGTTTTTTGTTTGGGTGAGGAAGTGTGCACAGACTCTGTTGCCAGGGTATCAAGGGATGTGAACTTGCCTTTATTTTCCTGGCTATACTGCGGAATAGATCTGCATCATAGAACAGTTCTTCTAAATATATCACATTGCTTTCCCTCCATCCCTTCTGCAAAGATAATGAGTGTAATGTTAGTATTGCACGTGTGCATAAGGTTTATTTCTGTCTCAGAATAGAGATATTGTGGACATCTGTTAAATAATGGCTTCAAATGCTGTTTGCCATCCCAAAGGCTGGTGGCTAATGGTATTAATGGAGTGCATTTCACAGAATCACAGAATCACAGAATCGTCTAGGTTGGAAGAGACCTCCAAGATCATCTAGTCCAACCTCTGCCCTAACACTAACAAGTCCTCCACTAAACCATATCACTAAGGGCTACATCTAAACGTCTTTTAAAAACCTCCAGGGGTGGCGACTCAACCACCTCCCTGGGCAGCCCATTCCAATGTCTAACAACCCTTTTAGTAAAGAAGTTCTTCCTAACATCCAACCTAAACCTCCCCTGGCGCAACTTTCGCCCATTCCCCCTCATCCTGTCACCAGGCACGTGGGAGAATAGACCAACCCCCACCTCTCTACAGCCTCCTTTAAGGTACCTACAGAGAGCGATGAGGTCTCCCCTGAGCCTCCTCTTCTCCAGGCTAAACAACCCCAGCTCCCTCAGCCGCTCCTCGTAAGACTTGTTCTCCAGACCCCACACCAGCTTCGTTGCCCTTCTCTGGACTCTCTCGAGCACGTCCATGTCCTTCTTGTAGCGAGGGGCCCAAAACTGGACACAGTACTCAAGGTGCGGCCTCACCAGAGCCGAGTACAGGGGGACAATCACCTCCCTGATTTGACACTTGTCTGTGTGAGGAACTGTGAACTGGATAAAGTGAGACAGTTGTAATAAGGTTAAAAAAAATAATTAATTGCAAGTTAATATAAAATTAAGTTCCAGTGGTATTTTCTGGATCTCACTGCACTGACAAAACACTGTCAGCTGTAGCAGCAAGGCACTGATGGCATTGTGTGCAGAATGTACTACTAACCAGGTTTGAACTCTTACCACATGCCAAAGCCAGTGTTTCTATGTCTGACAGTCTTCTTAATTGGAAATTAGGAATGTGGTTGGTACAAGAGTAGTATTGCTATGTCAGTCTACTTAACTGGTTTCAGAGCTAAAACCTGTACAGTAATGTTAAAAATGCTGTTAGATGTAGACTTAATGATTTAAAAAAAACAACAAGCAAGACAAAAAGCTCCAAGAAGCACAGTTGATCAAAACTACAATCTGTTTAGATAAACTGTTCCATAAAAAAAAAAAAATTAAAAAGGAAAAAGCACTATCTCTGCATTAATGCAATAGTATTCAGGGTTACCATGAATATTGATTGTATCTTACATGTAGCTTTTTCTAATCTATGGTATTTTTACAGCTATGAAAATTTTTGTAACCACGAAAAACTCTAAAAGCCAGGGAATAGAAGAGGCCTTGAAAAATCGCAATTTCACAGTAGAGAAAATGAGTGCTGAGATAAATGAAATAATCCGTGTATTACAACTCACTTCCTGGGATGAAGATGCCTGGGCCAGCAAGGTATGTTTCACATTTATGTTTGGATATAGAAGTCTAACTCTTGTGTTGTAGACTTACTTGTGAGTATGAGACTGTTGAAATGTGCATTTGTCCATCAGTTTTGCAATACTGTAATAGCATTAAGTAATCTCTTCAAGGTTGAACAACATCTCCACAGATGATTGTTTTAATGTGTTTTTCAAACCTAGCTTTCTTTCTCAACAAGCTAGATTGAAGGACTGTTATTTGAAGGTGGCCCAGTGGTTACTGGAGCTGAATGGTTGCACAGAGGACTTAAATTTGTTCACACCTTAGTTCTGATGTGTAATATGTCATCCTGGAATACAATGTATTCCTCTCCATTTTTTTTTGTTTGCTACGTATAGTTAACTTGCATCATATTTGACTGATGGAAATTAGGTGTAAAAAGTATTGTTCTATGCCTTAAACTGGTCCTGTAGCTATGCATCCATAAGTGAGATTGTGTGATTCTTTTTTTTTTCCTCACTTTCTACTAAAAGAGCTAGACTGTTGTCATATTTCTTGTGCAAAAGGCCTGAAGTTAGGGAAGCTTTAGTCAATTTTTGGGATACCTTCTTGAACACCAACACCCCACCCCATCCCTGCCCCATTTTTAGTCTGGGTATGGAAGTAAATTTCAAGTGTTTGGATTGTCTGAAAAAGGACAATGCTATTCTGAGCAGCCTTTCTGTGAAGATGGCATGTGGGCAGAATTGGTTCTTTACAATTCAGTGTTAAACCGTGTAAGTGACTTTAACCAATTACCTGGAGAGTTTAGGCAGTGCTCTTAGATGTTACTCAATGCAGATATTGAAATATGCATCAGTCTGTAAAGCTGTTTGATGGCCAGCATCATAAAAGTGTTATTGTGGACTTACAGATAGATGTAGCTACACAACTGATATTCCTTTTTTTTTGTTTTTAAAGTGTCTTAAGGTAAATCGCTGAAATAAACTTTTTTAAGGGTTAGTGCTACAAGCAACAAGTAATTGGAAATTTATTTAAAGAAAATACTGAGACACAAAGCCAGACTTATTAACAAATAAAATCTCTTGCAGAAAATCTAACCGATGTAATCTAGACATTAAATTCACTTTGGCCTATATTGTTTGACACTTGGCCCTTAGTTTGCCTTTTGAGTTATTTTGTCACTATCACTTCCTTATTATGACTACTTTATGCATCTTTGTTTTTGTTCTCCTGTTTCTTACCCCTTTCTCACCTTTAGAAGGTAAGCTTTCTTCCACACCCTACACCTCTACCTTGCACTAAAACAAAACAAGCATGTATGTGGGATTTTGTGCTGTGTGCAGACTTGTGCTGTGCGACTTTTTATTTGTGTGCCAGCTGTAACACCATACTTACGTATATACACATTGAAGTTTTAAATGACTCTTAATAGCCCAAAGAGTAGAACTGGCTGTCCCAAAGAGAATGGTAATGGCAAGCTGAACTGCACTGGGACGATCTTTCTGAGTCTGATTAGAGCTAGCCCAGGATTTTAGAGCACATTCATGTGGAATGCTTTTGTGTTAATCTGTGTTACTAGCATCTGTAGTTATAAATAAAGGGTCCAGTTATGCAGGATCAAGCTTTCTGCATGTCCAGAAAGCTTTATTAAATTGGGGATTTTGTCCATTTGTCCATTCCTTAGTTTTTCAGTAGTAGCTTTCCTTCATTCAGTTCAGATGGTTCATATTCTTCAGATCTAGGCTTAAAACTTCGATTTTGTATGTATATTTTTTAATTAAGCTTTATTTTTGGATTTAAGCATTCCTGCATTGTATGAAATACAAGTACAGTTTCATTTAACAGAAGAAATTTGGAAACTTCCATGGTTTAAAAAAAAAAAAGAAAAAAAAGGACTTGCAAAAAGTTGGCAAGCTAGCCTTAGGAAATTCTTACTTGTGTTGCTAACAAGGCAGGTTAAATAAAGGATTTTATTAAGAAAACAGTTGGTGCATTAGCAGTATCTCTAAATGGAAAATGTTGGTCATTATGCATAATTCATGAGTATGTTGTGCGGACAAGTATATTTAAGTATCATTTTGCTTTCTGAGCTGAAAATTTTTTAACTAGTATTTTGGTATTTGAATTAGGGCACATTGGCAATTTGGAACTGTATCACTAGGCATTAACCAAACATGATGACAAAGAATTTGAGCTGAAAAGTTTACTGGGATAAAGAAGCAGGAAGTAGTTTGCTAATGGTGGTGTATTATAGACCATTTCCTTGTATTTATTGTGTATATATGTATTGAACAGTTTGTTTATTGGGAGGGAGAGGAGGAGTTCTTAATTTCTACTTGAGATTACTGTTGCATGTGTTTCATGCTTGGTGATTAAAGGAAAGATCTTTTTCCCATGCTTTTATGGAGCAAAGTAAGGTGTATTTGGGGATGCACAATCTTGAATTTTACTGGTATAGTATATCCTTCTGTTGATTTAGAAAGTTTTTTTTTGTTATTCTTTCTTGAATTGTGTATACATAAAAGTATCACAAAATCTACATAAATATAGTTGAGAAGGAACAAATTTATAGAACTAGAGCTGTAGGCTTTGCCATAAACTATTTTGGTCTTCATACAGACTCTGAAGTGCATGTTACTGTTACTGCATTGCAATAATCTCTGCTTGCAGAAAAACAGGATTTTATAAAAACAGTATGCTGATTTACAGTTGAAATAGTGAGAAAATACTGATCTCTGACAAAACCTTAAAAGATAAAAAACCCTGCATGTATTTCTTCTGTTCATAGTTTTGTTCCAATTTTTCCTCTTTTCATTTTACAGAGCAGTTTAATTTGTATATTCTTAGCTTTTCGTTTTTATAATAAACTTGAAGTAATACTCAATTCATACACTTCCCATTTCCATAGAAGTGGAAGGGGTTGAAACTTTGGTAGCTGAGAAGTATCTAGTATCATGTGGGATTGAACCCTGGATGGTGAATAAGCTATCTGTTCTGCCAAAAGCTTGGCTTTGCATATTTTCTTCAAAATTCCCTTCATATGATCTTTGTGTTGGGTGCTGTGGTCCCAGCAGATTTTGGTTGTTTACAGTTGTTTCTAGTTCTAAATGAAGGGCAGGTAGGACCTCAATTTCATTTGAAAAACACATGTACATGCAGACTCCTGACACGTGTACAAGCCACATGTCGCAGCATGCGTGAGCACGCCTAACACCTTCAGACGTGTATAAGAGCCACACGTGTGAACATGTGCTAACACACCAAATGCCTCCAGACATGTATGCAAGCCACATGTATGAACACGCCAAGCACATCCAGATGCGTGTACAAGCTATACAGCTCAACACACATTGCTTAGGTAGTGCTAGCAGTCACAAAATCATGTGTAAAAGATGAAACACCCTTAATTTTATCCCTTGATAAGAGATTTAGATTGAGAGACTTCTTAGACTTCTTTATCATTTTGATGTAACTGCAACTCAGCAGGCAACTGAGGCAACACAAAAGGCTGCTTTAGTAAAGAGGGGAGGAGTTTCTGCCCCTCCCATTATCCCAATGCTGTCCTTTCCCAGTCATCCCACACCTAACATCTCATCAACGTGCTAAGCAACATCTATTGCCTTTTTAAAAATTCAGTTAATCCTTTGTTTCAAATTATGTATGGGTAGACAGGCCTGCAGTAGACCATTCATTCCAAGCTAAAGTTACTCTAGTCCATACCTAAAACAACAGAAAACTATCACCTACCATCACAGCTGGTGAGGTTGTTTTTTTTGCATTCATTTCAGTTTTTAAATTACTATATGATTATTTACTTAACTCTTGTATATTAAATGCACAAATCTCAAGCTATAGAGAAGATAACTTTTAAAAGATTGTCCCCCCCCTTCCAACCCTAGATGCGTGTCTTATCCTTTGGATGTTGTCAAATAGGTCCTGACCTAAGCTCTGAGACCCAATTTCTAGGTTTGAGAACCAGTCTTCCAGGTGAAAATAGTTCTGTTTTTGGTGCACTCTCTTGGGTTGTGAATCTAGAGCCCTTAAAAATATCCAGCTGTGTTGAATGACCTTTAGAAAGTTAGTTGAGTTGTATTATAATACTCTACAAGTAGCTGTCAGACGGACATGCCTGAATAAAACAAGCTTAAATGCCAAAATGTCCCCAGTGATATATCTTCGGGACTAAGAGTGCAGAATGAACTGCTCCACAAAAATGTGGCAGTTTTTTAGTATTGTCAAGAGTATCACATGTTGTACCAGATAGTGGTCTTAGATGCTTGGAGCAGGCTCTTCTCTGTAGGAGCTGGGCATGGGTAGTCCAATTCAGCTAACAGCACAAGGGACAGGCTTTTTTTGATGATCTGTATACTAATCATGGGATGCTAGATGCATTTCAAATTATTTCCATTACATGTTTGGTAGAAAGCTATTTGGGCTTTTTCCCAACTTCTTACTTAAGGTGCTGCGTACTGTGTCTGTTTGTATAGGATAGAAAACTTCTGGCCTCCAGTGGAGAGGTGATGCATGAACAATTAACAGAGTATGCAGGGAGATAAGAACTGAGTGGTTTTATCTTCTCTAGTCAAAGACGTGCTGGAAAATAGCAACATAATAGTCAAAGCAGCAGCTTCTTTGCTCCTGATAGAGAAGTTCTGAGTTTAAAACAACGACATGTAAACAAATGTTTAAGTCTCTAAAGACAGTAAAATCCATATTTGAGATTTCTAGGAATTAACTGGCAGTCTGTTTTTCTGCAGACAGCAGCTATTGGACTTTAAGCTGCAGAACAGGTGAAAATTGCAGATATGCAGCCTCTTGTACAGAAAGTAGCAAAATTCACTGGCTGATTTCCATTTTTAAAAGGCTGACTCTAATCTTCATGCTCTGATGTACACTAAGGAAAAAAATGGAACTAACTCTTAAGATGTGTGCTTATTAGAGCTTATTTAGAAATTAAAACACTAGTAAATAAAGGAATAGAGAAATCACTAAACTTGCATGCGTATTTTCTGCATTTTGAGTGAAATCAAAATGTCTGTCTTACTTGGAAAGAAGTGATTATGAACTGCTAGTCTGAAAATGGGTTTTGAGCTGCTTACATGGGTGTGTTTCTGTAAGTAGGCTGTGCTTTATACAACTTCTGTCTGCTTTGATTGTGTTGACTTCTTGTGCTTTGATTTTTTGAAAATCATTACGATGGTTTCTCTTTTGCAAAGGACACTGAAGCCATGAAAAGAGCTTTAGCCTTAATAGATTCAAAGATGAACCAGGCAAAAGGTTGGCTGAGAGATCCAAATGCACCTCCAGGTAATATTCAAAAACAAGTGCAAAATATTTTGATTTGTAAAGGTTTGAATAGCTGTTAAGCATTAATAAACTATGCATAGTGGATCATTCTAAAGAAACCAGTAGATAGTGTTTTTTTTAGATACTGGAGATCTACCAAGTTATGTTTAATGTCCTGGAAATCTTTGCCTGTTTTAAGTTGTCCAAATGTATTCTGTATAACATACACATTTTTTTCTTTGCATTCCACTAGTAAAAACATAAATACATGAATTACATTGAGCAGTATTTAACTGCAGTAGTTCCTAATACTGTACTTTCCTCATTCTGTACTTTCAAGTTTGTATAACTTTAGTTTTATCTAATAACAGACTCTCAGTATTTTTCTTTCAGTCTTGACAGAAAATGCTTAGCATGAAAAACTGCAATAAATACTATAACTACAGTCAGCTTTATTTATATAAAGGTTTTTCCTTAGTATGCATCTTTAAAACAAATAAAACCAGGTGGAGGCCAGTTCCATTTGGATTTTGGGAGACCTTATCTCTGAAACACTTTGTCTGAAACTGAAGCCAAAATAATACAGTTGTAAAAGCTGGAAGTGAATTATTCATGTCTGTGGAGCTGCTGCTTATACCTCATTCCCTTTACCACACTCAATGCCAGAAACCTCAGTTATTTGAAAGTCTTCTGTCATTTATGTTGACAGTTAATGGAATACAACATTAACTGTTCAGTAGCTAAAGACAAATGCAAATATAATTGTAGAACTTGCTGCAAGTCAGACTTATTACCCTGAACTAACCCCGTAATATTTTGATCTTCTGAGTGGTCCTTATGGCAGGACTTCTGAGCCAATTCCAGTGTAATAATTTAATGGAGGAACCAAAGGTGCCATTATCCATGCTAGAGGATGGAACCATGGCTGAATTGCAAGGACAGGGATGCTATTCTTGCATCTTCTTTTCCCAAAATGAAATCAGATTTAAAACTGTGTTAAGTTAAGGCTACATGAATCTTTCCATCCTGAATCTCTTCAGCCTGAATACATTACAAATTGTATAAATTTTTTCTTACAGAAATCAAGCTATGATAACAGAATGATTAAATTACTTGAAATACATGGCACATGATGCACATTATTAAGATTATGCTGTGTTATTTCAGAAATATCCTCTCATTATTCCAGTTGGCGTATATCTCATAGTTTTTGATAAATATATTTTGATGACTGAGCATAGTGCAATTAGTGTGGTGGGACACCATGAAAGTAGGAGTTTATTCATAGGTAGCAAGGGAAGTGTTGTTTGATGTTTTACTAACTGACTGTACATCTTAGGGGATGCTGGTGAGCAAGCAATAAGACAGATCCTTGATGAAGCTGGAAAAGCAGGAGAATTGTGTGCAGGCAAAGAACGCAGAGAGATTCTGGGAACATGCAAAACTCTGGGCCAGATGACTGATCAACTAGCTGATCTCCGAGCTAGGTAAATCTATTTCTTTTAATGGACAATTTTCTAGTGTTACTAAAACAGTTATTCTGAACTTGGAGTTGCATTGTTTCTTCACACATTGGAGAGGAGGACTGTTCATGCAGTACATTTTTCAGCAGCTCATCAGTGTAGTAAATACTTAAGTCAGAGTGTTATAATGTCAGTTTATTTTTGTTGTGATGCTCACTGCCCCTCCGCCCCCCAAAAAAGAAAAGCAAAACAGAACCCATGCAGAAACTCCAGAAAGTCATTCATAGGGATCCATTAGCTAGACATAATGGTTTCATGGTATAATATCTTCTCCTAGTACTTAATGCATCTTTCAAATTGTCAGAAAAAGCAATAGGGGTTGAGTTTTTCATTCTTTAAGAAAAGAAACAGCCTTTAGGTAAAACAAGTGACTCTTCTGACTTAGACCTAGTAAAATGCAGGGAGAGGGCAAATGCAAATTATTCTGAATAACTGTTATGAGTTAGCTAAGAACGTATTTCCTGCCATTACTTGAAATCCATAGACTGCCAGGCTCTCAAGTGTCGCAATGGTATGTACACAGGCTTGAAATATTTCTATATAACTTATTTCCATATGAAGAGTTGTTAGTTTGATATACAAAGGCTAAAAAGGCCAAAATTCACAAGTACTAGTTATGCTGTCATTAAAATGATATAAATTATGTATATTAGCTATAACAGTGGTAGTGGATGAGCAGCTGGTTTTGGTTTGGCTTCACATGGATTCCCAGCTGCATGACCTGGAGAATGTAAGGGCTTTGTACCAGTTTTTGCACATGTTGGAGAGGAGCATGAAGTTGGGAAGGTCAACACGCTTAAAGTTTTCCAGTAGTCAGGTGTTCTGGAATGAAGCATGAGATTTTTTTTTTAAACTACCATATTGAAGTAATTTTTCTATCCAACTTTAAACTTCTTAGCATTTCAGAAAAAACTGTGGTAGTGCTGCAAAGTGTTTTCTACAGTCCTGTTAATTTGTATAGTTCAGAGACTTTTCTCCATTTTAAGAAATCTTACCAATAGCCCATAACCTTTATCTACTCTGTCAACATAATTGAGGCAACTAAAACATCTTCTTTTCACTTATTGGCTTCGCTTCATAATGTGAGGTATACCCTCCCATAAGGCCCAACTGACTGTTGCAGCAATCTGTGAATGAGTAGATAATAGGTCTTGTCCTGGGTAGTTAAAATGAACTGTGTCCTCGATTAGCCTTACTTTGTGATAGAAGAAAAGTTCTTCTGAGGTTGCTAAATGTAAATTTTTAGGAAGGGAGAAATATGCTCTAAATATACTCTTAGAACATAACAAGAACAGTTAAAAACAGTTAAAGACTCCTCAGTTATTTTTGCTTTCCAAGGAAAAATATACTCTTATTTAATACTGTAACTCTTGCAATAATTGCTGGGAATGCTCATAAACTGTTTTTGTTGTCTTTTCATTAGAGAAGGGCTTTGTTCAATCCTGAGCTGAATTTGTGATGTTCTTTTCCTCTTGGGCAGAGGACAGGGTGCTACGCCAATGGCTATGCAGAAAGCGCAGCAGGTGTCGCAAGGCCTGGATATGCTCATTGCAAAAGTGGAGAATGCAGCCCGGAAATTGGAGGCCATGACAAACTCTAAGCAGGCTATTGCTAAGAAGATTGATGCTGCTCAGGTACCACCAATAATTTAATAATTGCTTCAGAAAATTGTTATATTACAGTATTGATTCTTCTTGTATCTTTTGATTCTGTTTTATTTTCACTTATACGCAACTTCTTTCTATTAAGAATTGGCTTGCAGATCCTAATGGGGGCAGTGAAGGAGAAGAACATATTCGGGGAATTATGGCTGAAGCAAGGAAAGTTGCAGAACTATGTGAGGAGCCTAAAGAAAGAGATGATATCCTTCGTTCCTTGGGGGAGATCTCTGCTTTGACAGCTAAGCTGTCTGATCTGCGACGACAGTATGTATTTTTTTGTATCACCATAAATTTATCTGAATGTTTCATTTGCAGTTCGAACTGATGAAATTATTAATCTGAATATAGATGATTCATTTGGGGATATATTTTCCTCCAAGAACTGGAAATGGACATGTTATAATTTCTAGCTTTCATCCTGCATATAATAAAAATAGAATACAAAGAATTGTTCAGTTCTTGGAGAAAGAAAAGTTAACTTTTTTTAACATCCTTTAAAAAATTTCATCTATAAGATATAGTATTCTTTTTAATGCTTCACCTTAATGATTTATATCCTAAAGCCTGACTTATGTGATCTTCCTCCAAAAGAAAATGAGAGTGACTACAATTGTGTATCTATAACATGTTTTTTTTATAATTTTTTTTTTGCTGCCTACGGAACACTTGACAGGCAAACTGAAGCCTTTGCAATACTCAAGCACTTCAAAGGAATGAAATAATGTGAAATTTAAGTTTGTTTATACAGACAAATATCACCGTTTTTCGCTCAGCAGTTTACTACATGGCAGAGTGCAATACCTAGCACTTGAATACTGAGTCAAGTATTTTAATCTCTAACTGTAAACTCTATAATAAAGATAAATATTATGACTTGGAGAAAATCCTGTTACCTTGTGTTCAGTGCTCAGCTGGAAATTATATTTCTATATCAGTTTTGCAAAGGAGATGCTTGAGAATGCAAGTGAGAAACTATTACTGTAAAAATTCTGATCTTTAATCTATGGCCAGTTGCAATATGTAGATAAATATTTTTTCTTTGAAGTTTGACACTTCAAGCTTTTCTTGACGCTTCATTGGCAGTCCTAACGTACTGTTTTCTGGTTTATGAATAGCCTTGGGTCTGTTGCTACTTACTTTTGTACTTGCAATCTGATGTTATTGCAGGTGTTCATAAGATGGCCATAGGTATGGGAAATCAAACTGATGAGTGACAATGCCATACCTTCCCCTGCCTCAGTGCTGTGTTGAACATAAGTAATATCTAGGTGCCAAAGCAGCGAAATGAGGTGGGGATTTATGGATGACAGATCTGCATTATTTGTTCTGAGATTCAAGTCTGAAATCTTACTTTATTTAAAAGATGAAGTACCTCTCTTGTCTTCTTTTTCCTACAGAATTCGAGAGTAGCTGTAAAAGATCTGCATATTACTATAACTTTGTTTTTCTATTTTTTAAATCCTCAGTGGGAAAGGTGACTCTCCTGAGGCCCGTGCATTGGCGAAGCAAATAGCTACATCACTTCAGAATTTACAGTCCAAAACAAACAGAGCTGTAGCAAATACTAGGCCAGTTAAAGCAGCTGTCCATTTGGAGGGCAAGATTGAGCAAGCTCAAAGGTGGATAGACAATCCTACAGTTGATGATCGGGGAGTAGGTAAGTGTTTCTGCATACTTCTTACCCCACCCCCCCAGTCACAATTTTACAGTTTAACTTAGTAATTTTTATGACTGAACGTACTGCTACTGAGATGCTGAGGATGTGTGGAATTTCTTCATTGATGATGAGATGTGCAGTTCCTGGCTGGTGGTTTATAGCCAAGTCCTGGCTGCAATATTATTGAATGAGGCTGGCCTGTGATTCTCTTGGTTCTGGAAAGAACAATTTTGGCAACGAATGGGAGAATGTGTACTGTAGAACAGACAAACTTTAGAATGCTCCTTGCTCTTTTAATGTCATGCAAATATAGCATCTCATATCTGAATCTCTATATACTCCAGCAAATTGAGTAATTGAGTCCTTCATAAACCTCATCTAAAAATATCACTTCTTGTATGATTTCTGGGTTATCTGAGGAGACTGCTACTTAATCAAATAGAAAAGTGATCTGAGAATCCAAGCATGCTATCAGCAAGCATAAATTATGGCTCAGGAATTGTGTTACCGAGAGCTTATTGTAAAACATCTCTGAATTTTTTTCTTGTTTTCTTCTAATGCTATCTCAAGTAGGAGGATGAAGTTTCTAAACTGTATTCAACAGTTCTGTAGCATCTGATATGGGTGGAAATGCCTTATAAAATGCAGTGTATCTGCAAGACTTTCACATTTAAAGACTTTCACATACCTTTCCTTATGTCTGTCAAGATGATTTCTGTTGTGTGAATAGCGAATGACAGATATGTGAATGAAAAATTTATTGATGTTGATAGCTTGGACACGTGTGAAATCAATTTTACATGCAATATTTTAACAAAATAGTGGAGTTCCATGTGTTTGACTCTTTATGATGAGCAGAAAGTATACCAAATGAAAGTATGCCTTCATAATTTTAGTTGATCTATAACATGGTGAAATCTGAGGTGGTTGTCTTGAGGAAGCACAGAAAATAAGCTTAATTTTTATTATTTTTAATGCAAAATAAACAAAGGGAACTTAAACCTGCTCCCCTACCCCCCCAAAATCTGTAAGTACCTAGTTATTCATGAAGCTTGCGTGTACATACTGGAAGTTTTCTGAAGGAACCAAAGTTTCTCAGTGCTGGATGTGTACTACAGAATACAGAGTTTAATCAATTGTAATAGTAATATGTAATGATAAAAATGTGTGAAAGGATGTAACGTCCCAAAACTGTAATGTTTGTAGGTTAATGAAGAAAAATTCTAGTTGTATATGATGACATTTTTTTCTTTTCAAGGGATTTAAATCCCTTTCCTCGGATTGAGCCTTGGTAGGGTGCTTATAGGTAGGAAAGGTTATATTCAGAATGTCAATCAGGTATGTGCTCTGTTTGATGTAGACAGCACTTGGATTACTTGTATGGTAGCATTGGCTTAAACTGACTGTTCAGTAGGTCTTTAAAGGACTTAATATATGATGACTTCCTTTAAAAAGACTACTATTGTATTACTTGAAAGAACAGAGGAACACGTTGTTAAAAGAACAGGAAGCTTCTGTGAGTGAGTTAAGGACATTGCCCATATTAAAAATGACTTTTTTAACAGAAAGAACTTCAACATGCTGTGAAGGCTTTTTAGGTTTTTATTATTTTTTTCCAGTCCTGGACACTGAACATGCGTTTACCCATGATTTCTGGAACCCCTGTAGAGGGTATTCTGTACTAAAATTTATGTTTTGTACATGGATTTTTCCCCTCTTCATGCTCAGCTTGTTATGACTTGAAGTGACATGGAGAAGAATTGCAGTACTTGGAGTTTGCAAGCAATTTCTATTACAGTCAAGAGATTAGTTATGTAGGGATATCTGACAGCTATAATGGTTAACTTGAGGCCGCCCTAGCTAAAAAAGGATGCATCTCTAGGCCTGAAGTGCTGTAATAGGCAAAAGAAATTGGTGAGGGGTGAATTCCTGTTTGGGTTTGAAGTGCCATTGCTGAGAAACTGCAGAAGATCCTTCTCACCACCCAGAAATGTGTTCTTAAAAACCCAGATATTCTGGAATGTCATTTAGTTCATGGGATGTTTGAATTACACTTTCAAGTTTTGGTTGTCCTGTATGTTAATGTAACATGACTTCTTCCACTGTAGGCCAGGCAGCAATTCGGGGTCTGGTCGCAGAAGGTCGTCGTTTAGCCAATGTCATGATGGGACCTTATCGTCAAGACCTGCTTGCCAAATGTGACCGTGTAGACCAGCTGGCTGCTCAACTTGCTGACCTTGCAGCAAGAGGGGAGGGAGAGTCTCCTCAGGCTAGGGCAATTGCTGCTCAGCTTCAGGACTCGCTGAAGGTAAAAATCTTTTCTTGGACACATGATAATACATGGAAGGGTTTGCACTGCCTTGATAATGGGCTTCTATGTTGGAGGCACCAATAAACAGAGGAACAAAAAAAAATGCAGCCAAACAAGTGGTGGTTTATCTGGGACACGTAAAGCAAGCTTTCTACAATACATCTTGATACCGTGCTTCAGGGATTAATTCTAAATGAGTAATTTAGAAGTAAAAATAAAGAGAAGTCTTACCTTCAATGAAGATAGCATGTTAGCATTGCAAATGTGAGTGTCAAGGTCTCATGATGCCATTCATAGCTTCTGATCCTGCTACAATGAGTGGCGTGTAAGCTTCTTGCATTTCAAATGATGAAAAAGTGATTTACTAAACATGCTTATGAGATTGTTTTATCTTTATAGCTTCCAACATAACAGGCTTTTTTTCTTTATTCTTTGTCAATAAGAGGTTTTCTGGGATTTAAATCCCTGTGAACTTAACGGTTCTGTATCATGTGTTAATAGTTTGTTTTTTTTTGAAGGATCTTAAGGCACGGATGCAAGAAGCAATGACCCAGGAGGTTTCTGATGTTTTTAGTGACACTACAACTCCTATTAAGTTGTTAGCAGTAGCAGCTACTGCGCCTTCTGATACTCCCAATAGAGAAGAGGCAAGTATATGAAAGTGTTTTTTCCCCATGTGAAGCTTCAGTTACTGTTTAGTTATTATTTAGTTATTGTTACAAGAATCACTATTTTGAAAAATGAACTGGTATTTTGAATAAGTATTCTGAACAATGAATCAGTATTTTTTTCACAAGCTTGTAATACATGCTTATTAATTCTGACTGCAAGATGATTGCCATGAAAATCTTTCTGGTCTCTTGGGGACTAAGGATTGTGCTATATATCCCTGGAAACTGTATCATCCCTGACTTCAGTAAATGCTGAAGACTGTTCCCTGTGATGTTCATACCATGTTATCTTCAGCATGCTGATAATTCTAGTGCCAAATCACTGACAGCAGTTAGTGGATTGCATATCTTGACATTGTATAAGATGATTAAAGTTGTCTAATTCATGTCAAGATTAATCAGCATACTTAACCTGTTCTCTTGCTGTATAATGCTTCCCATAATTCAGTGCTTCTGGCCTTGAAGTATCTAAAACTCTCTGCTTGCAAGCTCTGTATGGCTGGTTGATTTGAACATGATCAAAATAATTACCAAGGCCTTGGGAAATTTAACTTTACAACAGGATAGATTTTATCTATGTATTCTGTCCTTGTGTAAATAAGAATGGTGGAAGAATGCATATATTCTTTTTCCAATGTGAAGCTTCAATTTTTAGAGTAAACCCCATATTTTTATTCCAAATGCAGTCACTTCTGGATTCTGGTTTTGAGGATTTATCTCTGTAAGCTAGAACGGTTTCAACTCAGTTGTTAGAACAGTGGTTGGGAATTAATGTACTTTATATCTCAAAGCTATGAAGTGTGATAGTATCTATTGTAGACCAAATGAGTTAGTAGAGAAGAAAGTCCACTAATGTAAAAAGGAAAAAATGAAACTGTTTCAGACCCTTTGTGTCTTGTTGCATCATGTCAGGAGACGTGTTAAGTTCAGATGTTATGAAGGTGTCTCTGGTATGTGACACCTGAAGGAATTTTTTGTTCTGTTTGTGAAGTAAGGCTTTTTAAATATATTTTTCTCTTCTGACAAGTAGGTGTTTGATGAAAGAGCAGCAAACTTCGAAAACCATGCTGCTAGACTGGGAGCAACGGCAGAAAAAGCAGCTGCAGTTGGAACTGCTAATAAAACCACTGTGGAAGGCATTCAGGCAACAGTGAAATCAGCAAGGGAACTTACCCCACAGGTTTGCTTTCTTAGTCTCAAAATGCTGTTATGAGGGTTGGGAGGGACTTCTGTGGAATTTTCCATTTGTTTCTGCTTATCGGAGTAAGATGTTAATAGCAGCAAGGAACATAGCACTGACATTGTGAGAAGAGAAATGGCAAATATTCATGTATATCCTAACGGGTAGGACAAGGTAATTAAATGATGTGTCTTACTCTTCAGCTTTTGGACAGAAGCACCAGTAACTTATCCTTGAAACGGTTACTTGGAGGCTTAATAGAGTAGAGAAAATGCTTCTTTAATGATTTTTTTCCAAATTAAACTTCTATCTAGAACTAGTGAGACTGTCAAAAGTATTGTACATTAGTGCTTTTTTTATCATTAGTAAATGATAAAACACTCGTTGATGCAAAAGCAAGTAAATGAAGTTAGAGAGAATAAATATTTGTACCAACAAATACTAGAAGCATTGTAAATCTTGAAACAGAACTAGAAATTGAACAGAAATTGAACTAGAATTAATGGAGTATTAAAAGTGAGGAGCTTCACATTTATCATGGAGAAACAAATGCATTTTCAGGAATACGTACAATGTATTTATATATTGTTATTTAATAATTAAAAATGTAATAATTAAAAATTATTGTTACTTAATTAAAAACATTTTCCATTGGTAGGTAGTATCAGCTGCTCGAATTCTATTGAGAAATCCTGGAAATCAAGCTGCTTATGAACATTTTGAGACAATGAAAAACCAATGGATTGATAATGTAGAAAAAATGACAGGTAAAGTAAGATTTTTTGTTGAAGGTTATATTTGTGCTTACTTACCCAGTATGGATTTTTTTATCCATTCTATTTGGATTGAAGAGACATGTACAGAAGTAATAACTGAATAAAAAAATATTGTTTAAGAGAAGTGGGAGTGTGCTCTGTGACTCCAGAAATGTGTTTATGTTAGCATAAATAAAATAACTTGCTTCATAGGAGTTGGTTTTGACTGGTGGGGGAAGCAAACTGGGCTTCGATTTTTTCATGGGAATAGCAATATACCTTTAGTTTTGTACTTGTTGTGTTAGTAATATATCACTGTAGCAGCTTGAGGCTTTTATTTTTACATAATCTTGGCATGTTGAATGAGGACAGATAATTAAACGGGGGAAAGAAAACGTTCAAAATGATGTAAGAGCTTCATGAAAGGAGCGCATAAAACAAAACTACGGATCTACTGACTCTCTCTGAAACACTTTAATGTTTCAGTCCTGAAGAAATGTTTCAGTCCGTATTGGACTGCTAACAAAATACTTTCTCCTGGCTGTATGCTGAGTCCCTCACCATCTCCGTAATTAACTTGTAGGAATTTTAAATCTTACTGCTTTATCACTATACATCACCCTTAATTTAAAGCACAACCAAGAGGAATCTTTCATTTTGCATGAATGGGAGGGGTACAAAATTGCTGAATATAGATAAAGAAATTTGCAAGGAATGAAATTGTGCTGTATATACTGTGTAAGTAAGTCAATTTTTCATTCAAGCAACATTCCACATTAGATGAGTAAGAATTTGGGATGTTGTTATTGGGAGCAAGCCTGACAATAGTTACTGTGATAGAGGTACCACACAGAAGTAAAATGTCAGTAATACATTTGGTCTGATTTTCATGCCTTCTTTCACTCCTCCCTACTCCTCAAGTTTGGAAATAGTTGCTTTTCTGGTTGGAAACAGTCTCAGGAATATGTAATAGCCATTTCCAGAGTTGAAATTAGAATATTAATGTGTTCAACTTTTATCCTAGGGTTGGTGGATGAAGCCATTGATACCAAGTCTCTGTTGGATGCATCAGAAGAGGCTATTAAGAAAGATCTTGATAAGTGTAAAGTTGCAATGGCCAATATCCAACCACAGATGCTGGTAGCTGGCGCCACCAGCATTGCTAGACGAGCAAACCGCATCCTATTGGTGGCAAAACGGGAGGTTGAAAATTCAGAAGACCCTAAATTCCGGGAGGCTGTTAAAGCAGCCTCTGATGAACTAAGCAAAACTATATCACCGATGGTAATGGATGCTAAAGCTGTGGCAGGAAACATCTCTGATCCTGGTAAGGATTCAGTCAGCTGATTTGAAATGTATCTTTCATTGGTGGAATGCCGTGTGAAGTAGCACTCATTTTCTCTTGTACAGCTATGTATCCCCATTTATGGAAATTTTGTGTATGCTTAAATCCCATAATGGTAAGATCAAGGTCACACCATTAACTGCTGGGTCCTGCTCTTTGGAAATGCAATCAAAAACCTCTGGCGCATGTTCACGGAAAAGGATTCACCATTCTAGTTCATTGCATGATGTCATAATCTTTATCAGAAACAAGTATTTGTTACTTTTATCAGTAGTAGTACCTCTATAAGGCAAGTAGTACATAACGTCTTTTGTTCTAAAAGTTATTTTGGGAATTACTTTGGCTATTGATAGTGACCATTATTCAGCCTAGATATTATTTTATGCACGTTGTGTATGATACTAATATTTCAAACATGGAAATCAAGTATAAACATTGTGGTAGTTTTTAAAAATTATTTTATAGAAATATGTGCACTCTGTGTACCTATTTTTTGTGTTTTTTGATAGTATTGCAATTCTAAATATTACAGAATGCTATTAATCTGGGAATGGGATTTTTGTTCAGGTTTGCAGAAGAGTTTCTTGGATTCTGGATACAGAATTCTGGGAGCTGTGGCCAAAGTCAGAGAAGCTTTTCAGCCTCAGGAACCAGATTTTCCCCCTCCTCCTCCTGACCTTGAGCAGCTTCATGTAAGTGCAGTATATTTTGTAATACAATACTCAGTTGTCACTGATGAAGTGTGGACTGCACACTGAAATTTTTTGACTAAATTTTTATTCCTTAGACATAAAATGCATTGTCTAGCCAGCCATGTATACAAGTAGTCTGAAGTCTTAAATAATAATCCAGCTTTCAAAAGAAGAGAATAAAACATGGTATTTCCTTAAACAGGGAGCACTTGAAAAGCTGGAAGAAGGCATGAGCTCATGCGATCATGTCTTGCCATGATACTGTTGTGATACTCCATCTTTGTACTATTTCATTGCACTGAATAGGGTTTTTACCTTTCTTAGCTGACTGATGAACTTGCTCCTCCAAAACCACCACTTCCAGAAGGTGAGGTTCCCCCACCCAGACCACCACCACCTGAAGAAAAGGATGAAGAGTTCCCAGAGCAGAAAGCAGGAGAAGCTATTAATCAGCCCATGATGATGGCTGCTAGGCAGTTGCATGATGAAGCACGAAAATGGTCTAGCAAGGTAAAAGTTGTTACATATGTGTCCCGTGCTAATAAGAATATTTCTTTAGGATCAGTGTGTTAGTTTGGTCCAATATCAGATGCCTCAATGCAGAGAATAGTCTTATATAGACCAAATGGTAAAAACGCTGCAGTAAGAGGAATCGGAAACCCTTTCATCTTCAGAGTGAGCTAGGTACAACTGTTCTAGTACTCAGAAGTGCTAGAATGCTTTATCATGGTACTTCTATGAACACAAATGTGCTAAGCTCTTTGTGATTCTTGATGCTAGTATTGCCTAGAGAGGCACTATTACTTGTGCCTTTCTAGGTTAGCAAATTGATTGCTTTATTTAACTGACTTCGGAAAGTCTGCATGAATGTTGCAGACACTGGCTGCGAGAATCATGAGCTGGTTTTTGTTCTGGAAGGAGCTGCAAGTTACTTTGCAATTTATCTGGTGCTGTTCTGATCAGAAATGTGACTGTATATAGGTAACCTGATCTGCTTCCTTTTTTGTAGAGTCGCTCTCTATCAAGGCCAAAATCCTTCGTGGTTTTTTTTTTTTTTTTTTTTACTATTTCAGTGCCATGACAAACCAGTCTGAAGTCTGTATTAGTCCTATAAATACAAATGCAACTTCTTTGCTTCTTTTTTCACCTTTTTAAAATTTAAAGCTATACTTTTTCTCTGGTAGCAACTGGTTAAGAACTGAGTTTCAGCCTTCTGCAGATATTAATTGAAGGCCAGAATTTGGCTTTTAAGATCTTCACTTTTTTCTTCCACCCCAATACATGGTAACGAGAAGATAAACTTCAATAGCTTACTGAATCAGCTTCAACAACTTGATGTGCATAAGGAACATCTGTTTTGGAAGTACAAATGAAATACAAAAGAAATACTGCAAATCTGTTTGTGTTCCTTCCTTAAAATGAAATGCTTTTATTTTCCACATACTCCTGGATATACTGCATGCGTTTTTATTTTATTTAATGTATAAGACTGGAACATATCTTCTCAGAAGGTAATCTTGATGCTGAAAATCTTAATTTCAGCTTCCTAAGTGTTTTGAAGTGTTTGAATCCCCAAATGAGTAACCTAACAATACACAGTAGGTTTAAAAAAAAAAGTTTACTATACATGTACTAAATTACATGTATAGACACACTAGAGTATAATTAAAGTAATGTATCTATTAAAATATTTATGTATCAAAACAAGGCAGCAGACCTTAAAACTTCCTCCTAATTATGAAGGAGCTCCATGCTTAGTGTTTTTTGTTTATGAAACACTAATAAGTTGAGACCGACAAACCAGTAAGTTAGTGTAGCATTTGTGCTTTAAATTCTTGTTAGCAGTTCCATTTTACCAATAAAGGTACAGTTGCTTTGACAATATATTTTGGGGAAGAAGGTGGTGGTCAGGACACCATTTGTCAAGAACAATTTTGTACACGCAGTTCAAGTTTTAAAATATTTTTGCAGACAGTCATAAAGGGCAGAACAATAGAATTTAAAAACAATTTTTGTAGTTGAAGCCACTCCCTTATTGGGTGGAAGAGGAATTGATGGATGCTGTTACTGAGGAATATGGGTTAGATCTGGAAAGACAGAAACACAAGGTCATGCTTATACTAAATGGCAACAGGCTGTGTAAACTGCCTTCTGCTTTTTTGGCCGTTTATATTAGCCCACTGATATTTTACTATGTATTACGCTTATAGGAGGGCAAGTAACGAATCTTTAAAAGCATTTGATAACATTCTCCATTCCTGTAAGATTTAAAGTTCATTGCTTTTTTTCTTTAACAAAAACTCCTTTTCACTGGGTAGATTTTGGGTTTCCGTGTATTCGTTTTCTCACAGAGCACAAGACAAACACCTGTTGCTTTAGATTTCCTTGCCTTTCCCCCTCATCTGAATAAAGGAGAGATGAAGTTTTATTTGTTTAGTTAGGCTCCTGTGTCAAAACTAGCATCAAAATGAGGGACACTGGAAACTTCTCACTGAATTAATACTTAGATTTAAGTCTTCAAAGATGGGTTGATTTGTCAATATGTAAATGCTAGAACTTGTTCTTCCAAAAACTTCTGCATGTTTTCACTAATGTAGATGTTTTTCTTTAAAAGATCAGATCTTAAGCAAAATTCAGTTGCAAATGCATAGTTTTTGTTAAGGGTTGTTTGACATGTAGCATTCATCAAAGAAATGCAGTTAGTAAATTTGCGTGATATCTTTTTTATTGAAATGCTGTTATATTATAAATGACTGTACTGTTACATGACTTTTGCCTCATCCTTGTGAACTCCTTTTATTTGCTTGAATCTTTTTTTAAAAGGTAACGGATACAACATATTGTGGCAAAACAGTATAATATGTTTCATAATCCTCTTACTTTACTAATTCTGTTTCAGTCTTTTTAAAGAACTGTAATATTCATGTCATTCATAACATTCAGAATCACCTCCTTTTTTCATAACCTGGTTTTGTTCTTTTTCACATTACCTGCAGTACTTCAATACCCATTTCTACAATGTCTCCCCCCCCCCCCCCTTTTTTTCTTGACAGAAACAGTATCAGTGGTTTTTCTGTGGTCCTGCTGCTATCTCTTCTTACATATATGTGAAAAGGCTTTCATACATGCTTTGTGTCTGCACAAATACCACAGTCATCAGCTGCTGTGCCTGCTTCAAGCCAGTGAAAATGGCTTTCATTAAAACAGAAAATCCATTCATTTCTCCATTGTCTTGCCAGAAAAATGTTGTTCTGAAAATCAGCCTCTGCGTGTAGAAGCTGTATGCTGAGTTGAAAAATGTAGCTGCATCTTTGACTTGTAACTTCTTGATTTCTTTGGTAACTTTGGTTCACAGGTGAAATGTTTCTTTCTTTCTGCTAATCTTGTATTCCTTCCCCTCCTCCCTCTTACCTGATCCTAGAGCTGTCCTGTCAGATCTCGAGAGACTAAGAGGATGTTTTGGTCACTAAAACAGCTCAGTTCATGCTCTTCTACCAAATTCTGCTTCTTGTACTAACTGTCCCCTGTTTCTCCACCCTTGCTGCCACCTGCAAAGCCTGTGACTGTGGTTAATGAAGCGGCTGAGGCTGGTGTAGATATAGATGAGGAGGATGATGCAGATGTTGAATTCACTCTCCCCTCTGACATTGAAGATGATTACGAGCCTGAGCTGCTGTTAATGCCAACCAATCAGCCTGTTAACCAGCCCATTCTGGCTGCTGCTCAGTCTCTACATCGGGAAGCAACCAAGTGGTCTAGTAAGGTACTCCTGAGTCTCCCCCGGGGACTGATCTGTGTGCATCCAGCCATTTGGAACGCTGACACATTTGCATCACTCTTGATCCCTGCTGGGTCCCATCATTCTGAATGAATAAGCGTGCCTGCACTTCATCTTAAGGACTGAGAGTGGCTTCACAAGTTTGCTAGATCTGTCTGTCAGTGCCAGACTGAAGCTTGATTTGGGTCACTTATTAATATTCAAAGGCTTCCTCTCTCTGCATCTGCCTGTTCTCTTTGTTATGGCAGTTTTCAATTTGTAAATAGCGGTTGTCTTCCCTCCCCCCTTTTCTTTTTTCATTAATTTGTGCTACCTGGGAAGCCATGGTTAATGGTTTCTTAATGACTTCCAGATACAACAGAGTATACAGTATTCAAGAAGTCATTTAACATGTCTATTATGCTTTGCCTCCATTGATGCCATCAATTAAAATACCTTGGAACAAGGAATGGCTTTGTATGGCAGTGTTTATTGAAGAGGACTGACTGACTGTCTGCTGGCTTGCACTTGGCTGTATTGCAAATGCTGGTTTTGGGAGAATTCTTTTATGGAGAAGCTGCACTGTATGCTGTTATCTGCTGAATTGAGATAGTGTTTGTATAAAAACAGTGGAAATCTAACATGGGGTTCAGATGTTCACAAGTAGCCTGTCTCTTCTGTCTAAGCACAAATGTTTGCAAGACTTGTCACTTTTTATAGCATGCTGCAAAAAGTAAGGTTGGTGTCATATAACAAAAAAAAGGTTAGGGATGTGTGTGTATTTATACATATATGTATGTATGTAGAGATATACTAAACTATTTTTAATAAAAAGGGCTTTAAAATGTTCTTGTCGTTTTCAGATTCTGATGCTTGGATAACTTGTTTGAGGGCTTCGTAAATGACACTGGTCCTAATTTCTTGATCATCCTGCGTGAAAACATGGAAAGGCTTTGTGTTATGTCACTTGCATCCTAACTGGTTATACTAGCAAACAGTTTAGATATTAGGTCATGGTAATGAATAGTTCAGCTTTTTGTGTCGCCTGTATCTGTGCAACATTTAATTACATGTTTGGGATATCTTCATGGCCAGTAGTGCGTCATGGAAGTATGTGCAAAGGGACAGAACACATTCGGTCAGTTGGGTTCTCACTGTGTACTTCTTGCTCTGGACTTCATTGGTCATTAATTGTGGAATTATACTGAAGAACGAGTGTGCTAATAAATAAACTCACCATGCTAATATTTCATCCACACAATAGGAATGCTTCATGACACTAAATATTTCACATTTTTCTAACAACTTCTTATGAAGGTCAATCTAAATATACTAACATACTATTAACAATTGATCATCTTGGTTTGCTTTTTTCTTGCATTAGGTTTCTCTCTGGAACAGTGTATGAGAAATGTTTTTGCTTTGGTCATATTAATTCACATATTGCAAATATTTCTCAAGTACTTATGTGATGGAATTTGATGTATTTAATGAAAGAAATTTGAATTTTAATGATATTTCTAGTTTATCTTTTCAACTTCAAATTCTTCTCTCCTCCTAGAGTCTTTATTTTCAATGGAAAGAATTTGTCAAAAAGGAAGAACTTTTTTCAAGAAAAAACTTCACTCTCCCCTCCCCCCAATAAAAAACAACCGAAACCAACAACATTGCATCTCATTTCCACATTACCTGTGACAAACGTTTGTATGTTACAGATTATCTTCCATTTATCCTTCAGCAACGTAGCAAGGTAGCAGCACAGCATATTCTTTGACACTTCAGTTTCAGATGCCACTGAAAACCTTATGCTCAACTGTTATGACTACGCTATTTAACAGAATTAGTGCTATTTGGTTTAACAAGCTATTTAGCACACTTAAAAACCAAACAAACATGCTTCATCTTAAAACATCACCAGCAAAGCAGTAACTCCTATTCCATGGACAAACTAACATTTTTCTTTACCACTTCTTTTTTCCAGTTTTGAAGCAAGCTTTTTTCCTGAGTGTTAGGAAGAAAAGCATGTAATGAACATATAGTTAGTGCAGATCTTCCCTGTTCCTCGAAGAAACCTCTTCTGTGTTCACAAATGGTTCTTCCATCCTTGACTTGTTGAAAGGGTTGCTGCCAAAATGTATACTGCTGTTCAGATGTGACTTCTGGGAAGCTTCCTTGCAGGCACAAACACTCACTGATGTTGTTCTCTTCAGGGTAATGACATCATTGCTGCTGCTAAACGAATGGCGCTGCTAATGGCAGAGATGTCACGCCTGGTGAGAGGAGGCAGTGGAAACAAGCGTGCCCTTATTCAGTGTGCGAAGGATATTGCTAAGGCCTCAGATGAAGTCACTCGACTGGCCAAAGAGGTGGCCAAGCAATGCACTGACAAACGCATTAGAACAAACCTCTTGCAGGTAATGAGCTAACATGTAAATGCCTTAAGAATACTTTGTTCTTCTCTTAGTATGAGTGAGTGCAGGAGCTGTTGAAGTAAAGCACATGCATCTCCCCTTGGTTTGTAAAGTTTTGTCAAGTTCCAAATCTGTTTTTAGATCCCATGGTAGTACATGTTCTGTCAAGTCAGGATTTGTTTACACGTGTAGAAGATGCCAGTGCCTAAGAGGTCATGAGAAATACTGTGCTACGAGCACCAGTCTGTCTTATGTCTACATTGCTTTGTATTTCATCTACTCATTCCTCTTATATCAAAGTATAGTAGCAGAAGTGTAACACTCGGTAGTTTTTTTTTTTCTCATCCAAATACACATCTTTCCACGCTGAAGTCTGGGTGAAACCCTGGAGGAATATCTGGAGGAAGGGAGAATGTATGTTCCATCCCCAAAATTCTCAAAGCACCTAAAATAAGATGTTCTGTTGTTCTACCGATTTTTGTCAGAAAGTCTTGAAGGTTACAAGGTCTCCTTTGTGCTTATTTTTTTTTCTAACAGTAAAACAAAACCAAAGAATTAATCTGAAAAAAAGAAAGTGTATCAGTTCAATTCATAATGTGAAGCATTTTTTATCCTCATTCTTTAGGTCTGTGAGCGAATCCCAACCATCAGCACACAACTCAAAATTCTTTCCACTGTCAAAGCTACCATGCTGGGCAGGACTAATATCAGTGATGAAGAATCAGAACAAGTAAGAGGTGTAAAAATTGGTGGTAGGGTGGAACTGTTGGTCAGTTTTATGGGTAAAAAGATATGACGTAATACTGGATGTGTTCAGGGAACTCAAAGATTGTAAGCTTACCTTAGCTGTTTAGTAAGGATAACTTAACACCTTAGTTGCTGTTTCAAAAGCTACAGTTTAATAGAATGACATCAGTCCTTGCCAAGCCAAAAAGTTATTCTGGTTCAAATTTTTATATGAACAACTTATTTATCTCCTTTAATTTAATAGTCAGAAGTGAGCTAGCAAAAGAACTTCTAAAAATACAACAGACTTAATGCCGAAGGAGTAGTAGCACCCTCTGGTGGATTGCAGTGAAAATAGTTGTTCTCCAACATTATCTTGAGTATCTTACTTACAACATCTTGAGTTCTGCTGACTTCCAAATGCATGTTTTCAGTTGAAATCCTGCAGTCTTTTGGCTTCTGAGATATTATTCAGCTCTGAAGCATTGAGCTTTTAATCAGACTTTCAATAACTGTACTGTGAGAAACAGGAAAGTGCTGCTGTGAGAGAACATAAACTTCACTGGTTTTTATTTACTTTTCAGAGACAGACTGACTTAAAAATGCTTGTATTGGGAGAGTTGTCATGCACGGTTCTGAATGTGGTATTTCCACGTACATTAGAAGTTTTTTTTCTTTTTTTTTGACAGGCAACTGAGATGTTGGTTCATAATGCCCAGAACCTCATGCAGTCTGTAAAGGAAACTGTGAGAGAAGCTGAAGCAGCATCCATTAAGATAAGAACAGATGCTGGATTCACTCTTCGCTGGGTCAGAAAGACTCCATGGTATCAGTAGACACTAGCCACATAAGTATTGTCTTCTGTAACATAAAACGCCTTTTTTTGGAAATGGAAGATTTATTAACAGCAAAAGGTGCTGTATACATGAGCTTAAAATTAGCTTATGCTAATGCCCCATTCTAAGGGTATGAATTGTAAGAGAATGCATTTCAAATATCTTTAGAACACATTTGATATCAAACACCTCAAAGTCGTTTCTGATAGTAGACAGTTCTTATCTTTTTTTTGCTTTTGAAGATTCTCTTGAAATCTGTAATCCCAGAAGCACATTTCATATATGCACTGCATATTCCAGTAGTTTCCATGTGATGGTATAATACATGCACCTCACTTTAAGCTTGTGTTGGGAGTCTGGGACACTAACAGTGTTATTGGGCAGTGATTTAGGGACAAACAAGGATATATAAAAATTCACCTCTTCAACAGGATTTTAGCTGATTGTTCTTAAACCATTCAGAAGTGGTAGAAGGTTGGGATTTTTTAAAAAGAAAAAAGGGGTGGGAAGGGGAAAGCTATTCTAAAATGAGGATTAAAATCCCCCTGCTGAAATTATTTAAATTTTTATTTTCCTGTTGATTTTTGCTTGGCATCACTACTTCAGTAAAAACTGGAGCTGTCTGTCACCCTCCTGTCACCCTGTAGGTATGCATTTCAGAACTTGTGCTGTACTGAAATGCTTCTGGGTGGATGTTGGTAGCACACGGTTGTCAGCCTGAGCCTTACTGCTGGAGTCCTTAATTCATGCAGCTCTCCTTATTGCTCAATTTAGTGATGTATTGGGCTGAAAAAATATGGTTCTCTTAAGGTAGCTACTTCTTTTCTTTACCTTCTGTCCAGGTCCAGAAAATGTCGCACGCCAGCTCTTTCTTTTCAAAAACCAAATGTGCACAAGCACGTGCAATTATTATTATTTTCCATCTAATGTTATTGCGCCCACTCAAGATGGAAATTAAAAGATTAAGAATATTAAATTCAAAAGACTTTTTGCCAACTGCATGTTTTCAGCAATGCAATAGTAGTGTGTAAGCTTTTGGAAACCCAAGCACCGCAGGGATGTGAAACTCCTTAGGTAGCGAGATGGCTTCCAGCAAAGAGTGGTTCCTAATGCTAAAAAAAAATCAGTAAAAATATCTGAGTAAAACATATTTGGAGTTTGGAAATTCAAAAGTTTTTGAAGTCTTAGTAAACTGAACATGTTACTTTATATTTTAAAAAACAAAACACACTGTTGATAAAATAGGCTTCAAAAGTTTTTATCCTTCCATTATTTAACATGTCTTCCTATATATAGTTATGTTTATTTGCTCCATTGTCTCTTTTGGCATTTGACAGATGGGGGGAATTACAGTTTTAGAATGGATCTCCATACATTTGCAAGGGGCATTTGCAAACTTGTGCCCAAATCAGCTTGGACCTCATGATGTCCTCTTAATTTTCATTTGCTGAAAAGTTGTTGCATGACCTTTAATATAGTGCCCTTGTTAGACTGATTTTTTTTCCACAGCTTAAAGGAAGAGAGAGAGAACAGTCAGCTGTTCTTTGCCTGTCTGTGACACTCAGACTTCCTCCCCTTGCCCCTTCATTGCACTGTTATCTAAAAAGGGAAGTTAAAGTGATTATAATACATCTGCCTCAAACTAATTGACCTTAGCAAGAAAAAGCATGTCTTCAACTCACTCCTGGTGTCTGGGTATTATGAAACACATGGTACTTAGGATCTTTCCTTAGTATTCTCTTCCTGTGATTACCTGGAACAGGAGGAGTAAGGAAGGAGTGCCAGAGCCTTAACCTGAATGTCTTGCGTTTGGTTGGTTTATACCAGATCTCTAACGTAATTGTAATGTAGTAATTTCTATTTAATAGTAAATAACACTGAATAGGTAGGGGTTATTTTTAAGGGATTTTCTAAATAGTCTTCCTGCATTTCAATACTCCTCACACTCCCACCCCTCTCAGCCCCCCCAAACCCTATTTCAAGCTTCTGTTTTTTTTTTAGTATCACTGTTTAGTTGCTTGACTGATATTAATGCAATATTACTAATGCCTTTAATACATAATTGTTTATGCCAAAGATCACTTTTTGTTTATTGAGTAATGTTTGCAGGAAAGTTATAAATCATAGTTGCCTTTGATATTCTTCCAGAATGTTTGCTGTAAGTTCTTAAATTGTTTTGTAGAAGCTGAGATACTCATTCACCTTATGCAGTTATTGCTTTTTTGAACACTATTGGTCTTCAGACCTGAAATGCAGCAGAAATTTGAAAAAAGACCGTGAATGTCATTTAGAAATGTTTTACCACTATAAAACTTTGTTTATAAACCAAAATGTGTTGTATAGTCTAATGTTTTCAACCTTTTTCTTTGGTTCTGTTAAAACAATAAAAATGCATTTGTACAAAATGTCAGCTTGTCAGTATTAACTGAACAGTGATAATACTGTAACAGCAAAAAGGGCAAACAGCTCTTGAAGAGCAGAAATGCTAAAGCAAAACAATGTTTTTGAACAGAAAATGTACAGTTACTGAAACAGAAAAGAGCAGTTTTAAAAAAGGATTAAAAGCAGTTGTTACTGTCTTCACTGTCAGTAAAACTAGCAATCAAAAGAACCAATGGGAGAAAATGGGAGTTGTTCCAGAGGCCTGATGGGTCATCTATTCTAGAATCACCAACCAAGGTTCTGAAAACTTGAAATGGGATTTGCCTGACCCTGTCAGTAAAGGAAGAAGTGTGGTTTGGGCTAACACTTCATCGAATCTGAATTTTACTTGGCAAACATGAATGCAAAGGCAATTGCATGGAATTACTGCCCTGTTTCTGTCACAGAACCTCTTGCCACCATTTATATAAAGCTTCTGTTTTAAAAAAAATTCTGCCAGCATTCACACATTAACACTGTAACCTCACAGAACCAACATTTCTTGGTGATGTGGGACTGAACGTAGTCCAACAGTGGCAGAAGGCACCTAGGATTTAGTAATACTAGATAAATTACAGATTTCATGCTGTTAACAAAGTTCTCTCCGCAGCTGAAGGAGGATGACAACTTCTGAGACAGTCACCTTTGTCAGCACAGGATATCAAAAGCTGGCTCTAAAAAATCCTTAGTAATGACATCCTTCTGTTCCTTAGGCTGTGCTAGTCATACATGTGTTGGTACAGTTTGTTAGTGGGGAGAGCATGAACCCAGTCCCCGCTACTACAAACCGTGCAGCTGATGTTCCTGTGTTTGGGGAAATGGCAGGAGTCAGCACACCCACAGCAAAAGGCATTAGCCTCACACGACGAAAACCATTTTGCTGAGGAAAACATCGTTTATGTTCAGGGCGCCTTTCCTCCCAGGTAAGTGTAACTGTTGATGGTGACTTCTGGTGCGGTACTGTGAAGTGTGGATTGAAGCTCTTCCAGAGACAGCAGCTTTGTGTATCCTTCCCTGGTGGCTGAGTTACACAAGGCTGGTGCAGCTGGTTCTGCAATATGCTGACAAAGTGTTGGTGTTAAAGCTAGCCCTTTTTGATACTGCATTATATATCTGTCAGTAATGTGTCAGTGCTGAGAGGAGATCTTGCAGCGTTTGCAGGCTGCTAATGCAGAGAGCAGTTCTTGCTATGCAGACTGAAGCTTGGGACCTAGCAGTTACATCTGAAAACAAGATTTTTTTAGTAAAATTACTTTAACCTAAGGATGCAGTTTACTGTAACATGGAGCAGATCTGTGGGATAAGCTATGAACTGATACAAGTTCCACCCACTGAAAAGGATAGGGGAGAAGGTAGGGGAGAAGGCTGGTGGCTTTTAACATCGAAGTGACATGCTTATACAAATACAAGGTTTTCTTAGAGGTGCTAGTTTGTAAAAGCAGTACAAAAAAAGTAAAAGTAGCTACAGTAATATTCTTGTGATTTCAGAAATTCAGAATAGATGTCTGTGGTCAGGTTTGATATTGACCAAGTTTCTAAGAGAAAATGTGTAAGTTTCTCTTCTTACGGGCTTGCTACCAGTATTTAAGATGAGCTCCCCCTCATTTTTTTTGATTTGTCTCAAAATATGAAATTTGGCTACTGTATTACTTTAGTTCCTATTTATTCATCTGAAACCAAGTTAGCACATACTTATCCATTTGTAATCCAAATTAATTAAGGAAATAAATATTCTCCAGTATCCCACTCTTCATTAATTCTGAAACTTGGGTTTCTTAGCCTGTTATGTACTACCCAAACGTATGGTTTGAACCCTGGCAGGTATGTTGGGGCACATACTGGTTTAAAGAGATAACAAGTTTATGCTGGTGTGTAAGAAGTTGTTTTGTCAGCTTAGCGTCATCATTGTCCTGTCCTTAATGTTTAGATGGTGACATTTCAGTTATCCCACATTCCAAAAAAAAAAAAAAAAAAAGCTTGCCATGCTCATGAATGCTCTTCATAAACTTTGAATACCTGCATAGCAATTAAGTTCAGTGAGGAGGTAGCAATTACTTGTTTAATTGTATATCAGATGTCTCTTATCTAAGAGCATTTTGAATAGTTTACAATAGTGAATACTTTACAAGAGAAAACGTGTTTGCAGTAGAGTTCCCTTTATTTCATAACATTAAAGCACACAACCTTTAAATACACTTGACACTTCTATTGTGCTATCTAAAAAGCTACACTCCAATATACACATGGCACAAATCTGGTGGCATCCACTTCAAACAAGTGGAACATCTAAACCAAAGCAAAGGCTTCACGTAAAAAATAGATCGTACTCTCTGCAACTGTATTATTAAAAAAAAATGACGATGAGATTCAATGGAAAAAAAGTAGATTACTGAAGCAACAATCACCTCCCATATTAATGCAGAATGTTATTTTTATCAGCTCATCTGCAGATGGCACAAATGAAAGCTGATTAAGGCAAACGCTTCTTAGGAAAGGCGATTTCTTGTAAACAGCAAGGAAAATATTTTTTCTTCATTAGAAGGTCTTTCCCAGGAGTGACATTTGCTATATCCCAGGCCCTTCTGGGACCCCTGCCCGGCTGCTCTATTTCTGAAGGGATTACATGATGCTTTGTGGAATGCCAGCTTGCAGCTGGCTGTAAGAACAGCTGAGCTTTCTTTGCAGGCAGCTACAGCAGCAAAATGTGCCACTACAAGACTTTTCTAAGGGCCTGTCTGGCCTTCATAATGTGCTTGGCCTCTGGGCTTTGGTATCTGGCAGTGTATGTTTATAACGTTTTGTGGATCACCTATACCAAACAATTCACCAGCACAACAATTCAGTTAAAAAAAAAAAAAAGTAAAGGTGTATTAGAAAAAAAGGTACCTTATTTTAAAGCCATAATAAGAAAAACTAAGTTATGCTTCCATTTTAAGAGCTGCTGTGCACAAATGCTTTTCTCCCAAACTAATCAGTGTCTATTAATTAATCGGCACCTAATTAATAGCAGCGTAAGTCACTAAGCAGTCATTTTTTCAAGGGGAATTTCCTCTTAGAAGTAGAGCATCTTCTCATGTCCTGACCTGGAATTTTCCTGCTTTTGTAATGTATTTGACACCTTTAAAAGGCTTATATTTTTCTCCATACATGTCTAGGCGATTTACTTTCAATCCTGAAAAACAGAAAAATTAGAGTATAAAGTTAGAAGCAAAATACTAGAAATCTCCTTCATCTGTTTAACAGTCCTATTTTCTTCAAGCAAGTTTAGATCAGTTAGGAAGCTAGTTTTCGTTCCTACCCCTTTCACAAGTTCATGTAGCTTAAAACAGCAGAAGGGACCATTCTTGTCACCTAATCATAGCTTCCCTGGGAGGGAAAGGATTTTTTTTTGTTTTACTCAGTGAGGTCACATCCTCCTTACAAGGGATGAACTGTTGAACAGATGAGTGCACCTTCTAATGCGTATGTATGCCACCCTCTTGTTCCCAATAATGTCAATGAAGCAGAGGACAAATTTTAGAATTCTTCCCACTGTAAATTATAACTTCAGTAATCCCTCCGTTAATAATTAAGGAACAGCAGTAGCTATTAATTACCTAACAGTTTCAGGTTGGCTGCTGCTTTCCCACAAGTCTACTGCCTTTGGCATCCAGCCACTGGTTTGCTATATTTAAGCTAGTGGATTGTAAGTTTAAGAGCAAGGTGTGGGATTCTGTTCTCATACAAGGACTAACCCCTATTTACTCAAAGTAGTCTAGGAAGCAAAAGAACCTGGTAACTACCTAGAAGGATACTACATGCGCTGCTGTCCTTTCTCATCTACTGGTTTCAGCCATCCTCCTTCCATCCAAATGTAAAGCTTTGCTCTGTTAGGGTCTTGGTCCTGCAAAGCTTGCTCACAGAACCATTTTACAGCTTGACAACTTGTATTTAAGTGTTTACAGGCTGAGGCCTTGTTTCATTTAAATATACTTTTGGTCCTTAGTCTAGAGATTTCATTAAGATTTTGCTTGCAGATTGGTTTGAAGATGAAAAACTAGTCAGCTCCAGAAAGGAAAAGGGCTTTTTTTTTTTAAACCAACATTTTTTTTTGAACACTATAAAGGGCTTTAGTGGTACAAGGCTATAGCAAGTCAAGAGCAGCATGTTAAATCATCTCTGCACTAAAATGAGTAGTTGTCTTCTGTTTAGCACACAAGTCAACAAAGAAAAACCAACTTCCTCTGTACATTTCTCACAGTCTTTCTCAAGCAAAACTGGCGATTCATAATTCCCAACGAGAGCGTCTGGCGGCAAGGTTAACTGTCGGGTTAGAACCAAACTAACTTCAGACCAACATCTTCAATGAAAAGATTAACTGTTTGCTACTGCTAATTATCCATCAGTATTGATTTCCTGTAACACCCACTTACCTGAAATTGCAAGCTGTTGTATCTTAAACTGGATATTTAAACTTGGATTTTCTTCCGGCTTGGGGGCTCCAGACTGCAGGTTCACTATGCCCTTCAGATTCGGTAGCTTTTGAGGGGTAATTTTGCCAACGTCCCATGTTAACACCTTGTCAGGAAAGAGAGAATGGCAGCAGTAGCCTTTATGGATGCCACCTATAAAGCCAAGTCCAGATGATACTCTTTGTTTGCAGGCTGGGTACAGCAATCGGCCTGGTAGCCCTGAGAATTATGTTGGTGTTTTCATTCTTAAAAGATCAGGGTCTGTTCTTTTTAAAACAAAATGTTACTTAGAGATCTTTCACTTAGAATTCAAATCAGATGTGGCCTGAGATATTTCAAGGGCAGCAGAAAGCTCAGAGCAGGCGGGCTTGGCTCAATACATTTCAGTGAAATATTTCCTGGGGTCCAAAAAGCTTCGAAAGCTTTGGGAAACTCAGGTCTCAAACCCCAGCTGAGAGGCAAGAAAGCAGAACTCCTGTGATAGTCTTTCAGACCCTCTGTTTCCCTTCCTGTGTGTCTTCAGGCAGTTCTGTGGAAGAGGTTTTCCTGATTTTCTGCCACCTATTTTTCTGGCTCTTTGTTTTCAGTTCTACTGCATTCTGTCCAGCTAAATATGTTTTAAATAACATAGCTTGGAGAATATACTACAGCTGAAACCACCAGCAAAACACTACTGCATACATTGAAGAAGAATATTTGCAGGAGTGAAGGTGCAGGGGCAGGAATACCAGAAATAACCAGAAATCACAATTGGTGCATCTCTAAGACTGGAAAAGTAAATCTTTTAAGAGAAGATTTTAATTCATAAACACGGGGAAGGCAAAGATTCTTGCCATGTGTGGAACAGCGCTCTACTACTCTGCAATATGTAGGACTTGTTCTAATGTCCCCCGAGTTAAATAAATAAAAACTTAGGCCTTACCTTAGTAACTGGATCAAATGTATAGCTGCCCTGCGTAGCAGTGAGGTTCATGTTAAGTACTGCTTTTGGCATGTGAACTGTCATGACGACACCTTCTACTGTTTTCCCCATGTTCTGTTTTGGTCCAATGGTAACATCAAATCTTCCTGAAGAACTGTTCTCCTTAAAGCTGATCATATGCTTCACATATACAGGAATTGCCACCAAGCTGAGAAGAGAAGACAGTATTATTAAGACAATTTCGACTTTTTTACTTTACTCTTTTTATGAAGATATGAATCCTCTGTCTACACAGAAACTTAGCCACAAAGCATCTAGCAGCAACCTTGATTACCAGATATCAACAGCCCTGTATTATTACCACACATGGTTTATCCCACTGAAAAAATGATTGCTCACTATCAGCAGCTTGCTGAAACACTGTTTTCTTGTTTTAGTGGGGACACAGCACCAGATTAGACAAAATCTGAGAGCGTGTTTTTTAGCAATAATGCAAATTCCCCCCTTAACAAGGAGAAATCTGCAGTTACAGTTATCTAATGCTTTCCATCTGAGTATGTAAAGAACCAGTATGTCTAAACCAAAACGTACTTCTGTGAACTGACACGGTAGGAGATCAGTCTGAAATTCCCATCAGGAGGGATAAACGAAAGGACTCTTTCAGACTCCCAGCGTTTGAATCGAATACATGGATGGAAGCTGACATCATCCAGCAGCCTTGGATTCTGTAAACAGTGGTAAAGTGGTAAGTAGGATCTCATAAAATATCAGCAGTTTGAACTAACTACTGAACTACTACACAATTCCTGCTTTTTATACTCGTAAGTATCTTTTCTAGCCATTTTCTGAGATGCATTACTGAGCTAGATGCATTTCTGGTCTGACACGACACAGCAGTTCCCATGAGTGTATTTTTGTGTACAGACAAAACCCATCCCAACTACTGAACAGTGCAGCAACTTTGCAATACAATTCAAAACTTGATGTATTATTTTTCCTGTTTAACATATCAAGTAGTAGTTGTGCTTTCACATTTGTTTAACTGTTCATTAAGAAAAATACATCTTAAGCACTTAAAATGGCCAAACACACTGCTAAACTTACCATGAAAGAAAGAGAAAGATCTGGCATTCCTGAGAGCTTAATACACGAATCAATAACACCTTGGATTTCTGCAAAGACTGTGGAACCTGTGGAAGGGAAAAAAAAAGAAAAAAAGAAAAAAAGACACCTCACTTAACATATTATCAAGGGCCTAACAAACCTGAAGTGCAGCTAGAGGGCACAGATGACATTTGCACAACACTCAGGAACGTGCCAAGCAGAGATAGGAAAGGTCATTCCACTTACCTGTGGCCTGGACAGCTTGCTAAAATACAGGAACTAGAGCAAACATCTTGTTCCAAATCAGCTAATTATACCTTTGCAAGCTGTTACAAAGAACTTTTAGTGGGTATGTTTGACGTGGTTGCAAGCAACGTGCAAATAAAAATTTCAGAATATGCAAACTCTGAATCTTCCTTTTATCTACCCCTGTCTACTGCCTCCAGAAAAAGGGGAAAGTCTGTAGAGGTGCAGGGAAGTTGAAGCACGTGAAAACAGTCAATAGCAAAACACAGCAAGTTTGTGCCATAAAGCACAAGCTGTCATCATCAGCTTTAGCTTTCACAAACATGGCCTGTTTAACAAGGGGAGTACCTATGCACCTTGACGTTAAATAAATCTATAGCCAAAAGAAAACACAAAAACAAGACTACTAAGCACTGTACCCAGAAAAAGATCATTTTCTTAAGTGCCCTATAAGGATAGAAAGGCACGAGCAGGACTCTGGACTAATTAGTCCTACAAGCAAAGGTTCTTTTAGAAGATAT
This sequence comes from Anser anser, assembly GCF_964211835.1. Classification (NCBI taxonomy): domain Eukaryota; kingdom Metazoa; phylum Chordata; class Aves; order Anseriformes; family Anatidae; genus Anser; species Anser anser. Next base: position 4,564,110 of record NC_139727.1, read on the forward strand.
GCAGAAACTCCAGTTTATACACAAGAAAAACAACACTTTCCAGCAATCCTGGAATGAGTTTTGTCTTGCAATTGGAGGAAAGCTGATGACTTCTTTTGTCTCATTCACTTGAGTGCCCACAAGCAAGGAGATAGACTATTGGCAAGAACTATGGGAAGATAGTTTTGCCATCACATTTTAAATGAAGTATTTTTTTCCATTTGTATCTCAGGAGACAATATGCAATCAGAAAATATCTTAGTACAGAATATTTCTTGTAGGTGTACAGCATGTTTTTTAAGTATATTGCTCTTTGAAGGTGAACTAAAGGAATACATTTGGGCATGTCATTTTAAATTGGTCATATATTTCTATTTATGACAGATTTATGCATAGAAAACAAATGCAAAAAAAAAAGTGGACTGTTGTCTCTCTAAACATTAATGGTTAAATGTAGACACAGTCAACAAACAAAAATGAGTTTGCAAGGCATCTTACCTGATTTGTCTATAATCGCATCAATTTCTTCAATAACATCAAAGTAGGCTTCATTGTTTGTGTATTTTACCCCTGCCCTGCGCCAAGGAATGTTGGACAGCTGTCCAGTGGGAAGTGTGTCACCCACATTACTACTGCCTTAAAAATGGAAAAGAACTCAAAATCAGTAATAATTACAAGCGGAATGTTGCAATGACCACAATTAAGAATCAAAGTAAGATTTGACCCCCAAGTTTTGTAAACTAAAACCCAAACCACTAAAATTTCATTTGTTAGGTGACATGAAAAAACTTTATGGATGCATCCAGACTTAGAGCTTCCAAATTTTATACTGTGCTCAGCAAAATACAAAGCTCAGGTCAGCAGCAGGGTTGAGTAGAAGTAGATGAGGGGGCTAGATCCTCCAGAGGATTTCATCACTACAGCTGAACATATTATAGCTCCCTGCAAAGGCTCTGAGCACACTTTTCCCGTCTTCTTGGTATTCCATCTGGCTGCCTTCATGACCAATTTGCTGGTAAGAGCAGTTATGGAGAAAGACCTGGAAGAAGCCTTAGGCAGGGCTTCCACCCCCTTCACTTTGTTAACTATTGTTAAAGTGAGGCTGTCACTCTTGGTGCCCACCTGAACTACCCAGGAGGGATGTGACAGCCACATTTGTGCCTGACCACGTGCCCCGCTGATCCAGATCCTGGCCCACAGCCTTAACTTTCTAGCTTGACTTGCCTCATCATGACGGATTTACCCGGTGATCGCTGACCTGTAGCTGGCCCTATTATTATCTCCAGCTCTGATCTGGCCCTGACTCGTTGGCTGAACTTCCTGGCTCCTTGTCAGTCAGGCCATTGCCCCTGCCTGCCTTGCCATCACCCTCGACTCCCAGCTCTTACCCCCATCCAGTGTGAGAAGATGGCTTCCTGAGCTACATGGTTATAAAGTAACTGCTACCATCATTTTTCAGGAAAAAAAAAACACACACACAAAAACGCCACACAATTTAAAACCAATGAGACCGTATCAAAAAATTAAACCTCGTGTGCTACCCCTGCCCCAAAAGACCAACTCCTCTGAGCACTGCCTCTGCGTGGCCCTGCAGCACACCTACTGCCTGTCTCCAACACAATGTACGGGCAAACATCTCACGTTATCTCCGACCCCATGTGACACCTCATGGCTTACCTCCCTTGCTCCCGTCTGCCAGACCAGCAGATTCCACCAGCTCAGCTGACAGACACGTGGCTCTGTCAGTGCAAGACGTGTGCATTTACAACAGCCTGAAACTAGCACCGAGCGTGATGGATGCTGAGGGTGGCGGGGGGCCGAGGACAGGCTGTCTGTTCCCAGCCAGCAAAGATTTATTAGATAGCTGTTAAATACCTTTATACAATCATTTCTTATAGTACATATAACCTTCTCCAGTGCCCCTCAGTTATTCAAAGCTTGGGCTAGCTCTGTACCACTCCCTGACCACCTGTCTCCAGTATGTGCTGTCTGAGCTGGGAACTGCTATTCCTGAGGGACTTCAGCAGCTGTGGCTGGACCAGCAGTGTCATGGGGATATCAAAGGGTCCACGCATAAACTGCAAATAAGGAAGAAGTTGCTTTTACTCAACCAGCCTCAACTGACAGTGGCCTCACCTTACACACTCACACCAATACGATATTATCTTTTAGCTATGAAGCATGATGGAGCTTTGCTTTTAAGCTGACCGTCACCTCTGAAAGTTTATTTTCATACCTGTGATGGAGTTGACAACGGAGCGCAGAATTGTGGGAGGCTTAATCAGTTCCTTCAGTATGTTGGATTCTGTTGCCAGTGGAAAGCCATTGTCTAACATTTCTTCCAGAAGTTCATACACAATAACTACATTGTCCTTAATTGCAGTCTCAGAACATTCGCCAAAATAATCCTAAACAAATCAGAGATTACAAAGAGAAGGATTTTTATTCCTGTTAAAATGTTTTGCCTTTTTTTTTTTTCAGCTTACCCTCCAATATCTCAAGGAACTTTAGTGCCTAAGCTGAAAAGCTACTTCTATACTGTGACTGCATGATCTGTTCAGGTCACATTTATCATCTAATTAGAATTAAAGACACTGTGAACAGTGAAATTAATGTAATCTGGTTTACTATGTATATATATCCTAAGGGTTCTCCCATTTGTGAACATTAACACGTCTTCATTTAGAAGACTGCTGTAAAATATGGAAACTACCTTTTGGCAATGACCAGTTTTCAGAGAGGTTCCTTTATTTACCGTGTCTGTCAAAGAAGTTGAAAACTGACTCTCATTTCACATCTCTTCCTTCCTTCCTGACTGCTCCATGACTGTATGCTCCTTCTAGTTTATCTATATAATGTGAACAGTATGAAAGCCTACAGACAAAAGGCACCTTTTACAAACTGGCATTTGGGTTTTAGTTCTTGCGTGCTGGTCTCTATAAGTCAAATGAACACACAAAATAATTCTCTTTTCCTTTGTACTCTATAAACCAGCAATTGACTTAAGAACTGCAAAGGGGAAAGTCATGGGCAGGACAGTTTATTACCTTTCTTTAAAAGACGTTTATACAAAAATTCCTTTGGAATTATTTCAATTTTAATATTACATAATGGTGACAGACCTGGAAAGTATCTGCTACTCGGTGCAGAAATTCAATTACAAAGAGCGGTGGCACTTCCGTCTGTATGACAGACACAAAGAAGATTTTATCCCGATAGATGCTGATGAGGTAGTGATGTGGCGTTGAGATGACAGGAGGCACATTCTCGACATCGATTGCTTTCTCCTGAGCTTCAAAGAAATAATCACACACAGACTGGCTCACAACACTCTTCCAGTGCTTCTCCAGGAATATATCACCAGAACAGTTTATAAGAAACAGGCTGTGGATCATTTTCTGTTGGAAACACATTCAAAGAAGTTAAAATAAACAAAAAGAATTGAGGATTAACATTATTTCTTCTCCCACATTCCCTTTCTTATTATGGCTATTGTTTACTAATATGCAGTGTGAATTTAAGATACTGCTCTCTTTAAAAAAAAAAAACATTTTCTTTATTTAAGGAATGCTCTGCCACAAAATAATCCACAGTGGATTAAGTTGCTACCATATATCACAATGTAAGCAAGAAGCCAGCACCCCTGATTTCTACTTTCATCCCTATGAGGCATTTGTAATTTATTTCTTAAAGCAAAGCTGACTATCCTGAGTTGGCACTCACTCAAACATGCATGACAACATGCAAGGGTAACTTTATGATTTAAGTTTCCTATTTTTTCTAGTGGCAGGGGAGTTTGCATAACATCTGCATGTGTAACTGCGTGCTGTGGTATCTTAAAGAGAAATCTCATTAGCTTGTCAGCTTTTAGCTACTGAACAAGAAAAGTGTTTTTTATTTGCTAGCTAATTAGTCTTTTGCTTATGATCTACACTAAGCTGCAATTGGATGAAGGACTGGAATTCATTAAAAGTACACAAAAACAGAAGTTTAACTGTTTTACCTAACAAAACTGCTTCAGATGAAAAAAATAGCCTCTAAAATACAGCGAAAAACTAACTCACTCATGAAACAAAGGGGACATTAGCTGCAGATCTGAAATGTGACTGTGATTTTTCCTGTATCTTTCAAGATTCACAAATAATATACCCCAGCCACTGATCCTTCATTTTATTCTTGGGAAAAGCAGCTTATCTGCCTTTTAAAAAAACTAATTCCCAGTCTACTTCTCAACTTCCAGTGTGACAGTAAGTGAGCAGAGTTATTGATTCAAACCAAAGTCAATCAACTATTTTCTCCACATCTGTACAAGAGACAAATGCTATGAGGGTTCAGCTTATGCATGAGGCAGCTATAAAGCTTTGGCTGACCTGCAGCATAACCATACTCTGAGAAAAGTAAGTCCAAGTTTAAATTCAGGCTTAGAAAACAAAACAACCAAAATTTAACCCAAACACAGGCTCCTCAAGCTGAAGTTAAGCTGGTACTTGCATCTTGCATAAACTCGTTCTGCAGTTGAAGAAGCTGCCACTGGCTATTCAGCCCTGCTGACTTCCAAGTATCGATACTAGCATGCCTGCGGCCCTGCAATTACCTATATTAGGAAACTGGTCTGGTCATAAATTGACTCAGAAAAAGGAGATTCTGATCAAATCAGCTTCCTGATGCAAGTTATTGCATTGCCAGTGTGCGCTACATCTGGTGCAGAGGAAGTGCGCAGATGACAGCAAGGCATCAGTGGGCCTGCTGGGACCACACCGCATCCGAGGCAACTCCTGTCAAAAGCATGCTGTCCTTAGTGGTAAACACAAAAAGACCCATAGTCAATATGTGGACTGAAAAATTCAATTAAGCCAACGCAGCATATAGGGGGAAGTTACTTTGGAATTGGTGATTGCCAATTCGCTTAAAAGTGAGAAAGAAAACAAAGCTACAAAGTGACACCATTGCATATTTCTGTTGTACTCTTCCTGAACCAAATTAATCTCTAATTTAGTTTGCTAAAAACCAAACAGACAATTTTAATACCATGAGCACAGTGTTCTCACAAAGGAGCCTTGACACAATGCTTTAATCCAGTTTAACTAAACATGTTCTGAATTTAGCCAGCGCTGGACATTAAAACCCTCCAAAAACTCCCGGATAGTCGCACAGCGGTCTTGAGCATACCGCTGAATGTCAGTATTGTTCCACACCAAGGCAGCCCAGACATATGAAGGTGATCAGCTGTAAAGCTTAGAATAGTTCTCTGTACATTTTAATATGGATACAATAGTGTATCTGTTACTGGCCATAAACCCCCATTCCCAGTGTGTGCGCCCCAAGCTGACTTGGGGTGTTCAGCCCAGGGCCGACCTGCAGCGTGGCTAACACTGCCCCCAAGAAAGATCCCGCAGTGGTTTCAAGCCCTAGCAGTTGTCCTGCTGTAAATGTTCACACTGGTTCTAGGTCAGAAGCCACTGCTTTGTTACGCTGCATTTCCAACGAGCACAGCTGTGCAGCACGCCAACATCATCGCCACCTACGCGCAGCCACGCTGCCCCTGCTCTGCCTGCAGCCGGCTCCCAGCTCGAGAAGTGGCTGCTGGCAGGGCCTCTTCTCTGGCAACAAATCCCACTCATGGTATCAGACCGTGCCCTATGTGCTGTGGAGGGAGGGCCTGCACGGCCAGAGGGCATTGGCGTTGGACCCCTGCCCCTATTTACTCATCGGCCCCAGATGCCCAGACGCCAGCTGCGTTCATGACTTTGTGTGGCCTTGGGGCGAAGTGGAAAAGCAAACTGACCCAGGGGGCTGTGCATGGCAGATTATGGCCTTACAGCATCTGTGGAAACTGAGAAGTAAATTCCCACCTAGCTGTCTTCCCTATCCTCTGGTATGTGTTACAGGATGTGTCATGATACATAATGATTTTGCTTTTAGAGCAAGAGTTCCCTTCACAACCCCTCACATACTCATTCCTCCTTCACAGCCTTTAGCAGTATGCTAATGAGAAACTTAATTAGAAGTGCTCTGGAAAATTGTAGGTCTAGCCTTGCAGCTTGTATACGTGTTCTGCACCCCACTACCCACGGGCACACAGCCTGCTCCCTCAGTAAGCGGGTCAGCTCTTTGCCAGTGCTGACCATAATAAAGCAGCTCGTAGAGCAACGCAAGACTAACCCATTTCATTTATTCCACATGCTGTCAAATGATTGGCACCAGCCAGATAAAGGTGGATTTGATGTTGTTTACCTTGCAGTTGGTACTACTACAAAAATATCATTTATAAGGTACGATTTAACAAAAATTACCTACAGTGCTTCCAATACCGAAGATTTCCCAGCTACTCTGTTTTTTGGCTGCCAGACTTCATTTAAGATGTGTAGACATCCCTGAGTTTTTCTCATTATCTAACCTTGTCCTTCTACCCCGTCAGAACTTGAGATTTGCAAAGAAAAAAAGATTAGAAAAGCTAAACTTAAGAAATCACTCTAGTAACAGTAAGATTCCTCACACCATTAGGTCAAGTAAATACCAGTGGGCAAAGAGCAAAGCTTAGGAGCTGGGACACTTTGAGGGTAAAGGTCTTGAATCAAAGTCCATCGGTTTAAAATACAGCAGTAAAAGCACACCACCAGAATTTAAGAACCAGGGGAGTGCCTCTGCAGCAGTGGACACATATACATACCACTTCGAGAGGGCAGCACACAAACACCCTATGTAAAATAAAGGATGTCCCTCAAAAGGACGTGCTTCCCATCTCGCTGCTTCTAGGCCTACCTAAGAAGCAGACTGAAGGACTTTGTGGTTTATTATTTGCATCTTTAGTTCAGAGGAAGACATTCAAGGTAACGTTTAATAGGCTGATATCCTTCAATACTACTGCCTGACTGCATGAGATCTTCCAGCCACTGCAGCAACAAGGAGCCCAGCACAGGCTTTGTGGTTTCTTCTTGCAGCCCTCGCTCCCATCCTTGTTAAGGCTCTGACCTAGGAAATTCCTCACGGCTCTATAGGGTCATTTTCACTCTACCAGAATATGAAGTCCTCAAAGAAGAAGTAAGTATTTTAACTTAGATGTCTTCAAATATGCTATTTCCAACTCTGTGCTTTTTCTTTTGACTAAATCTGGATTTTGCAATTTCACTTTTTTTTTCCCCATCTCTTGGCAGAAACATCTGGACCGAAATCACAGCAGGCTTACGAGACAAACGTGGAGCTCATTGGAAAGCCGGAACGGCTGTGATCATGGGAAAAACACTGTCTGTATGTGTACAACCAAGTACTCTAAAATTTAACTAATGCAGAAATGCTGTTGCCAGCTGCTTTTCCCCGACACTGAGCTGAATTACAGCCAGAACTCCGAAAACCAGGACCTGAGGGATTTGTCGCTGACCTCTGCAATGCCTTTTGGAGCGTTACTGTACAGGGCTTGATATGGAACCATCACTGGAAAATATTCCAGAGCTCCCACGTCCCCTGCATTTGGCAGAGCTGCTCCAAAGGACACAAGGATTAGTGGGAGTGGACTGCCTGAGCCTCTGCTATGTATCTATGGAAATGAACTTCTAGCAACAAGCCCTTAAGAGAATGGAAAGTAATCAAATGCTCAAAGTAATCTGGAGAAACAAATAAGCTCAAATAGACGATTCTATTTCTACTTCAAAGTTAGTATTTTTGTCACAAGCAGCTGGTCGGTAGTTTAAGCTAGCTTTTTCCAATAAATTCAAGATATGTCATAAACGTGCCATAGATGTGGCAAAACCAAACAACTTTTGCTTCCCTCCTCCCCAGCCCCATTCACTGACTCTTAAAATAGCAAACCTAACGAGAAGTCCTATCAAAAACTTCAATGACATTTACAAGACAGCCAATGTGACAGCTCTGAACATACAATTAGCCAGACTAACCCTGCTACAACAGCAGTAGTTGTGAGCCTCAGATCTTACTAAAATGAGAACGGTCTGTAATTTCAAGGTTTTATGTTTTTATTTTTTGGAATGCTCCTATCGCTGGTAGCGTCTTACTGCTGCTACCGAAGCTGTCATTAATCTTCTCATTTATAAGATGCCCACAGCTTAAGGCATCTACACATTAGGGTGAAAATGTATTTGCATCCCTTCTAAAGAGCTGCCTGGTGTTTTTCTTTATTACTCAAGCAAAACTCCCAGAACCAATTCAGCTGTCACCTAACAGCATCAAGTGCTGGTGTCTGTGCAATAACCACTTAGATGTACATCTCATAAGCAAAATCATCCCTATTAAAGACGAAACACTTTGCTTCCCAGATACTCAGTGTACATTTATTTATCTCCCCTCTTGTTTAAAATCTTGTTACTGACTTTCTGGAACTGACTGTGAAAGGAAGCAGTCCTCAGAGAATACTCTGACGTTGTCTTAAGTCAGTATTTAGTGTCCAGAACAGCCTCTCCAACTTCCTCTGTATTTATACCAAAAAAATCACATCCTGCATAACAATTTGTGCAGCATTTCATCTGACTGAGCAACTTTCCAATACTATATTTGCATGGCGCCTCTGTACAATTCAGTATAAATCTTCTAAATGCTGGCAAGCTTGTTCCATCTCTTGCCAACAAAATATTAGATTCAGAATAATCAAACAATATTAGATACTGAATAATTGTGGTTCCATTTGAGATCTGCAGGAACAGAAGGTTTCACTGTAAAAGCCGAAAACCCAATAAAGTTTCCCAGAAAAAAATATTAAAAATTAATTGCTGAAACTACATTTTTACATGACGATGGAGCATTTCTAATACAATTTATGTCCAAATCGGTGAATCTAGGACTACTAATGGACCATTTAAGAAATTCACTCTCTGAAAGCATTAGTGAATAAAGACATAGAGAGGACCAAATTGCCATGGTAAGGTCAGTATCTCGTCACCAGGAGTTTCAGGAACAGATTGATAGGATTGTTGGGCCCTGAGAACCACCAAGAACTTTGAATGGCCAAGGCAGCAGGATTCGATCACAGGACACAAAAGCCTCATCTCAGTAGTTATTTGGGAAAATGTTTTCTGACTTGCTCTTCCAGTTCCCTGCTCCGGTACCTCTGATAGGCTGCAGTGAGGGTGCCACCAGCTTTATGCCACTCTTTTTCATGGGCTCTATTTTAAGAGGCACTCAAGGTTCACGAAAGGACAGCACAGGGCCACAGAGCCACACACTACTGAAATACTAGACCTGAGCCAAGAAGCACCACTGCAGCCCTGCCGTAAATGACAGCTCTCACTAACATACGTGTACTCTGACACAACTAGTCCAAAGTCCAAACGGTAAAAGAAGGCATATACCCATTTTTATTTACCTTCTCTTCCACAAGACGAGAACACAGCTGTACTCTTTAATTCTACCATTGTATCGGATTAAAATCAGGATCCAGAATTTTGAGCGTTAAAGAATCTTCCAAGAAGTTCCAGCTAAAGAGCAGCCTCTTATGCACATACACTGAATAAGCATAAAAAAGATATCGCGTGTTTTCTGTGTATTAACTAAGTTTACTATACAGTAAAGCTGTACAGGAAGTAAGTTGGCTGTAAATAAAGCAAGAGGAAGAAACTACATTGTAAAAAGGTTTAATTTTGTTTCTTCCCATTATTACAGCTGTCACTTGTCACCTGCTGTTCAAGCCTCTCTACCTTATGAACTCCAATTTCTCTTTCAGAAATTTTCATGACAAAATTTCTCTAAGATTGCTTACTGCAGAATTGCTCATAAGGAGACTACTGCTTGAAAGAGTGACTAGGGACTTAACTGGTACATAGCTGTTTTGCACAACTGGAAACCTCATTTCTGGACAAGGAAAGCAAAACTGAGTACTAGTGGAAGTGGAGGGGTCTTCATGTTTAATTTGCCATCAGTGAGGAATGTTCAGGTATGTGCACGTGGACAGGAAAGAATCTTCTTGTCTCATTTTCTTCCAAATCGGGGTTTGCTTGTGGTTTTTGAGTTACGCAACACCCAAGATACCACAGACTAAATCCCAGATATTTAGTGATATACCATTAAGGCTTTTTTTTTTTTTTTTAAATACATGAGAAGCTATGTGCAGGTCAAAACTGCTGGGAACTGCTGGCTGAATCAGTCTCATGGTTGGCATAGTCCTTTTGTACAAGAGTGCTTCTATCATTTTATCTCTTGCATGAGTAATTCAATTAGCTTGTGCTTTTCCTGGAAAATAACTTTTCCTCTCTCATACTGCAGTCTGCCTTCTATGAACACGAATTTTCATCATTCAGGTATGATTTTTTTTTGCCTGGTTGTTTATACTGTAGCTACATTTATTGAAGTTGTTCCCTCAGTCAGATCAACACCTAACGGTTATGAACCATTCGGCATGCTGAAAAAACGGTGAACACATACTTCAAAGCAAGTTATCCCTAAAACAAAGGAAAAGAATCTGCAGCCTCCTCCAGTTGCCCTGCTATGTACTGAACAGGGCAGAAAGGATGCGCAGTGCAGCGATGGATGATAACGGATTAATTTCCAGAGCACATTACAGAAGCCTACACTCACGAGGACCCTTGCTAATTAAGCAAGTACTGCATGATCAGCACCGCCAGGTTTGCAGCAATGATCCTGGAGGGAGATTCAGGTGACCTGGGTGCCACCGCTCAGGCAGCCACCCTGTCCCCTGCCCCATCCCAGCGTGACTTGGCAGCAGGTTTTGGGTATGGCCTAGAAAGGTAGTTCCTGCATCCTCCCTCCTGCAGGCCCTGAGCCTTCTCCCGTAACAACTAGGCTTAACCATCTCCCCGCGCATGGTGCCACCTCACCACTGCCTTGCATTTCAGGGCGTACCCCACACCGGTCCCGCTTCAGCTGGACACGTGTACAGAGCCATCCGCTAAATACTGACTGACTTTGGTGCTTCCCCAAAAACCAATTATACACACACACACACACACACACACACACACACACAGACGCGCACCCTCAGAGGTCCCGCTCCCCAGCTAAGCGCTGCCCACCAGCCCTTCTTCCCCACCTCCCCTCAGCCCCAGGTCCCCCGGCCCGGCCCGGCCCCTCAGCGCGGCGCCCCCGTCCCGCCGCCCCTCACGTACCTCCCCGGCCCGGCGCGGCCCGCTCCTGGGGCAGCGGCCAAAATGGCGGCGAGGCCCGGCGGCGTGTGGGGCCGCCCCCCGGCGGAGGCGCGGGCGGCCGGGGCGCTGCCTGCTCCGCGCGGCGGCTGACGGCGGCCCCGTGGAGCCCCGGCCCGGCCTCCCCCTGCTCGCCTCCCCCGCGGCCCCGCGGCCGCCGCCGGCCCCGCTGCGCCCCTCGGCCTTGGGCGGGGGACGGGGCCGACCCCGTGCGCTCGGAGCGGACGGGCGGAGCGGCGGCGGCTCGCCGGGCGCGGGGCCGGGCGGCGGGCGGAGCGCCTTCTCCCCGCGCCTCCGCCCCCCTTGCTCGGCGGGGCCGGGCCGAGCCGAGCCGAGCGAGCCGCGAAGATGGCAGCGGGGGAGCCGCAAGCCAAGAAGCTGAAGCTGGAGCCGAAGCAGCTCAGGTATCGGCGGGAGCACGGCGGGCTCGGGCAGCGGGCGGCCGGGGCCCGGCGGCACCGGGTCGGGTCGGGTCGGGTCGAGTGGCCCCGGGGCTCCCCGCGGCTTGGCCGGGCGGCGGCGGGTCTCGGGCACCGCGGGGCTCCTCCAGCGAGCTCCGCCGCCGCATAGGTGCCCTCGGGAGCTCCGGCGGCCGGCCCCGGCAGTCTGTGCTTCCTCGGGGCGCGGGGCTGGCCGCCCGCGGCCCCCGGGCACGTTTCCTGCAGGACACGTGGAGCGCTGGGGGCGCTTTCACCGTGAGGCAGCCCGGAACGAGGTGTCTGCCGTTTGCTCCGCTTCCTCGCTGCTGTCTCAGCGGTTGCACTGACTGAGCTCTTCTGACTGATGGCCTGCACAGAAGCAGCTCGTTTATTTATTTTTTTTAGTGCCCTAACAAAAACGTAAGGTTTTTCAATGCAGGAAACATGGTCAGAGAGGTACAGTGGAGCTTTTGTTGGTGCAGTTTCTGGTGTGTTTTCTCGGGATTATTTAGACACGGATAGAATTGTCTGATATCTGATCTCCTTTCGAGTGTTCAGGATACAAAGAAGATTAATGACATAGGGCTTGAATCGCCAAAAATTGCCCTGATGGTAACTAATTACTTGCTCAAATATAGCATAAAGAGATGTTTTTCAGGACTGAGATGAGAACAATCCCTTTCTGTGCTGATGTCCGTACCCAAAGAACTAATTCTATTAAATTTGTCAAAGTCAGGGTACTTGCTCCTCTGGCAGCTGAGTGACTTTTCAAGTCTAATAATAGTTAACAAGCTCAGTTGCAGATAATGGAAGAGGAAAAATGTAACTGAGCTCTGAAAGAAAATAAATGGCATGCAGCAATGTAAAGTTGTAATTAAAAAGCATTAGCTATTTCTGTGGGCTTCAAAGCAAGGAGGAACAAGAAGCTGGGAACTGCAATGTTTCTGCTTATAAACCTTATTAGAGGAAACTGCGTTTTACCTGCCTCAAGCCCAAACATAAAAATACAAAAATTTGAGAACGTTGTCGAAGTATTGAGTTAAAAATGTAAAGGATGCTTAAAATGGAATGGAAAGCCATGGTAACATACTTCTGTAGCAACCTATTAAACAAAAATAACAATTTTGCAAGGTGCACAATGGGTCAAAAAAAAATAACGCTCTTAGAACTTCAGTACTCTGAAATCTGTTTCAGGTTAGTTCAGTATGAAGTGTTAGCTAGACTACAGTGCTATCTGATAAGAAGAGCAATGCCATAATCAGCTGGTGATTAAACAGTGTTGATGAGTGTTGTAGGCCCCAGACTGGACTCATCAGTGGGTAAGGTGGGCAAACTAGATTTAGCAGACCTCTGCTCTTGTTTGGGTATAGCTGCAAGAACGTGTTTGGCTGCATACTGCTGTGGGACCTTGTCCCCTGTTGAGAGCCAGTACAGGAGGTACCAGTCTGAATGGCAGAGGTCCCTTGACTCTGCTGTGTTTGTAATGAGGCTGGGTTGTTAGTGGAAGCCCTGCTACATATGCTTGGTAGCGCTGAAAGCAGTTAGCCTATAGATCAGAAAAGCAGTACAAAAAAAATCACTTGAAAATATTGGGGGATAACAACTTCGTATTTGTTATACAGAGAATTAGATGAGAATTTGTTGTTCTCAACACCTACATTTTAGACTCTACAGTCTCTTCAGAAGATCATGTGCAAAGGACCGAACAAGGATGGTCTCGCACCTTACTGTTCTACCATCTTATGAACCCGTATCTTTCCTCTGGCTACTGCAAAATCTATTTTAATATCAAAAATGGCATTAAAAAGTTAAATTTCACTCATTGTCATCAGCAATAAACATTTCCCTCCCTTATATCTTTAATTTGTCACTTTCTCTCTTAAAGTGGCATCAGGGAGGTTTCATGGATACGGCCTTTCAGTGCCTTTTGGTCCTTTCAGGCAAAGTAAAACAAAAACAGCTGCCCTGTATGGTAGGCCGAGCTCACCTGGTTCAGCTGAAGTTCTTTGAAGGTAATGTAGGATGGTTGGCTTTTGCCACCCAGCAAGCATAGCACAGAGCTCAAGACCCAAACGAGCGTTTCCAGCACAACCAGGGCATTGTGCTGACATTAATCTGCAGGGTGTCAGGTTTTGTATTGTCTTTATTGATGGGTGCAAATCCCTGCTAAAACCAACGGGCTTTAGGCAAGGCCATTAATGCGTGTTACGTGGTTCAGACTTCTGACCACATCTCTGCTGTGTGAAATAAAATATCACTGTGCGTGTCAACTGTACTGGTTGAACAGAAAATAGGCTTGCAGAATTGCAAGCAGTTTGTCACTGAGCAGTAGTATCAACTTACTAGAAACATGAGGTATTACTTTAAAGGAGAATTACTAAGGATTTGTGTCCTTTTATATTTGGTTTGGTTTTATCTTGGAAGTCTGTGAAAACTACAACCAGGCTTCTTCTGTTAATGGACCGTCACAGTCATGGAAGAATTTGAACATTCTCTGTAGAAACGTTTGAGCTGATATGTGTATTTCTGTATAGAAATCTGCATGCTTGCAGAAGAGAAAAATGAACAGTTGTGAAATCCTCCATGGTAAAGTCCCCTCTGTTATGTGATGGCCTTCTGGCAGTTCTGCAGCTGCTGTATTGATTAAATAGTCATGACGTAGCTGGCTGTTTGGACAAGTCAATTTATCTACATGAAGACAATGTAAGCATTGAATCTGACAAATTTGAGCAGAAGTACAAAGTACAATATTCCTCTTTTTCTGTTACTATTAGACATCTATTGCTTTTCAGAATAAATTATCAAACACTCTGTGGGTAACTGTTGTCAAAAGCAGTCCTTTGTCATTGCCGTTCCAGTAAATTTTAGACAGCTTGATAGTAGTAAATGTAGAAATGTTGCTAATTTCATGCATTTTTAATTTTCTTAATAAGCTGGGTTTAAATTTAGCTTATTCTTTCATCAGCTTTCTAAAAATGAAAGAAGATTCTGAGTATTTTAAATTAGCTGTGACAAAGCTTTCAGTTAGAATTTAGTAAACCATTTTTCTCTCTCATTATCTCTGGCTTTTTTTTTTTTTCCACCTCACTCTCCATTTATATTCCTTTTAGTTTCTGTCTTCGTTGCTTTGTAATTTCTTCACTTTTCAATTACCCAGATATGGAAATGCAGGTCACTTTCCCTCCGTTGGTACTCTTGATAGGCTCTTGGTACAAAGAAAGATCTGACTCTAGCACCTTGCTGTGTGTGCTTCCAGACGAATAAAACCAAAGGATTTTTTTTTTTCTTCAAATGAATATTTAGACCCCTTTAGAAAGTAGACAAACAAAACCTTTTGATGACACTTGGGACGTATTTTTCTAATTTTGCTTCATTTAAGACGTAGCAGCAGCAATCTTCCCTTCAAAGTCGTGTTGACAGAAACACATCCGAAAACTGACTGACCTGCAGCATGGAGACTATCTCACTGTAATGGTTCAGGATCTTGCTTCCATTGTGCTGATCTGTAACTCAGATCGCTGTGTGGATTGCCACGTGTCTTCCCCAGTTGTTGATGTAATCATGCAGGATTTCTCAAAGCATGTGTCATGGGATACAGTTTCTACACTTTTGCATTCTTCTGTTGGAGAAGCTTGTTAGGGTGTTTCCATTCTTTTAATTAAAGAAATCCTGTGCTTTATTGGGAAGGAGTGTGTGACTTGAGGAAAGAGGAGGCCACGGGAAGGCTATATGTACTCTGAACCACGAGCACAGCAGGGGTCTAGTCCTTCTTTCGCTGACGTTACCTGCAGCCCATCAGGCAGAAGGGTCATTTTGATGAGCAGGGGTAGTTAGGCTTTCGTAATAGCCTCCAAAAACGTATGCCTCCGACTTAGTGTGTTGCCTCACTGAAGACAGCAGGACCAGTCTTGTCCTGAGAGGTGCTTACATGCATGATTACATGTGGGAGGGGAACCAGTGCAAATATGACTATTTAATAATGAGTCATGAAGTTCCTGTGAATTTTTCCGATTTTGAGAGTTCCTTCTCTTTCAGCAAATGAAACAGCTTGTGTAGAATTACTCATCTAATTGGATCTACTAATGTTACTTGTAAACAGACATGGAAGATGTCTGGAAAGGAGACAGAGAAGTAATTGAATATAGTGTCGATTGTAATAGTGTAAAATGGACTTTATGCAGAACAAGACCTTGGCTTCCTCTACTGTCGCTGACGTCTGTTTGAAGTGGAAATGTTTGAACCAAAGCTCTGGCTTGTGACTCAAGGTTGTGATATTGAATTGGAATAGTTACTTACACAGGCAAAGTACATGAGTATTTCACAAAACCAGTTTCAGAAGCAGGGAATGTGTTGCTATCTGAAGGTCATTAATTAGTGTTTGCTGGCAATGTGTCAGAAAACCTTATCTTCTTGAAAGAAGTAAATTGAACTCAAAGATATAACGTGAACACTAGGTTTTCTCAAGGATTTTCATCATGTATGTACAGAACTCGCTTCTTAACTCATTTCAATTTACATACTAATGTTATTTATACAATAAATAAGCATTTTGCGTGAAGGAGGCAAGTCTGAGTATTACTCAGAGTTAAGTGAAGGGAAGTTTTTTTGTTTTTTTTTCCCCATTTTGAACTGTAATAATTTCTTTAATGATTGACCGCAGTCAAAGCTGTACCATGCCTGAAGGATATGGTAACATAAGGCAACTTGCTGGCTTTATGCTACCTTTGGATTGCATTTCCAGTGAAAGATATTTATTTATTTTTTATTGTACATTCAGTGTTACAAAGCAGTTGGAACTAAAGGATTAGGCTGTTTGACTTGAATAAGATAGAGGAAAGAAGAATAGCTGTAATATAAGTAGGCAACAGGCTTACAGATTTTCTTTTGCTTTTACAGCTGTATTGTCTGTGAAGCTGGTCTAAAAGCAATTGATTGTGCTATAGGATTTTAAATTTAAAATATTTCTAATAGTTTGCTAGGAGATCCATAAAAGCTAAAAATGTTATTTTTTTATTGTAAAATATATTTTTTTCTCTGCAGAAATAGTTTCAAAACAATCATTTTTGTAGAAAACGCATATAAGATGTGTAAAATGCTCTTACCAAAAGAGAGTTAATGGACTTTGTTCTTGCTAGTCCCATTTTATAATGTCTGCTGAGGCTATTACGTAAACAATCAACAACCTTCTGTCTTGTAGAGGTAGAAGCATGGACAGCTTACCTAAAACTAACCTTAGTTTAGTACTTAGAAGAAATTGCATGAAATATGAAGGTTGATGGAGAACTTTTTGGTTGTATTGTAATGTAGACAATTTATACTGAATATTGTGTTATGGAGCATAATACAGTTCAAAGCTAAGGCCTAGTTTGCCTGTATCTTGATTAGACAACTTATACATGTATAAAATGTGTAGTTTCACGGGTTGCTTCAATAAAGTGCTGTTTTGCAAGTTCTCACGTACTTGTCTGTTGGTGTATCAGGTAGGGGTACAGTTTACTTTTAATTCATTGCTGTGCTGGAAGAGTAAACATTCTAGTGGAATCACCTGAGGTGCGATAGTTCATCATACGTACAGGAACTGAGATGGCCCTGAAGATCTATTCCTTACTGTATAATGACAGAAGCAGTCAGGAGAAATTGTGGCTAGACCCTATCAGGTGCTATATGTTTTTAGATGAAAAGCTGTGAATTCTGTATTTTTGCTGGGATTTCTGAAGCCAAAACACGTGCAAAGGCATGGGTCAGCCGCTCCATGCAAGCTGAGCAAGTTTGGAAGGAGCTGGATGGGCTGAGCAAGTTCAAACTGGCTGCCTAGCACACAACTGGTGTGACTACAAGTCGAACTTGTGGCACAAGCTTCACAAAGTTAATCTGTGAATGATTGTAATTGATAAATGACTGTTTTACTAGAGATTCCCTGATTGCTCTTGCTCCAGCTGTGTGTCAAGACATCTAGAAGTTACCTGGCAGACAACCAAAAACCCCAGTAGTGGTAGGTGATGCCTCAAAGACATCAGTAACAGTAGATTCTGCAGGTATGTGTTAGTACAAGCAAGATGATTGTTCGTACACTTAGGAATAGTTGTAAGTTTATAAAGTGCTATTGACAAGTGCTGTTGTGCTAATTCACAAAAGGTTGTTTAATTTTCTAGAAAAACAGCCTTCTCATAGCATCTTGCTGAATTGGTAAAAAGTTAGAAACATTTGATGGTACCTCATTTGGACTCTGTAGCTTAATATTCATAATATGCAGTTGTTATATGGTAGACATTACTACAAATATAGGTAATGTATTACATCTATTTTCCCGTATATATTCTTTCTTATGTGCTTGTTAAAGCCAGGTAATTATTTGTGAGGGATGCTACTTCTTGATTTTTTTAACATGTATTTATTACTGAAAATGTTGCGATAGGACTAACAAGACACAAGCTTTGTTACTGCTATTGTTATATTTGTCTACATGACAGGATTTCCCTCCACCCCCTCATTTTCAGTTACAAAACAGAGGTTTGGCCGTTAGGCACTAAAATTGTTAAAATAAGAGTAATTAATCGTTCAGAACGGATCGGAGGTTACAGCCATTGTGTGTCCAAATACAGTATTTAAAGTCCTATTTCAGGATTTGGGCACCTGTTGTATTGTGTGTTGCAAGCTTTTGCTTAAGTGATGGGATGTTTGCCACTCCCCTTAATTTGACTTTTTAAGACCCCTGACCAACTTTAATAACCAGAATTTTGTGAGTGATAATTCATTTTGAGTGTCCAGTTGGGAAATCCAAGGAAATCTGTCCAACCTCAGGTATTAAACATAAATATTCCTGTTATCTTCTAATGATGCCATAGGTCCTTAAGCATCATGAACATCTGAAATTTTGACCTCTTATGACACACCTGAAAATCAGCAAATTCTTGAATCGTCAGGCTTTAATTTTTCTGAGTACAATATTCCCATTTTGTAGATGAAGAGGCTAAGGCTAATAATAAACACATCATTTAGAAGTTTACGTATTTAATTAGAGGTAATATAGCCTTACTTAACAGAACAACGTGGGATTTGCTTTTGGCAAAAACAACCCTTTCTGACATGAGTTTCATGAATCAGTGCTTCTGGTGCTGGTAAGTTAATAAAACAAGTGCCAAATCTGCATGGGGTAGCAGTAATCTGGCAGCCAAATGAAGAGCAAGTGGGCAGGAAGACAGGAAGAGAGAAAAACACCAACCTGGCTTTGCCGATGCTTTCCATCCGTGGCCTGGCAGCTCTCTTTGGATGTCACACGCTTCGGGATGAGGTTAGAAGGTGAAGGGCTCGGACGATGGCAACCAGGCCCGCATCTCATCAGCATCTCCGCTTGGCCTCAGGCAGGTTGGGAAGACAGAGCCACGCCTGGTAGCTGCATGTGGCAGGTGGCTGCCAGGTGCTGTGGCAACCTGTGAGTACAATAACCTCACATCTGGAGATGAGGAGACCCTGCACCTGCGTGGCTGGCCGGCCGTGCTCCAGCACCTGGCCTGGCAGAGACCTGCGGGTGCTGTGTCAGTGACAGCTGAGGAGGAAGGCTTCGAGAAGGTCGCCTGAGGCCTCACTAAGGTCGTACCCAGCACGTGCAAATAAAAGGCGTGAAAATGCATCCTTGTACGGTGTGTGAAAATGGCATGTGGGGGGCTTTGCTCTGCTGGGGCAGACGGCTTGTCCTGGAACAACACTGGGGCAGTGGGCAGATGCCCGGGATGGTGAGATCGGGGAGGGCAGGGGGGCTGTGGGGTGGCCACAGTGGGGGGAACCTGAGGGGTGGTGGGGTCCCCACAGGAGCACAGCCGTTGTCACGGTGCCCTGACAGTGCCTGGGGCCGCGCTGGCCATCTTTACTGCGGGCACTAGAACTGGGGCCCGGCACCTGAGTGCTGCCTCCAGCTCGTTTCCCTAACTTATCGCGGGGGGCCGTGACTCCCGCCTCGGGCAGGGCACGGAGGCGACGGCCCCACGAGGGCCGGGAGAGGCGCTGCTCGTTGCCCGCATCAAAGATGGCGGCCGGGGAGCCCGGGGCGCCAGGCGGGCCACGCCGCCGCCCGCTACCGCGCGCGTCCGAGCCGGGGCGCGAGGCCGGCGGCCGCCCGCACCGCTGGGCTCCCCGCTGCCCTCCGCCGCCGCGGGACCGCCCCCGGCCGCCGCCCGGCCAATGGCGGAGCGCGCGGGCGGGCGGGGCGGGGCGGCGGCGCGCAAGTGGCTCGGGCGGGCCGTGGCCGGCGGCTCAGTCACGGCCGAGCCAGCGGGCGGGGAGGCGACGCCGCGGGGCGCCATGCCGACCCTCAGGTAACGCCGCGAGCCCCGGCGCGGCTCCCCGGGGAAGGAAGGGGGCGGCGGGGCGGGCGCCGTGTACCTCCCTCCGCCGGCGGTTTCCCTCTGCCCCCACGCGTGCGGGGGAGCCCCGCTCCGCTCCGGGCTGTGCTGCGCCCGGGGCCAGCCCAAGAGGCGACGGTCCCCGGGCACGCCGAGCTCCCCGCAGAGGTGGGAGAGCGCCGGCCTCACCACCCGGCTGTTGTCGCCCGCAGCCCCGGCTCGGTGCGCCCCGTGCCGCCGGCCGGTGACCGGGAGCTCCAGGTGCCGAGCGGCGGGGGCGCGGCGAGGCGCGGTGCTGCCGGCCGGCCGCCGGGGCTGCGGTTCTGTCAGATCGTCGGGGCGAGGTGTCTGTGAGATCCGTGCCTGGAGGTGCGCTGAGATGAGCGACCGTGGCAAGTCCTACCGAAAACTCCGAGCAGGCAGGTGTCGCGAGGCGGGAGCCTCCTCACGCAGGTGCCCCCATCCCGCAGCCCCCGGCCCATTATCGCTGGGGACGGCGCGCCTGGTCCCTGCCCAGCCTCACAGCTCCGCGGGGCTGGGACCTGGTGGGTGCTGCGGGCGCGCTCACCTGCTGGGCTGCATGAGGGGCTCCCTGCTGCTGGAACGGCTTCGTGTCGCTGTGACAGCTCTGCCTCCGTAAGGCCAAGGCTTTAGGCTTGGTTTGTGAGAACCTGTCAGTGTATCGCTATGGAAGACCACAAAAGTTTCATGACGGATGCCATCTTCACTGAAGATGCTCCAGTAAGTCAGCATATAGGTGGGCAGCTCCTTTACCATGTACTGCCTTTACTTAAGACCTGAACAGGACAGCACGAGAGCGGTCGGGCAGGCCACTGGCATGTTTGGGCTCTGTACGCTGAGGTGGCTGGCTGGTGATGTGGGGGAAATTGTCTCACAGTAACACAGTAACAGCTCTGAAGCGGTTTTAGTGTCAGAGGGCCAGCAGCAAACACGGTATAACTCACTTATAATTATGTTGCGTAGGGAAGCACGATGAGGGAAGAATGCTGTCAGTCAAAAGCTTCTAGCTATTCAAATGCAGTTGATGTGGTGCTGTTGCTGCTTGGTTTCATCTACCTGTGTAAGGGATCTTTGACAAATTCAGACCTTGTGTTATGTAAGGTTTGACTATGTTCCTTTGCGACTGAAGTACGTATGCTTAGAATGCATCTTGTTTGGCCTTACTTAAGGTACGATCATGCCCTACAGGTATACCTAAAATTTCGGGTTTTACAAAATGGTGTCTTACATTTTTAAATGGAAGACTGGGCATACAGCAGGCTGTCGTGCATTGAGGTTTTGTCATGCAACTGGGACACCCAAGTTTCCCAATTGTGTTTTATTATGGCTTTTTGACTGTAAAGTGAGTCAGCATAAGAATTTATTTCTGTGTACGTTACAGCTGCATGGCAGGATGAGGTTGTTACAGACCAAATAAAAAAGACCAATAAAAAAATCAACTTAGCTCCCATTGCTATTTGTTACTATTATGTAGACGAGAATATCTTTGCGGCAATTAACAAGAAAAAAATGTGAAATGCTTTTTAAGAGGTAATGGGATTTTGTTTTTAAGCAAGACAATTCTGTAGCCAAGTGCTCAAACGATTTCTCTATCTGTGTACCAGTGCCCAGTGCTTTTGCTGACGTTTTGATGCTGCTGTTCCAATGAAGTGCACAGTAGTTTTCAGGTGATAACAGAATTGGAAGATACTTAGACACAGTACTGCCAGTGTTCAGCAGCCAGCTAGAGGCAGAACTTTATTTTTAAAGATGCCTGCAACAGCATAGTGATTATTAGTATATGACTAGGATTTCAGACACAGCTTTTCAGATCACTCAGTTATGGTTAGTGTTGTTGATCTCTTTCAAAATGGTTGAAGGATAGCTCAGTACTGATGGCTTTTTTTGTTTGTTTAGGTTGTTTTGTTTTTATGTTACACCAGTTTAGTTGCGCTCCATTATTTCTGCAAATTGTGATGAGGAGAGAGTACTATGTGATAGGCTTTGTCTATTTGTGAAAAATTAATGGTGATCTCCTCACAAAATGCCGTAATTAGGAGGTGAAGATACATTTAATGGATTACATGGAACTTATAATTAAAACTACCTCTTCATCAAGTCCAGTGGTAAATGACAAACTCATTAAAATACATTACTTCTTGCCAAGCGTTTAGAATGCAAATGCATTCTAAGCCTTCTAATGCATCTAAGCTTTCCGTCAAGCAAGCTGGCGTTGTTTCTGTAGTTTTGTCTACGATGCAGATGGCATATTTCTGTGTCCGAACAAGTCTTAGATTTGTATCAACATCTTATTTTTGTATATGTACTGTATGCATATGCCTATTGCATATGCATATATATATATATACACACCCACACATTGGCACTGATATAGTCAGATGTATGTCATTAATTTTTGCAGGTGGAGGGCTTGTCACTTGTTTCTTGAAGAGATAAATGCTGTTTTGCAATAGGTTAGTCAAATTAGACAGGAACATCCTTCTGGAATGAGTAGATACCATCACTTGCGTGCAAGAGACGGGACTGGATGGAGTCAAGGAGGCTGCGGTGTGCATAAGCGTTTGTTCCACGTCTGGTGCAGAGGTGTATTACTCAAATAACCAGCGTATTGTGAAATCTAACATTTGAGCAATCTATTGCTGCTTCCTCACTATCTTATATCTTGTTGGTTGCAAATAATCTGTGAAGCTTTAATCAGTCCAGGTGTCTAGTGTGACTGAGGAGCAAACACAAGGCCAGTAGGGTTCACATGTAGTGCTGAAAGCATTAAACTCGGTGAGAATGTAACGTTCCAGCATCTCCGATGCTTGCTTTGGTGATTCATAAACTTAGTGTCCTACAGGATCCTAAATTTATGTTTATGTATGTGTTTTTGCTCTATAAAGTCAGCTATTGTATGTGTGACATATTCTTTTCTTACTGTCGGTACAGAGGGGTGCGTTACAGCTGAGTAACTGCCTACCTCATCTGATGCCACAAAAGAAACAGCAGTGTAACAGAGCAGCTAATTTGCAGCCCTTCAAGCAGGGAAGGGTGATTTGCAGTGTGCTGAAGTGTAACTTGCACACTACTGAAATGTAGCGTTCGGTTAATCACATTGAATGTGCTAAGGGTTTACACTGCAAGGTCTTAAACAGTAGAAACACTGGAGTCTTCATATTGTGGTTTACAAATCTAGTGTTAGAAAATGCTAATCACAATGTTGTCAGTTTTACCTTGTTGAATTTTTTAAATCTGTGACTTTTATTTAAGTGGTTGTTTAGACTCTTTCTACTTAATCCAAGAAGGTGTTTTTACCGTACTCTATGTGACATGACTACAGTCTCCAGTACAAATAGTGTGTGAGATTCTTTTTAAATTTTTTCCCCTTTCCTGTTTGCAAATGGAATGATAGCATACAGTTTTAAGCATGGGAGTCCTAGTATCTCGGGACTTCCTTAATTCAAACATCTAGCTGAAGTAACTGAAAATGTAGAAATGTCTGTTAATTGAAGATACAAGGCTAGCTATTAGTATATATTTGTTCGTGTCTTCAGCTTATTTGCAAAAATAAGTTGTGTTACATCTTCCACACCTCTCGTCTCTTGAAACTTTCCATCCCAGATAGCACCTTACTACACAGCCTCTAGTGTACTTGAGAGGGGATGATTGTAAAAAACAGTGGGAGGAGGAGAACTTGAGGATAGAACAGGACTGTCCTGGATAGACCAGGATAGAACTGGTCCTATGATACTACTGATGAAATACTTAGTTTTTAAAATGGAAAGAGTGTCCTGTCTAGGGGCTCTGACTGCAATCCCCTTTATCCTTATATCGTCTTAACTGGAATCTGTCTTTCCCTCCTGTTTTCTTCTACCTGTGTATAACTTAGCATTATTTTGATCTGCTTTATATATTCTAGTATTTAACAGAAACGCTTCTCACACTAGCAAAAATACTTAGGGAGTCTTACAGGTTTTTTACCAAGCAGATGTTGCCTGCTTCAATTATGAGTGAGCTGTATTTCTGGCTCAGTCTTCCACACGAACTTGGCAATACAGTGAACTGGGCTGTGAAGGCCTCTCTTTAAAGCTACAACAAGAAATAAGCTATGTCAGGCATGGTTTGCTACATCTCTATCAAGGGTATTAATCATGTTGACCAATTCTTCATTTTTGGACTTCAGAATTTAACATTTAGCGGAGACTAATATGGCATCCTAAAGAAGAAGAAGTGTGACTGTGTATTTTTGGCAAGCATCTCAAAGTTTGACAGATATTTGTCAGCTAAGGGCCTTTCTTGTTAGCTGTGAGAGGAAGTACGTGAATGAGTTTCCAAGCTCTGTTGGATGCAGTTTGGGAGGTTGTTCCACACCATCTCCCTTCTGCTTGTTCTGTGTTCTGTTTTCTTATCTTGCCGAGTAGGAGTTAACGAAATCCATCATTTAGTGGACAGATGTCGTGTCTGTAAAGCATTTCTCCTGCTCTAAATGAGCCAAAACAATTGGAAACTCACTGGCTTTGAGATTCAGCCAATAGTGTTATCCAGCTTTGAGCATTCAGTTAGTGAAGGCTGCAGTTGCAGCAGCGCTATTTGGGAGATGGAAAGACCTTGAATCTGCTTCCTCTGCTAATGCTTAATAGGAACTCGGTAAAGAGGGAGACTTATTTGGTGGTGTTGATACTGATGCTACCTTTGGTAGGTACAGCAAGTGCTTGCCCTGCCAGCTGTAGGCATCAGGTGTTGGCTTAGCAAGGAATGTGATGGTTTTGAATGTTCTAGGCAGCCTTGGAGAATGGCTGCATTCACTCCTACTTGACATTAGGCTGTGTATCTAATCCTTTGGTATTAGTGCATTATTGCCCAAATATGTGCTAGTCAGGAAAATGTAATATGTGATTTCTGAATGAGCCTTTGAAAAATAAAATAACAAAAGCCAGCTCATTCAGTTGTTGACAGTATCTGATGGCTTGTTTTTATGTGGTGGAAGTCATGGTAATGAATTTAAATTTGATTAAAAAGCAAGAACGAATGTTCTTAGCAGTAGAAGGCTTTGCATTTTGAGATGGCTGACAGTGCAGAATCCATAGGCTCTTAATCTCAGTTGATTAAAATGCACTTAAATTGTAAATTATTGGCCAGTATCAGAGTAAACCCCGCAACTGAGTCTGCTCAGTGAAATTTTTATAAACTGGTTTGATGCTCCCCATACTTAAAATCTGGTATTGTAACCTGAATGCAATTCTTAAAATGACAGAATGTGGTTTTGCATGCTTTATATACTCATGACTTCTTGTAGTCTGTATATAGATCACAATATTGTTGTAAGGTGGTTCATTCAAATTTGACTCTTGGTCTGTATGCCAGGTAAATGGTTGCTACTACACTGGGCAAAATGCCTATCGTTTTGTTCCTCGGTTGTATTAAAGAAAAACTTTTTCCTCTCTAATAAAAAAGTAAATCTTCAAGGTACTGTACTAAAGTAACTTTAAAATAATTGGTTCTCTTACAGTGAAAATGTCCTGTTTGGCATGGGAAATCCTCTGCTTGATATCTGTGCGGTTGTGGACAAGGACTTCCTTGACAAGTAAGTCTTGATTTCTTTTCTCTCTCTCTTTTTTTTTTTTTTGTCAGTTCTGTCTCCAGAATGATGCCTATAAAGAGGACTAAGTGCTTGTGTAATGCTAAGTTTACACTGACTTCTGAGGGATTTTTGGCTTTTTCTCAAAGAATATTTATTCTATCAGTCATTTTATTTTTCTGGACAGATGAAGTTGTGGTGGTGGTGTCAGTGAACAGTGTTTCAGAATGTGTTTTTAGTATTTGTTTTTTTTTCCTACCAATTAAATATTCTGGTCTTTTAGTGTAATCTTTGGTTGGCTTTAATTGGAAGCAATTGTTAATGTCAGTGTGATGTAGTTAGCTGTTGTATAAATGTGCTTTTTTTGATATATTGTTACAGCACTCTTTTTCTCTTTCTTTGGTAATGAATTTGGGGGCAAATGACCCATTTCTGTAACAACAAGAAAAGTTATGCATGTGTACTTTAATTTTTAGATTTCATTTCAATTTATCAGTAAAAAACAGGACCACTCTTATCAGGAAGCCCGTTATCTTACTTAAGCCTAGTTGTTATGCTGCCATCTATATAACCATATCACTGAATTACTGTTTGTATATTCCTGGTAATGTTGAGATTACTCATTCTCAGATCAGTTTATAGAGATGTGGCTCTTCCAGAGTTGTAAAATGTAGTTGTTCTGTTAGATTCTTCAGGATGAGCTCAGTTTCTTCCACTTTCTGCTGCTTTGTGTCTCTAGTTTTCAAGTGATGAGTCAGAAAGTTGATTTCATCTTTCAAAGTGCTCTGCTCACTATTCTTTGTTTCATTTTTAAAATACTGTTTTTCTGTAGTCATTCTGTGTTTTTAATGGGAATACCGGATCAGGAGTAAATTTCTAATCACTGAATAAAGAACAGGTGCAGAGTTTGAATATGTATTGTCAGCCACAAATCTTTTGTTACGAAGCTTTAATAAACGCAATAATTTATTTGTTTTGCAGCTGATATTTTTATCACTCAAATTTACATATGCAAATTTGAGTCCTGTCAGACAAGTTAAACTATCTCCTGGAACATCATCTGCTTTGTGAGCATTTCTTTACTGCCAAAATACCTCTGTGGAGCATTGAATTATTTAAAGCAATAAGCAGTCCTCTAGCAGTTTCACAGGGGACCTGCAGATAGTGTGATAGCTCTGCTAATAACCTGGGAACTGGGAAGCTTGTCTACACTCTTCTTACATACCTGACTTTTCTTCTAGCTTCCTGTTTGTCAGTGTGTGTGCATAGTTGTCCACTTAAAAAATGGACAAGCACACTTTTACTCCAAGTCCAACTGTGTTTGCAGTACTTCCTGAAATAGTAATCAAATCCCATGCATCCTCAGCCTGTGAGGGGAGATGAAGTAGCAAACCTAGTTATTTTAGAAGTCCTAGAATTAAGTTTTTCAAATACTTCAGGGAGGTGGAAGAACACGAGTGTTTCGGGACTGCAAAGCACTTGACAGACACTGTTGATCATACCAGTCAAATTTCTGTTTTTCCTTGTTGAAGAAGGCATGCAGCCATCTCTAGCCCCCTAAGGTTAGCTCTTGGTGTCTTGGCAACAATTGATCGCTTCTGGAGTCTCTCACCTCTTCAGCTAGATGAGCGTTTCAATGGGACCATAAGGCCAGCTGGGCTCTGACTTGAGAGTATGAAAAGAGGCTGTTCTGTTTCTCTCAGTCCGCCATCCTCTCTTGTAAAACCACTCTTTTAAGAGTAAATACCTTTGTTCGGAATAAAGGGCTTGATCTTGCAAGTTTAATCAACGTCTATTGTCAATGAAATAAGAGAATGTTAAAATGAGTCCTGCTGGCCAGATTGTTTTTGTAACTTCTATTAATAAAATGCAAATGGAAACAGTATAAGATTGTGTAGGAATTCTCAAATATTCCTTTAAACAATATATAAACTGTGTACATGCCATTTTATAAACAAACTTGAGAATAAATACATAATAGCAGTCCTACCACTGGCAGATTCAGAACAACTTCCTGCCATGCAATACTGACTTGAAGAAATGAGCGGTGTTGGAGGGTTGGGTGGATGTTTTTGCCTTGGGTTATTAACATAGCCCTATCACTCTTCTTTCAAAGTTGAATTTTGGTTTAATCTGGACTTGGTCCGAAGTCTTCAGTATCTTGACAATTTTGGAAAGCTTTAAGCCTTTCCTAGACTCTTTATATGAGAGGTGGTCTTAATTTATGTCACAACAGAACTCCACTGTGCCAGTCTGATTTTCAGACCACAGCAGCAGTCTGGCATTACCTGAGCCAGGGAAGTGTTGGCCTCTGTCAGGGAGTTAGGCTTTTTCAATCTCACTTCTTCTGGGGAGACAATCTGAAAAGTTTTAGCAATGTCTGTGGCACTATTGAAAGCTGTTGATATCCAAAACCACTTCAAATTCTGTTCACAGAGCTGGAAAGCAGTCTTGAAGTCCTTGTTTTTTTTTCAGAGTATCTGCATGAAAGAAATATCAGAAAGATAGTGTTTTGCATGTCCTTTTAATTTGAATTAACTCAGTAACTTTTTTTTCCCCACCCCATTTTTCTGGGATATAGATACTTGCTGAAATAAGAGATTTTATGGGTGGTAGGGGAAAGAAAAAAGGGGAGATGCTTTGTGGGTGAATTGCTCACTGTAGCTATGTTAATCTTGTGAAAGTAACGTTACTAAGAGATGCTTATTAAAGCTTTCAGTATAATTTGTTTACTAGATTTTACATGTGACATTCAACAGGAACGATTCCTTTACCTATGGAATTTGTAACAGGCATTTAAGTATAACTTCATAGGATTTAATGTCATATAGGTTAAAGCAGACAAATTCTATTTAACCTATGCTCATGCTTTAAAACCACTTTCCAGAGAAATTCAGTACCTCTAACTTTTGGAAATACTCCTATACCCTGCTGTTAGGAGATGGCATCTGTTTCATTGCTCTCTGTAGAAGGAGCAGTGCTCTTTAGCAGATAGGTAATTTTTAACAACTATAGTTGAACTGTTTAGGCTATAGAGATCTGGTCATTATTTGTCACCTCAAGTGCACATCCAGCGGTTGTAAAGCATGTGTTCACAGGATGGGAACCACAGGTGCAGACTTTGCTGCCAGATTTAGGTGAAAAATACAACTTTAAGCCTTTTCACCTTCATTAATGTGTTTAGTTTGACTTTGGGTACCTTGTCAATTCTCTAGGATGTGTTAGCAGGTATTTGTATTGCTTTAAGTCAAGGGCTATATTATCTGCCCATACAATGCTGAATGTATGGAAAGTACATAGTAAAATTTAAAAAAACATAATTGTCCCTGAAGATTTACCTTTTTAAAAAATGTTTGCTATAATGTTCCATTGTTTCAATAATCCTAGTGAAAGATTGCTACTAAAAGGTAGGTGGTGTGTTGGCTCATTGGGTAGAGAAACTGAACAGCTGAGGATTTTATTAGCTTCTGGGTAGAGTTGTATCTGTAGAACCCAATTTAGCTTATCTCAGGGTGTGAACATAAAACATTGTTGATACTGTTGAGCTAAATTGCATCATCTGACTGCTGTTAAATTTTTTAAAAAAACAATGTTTGCTTACAGAAACTTAAGGTAATGATGGCTGTCTTTAAAAGGACCTCTCTGTACTAGTGGGCCCATAAATTTGGTAGCATGCCTGACAACTTAATTAGAGCTTTTTACAAGCCTGATATTTTTTTCCTAGTGCATTTAGTTAAAGGTCTAGTTTAAATGAGGGAAAGATTTTAGTTAAGTTCCATTTGGAAGAAGCTATATGAAAACTCTACCTATGCAAAGACAGAGCTCTGACTAAGGAGTTGTGACGTTTCCAGGGTACACTAAGCTTGATCAACTTGATCAAGCTTGATCACTTACATACATGGAAGAGCTTGTAATTATGTGCTTGTAAATAGTATGGAACATGTCGTTGTTAATGTATCAGGGGTTTTCACTTCTTGTACTTGTTTGTAACTTCAGCTTTTTTATTTTTTTTTCAGAAAACCCATTTCATTACATGTCAATAGAATACAAACAGTTCTTGAATTGTATTTTTTAGAATGACCTTGAGACACGACTGACTGACATGTGCGCAGCTTAGCTATATTTTTCACTTCACACCCAAATAGAAACTTTGTTAAAAAAAAGTTTGGGAGTTGTGTTACAAGGCAAATACTGAAATACTGGAATTTTAAACTGGGTCCTTTTTGCCTCCTCTAACAGCAAACAGGGAACTGTAGGTGAAAGAGCTCTGTGAATGAAGTTGGTCTGTTTTTTACTAGGTAGTAATAAATGAAAAGACCCTTGCTGAAGATACCTTTGGTAAAGCTGAGTTTCTCATTGAGGAACTAACGTCGCTCTAAAACAAGATGGTGAAAGTTTCTCTTTGGAAGCAGGACTTGCTGTTTGTACTGAAAAAGACTTCATCTTGGTTTTCTAATCAGACCCTTAAGATTGCTATTTGTTTAGAGTACAGTAGATAAAAATCATTTACTTGATAATGATGATCTGGTTGCAGGCATTCTTGTTAATTACAGGATAATTAGATGTGATTCTAAGACTGTCTTCTATTCCCATTCTTCTACAAACCAAACTAGCAACAGTATAGGAAAGGTACATTTTTTTTTTCTGTTTTGGAAAGTAGTGAAAATTTGATCACTCATGAATTGAAAAATAGAAAAATCCAGTTAAAATTAACAATAATTTGTCTTTTTTTTTTTTTACTGTAGGTTAAGTTAATTTGTAATGGAATTGTCTCAAAAGACAAATTTTTAATGATAGCAGTCTTTAAGTTGTTGTCATACCTTTTTTAAAAAAAACGTGTTAAAATTAGATTTTTAAGGAAATTGTAATGCACGTTGCTACTTGACTGGTCATGCTTCATTCAGGTCAGGCAGCACACAGTCTTGTCAGCTTTTCTTCTCCCGTTGTGTATATTGGGATGAGATGGATTCTGTCCTTCCATTCTTGAAATGAAATGTGTTGAATACTTCTTTTTTCATAACTTAGTATTTCATCAGGCTGCTCCTGAACAATGTATGAATACCACGTCAGTGTTAGCACTACTGTAGCCTGTGCTGTGAGGTACTCGGCTGCTGCTGGTCCCTGCTGCCGTTGTGGTGCTGGGCCTGGCGTCCCCACCTCCAGGCCTGCTCTGGCTGGGCTTGGCCTCCCTCCTGCTGCCTGGCACCTCTGGTTTCTGCTGTAGCCACAGGGACAGGGTGGAGGCAGCCTGTGCTCCCCTTAATTGCTACTGTTTTTGTTTACCCCTGGCTGAGGGCTGGAGAAGGGTAAACCTGCTGTTGGAAACTTATTTGGCTTTATTTTTGGTGGGGCGGAACTTGGAGTATTCCAGGTTACTGGAGAAAGACCAAGTCTGCATTGCAGACAAGATGTCGTGATGCCAGAAGTTCCCTATTGAGTTCAGATTAAATACAGAGCTGGGGACCAAGATCTTCATTTCACAAACCCTTGCCTCTTGCTTTAATAGTATACTAGAATATCTTGCTGAGAGTGTTATGCTTTTCTATTTTTTGATTGCTATCAAGAGATTCAATGATGAGTTCGCCAGTTTCTGGTGTAGATGCTTGTGTTGTGTGTCATCAGATTATTAATTTGAAACTGTGCTGAACCTTGTAAAACAACGCTGAACCTTTCAGGACAACTTGAAAATCACACTCAGAATAGCTGTGTCTTTGCAAGTTGCATGAATTGATTCCAACAAATTGCCTTTGTTTTCCAGTTTTACTTTGAACTTGTGGTTTTATGTCTGCCTTGTCAGATAAAGACTGGGGAACTATGGCTGGAGAACTTTGTGATTATTTTTCCAGCCTGCTCCAGTGATGTGTGTGTTCTTGTCATCCCCCCCTCCCCACTTGTCCTGAAGTGACAGTGATGTGAGAATCTGAGATGCACGTGACAAAGCATAAAGGGGAGCATGACTGCCTGGTATGACAAGCTGTAACAAGTGAGCAGTGACAAGAAGCTGCAGAAACTCTTCAGAACTTTTCGAATGAAGACCTCCCTCCAAATCTGCTGCTCCTTTTTTAGTTGCTATAACTTCCTTTTTGCAAGAGTGTGTTCCAGCATGTTTCTTTGAAGCTAATTGTTTTTAAATTATGCTTGTGATTTTGTTCTGTACAGCAGTACTAGGGAGCAACAGAACACAACTGTTAGTTGGTGTACATGAGATACTGCTTAGTTGTGTATCTTATGTGTTTGCAATGAAATTCCACTGTCTGTATTATTTTTTTATTTAGTTAGTAATGTCACAAACTGTGAGATGTTGGAGATTGGCTGGGAATTGCCTATTTTTGTTGATTAAAAAAAAATTGTTGATTAAAAAAAATGAGAAGTTATTCTGCCAACCTTTGCAAAAGTTAACCTTTGCAAAATCCCTGACTAGTTTCTTCAGCAATTTTTGTGTCATATATGAACTGAGGCAAACTATCTGTAGAGTTAAATCAACAGATTGCACCATTCAACATACTGAATTAGTTGAGGTAAATTACTTCAGCAATTGCTAGCTTTTTATCATTTTCAAAGTGCCAGCTACTGGTTCCTGCTTTGGCCAAGAACATACTGAGGCATAGCTGACATTTTCAAAGGTAGGACACTTCAAGTTTTATATATAAACTGGGGTTAAAAAAAAAAAAAAATAAAACAAACAAAAAACAGAACAAATAATAATTAAAAAACAAAAACAAATCAGTGCAAGAAGCCGAGCACCCTAGGGGGATATTTTGAATTTGAAACTGCTGCCGAGTCACAAAATTAGAAATATTCAAGCACCTTTTTCTACAACCAGCCCTGGGTCAAAATTGTTATTCAGTTGAAGCAGGAAGCTACTTTGGGCCGTGTGTGGCAGGAACCATCCAAATGCCTCGGTCCCTTTTTCCTCTGCCAGAATCCTGTGTGTCTGGGCCAGATACTGTGGCTGCAACTGTGTGTGAGATTTAAGATGCAAAACACAGTGGCAATAGCTAAAAGCAAAAGGGAGGAGCAGTTCTTCCCAGAAGCAGTAATTGCTGTTCTTGCTACCTCTGATCCTCCAGTGGTAGGAGAAGATTCCAAGAAGTTTCTCTCCAGCTCTTCTCTGAGTCTCCGTCCTGGTGTTGCTCCTGCATTTTCTTTTTTTAGAATGAAATTAAGATGTTTGCAGTAAAGAAACAAACCTTCTCTGCCATTTTTCACATGCTGTTTTTTCCCAATAAAACTAATGTTCTTTGTGGCTTGGTATGTTTTTTCAGCATAGCTGGAATTTCATAAAGCTGCAGCACTTGTGTCTCTAATTTACTGGTTGCCCTGATCAATGTTTAAAAAGAAATAAAATAAAATTAGAGAAGGTGGGTTAAGGGACGTGAGCTACCCCAGGTACCCGACAGTTGTATGCTTAAACTTCTGTAGGCTGAACTGTCCTGTAACAGGTGCTGAGGTGCCTCCACAGATGATAGAGGAGACCTGGCTGCTAAGCCCAGCAAAAGCTCATTGAAACTGTAGTAATATGGAATTGGTGCTTTTGCCTAGTGAAACTGTAACAAACAAACATCCATAAAGTGGGGTAACTGGGGGGGGAGGGAATAAAAAACCCAAGTTACATCTTAAGCTATCTTTAAATAAATAAAATTTATACAAAAAAGTGATATGTAAGACTGAGTCTTGCATATATTAGTTCTGTTATGGTCTCTAAATAAAGCAGTGCATTTTGAAGTATGATATACCAGTCTTGCTGGGTCACTATGAATAATGAAAAGGTGAATTCTTAGTATTTTTGAGAGCAGAAAGTGATAAAGATTAATCAAAATTTGATACAGCCTCAGTGCTTTTAGTATCCTCCTGTTTGGAGGATTTTATTGTTTGAAAGTAATATTATGGACTGAGTGGTTTATGAGTTCATCACTGGACAGAAGTTTTTTCCTGCATCTTACTGATTTTTCTTGATGAGGTATTCCTTTCTTTGTGCTGGAGATATTAAAGTAACTGTGTTTTAGATTAATTTTTTTACCTTTTAGTGGTGGAGACAGAACAGATTTAGTATGGGGACAAAGCTGTAATTCAGTTATGAAATGTGTTGTATGTTGATGAATCCTAAGAGTTGCTTTATATTTACAAGTGTTGTGTTTACTGCCTGTGTTAGTTTTGTCCAAAGTACTAACCTGTACTTTACTGTAGAAATAGAGGCTACTGAACTTCATCTTGATACCTAATGAGAATTGTTTTACAAGTGTGCCTCCTTCTTAGAAAAACAAGGTGAAGGCTTCATTTTCAAGTGTGAAGAGGCTCCCTCGAGCTCAGTGTTATTCATATAGGGCATACAGCAAGTCTTTATTTAGAAAAAATCATTAAAATAATCTATAGATCTCCTCATCAGAATCTCAGGGTCACCTCCATGAC
Source organism: Anser anser (assembly GCF_964211835.1). Lineage (NCBI taxonomy): Eukaryota > Metazoa > Chordata > Aves > Anseriformes > Anatidae > Anser > Anser anser. Next base: position 4,597,942 of record NC_139727.1, read on the forward strand.
CACATGACTGCCTTCCTCAAATGATATTTTGCTATAATCTCCTTGTCAAGAAGAAGAGCTAATGCTAATGCAGCAGCAAGGTATCTGGGGAATTTCAGTACTAGTGCTGGTAAGATCTGTTGTAGAACTAGTACAAACTAATTCAAACAATACATTTTTAAAGTGATAATAAGTAATTGTGGCCATCTAGAAGAGAACTGGAACCCTGCAGATTATTATTGTTTAGATTAGATTGTGTGTGTATTACTTTTGTTAATTTTTTATTAGTTTTTATGTAAATGAAATTTTAATGCAAGATCGTGAAAACTGGTTTGTTGGTGAACTAATTTTGATTATAAACACAAGCCAATGTTTATTTCTGGTTGAAGAAAATCAGTATGAAAAGGCTAGATTATGTCAGAACAAAAATAATGCAAAAAGACTGATGTGACTAAAATATGGTTTAAATACTGAATGCTCAAAGGGATACTATTAAAAGAATACATCGAAGAGTTCAGTCTATAAAAAGAACAGCCTATACTTTTGCACAAATTCAAGTAATATTTTATTTCTTAAATTACTAAAGATCAACCAAAAATATTTTCTGTCAATGTTATGAGTACTCTGAGCATCCAGAGTAATGTTTTCACAAAAAAAAAAGTGTGAAGTGTGGTGACTGGCTTCGAAAAAGGCACTTGCAGTCAGATATTTCCAAAATGATTACTGCAAAAAACATTTCTCTTTAGATAGATACTCAGTGTCTAGAGACTGTAAATTTTTAGCACACTAATTTGTAGTTAAGAAAACCATTTTGACAAGGTCCCTGCTATATGCTTAAGTCCAAAGTGATAGGGCCTACCGTATTAAATGATCATAGTTTTCTGCATTCTGGTGATTAACAGGCTTTGGACTTTCCTGGCTTTCTTAATCCCTTTTAATCATTTAAACCTATTATTGTTTTGACTTCAATTTCAAAAGCTCTTTAAGTCTGTCTTACAATATTAATAGCTACTTAAAGTCCCGATTTGCAAACACACTATCAGTACGGAGTCTATTTTGCTGCACTGAATAATGTAAAAGCAGCTCTTTATGAAAAAGTTTGATTGGGGGAGAGGGGGAGACGACAACAAAAAAAAAACACCAGAAAAGCTATACCTAGTAATTTTTATATTTAAAATAGTGATCATATCCATGCAGGAAAATTGTGGGGTAAAAACCACTTGTAATTGTATTACAGTGCAGTGGGTTTTCTTCTTCTAGGGTTTAGGAGTGTAGTTTGAACTTCATTGTGTTTGAAATTTAAATCCATCTTTCATTTTCATAGTGTTTTAAAAAAAAAAAAAGAGAAAATCTTTCTGCTGGTATTCTTAGGATCTCTTTCACCCGGAAATTCCACAAGTTTTTTTCTGAAAAACAGATGTTTATCTAGGATGTGATGCAGCTGAATATGACTACAGTCGTGTTAGTACACAGGAACTGGGAAAAGCATGGTGATGGAAAAATAAAAACACCAGCAGATCTTCCTTGGGTTTTCAAGGATGTGGCTTCATTTTCTCAGCACTGGTGTGCCCATTCCAGTACCTGTGCTTGAAGTCTGGAACATCTTAGAAATGGGACAGCCAAAATCTGTGGTTTGAGTTGCACTTAAACTCCTCCTGAAGAAGATGTTTTGTTAGTCAGTGTTTTCTGCCAGTAGAGTGCTACATTTTCTTTTCCCCAGCTGGTATTGATTCAGTGTCATTGGTAACAATGAAAAAGGCATTTATTTCCAATGCTCTTAAGACAGAAGTATCTTAACCTTCCTTGATGATATTTTTTGTATGTGTCTTTCCCATTATCACTAGCAGGTGCTTTACTCTGATCTACTTTTCTTCCCAATTTAAATGTTTTAGATAGATCTTCTGTTCAGGAATGTAAGGGGACAGAAGAATTACTGAGGCTGACCACTCACTCTGTTGATCTGCTGTTTTTTATTGTTCTGTTTGCTGTGCCCTTTTTCTATATTAAACCAGGTCATTGGTGTCTTCACCATTTGACATAAGGTGGAAGCTCATGTTGACTTAATTGCAGATTATGGCATCTGATGTATCCCACCCACCCCCAAACTACTGCTCTGTGGAACATGCTTTATCCCTGCCCATATTCTTATTTACCTGCTTCACTCTGCATTTGTGTTTTAAAGTCATATATGAATGGGCTTGCCTTGCTGTCTGCTAGAATGGTCTGTTGTCACTGCATATCCTTGCCAGTTTGCTGTCATCTGTGGATTTCATCAGCACTTAATGCATTTAACTCCAGGTCACGCCTAGATGTGTGGCATGGTGCTGGGTCGAGTGCTGATCCCTGATGAAGTCAGTTGAGGTGTGCAATCTCTTACATCCCCAGTACTTCACTAAAGGAATGTCTGAAAAGCCTTTTAGGCAGTCTTCTCTTTTGTTAGTGGAAGTGGACTATTGCAGGACTGAGATTTTCCAGAGTCAGGTTTTCATTGGGATTGTGTTGCTATCGTACAAACCCTTTGAATCTTTCAGTTTCTCAAGGAAATGGGTCTGGACTTGTATTTTGTTTGGTGACAAAGCAATATGTATTCAGTAAGGATATCTTCTGAAATTGTATAACCTGTGTAAGGTCATCCTAGAGTAACAGCGGTTGGTGATCAGCTGTCATGGAAGACAGAAATCGGTGTTGAAAGGGTGCCTGGTCTGCAGTCAACTTGAGGCCAAGAGAAACATGTGAAAGGGTAGGTGGGAGAAGCTGTGCTGTTACAAGGCAAGAGAGGTCAAATGGGAGAGAAATGCTGAGGGAGTGGGAAGCGTGGTGCATTTCAGGTGGTGAAGCTGGGAGAAGATAGCAAAGCAACAGACAGGGATTTGGGAGAGTGGGGAGGATCAAAAGCAGATGTATCACCCTGTTGCGGAAGAAAAGCAGTGCAAGTCAGGCAAGAGACGGTGACTTTCAGGATATGAATCAAAGTGCTTTGTTGGGGAGCTCTATGGGGAAAGAATGATGTTTTAAAACAAATATTTGGACTAGGTTGTATGTGCCAATGACACACAACTTTAATTTTGGTTTAGCTGTTTGCATCTGGTCCATGATGAATTTGGCTGCTGAATTCGTGCATAAGGTCTGGTCTGGCTTGTGCTTTTTTGTTTTCATCTGGCTTTAGAAAATGCACAGCCCCTGGAATCTGAGTTAGCCAGTTGAATATAATGATCCAAACAAATGCAAGTCATGCTGCTTGTGCTCCTTGTTTTTATACGTGAAAAGGATTTTTAGGCTAATCAGTAGATTGAGGCTACATGAAGCATTATTGAAACTTGTAATCAACAGTAGCATTGTCAGAAATGCAGAAATACTGCCTTGCAGCTACTAGCATTTTACTGCTGTTGGAAAAGCAATTCACTTACTGTCTTCTGATCTCTGTGTAGCAGTTAGGGCATCGTTAGTCATCTTAGCCAATAAATTCCAGAAGGAAATTAATAAAAAGGCTGACATCCTGTACCTGTCTCCCCATACATCTCATCAGCTAAATATTCTGGGAGATTGGGTTTATTTTGTGCACTGGTCTGTAAATGCTTGGTGAGATAGCACTGTGGCAGCAGGTTCACATGTGGCAGTGTTTCTAACCTGGAAGATCTGGTGGGATGTGCTAACGGCCTTTGGTAGAAAGCAAGCAATACAGACTGAAGAAGGACATGTAAGCACTAGTGTCCCACTGGCTGGCTGTCCTCGTTTTAGAGGATGAATTATTAAGAAAAACCACCAGAAGAAGGACAGCATTTCTGTTTTTAGAACAGTGAAAGTAGCTTTAACATCACTTGAAAGCTGAAACAGCATAACTGCTGAATCATTCTTATGGAAATGCGTTCTGACTGATCTGAAGTACAAGAAGGCTGCTCAGGGCCTCAAGGGTTTTTACTGGCTTTGTTGAAAACTTATGAAGAAATGCATCTGCAAAGCTCTGCCTTAAAAAAGGTCTCTTCTTTTATTGATGAAGCATAGCCTGCTGTAGCATGAATTCTTGTCGAGTTCACACAACCAAGAAGCTTTGGGTATCTGACAGAGAAATCACTTCATTGCTTTTTTTGGTGACCTTTTTTGTGAATTTCATTTCAGAAATGTGCCATTTCATGCATTCCAGTGTAATCCATCTGGGAAACAGTTAAAATAACCACAGCAGAGACTGTCAGGTACAGTGAGCTGATGGAACAGCAAAGCCCAAGATCTTTGAAAGGGGAGCCAGGGTAGTCAGAGCAATGGACGGTGGCAAGGTTCATGTTTTTTGTTTGTCGACCAAGGCAGAGGAATGACTGCACAGGTATCTATGTTCAGAGCTTCCTAGAATGCCTTACTGTTTTTGTATTACTCAGATAGCTTCTATTTTTTTCATGCTGGCTACTCACATTGACAGCTAATGCAAAAATATCTTTTTATCTCTAGCTTCTTGTTCCTTTACAAGTATTATTGAAAATATTCATGAAATATTACTTGGATATGTGTGTTTATGTATGTATGCAGTTTTGTGTACCTCCATGTTTCTGGGTAGTCTGTACAGTGGAGTTCTTGACTTGACTCTTCTGGCTCAAGCAGCAATGTATATCCATGCTGATTTTTTATTTTGAACCCTGTGCAATTTTCAGCTATTCTTTTTTCTTTATTTTTTCCTGGCTGGTAGATTCAAGTAAGGAGAAATTTCAAAAGGGAAGTGAATTTTAAAGCAAGGATGTTGTATTGTCATTTTTAAAACCTGTTTAATCATCACCAGTCTTAGGTTTTTGCCTTAGGACAGGTTAGTTTTACCAGCTTTTCAGGAAAGTCTGGTACATAGAGCAGATCTGAACTTGATATTCTCTTGAAGTTTTTCACCAGTACGTATTTAGTGTAGGCTGTGTTTTCTTTTTAATTGGGTTAAGGCTTTGTAAAATTGAATGCTGCATGAAGGGGAACATGCCTTACAGCTGTTTGTTAAATTAAGAGCTTTTTTGCAAAAATGCTGACTAAAGTTCAAGGGCATTAGTTTCCATACCTGTCATATTAGGAGAAATATAAAAAAAAAAGTGAGTCATAGGCTTGCTGTTTCAGAAAGGTCTTTAAATTGCATTGCACAAGTCAGAGCTGAGCTTGCAGGTTCTAGTGTGCTTTTTAAAAAATAAATAAATAAATAAAATTATATTTTTGTAAAAACTGAAGTTGAGATGATAATTTTGTATGTGAGTGCTGGGAAAGTCATATACTTACAAAAGTAAAAATTAGTGAAAAATGTGTATGCTTCATAGTTTTGTTTTTTGTTTTTCCTTTTGGTAGCACCATAACCAACTCTTGGCCAGAGTTGTATATTTGGCTGTTACGTACATAAAACTCTTGCAAGTGGCCTTAGCGTTTTTATAGAGTATATATAACTATATGTACCTGCATATTTCCTTAATGTTATTCTGGCTCTATGTAATGTCTGTCCTCAGTGTCTGCAATAATCTTTTAGTCTTTGCCTGTGCTACTTTATTTCTAGGCTTGTTGAAAGAGAAAATATTTAAGATTAACGTAGTATTGTTGGGGGGGACAATTTCGGTTGTGTATATATCAATTGTGTATAAATCGATTTTGATTATGTATATATCTGTGCGTGTACTTGGCTCTAGAAATGTGAAATTTAGGAAGGGAGGAAATAACACTAAGTTCCCATCTGAATAACTGAAAACAAATGGGAGAAGAAAGATTGAGAGATTTGGGAAAGCCGATTTGGGAAGGCGAAAACATACATACGGTAATTTTGAGCTTCTTTCATTGAAATGCATCTCTGGTTTATTAATAGCGTGTAGTGAAGGAGTTATGGCCTAATGGGAGGTATTCAGATCACCTTGCTTAGCAAGCTGGTGTGGACGTCCTGTGTCACTACTCCCTGCTGTAGGCTGAAGGTAGAGAGATGCTTTTCCAGAGACTCAATTGGAGTTGGGTCTGGGTTTCTGGACGAAATTTAGGATGTTTAACTTGCACACTTTTCCTGGTAATTTCAGTGCCTGAACATGCCTCTTTGTTAACCAGGTTCGAAAGAATGCCATTTAAAGTAAAGAAAAATAATAGCTCCAAACTGGAAGAAGGTCTTGTAAGGGGTTGTGAAACTCCTTGTTTAAACTGAGGCTAGAGGATGGATGATAAAACAGTGATCTGATAGCCTATATTTGCAGATACGTTGACTGAGCTTTGATCAGAATAGGATGTGCTGAAGGTCTGACTATGGTGGAGCTTAAGAAATTCCATGAGGAACCAAGTAAGGGGACAAAGCTAATGCCTTCCTAATGTGGAGGTTTCACCCAAGGTAAAACCAGCAGCCTGTCGGACTGCCTGAAATAGTTGCTTGCAGGGTGCACAGGCCGGGCTGTGTGTATCTGGCCAGGCAGCTGAGCTGGCTTGGTGGAAGCTTGCAGCTGTGCGGGGTGATAGCGCTGTGCTGGGGGGCTCTGTCTGCCCCTCAGCATGCCTGCGTGCAGCTGCCATCTGGGAACGGGTGGCTGGAACGTTGGCTATTCTTTCAGTAGATTAAATGTCCCTGAAGGACATCAGGAAGCACTTAAAAATATCATTTTTGAAATGTACTACAGTTTGTTTTGACATTTACTTGCAATTTTTCTGTAGAACGTTACAGATTCTTATTATTTTGAAATAGTCTTCTGAGCAGTGATGAAGAAACTATTAGCAGTTTGAACTTTATCTTAAATTGGTATTGGATAGTCAAAATTAATAATCAGTATCTGAAGTCCTAGGATGTATTAAACTTGAGTTTCCTCTGTTTTCTGCCCAGTGAAATTTCAAGTTGTGGTCCCTTCAGCTCCTTTGCCCACTTCTGAAGCATATTTGCTTCTCTTTCTAGTTTAATAGTAGAACTGTAAATGTGTAATACATTTGCAATGTGTTGTTTCAGTTGCTTAAATAGTTTAAAATGTTCTAAGTTATTTAAAATGTTCAGATTACATATCTTTAACCTCAATTTTGCATTTTTGGCTTGGCTCTTAAAATTTTTTTTAGAAATCTGGGGGAGAGAAATTCTTCCAAATCTAACCTTTATCAGCTAGGAAAAGCCAACTGGTACTTATCAATCTTGCCTACGAAACACATGTTGGCAAACATTATGTAAGCTGTTCACTGTGCTAGTTGTACACTTACATTTATTAAATACTTCAGCTGTGTCTGAAATATAATATGCGTCCTGTCTTAATGCAGAAAGTACTAATGAAAGTGTGACTTCTACAAGCATGCCCATTTTGTGGGAAACTCCCTGATGTGTTGCTGCCATCAAAGCAGTATCTTCAGGAGGCAAGGAGGAATATTGGAGAAACAAACAAAAAAAGTCCATTTTCATGGTAAAAGAAAGGAGGGGTGGCAAAGAAGGGGTAACGAAAAAGAGCTAAGCTAAGGTTCAGCCAAGGAACTGTTCTGTAAACTTCAGCAGGAGCAACTGGTTCCCTCCCACACTCCTCTCCAGCTCCCCTCTGTGCTGTCAGCAGCGTACCCCAGATAAAGCCCCACGCCTGTTCAGCAGCGTTCCCCTGTGCTGTACAGCTTCTGCTGTAGCTTGCTTAACAAAGTAAGTAAGTAGTCAGTCAGGGGTATGGCTGGCTGTGGCAGGTCGATCCCTTTGCCAAACAACCTGATAGCATTTTAAGACTGTGGGTTGCAGAAGTTAGTCCTTGGACTTCTGACAGATGTTCCTTTGGAATGTCATGGTAGCTGTCGTCTTCTTCTCTGATATAATGCTATTTGCTATCAATAAAATGCTTAAGACATGACAACCAGAGATCTTCAGAAGGGTGCAGCACTGTTAGGAAGCTTTGGGCCAGACCTTCACCATTAAAGAAAAAGGGTCTAATGCTATTCACTAAGGAAAATATTGATCTGGAAGTACATGTAAGGTCACAACAGTTCAAAATTTGTGACTTACAGAGTGAAAGAGTGGTAAACTGTAAAGAAGATGCAGCATTTAAACCAGGTGGCCTACATCTGTTATTGGGCAGTGCATTGTGTAGTCTGCTTTGAGTCAAATGCAAATTCTGCATTTAGAAGGCAAATGTGGATGGGCTCCGCTGTACCCTGGTTAGAAGGGACTGCATGAAGGATTGAGTAGCAAGGTGGATAAATGGATGCAAGTCAGCAGGATGCTCTGGGAAATAACCAAAGGCAGTGTCTGGGTATGTAAACAGGAAAGAATGGGTCAGGTTGTTGATGTCTTCTGTGTTTGAATGCAGCACTGGTGAGCTTGAGAATGTGTCCGGGGTTGATGCTTCCATTTTAAATCAATTCTGGAAAAAAGAAACACACAACAGTTTCGGAGAATATAATCAGAAAATGGTATCAAGAAAATTTTATCTGTTCATCTGAAACAACAATTGATATGCAAGATAGCTTGATTGTAGTTAGTGGCCAGAATCTTTACTCAGAAGGAGTAATGTATGGCTCTGCACTTGATGGCAGAATGGAACAAAAGCAGAGGCACAGCGGCAATGGAGAGCTCCTTTATTCTGAAGCATGAGCAGGTACTGTTTGCAGAATTATCAAAAACATTCTTTACTTGTATCTGCTTCCATTATATCCATTACATATGGGGGGACAACCCCACATTGTAGTTAGATCTGTGGAATATTTTGAGAGGGTAAAAGACTTTTTTCAGAGGTGCAGCACAAGCAAGGTCACTTTTTAAAGGTTTTTCAAAGTGACTGACAGTGTAGCCTGCAGCAGGACTAGCAGTGGCCCATGCTGGTTCCCTTCTTTCTCCAATTCACAGTGCAGGCAGCCTGTCCTCTGAAACTGCCTGCTAGCTCAAGCTAGCAAAGGGGGATTCCTTCTCTCCTGCTCTCCTTTTCATCAGAGGTTTCCTAAGTGGACTGCAGAAATTTTCCTCGTAAATAGCCAGTTAAAATATATTTGTGTGTACATACTTCTTTTACCTACAAAATGTTTTAGGTATTGGTATAATACTTAGATTTACTTAAGGGGGAAACATTGCAGCTAGTTTTAATGTTTATGTTGTCTGTAATCCTCAGAAACATGTTCTGCCAGATTGAAATTTTGAGATCAGTGGATAGTTTTGGTATGAAGTGCAATGATTTTTTGATATGTAGGCAGTCCAAGTGTCTAGTCATATTTGAAGCTGTGATAAAAGCAGAACTTTTGAGTGATTGTAAATTTACTTGAAAAAATGTCTAAGATTTTCTTTAGAAAACTTTGTTCTTGCAATATCAGAGGTACCTGAATCAATAGATATCACATAGTATGATAATTTGCTATTTTTAAAGTATAAAGCTGCATTTTATAGCTAAGTTCTCAAGTGAATAATTGTTCTGTGTTTTTTATTTTCAAGGTATGGGCTGAAGCCAAATGACCAAATTCTGGCAGAGGAGAAGCACAAAGAACTGTAAGCCTTTTATGGTGATATACGTGCCTGTTTTATGTATTTACTTTTCTATGTATCTATATACCTTATTATTAAAGACCTGAAGCAGAAATTTTTTTATTTTCAGAAATAGCTTCTGTGCTTCAGTCTACTGCAAATTAAAATATTTGTTTGGACACCCCTTGAGTTTCAAAAAACAAGACACAAACAAAAAATGCCACAATCACTTCATTCTTGAATAATTCTGTTCTTAACTGCAGTTCATATACACACAACTTAAATTTCGTACTGTTCATCCTAGTCAATGTCTTTTTTATAGAATTGGTTACACTAACAGTTACTGCCTTCCTGCAGTATATCCGTGTATAAGTGAAATATTTGTTTAACAGAAATTGGATGGAAGACTTTTTTCAGATTTGGTGTTGACTCGCTATTTAAATTTGCCTGGCTATGTGATGTTATGGCCATCCCCACCTTTGCAAATTGTCATCACAGCCTGGCTGTGGTTTGTAACGTAGCGAAGAGTCACCAGAGCCCTGTCAGTTGTATTGAAAACTCACTTTGACTGATTGTACTGATTGCCTGTTTTGGCTAATCTGACTTTTGTAGCCTAAAATTATTGTTCCTTGAGGAAAAAATAGATTTGTTTTTGAATGGATCGTTCTTTTGTCTTGTAGGAGAGTGGCCATTGATAACTTAATGAAACATTTTAATAACACTATCTTTAATGATTTTTTATCCCTCATTAAAGAGGTGCCCAAACCAAAGAAGCTAGAAGTTCAAATTTATTCCAATTTTAGGTAATCTCCCATGTTCCGGCATAATAACCCTTACTTTTTATTTTGACACAATAGGTATTAAAATATAGAAGCTCTACATTTGAGTTGGAAGCAGATACTGCATGCTATGTCTTAAGTATGTGGATGTTTATTTGGAAAAATATTTTGTACCAGTACATATTGTATCTAGTTATAGTCCAGGTAATATATAGACAGGGGAAGGTGGATTCTGAGCCTGCATGTTGTCAACTCTTGTTTCTTTTTCCCAGTTATGGTAAGTTTTAAAACAGATACTGAAGTTCTTGAAGTTACTGACTTGTGAACTATATACATGTTTTGAAAGCAGAGGGGGACTTGTTAGAGCTTGATATGCTTTCTTTAGTAACTGATTCGTTTAATCACAGTCACTATATTAAAAGTAATCACTAAATGAAAGATGGCCCAGTTGAAACATTCCTGCTCATTTGTACGTTTAAGCATACAGGTTATGTAAGGTCAATATTGTAATATTTGCATTTCAGACTTTAGTTAAATTATGAAGAACTTAAAGAAAAAATAATGTGTAGTAGTTGTCATTCCTATTACTGATGTTTTTAATATCTGCATGTTATTACCACTGGCTGAAGAGCTGTGCTCAGTGCACGTAGTCCAGTTTTCTTGCCTCATTCACTCAGTTTCCAAATGCTGCCTGAAGAACTTTCTATTTCAATGCCCTCTCTGCCATCCCTCAAACCTGTATTATGTAACTGCTTTTTTGAAGATAGTTTGTATGAAAGACTGTAGAAAATGCTTTACTTATCAACCCTTACATTATTTTATTTATTCAGGGCCTCTTAAAAATATTCTTCTAGTCATTACAGAGAAGTCATATGTCCAAATAAAATACAGCTATTCAGGATTTGCTTACATGTTTCTGCCCTTAGCATCAAGATAGTAGGGGATTTGTTCCCTTTTGCGTACATCTTTATGTTTAGATAAAAGAAACAATTTTTTTAAACTTCCAGCCCTTGCACCTAATTGTCTTTTTCTGTTATTACATTACCAGTATTTTATATTATTTCATAATACTCCCAAAAAACTGTTAAGTAGTTTATCCATATGTAAGATGAAGCAGCTGTTTGAGAGGAATTAGTATCTATAGCTGTCAGATTTTTCCATGTTAAAAGTTTGAATATTTCATAGTAAGGTCATAGTTATCAAACAGTAAAAATGTCTTCTGGTAATTAAGATTTAATTTCTTTGGGAAAAAATAAGTGTGCGCTAAAAGCATTAGTGATTGAATTACTAGCCAAATAAAATTTCCATGTTCTTTCTGCAGATGGAACAAGACATTTAACTTATATTTATACATCATGGTAATGTACCTGTGACATTAAAATGGCCAGAGCTCCAGGCAAAAGACAAGCAACAGCAGTTGCCTTTGATCAGTAGATAAGATTGGTTTTATGTAGAACACTAATAATAGAGCATTGATAATAGAGCATAATTATGATTAAATATGCTAGGCCATTTAAAAAAGATACCAACTGGAAGTACCGAAAGTACTAGCAAGTTCGGGGGCTAGGCAGAAGTTAAATGACATGCAGGTCTGTGTTTTGGACAGTACAAGTTGTACTGTGTACACAAGTTTTATTTGTGCAATAGTGATTAAACAATGTTTTGATGTGCGGTATTTCATTTGAAGTAGTTCAAAAATACTGAAATCCTGTCTGATCTCTCTAAGTATGTTGCATGTTACTTAATTTCATATTACCTAGTGATATAGGATCATAGAATCATAGAATATCCCGAGTTGGAAGGGACCCATAAGGATCATCAAGTCCAACTCCTGGCACTGCACAGGTCTGCCCAAAAGTTTAGACCATGTGACTAAGTGCACAGTCCAATCGCTTCTTAAATTCAGACAGGCTTGGTGCAGTCACTACTTCACTGGGGAGCCTGAACTATCTTTAAAGCATATTCACTTCTTAAATGGAGTTAATTAAAAAAGAAAACTCAATAAAATTACAGTTTTGTGTGAATCTGCTGCAACAGATCCTTTCTTGAGCTTTTCATTGTTATCACTACAGTAGCTCCTGAGAGGATCTATGTCCTGTTGGTTATAATGAAGGAGTTGGAACAGGCTTTTGCCATTGACCTTGGCATCCTCTATGTGGTTGGATACTTGACTGGGGAAAAACTCTGGTAGGTCAGTGTCACATTGTGTCAGGACAGACCTTTAGGACTTCTCCAAATTGCTGTGTGCTGTTCTGCCCAGCCTGTGTTAACCGTATAGTATGGAACAGGTTAAAGAAGGTTGGACCTCAAAGCACTTGCAGTCCTTCAGTTGTCTGATTTGACTTACAGATGAGCCATTAGCTACTTAATTACCCTTTCCTGATATTTAGATAGATTTTTTTTATTTAAAAGAAATCCCAGTTGTAGGGAGTGGTGCAAGATAAAGTACCATCAGGGTAATTGTTGCTGATTTATTTACAGACTTACTCTTCAGTTCAGTGTCCTTTTAAAAATTAAGATGTTCTGAATTTGTCCTAATATTTTAAAAGTCAGTGTAAAGAGGAGTTGCTTAGACTCTCTGTATTTTTTTTCAGTGCCCAAATCTCTCTGCTTGAAATATTTTAACTTCAAGTCTTTGAAACATTGGCAGCTTTTATATTGACTTACCTAGTAAAGAAGACTTCTTTGGCATTCACGTAATAGAACCGTGATTTTCTGACCGTCAGATGTCCTTCAGTTTCTTAGCGGTCACTTCTGTGTAGCTGTTCCTAATGAAAAAGTAAATTTTTTCCAAAAATGAGTGTCGTACCTCCAGAGATAATTGGGCCAGTTACAGCTTGACTTGGCTTGATCCTGTTGTCCTTGAATCTTAGCTGTCTAGAGAGGTAAGTACAGCCACTAAGACAGAGTGGAGTTGGTTTACAGGCATGGCATCATACTAAACTTCTATTTTAAGAGCTAAGGTATGAAAGACCACCTTTTTTTTTTTTTTTTCTGCCTCTAATTCACTTGTACTGCAACAACCATGTAAAATTACCGTTTGTTTTCATTAGTGTATGATTTTTTTGTATCTGAAAGGAATTTGGTAGCACTGAAGTTACGAATAGATGCATATATGTTATTTTTGGAGTCCATCTGGAAATGTCTAAACTGTTCTGTTGCCCCTTGTCAGCTCTGAATGCACACGAGGTGGAGGTCACTGTCCTGTGGCTCAGCCAGGGAATGGAATGTGTGGAGGCTCTTCAGCCAGTTTTGTTATAAAATTAGAAGATTAGTTCAAAACATCTTAACTGATGAGCAAGCCAAGCATGTTGACTTTTGTATTAAATCAAGTGAGCCATCATCTTTGTTTTCACTGGCTCATCTGTGATGTTGGTCATCTGCAGTGAGAATAGCAGACAGGGGAAATAGTAATATCTTCAGTTTGCATGGATGAAGAGATGTCCATGTGATGTTTACCACATCCCCCAAAATAACTAAATCCACTTAACTCTGAGGGGAAAAAAATAATTCCATCTTGTAAGAGTGCTGAGGAAACTTGGACTTAATATGGTTGGTGGGGCCTTAATGTTGCATACTTTTCTCCCTTTGAGAACAATTAATAAATACAAACTCTGAGAGAAATGGAAATGCTTTTCTTAACCCTTTGTATAGTCCTTACAAGAGTTGCTCCAATTTTTAATTCTCAGAGTTGGACTCAATGACTTCAACTGAAGGTCATGTTGACTTGTGTGCATTTGTTGTTTCAGCTGTTGTTTTTTTTTTTAATTTCTTTTGACTGTGGTTCCACATCAAAAGTTTTCAAAGAGAATAAATTGAAGCTAGCTGCAGCAAGTGATGGGATGTAGCTTGTTATCTTGTCTTGATGTTAAAATAGATTTTTTTCTATTTGTTTACCGAATCCCCAGTCTGACTAGAAATACACAGTCCATTTTCATTGGCATGTGTTGGCAAGGGTGGTCTTTATTTTTTTTTTTGACTTGGTTATGTGAATAGGCAACTAAAGTATACTTATTATGAGATGTCAATGTCTCTTATAAGTGCTGTGTGGAGTTTAGTGATATCACTGAGTCTGTAAGCAGTGCTTCATGATGCTTAGTTTAATACTGCTTTGGCTGCTGGTTATATGGTTTTATAGGCTGTTTTGTTTAAATGATTTTAGTCATGGCTGAACACTACTTTTTTTTTTCTTTTTTTTTTGAAGTTAGTTTAAGGGGAAAAAGGGGAAAGAAGGAAACGTGGGACTTCTTTTGCACTCCACAGTTACCTTTGCTTTCATAACTTATCTTTTCATAGAGATAAAGATCACCAAATGAGAAAGGGGAATAAAATAAAACGTAAGCTTTCTTTCTCTTCTGTCAGCTGATTGATGTGTTGCAGTCAGAAGGGAGGACAGAGATGTTGCTCTGATGCAAGTTGGCCAAGAAGAATTTATTTATGTACTTGGTCCTTGGTGGCACACTTGCTATACGAATACTTTTTCATAGCAAAACTGAACAAGGGAGAAGGGGACTCTTTAGCCTGAACAGCTTGATGGTTAACAGAGTTTTGAATGATCCATATCATCTTTTTTTTGTTTGTTGTTAGTGAGTTCTGATTTTACTTAGCCAAGGTATAATTGAGGGAAGTGGGTATTGGAAGGGTAAATCTTGGACATGCAGGAGGTTTGTTTGGGAATTTCAGAGGGCCTTGGGAAAGAGGAGAGAAATTGACAGAAGAGGTTTAGAAGGAGCCTGGGTAAATTAGACAGAGGATGTGGAAAGGATTGGTTTGTTGGTATGTTGTAGTGGAGTTTGTTTATATTTAGTAATTACCATGTGTAAGTATCTATCATAACAAGTGCAAAAGCTAATGAACTCAATATCAAACCCATTTACTATGCAGCTGTGCCTCACTGATGTTCGACATGCAGTGACAGAGACGTGGATGCTGGGGACACAAAGGGGTGCAACTGTCTGTCTCATGCTGATGGAGCCATCCAAAAGCTACAGTATTTTGTGCCACTAGAGGGTGTAGCTTATCTTCAGTAACATTCTCAAGATCTTTCCTTATATGTTGCTTTTAGGATTTGCTGTCCTGTTGGTATGTAGTCTCCCTAAATTACTTTGTTTTTTTATCCAGCCCGTTTCCCCTTGAAAAACTAAAAGAGGGTAAAAATGCTGGGGTGAAGAGATGGAGAAGAACTAAAATATCAAAAATACTGAGCTTTAAATCTTTTGTTAACCTCCTCAACATATGTTGACAGCATAGATGATTTGTGTGGTTGGGGTAATGTGTGAACCTGTCACAGGCACCTGTCAAAGCTGTTGAGTTACTCTATGTAATATATGTCATTTATAGTTACTTTTCAGTAGATTAGTATGTATATTAAAAAAAAAAAGATTTGGGAATGAAATAATGTGCCCCCCAATTCCCATCTTTACCAAACTTTATTTTAGATTTTGACCTTTTTTGTTTAGATCAAGCTATCATACCAGCCTGTTTCTTGCTGTTGTGGTTTGAACACAAATTTCAATAAAAATGTCTACTGTGGAATCGATATTCTTTTTTTTAACAAAAAAAATATCTTTAGAACTGTTAAAAATGGAAACTTCAATGCTATCCTTTTAATAGATAAATGACTCATCAGTCTCTTTAATTGCCATCTTTTTCCCATAGTAAATAGAAATACTGTTGTACGTTGATGCTGATTATTCTATGTCAGCAGGCACAAAGGCAAAGGTTTCATTAAATGCTTGGGACTTATTTGGGCTTACATATTTGAAATATTTGTTATTTGTTCTGTGGATATTCAAAAAACATGCAAGTGTAATGAAAGACTGATTGGAGAATTTTGTGCTAATCTGGACTGCATTTTGTTAAACCTATTCTTTGGGTTGTTGGCTCCCTCTGTAGCAATTGCTTTAAATTGCAGTTTGATTTCTCAGAATTGTTTTATTATTTCTGTGGTGTATTTTAAGACATGACTAACATGTACAGAAAGAATGATTTGTGGCTAGCCACAAAACTTCTGTTACAGGTTGTTCCATCTTCTTTTCCATTCCCTTTTCTGCATGTCCAATTTTGCTGAATGTAGCACCAATGCAAATTTGTGCTATAAAAATCACCTTATGAAATAATTGGTAACAGCCAATCCTGCATGAAATTTACACAAACCAAATTTAAATTAGAGCATAAATGCTTTTTCCTTTTGTTGGAGACACACTTTACATTTGCTTCCATTTAAGATGCAAAATTTGCAAATGGTGATTATACTGTATAATTTCGTTTTACACCCTGCTGTTGATCATAACTAATCTGTGGGTTACTTATACAGGGTGCTACATAGATCAGTATTTTAGATTGTACTCATGTATCAATATAATATTGTAATAAAACCTTTTACCTCTGTTTACATTATTTTTGTATATATAGTATAATAGAGCAAAACTTGGCTGAGTAGCTTGATAAGTTCTGCTGGAACATTCTTAAATGCATCAGGTGTTAACCAGCTCTTGAAAATTAGTGTTGATTTATTTTTTTATTACACAATGGTGATTTTATATCAAAATAGAAGAAAACTTCTGATAATAGCTATCTCTGGCAGGGAAGAACAAGGCTTATTGCCTCTGGGGAGCTTGGTTATGTATTGGTTATATATTGCCTCTGGGGAGCTGCTTATCTGGCAATGTTGTGTGACACAACACTTTGATGGTAGTGGGATGGAAGTTGGAGGGGAAATAGAAGGATGGATGTGAAAGCCAGTGGAGAACCCAAAATGGTGTGTGTGTGTGTGTGAGACATATGGGAACCAAAAGCAACAAGTCAAAAAATTTCTGCTTTTTAGGAGGAAGGAAAGAGGAGAGAAAATCACTGGCTTAAATCAAGTTATGCAAGTTCCTAGTGTTAGATTTATTGTTCTTCTGTAGTCTTGCTATGTCATGACTTAATCTTGTATTAATTTTTCCTCTCTTACCTTCAAGAGACATTCTTCAAGTACCTGTGTCATCTACTTTCAGTATCAGTACTGTATTAAAAGTGTTGCAGCAGAGATATCAAAAGATTCCCCAAGAGATGGGTATTTTTGAAATATTACAAAATATAATTCCAGGTCAAATTTGAGAGCTTTGAGAAGCTCTGATGGCATTGGTTCTTGAGTGAAATTGATCTTGAGTAACCCTTTCTTATGCTCTGAGGACATATCCAAGAGTAGATGGATTGGCATTGATCTGGCTTGCTCTTCTATGTATTGTACCGTAACTTAGTATATATACTCCATGTACTGTGCTTAAACCAAGGGAGTACTTTCTTTTGCTGCATATTCCTGAAATCACTGTCGAGCACAGACTAGCAGATAACCCACACCATTAAATTGAATGCCCAGATATGTAAGGTTCGAGTATTCTCAACTCCTGTAAAGGATTTCAACTTGCCACTCATGGAGTGTTCATAGCAAAGGCTTCAAAAACAGCAAGAAATAGTTGTCCCCTGTTGTCCCCTTGGGGTTCATATTTCCGTAACTGTAGTTTGGGCAGCCAGTGAGGGATGACATTCAGAAAAATGAGGAGTTTTCCGTAACTGCTTCTCTTGACATCTCTCTTACTCTACAGTAAACTCAAGAACAGTGTGAGAAAAACAAACAAACAACAAAAGGTGTCAACTTTATTTTACACTAAGTCCAGGTATGCACAAACAGCAATGCTGATATGTTAGCAATGACATATTAGAAGACCAAGTTTGGTATGTGCAGACTAGTTCTTCATTTTGTGCTGTATATTTTTTTATTTGTATATTGGCCTTTATGAGAGGGAGCAATCAGAATGTACCCAGCTCCACCTGGGGGAGGGTGAAAGACAAGTGGAGAGCTTGTGGGTGAGAATTAAGGGGTGGGCTGGTATGGGGGACCCTGTTGTGGGGGTATACTGCAGGTCACCAGATCCGGAGGAGGAGGTTGATGAGGCCTTCTACAAGCAGCTGGTGGTAGCCTCACAATCACGGATGCTGGTTCTCATGGGGGACTTCAATTATCCAGACATCTGTTGGGTAAGCAACTCGGCCAGGCATGCGCAGTCCAAATGGTTCCTACAGTGCGTTGAAGACAATTTTCTGACGCAGGTGGTGGAGGAGCCGACGAGGCGGGGGGCGCTTCTGGACCTTGTCTTTACCAACAGGGATAGGCTTGTTAGGGATGTGAAGGTTGGGAGCAGCTTTGGATGCAGCAACCATGAGATGGTGGAGTTCAAGATGGAACTTGATGGAAGAAGTAAGGTTAGTAGCAGGATTGCTACCCTGGACTTTCGAAGAGCCAGCTTCGACCTCTTCTGGGACCTGCTTGGGAGTATCTCATGAGCTAGATTGCTAGAAGGCAAGAGTGCTTGTGAGAGCTGGGCTACATTTAAACAGCACTTCTTCCAAGCTCAGGATCGGTGCATCCCTAAGAGTAGGAAATCGGGGAAGGGGGGCAGGAAACCTGCATGGATGAGCAAGGAGCTCATCGATAAGATCAAAAGGAAGAGGAAGGTCTATGAAATGTGGAAAAAAGGCCTGTCCTCTTGGGAGGAGTATAGAAGTGTTGTCAGGGCCTGCAGGGACGTGACGAGGAAGGCTAAAGCCCACCTAGAGATGAGGCTTGCAAAAGAGACAAAGGTTAATAAGAAGGTTTTTTTAAGTATGTAAACTGTAAAAGGAAGGCTAGGGATAATGTGGGTCCCTTACTGAACGAGGGGGGTGTCCTGGTAACGGGAGACGCCAAGAAGGCGGAGATACTGAATGCTTTCTTTGCTTCAGTCTTTGCTTCAAGGACTCCCCCCCGGGACTCCTTGACCCTGGCAGGAGGAGAAAGGGGCTAGGAAATGGAGGGCTCCCACCTGGTTGACAAGAGAGTGGTTCAGGAGCGTCTGAGTGGGCTCAGTGCACACAAATCCATGGGTCCCGATGGGATGCATCCACGTGTGCTAAGGGAGTTGGCAGAGGTGATTGCCGAACTGCTCTCTATTATCTTTGAAAGGTCCTGGAGAACAGGAGAGGTGCCTGAAGACTGGAGGATAGCCAATGTCACTCCAGTCTTCAGGAAGGGCAAGAAAGAGGATCCGGGAAACTACAGGTCAGTCAGTCTCACCTCTGTCCCTGGAAAGGTGTTGGAACAGCTTGTTACGGATGCCATCTCCAAGCAATTGGAAAAGAAGAATGTTATGAGGAGTAGTCAGCATGGATTCACCAAGGGGAAGTTGTGCTTGACCAACCTCGTTGCCTTCTATGATGGCATCACCAGCTGGGTAGATGTGGGGAGAGCAGTGGATGTCATCTACCTTGACTTTAGCAAGGCTTTCGATACTGTCTCCCATGACATCCTGATAGCAAAGCTGAGAAAGTGTGGGATAGAGGAGTGGACAGTAAGGTGGGTTGAGAACTGGCTGACTGGCTGAGCTCAGAGGGTGGTGATCGGTGGTGCAAAGTCCGGCTGGAGAACTGTGACTAGCGGCGTTCCCCAGGGGTCGGTGCTGGGTCCGTTCCTGTTCAACATCTTCATTGACAACCTTGATAAGGGAATAGCATCTGCCCTCAGCAAGTACACCGATGACACAAAGCTGGGAGGAGTGGCCGGCACGCCAGAAGGCTGTGCTGCCATTCAGCGAAACCTGGACTGGCTGGAGAGATGGGCAGGAAGAAACCAAATGAGGTTTAATAAGAGCAAGTGTAGAGTCCTGCACCTGGGAAGGAACAACCAGACATATCAGTACAGGCTGGGGGACGACCTGCTGGAGAGGAGCTCTGAGGAGAAGGACCTGGGGGTCCTGGTGGACAACAGGTTGACCATGAGCCAGCAGCGTGCCCTCGTGGCCAAGAGGGCCAATGGGATCCTGGTGTGCATTAAAAGGAGTTTGGCTAGCAGGTCAAGGGAGGTGATCCTCCCCCTCTACTCTGCCCTGGTCAGGCCTCACCTGGAGTACTGTGCCCAGTTCTGGGCTCCCCGGTACAAAAAAGACAGGGATCTCCTGGAAGGAGTCCAGCGGAGGGCTACAAAAATGATATGGGGCCTGGAGCATCTTTCCTGTGAGGAAAGGCTGAGAGACCTGGGTCTGTTCAGCCTGGAGAAAAGAAGACTGAGAGGATCTCATCAATGTGTATAAATACCTGAGGTGTGGGAGACAGAGGGATTTGGCCAACCTCTTTTCAGTGGTTTGTGGGGATAGGACAAGGGGTAATGGCCACAAGACAGAGCACAGGAAGTTCTGCACCAACATGCGAAAGAACTTCTTCACAGTGAGGGTGACGGAGCACTGGAACAGGCTGCCCAGGGAGGTTGTGGAGTCTCCTTCTCTGGAGATATTCAAGGCCCATCTGGACGCCTACCTGGGCAGCCTGCTCTAAGGAACCTGCTTTGGCAGGGGGGTTGGACCTGATGATCTTTCAAGGTCCCTTCCAACCACTTCAATTCTGTGATTCTGTGTTATTTCTTTCACTTTGCTTTCTATTGGATAGAGATTGGGGTTCATTACAATAAGATGCTATCTTATGCTGCAGAGCATGCAAAATATTTTGGGATGGCTATTTCTTAGTTAAGATAGCAGGAACGGATTCTGCTTCTTTGATTGTATGCTACAAGTACAGAATTTTTGAACTGGACACAAACCTGTCTGGAGAGGATTATGTTGTATTATGCAGTGTAGTACTAAGCTTGAGATGTTTTTTAAATTTAGAAATGTCCAATTGGTCATTTTACTAGCTTGGAAAAATACGATGTGTTTTTGTGTCTCTTACAAAGACAATGTAAATAAAGATTTTCTGTGGGATGGTTTTGTGCCATCAATGTAATTCATCTATGCAGCTCTTGCAGCTTATCATGCAGCTGCATGATAAGTATCTGGAGAGAGAGAATGAGATTTTAATTAAACGTGTTTTTTTTTTTCCTCCTGTTCTTTTTACCATAGCACTTACATGTTGCATTTGTTGCATTACCTACTTGAGCATTTTATGAAATTATATCGGTTTCATAAATGCACGGTGTGTGGAGGAGAATCTTCAGAAAAACTACTGACATCTTCAAATTCTGTTTTTGCACAGATTTAAATGGAACAAAAAAAGCAAAGCTGTTGAAATGGCTGTATTAGTACTGGTTTTGCCACAAGGTGGTGCTTTACATAATAGCTAGCTTTATGGTGATTAATTGAAAGCCACAATAAAAGACGCAAAATGTCTAATTCTTTTAACCATTTTTAAGTACTTGGCAGTGCACCATTGTCTTCATTACTAAGTCTTTCTTAGAAAGACTTAAGTTTGAGATGGGGAGGCTTACTACTTTTGTAGAGACTACTGAAAACAGCGAAAATAGGAAATTTACGTTGTGTTGCATGTCATATGCAACAGAAATATGCACTTTGAGCCTGAGATAACAGATGCACCAGGCAGATTGTCTTGTTTTTATAACACAGATCACAAACATATTTAGTGTTGAGCGTCTCCATTATAATACAATAACATACTAAGGTTACAAAACCCAGAATGATAGTTCAATTGAACACAAGTTCACAAAACTTGTGTTGTTTTGTCTTTCTGGCATGATGTGCTTTCAGATCACTTACATAGGTTGTTAGTGTGATTGTCAAAAAGCCAGATAATAAGATTATCGAAAAGCTGACCAATGCAAAAGGGTCACAACATTTGTAGTTTGGTTAGTCCTCAGAGTAAGTGGATAATTTAAGCTTGAGTATTTTTGCACTGTAATTTTTGAAGGAGGGGGAGAACACCCTACTGTAACAGAATGCTATGCTATATATGCTACAACTAAAGTTTAAAGTGCAAACATCTTTCATATAGTAGCTGATTTTTGAATAGCTTCAAGCTTTTTTGAGCTCCTCCGAATTTTAAAAATATAATGTACTGCTTGATGGTACCTGTGTGCACTAGTGAGTGTATGTGTGTGTTCTGTTTAAATGCACAAACTATGAAATTTATTGTTTCTTCATAAGAGACGTAGTTATGCTTTTTCCTAAGTAGTCAGATAACGAGACCTATTGTGGCGTAGTCCCATTGTTCTCAGAACTTTATGTGCTTTTCAGTGGTATCTGTTTCTCCAGTGCTGGGACTTCAGTTTTCGCATTAAATTATTTTTTTCCACTGAGACTATTTTGGAATGAATTGTCACAAGTGAAATTCAGCCAAAATCCTGCTTATTACACATTGTGGGTTTTCTGAAAGCACAATCTGTGGTGGTTTTACCGTGCTAGGCAGCTGAACACCACAACCGCTCTCTCACTCCCCCTCCTTAGATGAGGAGGGGAAGAAGTAAAGGAAAAAACAACTCACGGGTTGAGATAAGAATGATTTAATTGAAGGGAAGAAAAAAATAATTATTAAGGAAAGATTATTATTAATTAAACAATTTAACTAAACAATTAACAATTTAACTAAAAGGGAAACAAAGGAAAAAGGGAGGGGGAAAGGGAAAACTAAACAAAACAAGTAAAGGCTATGTGGAAGTGCAGAGGAAAGAAATTACTCTCTACTTCCCACAAATGAGCAATGCTTGACCACGTCCTTGGAGCAGGGCCTCAACGCACGTAGCCAGTGTTCGGGAGGAGGACAGACGTTTTCACGAGAGCCCACCCCTCCCCTCCTCCTCCTTTTTCCACCTTTTATTGCTGAGTGTGACATCATATGGTATGGAATATCCCTTTGGTTGGTTTAGGTCAGCTGCCCTGGTGATGTTTCTTTTCTCACATCTTTGCCCACCCCTAGGGGGGTTAGAGAGAGTCCTCATGCTGTGCCAGCACTACTCAGCAGCAGACACAACACTGGCGTGATACCATTGCTGTTTTATCTATGAGTGCAGAGCACAGCACTGTATGGGCTGCTGCAGGGAAAGTTAACATCTCAGCCCGACCCAGTACACAATCACATGAAATTTTCAATTTTCAAAGCTGTTAATGCAGCGTCTCTCTTTACTAATTTAGCTTGAAAAGTAACCTCATTTACAGATGTAAGCTCTCTGAATAAAAAATATAATAACCTGTACAGTTTTATTTGTGACTGAAAAAATAGATGTCTTTGTCCATTCAGTCTTTTCTGGACTAAACTTAACCCCTAGAGTACCAATTAGTGCTCAGGATAGTGGCTTCTGCAATTTTAAAGCTAGTGATCGTCTATCAGAGCAGTTGAAATGGCTTTTGTGAACAGAATTTAGTAGTTGTCAATTAATTGCCTTTCCTTTCAAAGAACTTCGGAAGGAGACCTCAAGAGATCACTTAGTTTCGTTCCCCCTAATCCAGCCAGAGATGCAACTTTGCTGTTCCTGGTAGATGTTTGTCTAGCCTTCTCTAAAGGTCTTTGATGGAAATACAAAGATGTCATGTGGAGATGGTGCAGTCTTAGTACACTGTATTGGTGTGCCACTTTATTTCTACTAAAAAGCTCCCTTTCCCCACCACTAGATGTGGGTTTTAGTCTTTTCTGATTATAATTCTGTTCCATGAGCTGTCCTATTTTGTGTGACACAGAACAGCTTATTCCATTCCTCTTTATTTTCATGCTCTCAAGTCTGTCCTTTTCTCCTCCTCTGTAGACTGGAGATTGCACGCTATGTCTCTTCCTGCAGCTCACATCATCTCAACTTCTCAATTTCACTGCGTTCTTCTGGCCTCCCTCCAGTTGTAGTTACTTCATGAAGTGTTACCAAAAATGGGATGCAGTCTTCCAGCTGTGGCCTTACCATATGTAGTGTGGAATTCCTAAGGCATCAAATTAAAACACATTAAACTCAAAGCTGAGAGAATACAGTATTCTGAGTGGTATTGCAATTGTAAATATTATTCTTTAAATTTCAACTTTTCTATCTCTTTGCAAGTGCTGGTTGCTGTGACTTAAAACTAGAAATTGCCTAGTATTAACATTCATATTAATTATGAAAAAGACTAACAAAAACTTAATATTTACAGCATCTATTACTTCAAATGTTTCAGGTTTACTTATTTTGTTTTAAGAATAACTGTTTTACTAACTAGCCTGCATTCAAATATTGGTTGACTTAATGTTTTTTTCTGAGTGAACATGGGAGAAATAGATACTTGAACTTGTTCAGATAACAGACTCTCTGAAGTTCTTTGAATATGTTATATAGACCGCCAACAAAATAGCGGTGCATGTTTAATTCCCAGAAGTGTTTCTTTGACTCACAATTCTAATGTGGCTTTGGGGAGTTCAGAATTGCTTTTTAGGAATGGCTGCAAATTTATGGTGTTCTGGGGGGAGTGAATTGTTCTTCATTGCCTCCTGGTAAGCCGGAGACCATGAGTTGAAGGCAGTGTGTTATCATCATTTTCAAATTGGAGTGATCAAAGGTGTACATCATTTATTTATGATGACCAATTCTTTGTACTTACAAGTAGGCTTTATGTCTGATCTTTCCTGTTATGAGCAATAATGTTACAAAATCTGGCTGTTTGGTTACTTTACAAAAGTTTTCCTTTGCACCAAATCTTCTCTAAGTACATGAAGTGGTGGAGAGCTTAGTTCAGTAAGCTAAACAGTGGAGAAAAAACAGCAAAGAGGGAGTTGGATAAATTGCAGAACAAGGCGGGCTTGCAGGATGAAACACAGAACTAATGCCTATAAGTAAACAGTGCAGAAAGAAGAGTGGAGAGGGAGTTGGATAGATTACTGGATGGATAGGGGTGGGATGGGAAAAAAACGAAAAGGGTTTTCAACTGAGAAGACAAAACAGTATAGGACTGGCAGGAAAAATCCATGTGCAAAGACTGTGATTCTGTATTTGCTAGAGTGAGGTTCTGTGCACCTCTCCACCCCTATAGGCAATAATGCAGGCCAGGCAGAATAGCCTGCTGTGGGAGGAAAATACGGAGACCTGAGCTGTTTGTTTTTTTTAGTATGATGGAAAATATCACTTAGAGTTGACTGTCTGATCTAATCAGGACATCTAGGAGACTTAGCAGTGTAAGTATGTATGCCCAGTATGGATATGTGGCTTTACATTTGTAAGGAGATGAGTGTGTTTTGGTGTAAAGCTGATTTTTCTTACTGATCATGAATAACTTTGCAGATCTGCCGGGAAATATCTCATCTATTTATCTACATACTTACACAGCTCAGTAATCATTGTATATGGGAGTCTCAGACATTTTAAATCGATTTGTTCTCGCAGCTTTCTGTTAGATAAGATTGTAATTTTATGGATTTGTGGCCAAAGCAAACAGGGAACGTAGCTGGCTGCAAATTGCATGGGAAACTTGCTGCAAAATCAGAAGCTGCATGCCTTGACCATGGAGCCATCTGCTTATTCTGAGCAGGGTCTCCTGCCCTAATACTGTGCTGGCTGTATGATCAGATGACCTTGCTTTACAAGCGGCGGAAACAGAAACTGACACAGACTGCTGCTCCTGTCCCCAGCCCAGTGATTGCAGATGGAGTGCAGCTGCTGCGAGGGATCCAGCCCTACCTTCTGGTCACATGAGTCAGCTGGTGCAGTTGCAGCTGCAGATGCCAGTGTCTCTGCTGAGCAGCTGAAACCAATAGATATTATTCAAGCTGGTGCAGGAGCATGTGGGAGGTGGCGGAGATGAACTCCCTGTGCCAGTTCAGCATCTTTGGCACCCTGCCCCTGCATCCTGGCCTGGCCGTGTCTCTCACTGATGTAGCTGGCTCTGGCTGGGGGGGGGGAAACAACAGAGCTCTTAAGGAACAGCAGCACAGACCACAGGAATACAAGGATATTACTTCATTTCAGTTGTTAATTCCTCAGGTAGAAGCTAACAAAACTGAATAGACACATTCTCCTATCCTGCTTGTTCTAGATTTATTATGGATGTAGGATGTGTGCAGGTCTCACACTGGCCTATCAAAGATAGGATCATAGTCTTCCACTTTTTTGGAAAAACTACTTTGGGAAATTAAGTATTAGTGCAGAAATGTGTTGAGTGCTGTAAATTGAAAGTGAGTATTTAAATGAGAGTATTAGCTACTGTAGTTGCCTGTCCTTTTAAACTGTAGTGACAAGTTACTTTATGATTTTGGTGAAAGCTGAGATGGGCTATGATCATTTGCTTCTGAATTCACTTATCACCTACTTGAAAAAAAGTTATTTATCTTAAGCTAATGTTACTAGTGTTCAGCAACAGTGAAACGTCTGTATGCAACAGTGAATAAGCCCACCGTTCACCTCTGTTGACAGAATTCTGCATGGATTTCTGATTTCTAAACAAAACTAATGGTGTTGGACTGTAATCCTAGCTGCAGCTATGGGAATATTCTGAAATAGCTTTCTTAAAGCTTTCTAGCACGTTAAATATTGAACTTCACAATGAAGACAAAGTCATGCCATCCTAGTTGTCCAAATGCACTTGTGAATGGTTGGTATAATTTATGGGAGCCTTTCCTAAATTGGAAGGTTGCGCCTGTGTCAGTGGTTGGACACTGAACTTCTAAATAGTATGACTTTAATTATTGTTTTTTCTCTATGCTGAGAAAAACACTCTGCAAACATCTTTAAAACCAGTTATTTCTTTCCCTATTCCTGGCATATTGGTTATTGTAGATGACAATTCCTGTACAGCAGCCTTTTTTTCATTTTATTTTTGTTAATGAGATTTTTTTTGGCTCTGCCACAGCTGCTTACCATGAGGTCACCACTTCGGTACTTGAAAATCTGAAATAATCACTTTTCTAAGGAAATGGGATATAACCAAATGGGTAGGAGGGAGAAACTGAACTGAAAGACGGGAATAAGAAGAAAAAAAGAAAAAAGAGGAACAGGCCTATAATATACAGAGAACAGATTTTAAAAATAAAAATGTATACTGAGAAGACACTGAATTATTTTCTACTTGAAATGCAACACAAAGCTGATGCTTATGCTCCTAGTTCAGGGGAAAAAATATTTCAACCTTCAGTGAATATATGAGAAGGATTAGAGCACTGGAACAAATTTATATTATGGATCTTGTAAATGTTGCAACGAGCAGGATCTTGTATTTGATTTTTGAAGTTTGGTGTTGTCTTTGTACAATTACTTCTATGTGCAGCTGCTCTTTTCAGGCTATTTACTAGTACTGCATTTGCATTTCCCACCTAGTTCCGTATATTCTCGGGATGCGAGCTGCTCTAAGAAGTGTGATTAGAAGAACAAATGCCCTGCTTATTTGTTTTACATTTGCTCCACTAGGATCACGGAAGTAAATGATGAAATTTTAAAAGGAAAGATATTGCCACTGGATGGTGCTATTGTTTTGTTATTTAACTTGCATGCTGTGGTAATGTGGACGACATGAAATCTCCATCCTTGTACTCCCCAAAGATTTTGCAAAGATCTGCTACAAGCAAATCCTGTGTATACAGGTCACAGTACCAATGGAAAAATAGTCATCATAACCTGTATCTGCACAAAGGTTGGGCAAGGGTAATTCTGTCTGGTGTGATCTGTATTTGACCTTTGCAGATCCATGTTTAATGCAAGTTTGGGTGAGAGCATTTTTTTATGGATCGTGATGTTCTCAAGGAATGGGATCTATTTGAGCCAATCAGCTCTGAAATCTGCATATTCATAAAATATCTAATTATCCAGAAAGAGATGCTGAGTTACTGAAATTGTCACTTTGAACGTTTTACTGACAAGAGGACTGTCTTTTAAAACGGCAGGGGTTACATAGTTAGCTACTTACTACGTTACAAAAAATAAAATTTTGACTGTTTAATGCAAATATACTGCATTACCTTGTATAAATAAGAAGGTAAATCAGCTTTTGAAAGCCCTTCATGTTTTTTGAGGGGTAGAAAATGAATTCTTCTTAGAAATTTGCATTTTGAGAAGTAAATAACTACTTGAAAAGGTGTGCCTTCTTTTAAAGATTGCAGTTTGATAGTCTAGAGACTTGTGAGTTAAAATGGCTTTAGAAAATTCTGGAATTTTTCTTTGAATATGCTATGAACAATTGAAAATGTGTTCCAGTTTTCCACGAGGATGGTTTAAAAAAGGATTTTTTTGGCTGCTTGCTTTCTCTCTCCCCCTTTTTCTTTCATATGCTTTGATAAGTCCGGAGGAATTGGAGTTGGTTTTTAGAGAGGCCTCGGACAGGGGAGGAAGGAAAAAACAAAACAAAAAAACAACCACAGAACCTAAGAAGAGCATTAGGATGTACTTACTGGAAATAGTTTATAGGGTTCAATATATGTATGGATACGTTATGAGTGGTAGACGTTGAAAAGAAATGATAAATATTAGGCCAAGTATGTCAAAGGCCCAAAAAGTTACACAGGAAAGGATCCATTCCTGTGGCACAGAGGACTGAGAAGATGAAGATTGCTATTCTATCTGAAAAACCCATTTGTTAGTACTCCCTTTCCTGCATTATAGCTGCTAGAAATGTTTAAATAATTTTTAATAGAATGTGGTAGTTCTTCCCAGTCAATATAACCAGGTGCGTAGGTACAGATACTTTTTATCAAATTTCCCACTCTCCACTTAAGTTTATTAAAGGTAATTAAGTTAAGTTTATTAAATATTCAAAAGTACCTAAAATGCATAAAACTAAATGAAATGAAAATCTTAACTAATGTTAACATAACTTCACACCACATGTAAAAGCACAGCAAAGGAAACTGGATGACCCTTTTTATTGTGATAAATTTTATTTCTTTGTCTTGTGAATGTCTCAAGATAACGTTTTAGAAATTAAAAAGAAACACAACAACTTTATGTCCTTCGTTGTGTCCATTTTTCCTGGGACCAAGTGAGATCATCTACAAGATCAGGTATCTGCAAGAACCTGTGTTGTCGTAATTGGCAGTGGGAGGCCTTCTTTGGACTGCCTGTTGGACAGTGCCATGTGTGTGAGTTACCAATTAAGTTTGATGAATAATTTTATGATTTTATTGATCGTACTTTGTTTCACTTCTTTTTATATGGCCACTATTGAAGTAATCTCTAATTTAACAAGAGGAAAAAGCTGACATGCATCTGTGTGTAGATACTTCTCAAACTCTTTGTGTTACAGTATAGAATAAAAAATGAATTATAAATTCAAAAAAGTTTCAGTAATGAGAAATTTGTGAATCACCATAGGTAGGTACATGATTCTAGATACATTTTTTTTTTTTTTGGTCTGGCTTATTGGATCTGCGTGAGAGGGTGATTACACTTCATTTTGTGACTGCTACTAGGCCTTCCGGCTTGTGTGTGATAGCTAAGCAGAATTATCACTTACTTGAAGGAACATGGAATCCTAGATATGTTCCCTCATGGAAGTCTTCTGTTCAGTGTGTCATAGGTCTGTCTCACTTAAATTCTTATTACTAGAGATTCATTTACTGACTGTAATGAGGTAACACATCACAAACTCATGTTTTAGTCAGTGTGATTGTGAATATAGATAGGGTATTCCACAACCAAGATGTAGTAGTAACATATGTCTTTTTAAAAAATTATAGTGTACAGTAATTGTGATAAATTTCGTAAAACAGATACTGTTTCAGAGCGTCCAGATTCATTTGGTAAATAGAGACTTTTTTAAAGATCTCATCAGTCTGGGCCTTATGTATTTGGGCCCAGTATTTTAGTGTAGATGTGTGCATCTTCTCTGATTATTAGAAGCCCCTTCTCCCACTTTTCCAGCTTTCATTTCATTTTAGCCTTTCTAAACCATTTGAATTCAGTGTTAGGCATTAGTGTCACTCATTACCTCTTTGCTCTCCGTTGTGTCTTGGGGTACTATTCAAATTTGCTCTCTTCTAAGAGGGGCAATGCTTAAAAGATGCATTTTAAGGAGAGCAAAAACCATGACCTTTAATACTGCTACTCTGATTTTTGCGTATGTGGGTTTTTTTTTTTGTTTTGTTTTGTTTTTAGTATAAAAGAGAAGCAAGCCAATATTAAACCAATCTGGGAGCTTAAGACAGGCAAACTGATCTAAAATGAGGCGTGCTGGAATTGGCAAGCTGGTTGGGTGAAGGAATGAATATCCTGCAAGCAGTATCCTGACAATTATGAAACAAATTATTTTTCCTTGTTAAGTCCTTAATAAACTGGGGCAGGGGAAAGCATATGCAGATGTTAAATTTCGCATTAAAAACCCAAAGCCACAATGAGAGGGAACACAGTATGTAAATTTCTCATATTACATCATGACTTCTTTCTGAATACTTGGCGTTATTTAAAACAACTTTGTTGAATTGGATGAACTTTGATCCTAATGAAGAACATTTGATCGTATTAAGTGCAGACTTCAAACGGGTGTTTATCTAGAGAAGAAATGTTTGCAAGTAAGTATTCTATGTATATCTAAACAATTTAAAACTGCTATTTTTAGCATAATATATGTTGATATGCAAATTTCTCTTAGCCTGAGGGGTGTATATACTACTTTCCAAATTGTGCTCAGTGTTTCAGTTTCTCAAAACACAAATAAGCTTACATTTTCTGGACTTGCTTTTTCTTCCTGCTCTTTCATCATGCAAATGCAGGTTTGGAATGAGGCTGTGTAGGCTTGCCCTTAGAGGATACAAACTGCGGTTAGCCTAACCCCTTCTGGTGCTGGGAGAGTGCAAGACATTTACCCCAGGTCATGGACCTTGGGGGGTCTGCTGTGGCCTTATCTCCTCTGCGTTACTTTGCAGTGGAATGGCCACATTATGTCTAGTTTTGGGAGGACAGAGTAAGTATTGTAGTTGTCTGAGTTAGAATGCTGCCTGTAATACACGTGGTTAATGCAGCACTGGTATTGGCCCTGTTCATGTAAATTGCTTTTTTGTTTTGTTCTTGTTTTAAGTAGACTAGACTGTAGGTTATCTAAGCCAGTTGGTGTTAATATGTAAATGAAGGTTGCTTAATTACACTTACTCATTGGATTTACATGTAGGGATAGCATTTGGAAAGGTGGATATTAAATATAATCCTCCTGTGCTTTTAGGAAGGTAGCCTTTCAGGAAAAGACACTCAGTTAATATGGATGCTGTCTGGGCAGACAGCTAGTGTTTTCTGTGGGTGTATTTATTTTAATGTCTAGTTTGGATTTCTTCTACTTTTAAATTGTTGCTTTGGGCTGTCCCTGCTTTTGCACTTGCCTTCCTGTTGTAGCCAGAGTACATGAGCTGAATTCTTCCTGGGTGAAACTAAAAAGAGGGCATGCTCCTTATCTATGCTAACTAATGAATGTGGGCTATGGGAGTAGGCAAGAGCTAGTCTGACAGTTGCCCTGAAATACACATACAGTGTGCATACCTACTCCTAAACACAGTTGATTGCTTGGTTGTATCGTTAGTTCTGTGTCTCTGAGCTTGAAATTTTTTTCAGACCTAGGACTTCTTGGGGCAATTCACTCTTAATCAAGCTGTTCTGATGGCATTATTAGACCTTTCAAGTACGAGACTGCTGCTTCTAAACTCATAGTGGTTAATGTATGTAGGAAGCTTTTATCTTCTCTGAAGATAAACAAGTGGAGACATGAACACTGTGTACTTGGAAAAGAATAACCACTGATGTAGGATTTAAAGATAAGAAAAAAATTGGGACTGGACTGGAATGCATGTGCTAGCTGCTAGGAATGCTTGTTTGTTAATTTGGGGATGTTTTCATACAGTTAAGATTCAACAAAAAATTGGCTCTTCAAAATTGAAATCTGGAGAAGTGAAATAGATGAGAACTCTGAGTGCGCTTCTGGTCTGGTTTTGGCTTTCTTGTGTGTTTGGGACCTCAGGTCATCTAATGGTCATCCCTCTTAATATTGCAGGAACATAAGGCATTGTTAATACTTCTTTCTCTACCATTTTTTGATCAACACCGATCATTTTACCCTATGCTCCTGTCTGTGGCAAACATGATGTTTTGTGGCTTTTGGTCCTATATAGGATGCAGTTCAGGCTAAAGTAAATGGGAAGGTATCCTTGTGGAGTTTGATCTATGCAGTTTGTTCTGTGGCCTGGATTGTTTCTGCCTGCAGTTATGGACAGGATTCTGCTTTAATTCAAATATCCCTTATATACTTATGTTGTTTCATATTTTGCATTTTTGCAATTTAGTGGTGTTTTGCTGCTTTTAATACTTGGAGAGCAAGGCTGCCTATCATTAAAGCTACTGAAAAAGGTGACCTTTGCAGAACGTATGTTTAAAAACAGCACATGTAATGGAGATTTCAGGCTCATGCCATGACAGCAATAGCACAACTGTTTTTATATGGACTTAAATATCGCTGCATTTTTTCTGTCATTTGTATTTTTAACTTAACCCACACTACTTAGATGTCAGAGTAATTGCTGCTTCCAAAATCAGTTAAGTGAAACAAAGTTTGAAACATGACAAAAATGTTGATAGGAGTAGCAAAGAAAGAAATGTAGCAGCTCTGTGTTGGTACCACCCAAGCTCTGAGTAAAACAAGCAGTAGGGAACTGCAGCCCTCAGAACTCCTGACATACAGCAGAAAGCAACGTGTGTTTTAACAGCAGGAAAGGAGTTGGTAGATGATGCATCTGGTGTCTTCTCTGAGGTTTTGTTTTTATTTTCTATTTGTTTAGTTAACTTCAAGTTTTATTTCTTTTTTAATTTAGTTTTGTTTGCCTGTGAATTGAACTTCAAATTTCCTCTACTGGTAGAATCTCAACCTGTTTGTTCCTTTGGGTTTTCTTTTGTGTCTTGTTTTGAAGTTAGACATAGGGGTCTGGAACTGAAGGCTGATTCAGTTATAGAGTGATAACAGATCACTCAGATTCAGTATAGAGTGATATACACTCTAGTGTATAGGACTTTAAACTTTTTCAACATATTTCATTCCTCAGCATGTAGTAGACTTGTTTGTTTTGCATGTCTACCATATCTTAAAGTTACCAGTAAGCTTGAATTTCTGGTAAGTATTGTTGTATTTTACTGATAAAACAAAAAGTTATCAATCATATTCTTAAACTTCTGGGAAAAGTATGAAGATGTATCAAACTGTCAGTGGACCAAGCATGAAAAAATGACCTACTTTTGTGGATGAGAAAGGGCCTGATGGTATATTCGGATCACCATAGTGAAGAGCACCACTTTTACCTTTTATGCTCTGCTTGTGGGTAGGAGTTCCCCTCAGTTTCAGGGGGCTTTGGGGATGAAGGTGTGGGGTTTTTTTTCTTACTCTTTTTTTTTTTTTTAAATGTTATAGCTGAGTGTTTACATTCCTATGGTAATCATGGTGAGGTCATTGAAAAATTCACTTGTTAGCCTTTCAGAGGAAGGATGTGCATGCTTATTGTAAATTACATGCATCAAATTGATTTGAAATTGGCCCATCAGTAACATTGATTTAAAGCACCAGAAAATTGATCTAAATTTCATAATTTAAGTATGGAACTAGTTTCTCTTATGGGAGGATGATTTATTTAGAGACCAACTGGAGCATGAGTACTTGTGTAATAAAGTAGATAATGGAGAGGCAGCAGTGCTGGGAAAGAAGTAAAAGGGCTCTCACAATTTGTTTGGGGACTGATTTCATTATAAGCCATTGAAAATTGAACATACCTGAAGATTTCTGGGTTTCTTGTAAAAATGTGTTCATACTGTCACATTTAATAATCGCATTTCTTTGTGTTTTTAGTGTGCTCTGAAGCTTTAGTTAGCAAGCATTGTATCTATTTATTAAAACCTCCTAAATAAGAAGCTTTTCCACTTGTAATGAATAAGGTGGTATGCTGGTATAATATTCAGAAGAAGATAGTGGTGATACAGCATAGAAAAAAATCAGAAGTTTCAGATACAGGTACATTGGAAAAGGTGTCAGATACTGAATGTACCCTAGAAGAAAGACAGGGGAAGTAGGTTAAAAGTAAAATTCGAGCTCTTGTTGCTACTGAACCTTTACACCTGGTGATATTGTTCTGGGTAAACTATTAATCCTATGGCTAGTGGAACTAGCAAACACTGGCCATGTTGAAATCTGCATGCTAGAATTTGCAGTTTATATTTTAGATGAAAGAAAGTGATATTGCACAAACGTAGATGATATCAGGCTTGAAACAATGTCAATTGCAGACTACAAAGTGTATGTGCCATTGATAAAAGGTGTTGTGTTGTAGAATATTTCTGAGCACTTCAGGCACTTAATTCTTTTCCTCAAAAAGCAGTTAACAGGAAGAACTGGTGTATTAGTTCTTTCCCTTAAGTTGTGATCTCTGATCTAGTCCTCTTAAACTTTAAACTTTTCTGTGTACAAGTGAATTTGAATGACTTGTTACTGAGCTTTTTGTTATTCATCTTGGATTCTTAAAATGATGAAGAATGGACTTGGATTTGGTAATGCCCAGTTTCTTACTCATGTTAATGTTAATACTATGAAATTAATAATAATAATGAACCTAATGAGGTTGCATAGGACTGAGCCACCTGCAGGTGGTTCCCCCCCCCACCTACCCCATTAATGATCACGGAAATGGGGAAGAGCTGAGAACCACTTAATTCCACTAAGTATTTTCTTGGTGCTGAAGAGTGGTGTATTTGCTCTTGTATTAACTTCTGTATCAGTGTCAACATGGCATTTCATTTTGCCCAAATCATATTTGTTACATGGGCTAATGAAGCTGGATAATCATTCATGTTTTTCTTAAACAGAATATTGATTTTGCATTTCCTTAGTGTGAATGAACTTGCCGAAAGTGATCATAATCAGCATACAAAAAGCAAATGAGAACATTGTGATCAACTGTGATTATTATTATTGAATTTCATTAGTCTTCATACGTCATGTATGCAGAGAACAAAACTGGTGCTAACTTGCATTGAGTATAAAATATGTCTGCCATTAGTAAACTGAAATCAGTGAAAAGATTTAGGAGTGACCAGTATCAAGTTGGACTGGGGGGGGGGGGGAGGGGGGAGTGATGAAACAGCCTCTATACCCTATTGGGTTTAAGGTATTGAAGTACATTGATTCAGAGAATATATTAAGTACATTGATTCAGAGAATAAAGTAACGCGTGGGTTGTTAGACAAGTTGAGGAAGTTCTAAACCTGAAGCAGTGATTTTTGAGATGGAATTAGGATGCATTCCTTTTACCTTTTCCAAGCTAAATTCAGCAGCTTCAGTGAAAAGAAATTATAAAAAGCAGGTGAAAATGGGAGGCAAATCTTAGAAATAGGTATATTGAATTTAGTTTTCATAAAAGAAAAATACTGTAACTATTGCTTATAGTAGACACGTAGGTCAGTTGTTTTCACTTGTTTACTTACTTATGATGTTTGTTTAGTTTCTGTAAGATGAAGATAGCAAGTATTTAGGTAAAACTGAGGGAATGGTACTTTAATCTTGGTCTTTAAAAAAAAAAAAAAAGCATCGTGGGTGGAGAGGAGGAAAAGGACCAGTGACCATTTTTAAAGCTTTTTGACTCATTTCTTGTTAACTTAGAATCAGAATTCTTAAGGTTTAACCTCTTAAAATCATGATTTATGGTTATCTGTGAAGTTGCCCACTGGCTGTTCAAGTCCCCTGCTTGGTATGAATTTTAAATATATAAGATGATAATTTAAAAATGTTTCCAACGCTTGCTAAATTCATTAATGGTTAAGAAGGTAAATATGAGTTGACTCAAAGAATTTATTTATGTAGTTAAATGCATCTTTAAAAAAAATTGCATTCCACCTTGCACTGTATGTAGTACAATTTCTAATGAACATCATAGAGGGACCTGACAATGTATGAAGTATTCACTGGTAGATTATTATATCTTTGTTGTTAGCATGCAAGATAATGAACGTAATTACTGTGGCAGTGTACTCAGGGGAATGTACAGTTCTTCTCTCAGTCTAGACTGGAGTTACCATCTAAAGGAGAATTAAGAAAACATGGGTAAAGTCTGGTAGCTTAGATGCTGCCACTTAGTTCCTTATGCTGCTTTAGTGAATGTGTATGCTTTGTACACTTCAATCCTGAAAGTAACTTTTTCATTTTTGAGAATCGTATTAATCTTTCTCTTTTAACTCTGGCAATATTGCACACTTGCTAAAAGGATTTTGATGTTTAATTTTAGAGCATTGTAGATTTACCCTCTTCTATTAGAATAGTCTATCATAGTAAATTAGTATAAATAGTCTAATTGCTTAGGAAATACAGGGTAAAAGGTTAATCAGCAATTTGCCTTTCTTTAAGGGACTTAGCTTGTTATGATCTACTTGTCTTAAAGAACTTTGAAAGCATTATCTTCTGTGTGTCTCTAATCTATGAGGTTGTCCACCTGATCTTAAGTTAAGCTTCTTGATGAACCAAATACTTCTATTTTCTGTTTTATATTATGATAACTTAAATTATCTGTAATAAGCCATCCTAATTAAAGTTTGTTAAATCTACAGCTCTGCTCCAATTATACACTAATCAATTATACACTAATTTAATTCTACTTAGCTTGATACAGTGCAGCATTAATCAGATTCAGGTTTAATACAACAGATTTACTGTATTAACCAAGAAAAATGGTGCCTTCAAATAAGGGGGAGTAAAAGAAGTCACAATGCTGAAGAATGTACATAAATATGTTCTTATCGATAATGAATTGTAAAAGATTTTATTTTTCCATGGGGAAGTATAACTGAAACTAGTTCTTTGTGAGCAGATTATTGTTATGAGCTGGAACCACTGATAATGTAAATACATTTAAGCAGTTCATGGTTGTTATTCCAAATTCCTTATTATCTAATATAGGCAATTGTCTCACTTCTAATGTTATTTAAGTGATCAGTTGTGAATTTAATTTGCCAAAAGTTACAATGCCCTTGGTGGTAAGAAAACTGGAAGCTAGGGGCCAGCTAGCTGCCATTCTGCTCAGACTTGTAAATGCGTTACCCTGATTAACTGGCTGTACAACTTGAACATTGCTGCTGCTCTCACCAGTGGCTGAAGTTTTGCAACTGCCATTAGGGAATATCAGAATTAGGAAATACCAAATGTATATAAAAGCTTGTCTCAAATCAGTGTTTTTGTAATGGATACCACACAGTTTCATCCTTGCTTTACAGCAGAAATTAATAAATAAAAGCCCCAAACTAAAATGAAAAGTGATTATATAATCAAGTTGTCTTTGTTACTGAAGATGCAGTTTTGGGTTTTTAATAAACACTGCTTCTGAGAGATGCAACCACACCTTCACCCAACACACCTTTACCGTGTGTTGTGTTCTAGCAGCACTCTGATCTAGATCTGAAAATCTTCCAATAAGCTAATCCTTTTGATGCAATTGTGCCTAAGTGCTGTTATAATTGATTTAAATTCATTGATCTCTGTGCCTGTGTATTGCTTCACAGCATGTGCCACAGGCCACCTGTAGCAAAGAAAGATTCAGTTTCTGAAGGCTGGGCACATACCTGAAGTTAGGGAGGGGGGTGTGCTTGTGTATGAGGGGTAGGAATGGACAGCTTGGAAATTAATTGGAAATTGTTACCTGTTTAGCAGCTGAGCTCTTATTTTCTCTAGGTAAATTCTTCATTGGTCAGAATTTTATTGCAAAGCACTTCAGTGAAGCTAAGCACCAGGGAAAGAGGCCTCCTTTCAAGCTGCTGTGATCCCTGTGAAATGGAATAAAGTACTGGTCCCGTCTTGGCACTTAATGGAGCATTTCTAAAGTTGGGTTCAGCAGAATGCTGTCTCTTCAAGATGGAAGGCACAGCTACAGCATCCTCTGCTTTTTGCTCATCATAGCTGTTTTGAACATAAGGGCTTTTTCCATGTGCTCCTATGTTGCAACATGTGCACAGATGCTGTCTGCATGCTCTGTTTTCCCTTCTTCTTTGTAAGGCTTAGAAATTACTGAAGTCTGCCACTTGAGGAATCTTCTAAGTTTGTGAGTTGCAGGGGTGCAGCTGACTTCAAAAATACGGATGCCATGCAAAGCTTAATAGAGTTTTGCAAAAATGCTCAAAAATAAACACTTTAACCAGATAAATAGAAAATTGTTAAACATCAAAAGGAAAGAGAAAAGCCAGCAAATAAATAAGGCAAGGTCTCCAGATAAAGTCATGTGAAAAAACCCATTCCTCTCAGAAGCAGTTTATTAAAACTTAAAAATTAAAAGCGGATGGGGAATAAGAGACTTGAACAGGTATTTCATAAATCAAGATGTTAGGTAGAAACTAAGTTGAATAATAAATTAAGTCATATTGCTCAAAAGGGCAGCATGATAAGTTTTCAGATGGTTTTGGTCCTAGAGAAATGCAGGAGGACAGTTAGGTTTTGAAGAAACTGGAAAACAAGAGTAAGAGACCACACAGAAAACAGTAGCTATACTAGTGTCTGCTCTTCTGGGTGGCATGCATCCTTTAAAAGGGAACTAAAAAGATTGTGCCTGTTTAGGTGTAGAAAATTGTGATCTGAAGTTTTTTCTTTATACATGTGCTCTTCATCTATCCATGTTCAGGATTTCTTCTGATAAAATTTGTATTTAAAAACTTTTTAAATCCGGATGGTTTGCAGTAAAGGTTTTGGAAAATGTACTTAATTGTCTTCCAGAATCTTAATTCAAGTTTCATATGGGATGCATTAATGGTTGTCTGCCATGGCTATTGCATTCCTGTCCTAAATCTACCAGGCATGTAAAAAGAAAATCATGTGATGAGAACACCAGCAACTTCAGCTCACTTTTTCAGAAGTACAAGGCAGCCCTCTAGAGCTCTCTGATTTGTAAAGGAATGATTTAACTCAATAATCTTTCCAAATCAAGTTTGACTTCTCTGTTGTAGGATCTGAAACTGAACTGGGCAGGTAAAAAGGCCTTTGGAACTTCTCTGGACATCGTATGCTTCATTTCACATCTTCAGGATTTGTCTTTCTCAAGTGGTACCTTGCACTTACTTTTTTGGAAAAACTTCTTTCTACAAGTTAGACTAACAAATGTGCAGTCAAGTATCATTTCCAATAATGAAATGATGATTGTGTGTTCATAATTTTTCAAGTCAAGGTCTTACTCTGGGAATATTTTTCATGTGGATATGCCTAATCATTGTCTTTGAAAGTGATTTGAAGTAATGCACATTAATTTGTATTAAAACTGAATAGTGACATTTATACAGGCAGTTACCATCATCTCCACTAAGGTGATTGTCTTAAATTTTTCAATCTAGATAACAAGTATTTATCTTTATGCCAGTGTTATGGTCATATGCTATTTTTCACAGAGGACTGGTCAGAGCAAAATATGAGAAGAATTGTGATGTAATGAAAAGATGCTTGTGTCTACGGGGTATTATGCACTGTGGAAGCTGGAATAGGTGCAGATGAATGGAAGAAGACATGGTGGAAAGTGATGACAGGGTTCCCTTACAGCAGAACTGAGGTCTCTCCTGGAAAGTTGTATTCTGTTGTTCTATGTAAATTTTGTAACATTTGCAGGTGATTTT
The DNA here is from genome assembly GCF_964211835.1 of Anser anser. Classification (NCBI taxonomy): domain Eukaryota; kingdom Metazoa; phylum Chordata; class Aves; order Anseriformes; family Anatidae; genus Anser; species Anser anser. The sequence goes on from NC_139727.1 coordinate 4,637,405, forward strand.
TTTCCAAGCATTTGGCTTATGTTCTTCATGTGCTGAATACACACAACTGTAAGTAGATGAATGGGAGTTATACTTGAAACATGTTAAGTACTAGATAAAGCTGAATATTGAGAAAAACAGATCCTAAGCATATCAAGTTGAGCATTCATAATTAATGAGTACATTTTTCTTAACTTTGCTCCCACAGAAAGAGGATAATTATACCTTTAATCTCAGTGGGATTCTATGAAAATACATTTGTTTATACTTGAATGCAAGTGCTTCACTATAGAAATTACTGACTTCCTCAGTAGTATTTTGTGATATATTTCTGTCTTCATAAAGAGTGTGTATATAGAAGGTTTAGGGCCAAAAGCTTAATTGGGAGATGAAATATAAAGTAGCATGGGTAAGAAGGAGCCAGACTTACTTCCAGCTCTTCTTATTTTAATGTGTTTGACTTTGAACTTCAGACAGAGTTTAACATAGGGTTTGTGTGCATCACAAGTAGAGTTTCCTAACTTTTTTCTACAAACTAATTTTGGGTTGTGTTATAATTTAAACTTTAGTCATCTAGCTTAAATTCTGACTCTTGCCACACCAGAATAGATCAGTCAAATGAGATACATTTGTGGATACATTAATAAATACAGGAAATAAAAATACACTGCTATGTGTTGGAGGTTCATTTTCACGTGCCACTGTGCATGAGAATATTCTGGAGAGCATTCCAGTAGTTCTCACTCCAAGTTATTGCAAAGTAGCAAGTAAGTCGTTTCCACAGTTGCTCTGTGATACTAATACAATAGTTAAGTCATGATCTATGTTAATTGACTAGCATTTGTGCTTACATATTTTAAAAAAAAAAAAAAACACAAAAAAAACTTCAGTGAAAAGTGTTTTAATGTTGTAAATTACACTCAGGACTAATGGCTTAAAGTCCTGTATTTTTAAAACAACCATTTCTAAATGTGAAGAGTGTTAGCTACTTCAAGTTATGATGGCTACTAGAAATGTTTCTGTATGTTTTCAAGTGTTCTGTGTTCGCATAGATGGACTTCATAATGGATTTCTATTTAAAGCTTAACATTATAATCTCCCTCTATAATGAATGAGAAATTAATAATAAAAGTCTTTATTAAAGAAAATGTTTTGTAAAATGGACAGTCTTTAACAGTTAAGCTAAGTTAATTCAACATATGAAAAGTTACTTTTTAGAAATGAAAGCTCAAATTTTAAGAGAAATGTAAATGTTCCAGATGTTTCCAGTATACACAATTGACCACAATTACATATTACTGCTAAATTGTCTCCCCCCAAAAGAAAGTTCTGCACATACTGTTGTGCCTTCGAACATGGCATAAAGCCACAACACGGTCACTTTTAAACTAGCGGAAGACGAGATCAGGAACATAAGAATGTAAACTGACAGTGCTCTCATTCTAGACCAATCCATTTCCACTAGATTTTCACTGCCATCTGTTGTTAAATAGAGAGAGAAGATACAGATCTATATACTGTAGCAAAAACCTGTATATTTATATTGCTAGATATATTATACACACATGAGCGTGCGCACATTTTTCCTGATGCTTGACTTGAATGTACTTTAGTTTTTATTATTATTATTATTGTGAGTTAAAAATCAGAGTAAAGTTGGAGACTCCATTTGTGACTTCTGAATCAGCTCTTTAGATACTATTGAAGAACAAAATCTCTTGGTGTTATTTGGATACTAGGATGCAGGGTTTAAACACAACTTGCATTTGGCTCTGTTTTGACAATAGAAGTTAATCTTGTATGGTTTTTGTTAAAGCACTGTTGAAAAAATATCTTATTGAGCTATTTGCGGTGTTTTTTTTAAAGATGTTTAAGATTTCACATACAGTTTAACTGATCACAGATGAAACTGTAAATTAATACCTCATGAGTTTTACTGACTGCAGGGCATTGTTTGTAATTCAAAGCTGCTTTGTTCCTACCCACTAGTAAAGGGTCCTGTTCAAGCAAACAAATTAAAGAGTTCATTGTGATATCAAACTATTTATTAAAACTGAAAACTCTAATTTTGAATTTATCATTTCACAGAGACTCTTATAATAACCTACTTAGAACATATATATATGTGTGTATATATTTAAGCTTAAATCATTAGGGATTGAAATAGAAAATATAAAATTGCATTTAATCTTTGATCTTAATCCACCTTAATAGAAATGTTGTGCTTTTACCCAAAGTATTACACGGCATACCAAAAGAAAAAAGGATTGCATGTTGTTTTTTTCTGATGCAAATTGCTTCAGTTCAGTTTGTTCTTTGATCTGATGCATTTTTATTTCTACTGTCTTGTGTATGGTCTGAGTACAAATAATAGCTCTGTAACAGAAAACATTCAGGCATGTTTTGAGTATAAAGTTGAGTTTTCTTGCTAACACTGGTTGGTCATTCCGAGCTGGACCGTTGGGATCAGTGTGCATGTCGGCAATCTCCTTTTTTGTCTGCTCTAATCTCTGAAAGGATTTTCAGGGTGGCCTTTTTATACTTCGGCTGATTTTACAATCTAATTAGTGAATAAAAATAGAGGGAAATACTTTTTTTACAACTTGATTAACCATGACTTCTTGGTGTACTGCAGACATTTGTGATCACATAAGGACCTGAGGAAGCTGTATAAAAACTTTCAAGGAATTTGGCCTTCAGTTCAGCAAAAATGAACTATTTATGTTTGATAAATTTTTATTTACTGGGTTCCTGGGTTATGAAGTCTTTTGAAGTCTCTCTATATTTCAGAAGGGAAAGGAAGAGAATGCGTCCGTTAATACAGAAATTGCTAAGTTTTGTTTCCTATTAGAAAAGAATAAAAAGCTATAAACCTCATTGGAATGTTCAAGATAAAATTCCTATCTTCAAGATTTATGAAGACCCCTTCACCTTTTGACACACACAGAGATAGATACTGTAATGTTCTCATAGACTAAGTGGCATAGAGAAGTAGAAGAGGTGCTGGGAATCAGTCAAGTTGTTTCAGGAACAGCTTCTGTTCTTAGCGGTAGGTTAGCAACAAGGCAAGTATCTTTGTAATCAATCAGCAAATTTCCTCATATCTTGAAGCAAAGAAACAGTGATTTGCCATGCTTCTTATAGGTGATAACCTGCATGCCACAATTCTAAGGCATGACCCAGTGATCTCCACCAGAATTAGTACAATGTTTATTAGGCTAGTCTCTAAGAGTGTTTTAATTATGAGGTGCTAATTGCTTTTGATATTGTGTAAGATAAATGTATTTTTTTTGCCTAAGTGACTGATCCAGAGTGGCAGAACTCCTTTGAAAGAAGTAGTTTCTTGATTTCTTGAACAGCTGGGTACTCATTGTCTTTTGTGACCTTAACACAAAAGATTGTTTGAAATGGACTGAGCTGTTGAATTGCATTCTTCAAATGCAATGTGGTGAGCTCCTTTGCTGTAGTCTTGTGTGTTGGTTTCTTTCCTGTGGGAGTTTTGTGGTGTTACATGTTGAAGATTAAAGGAATGTTCAACCTAGAGGTGAGGAAACTGAAGAAATGCTCAGTTTTCTCCTGTGTTGTTAATTATAGAAACAGAGGGCTGGTATGAGCCTCGAGTCCATTCTATAGCAACAAGGTAAGCATACATAGCTGGAATATCCGTAATAAGTTTGTCTAACTGTTCTCAAAATGTGAGTGAAAGCTTCTCCCTCATACGTGGGGTGTCTCCCTACATGTGGTTAGCTTTCTGTAATGGGTCATCTGGGACTTACTTTTAAGCTCATTCCTGCAGGGCCTGCCTTCGTACCCTGCAGGGGTATGAAAAATTGTTCTTTGATTTCTTTAAGACTCATTATTCATTTATCCATTGTGTTTCTAAACATTTCTTTTCTGAACTTAACTCAGTTTCTTCGATATTTATTACATTTCACGTTATAATCTCTTATTCTACTTTCCTTCCATTTAACTCTCTAAACTGCTTTTCATCTCAAAGTAGGTTGCCAAAATTGGACTTGACAGTTGAGATCTTTACTATTAAGTAGGAAAGAGTACTCTTTCCTTACATCTAACAAATCTCATCCTTACTACTATATTATAGAAGAATATACATCCTCCTGCTCCTGCAGCTCCCCGAGCTGCTGCGGTGTTACTGACTGATTTTTACATTTTGAAGCCTGTTAACTTCAGATTCTTCTTCCTCCATGCCAGCCCTCTGGTGCAACTGCTGCCTCATCCCAGTTATTTCCTGTTTGGTTCTTGGATCTTACAGTTCTGCTTCATCAGTGCTAGTCCTCATGAACTCTCATCTTAGAAGATTTTGATACATTTTAATTGTACTGTGAACAATGGACAAAGTGATTTTTTGCAGCTGTTTAGGTTTAGTCCAGTTTTGATGTTTTGACCTGACTGTTAAATAAATATTGATTGTAGAACAGCACAGGATAATCACCTCTGGACGAAGCCTGAGATTAAATTTGATTCTGTATAAAATTATAACTTTAGCTGATGCTTTTCAGTTAGTGGTGTCACAACTTAAAAATGCATAGTTTTATTTCATGTTTCTCTAGTTTATGAAAATGTCACATGAGAAAATGTCAAATATTTTTAAGTTAGATATATTTTATTGTGTTGTCGTTCTCTGTTATATACTAAGTCAGTTACCTTGCTGAAGAAGGAAATGCAAATGTATTTGTAAAGAAAATGTTGATGTGAAATTAATGGTTGCTGTGTGGCAGTTAACTACCAGGTGCTTATGCACTGGTGCTTTGTTCCAGGAGCTTTCCAGACATAGAAGTGAAACCTCAGTGTTTGGTAATAGCTGGGTTCCCAATTCTCCATCTCAACAATATATTTTGGTACTTCATAAACATGGGGTAATTAGTTTTTTGCAGGGTTTAGGGTAAGGAAAGTTTATTCCTCATTTATTCCAGCCCCTTTGGGGGAGGGGTGGGGGGTGGAATTCTTTCATGCACAAGTACTTTGATGAACTGCTGCTTTTTAGGAATATTGTTCAACGGGAGCTGGTGTAATTCTGTGAAACTTAATAGCTGACCACAAGCTTCTTAATAATAGCACGAAGAGCAATACAGGGTATCACTAAACGTGCTTTGTTCCTGCTTAGAGTGGCAGGGTATACACAGATGGGGGAAGTTGAAATCACTGGTTTATCAGAGGGTTGTCATATTTGGGTCAAATGTTTGGGTTGGGCCTTTCAGTCCATGAATAATTATTGTTCTGCTGTGGAACTAGTCTTTTAGTGCTGTTTGGAACACTGCTTTTGGAAATGATTTATGCACTACTATTCCCCTGCAGCTTTTTTGTAACTTGTGACTTATATATTTTTTTTCCCTGTTCATTTCATATGCTAATTTTTTTCCAAAAGGTGACCCTCTGAGATTGTACTTAGAGTGAAGAGCTGGACTGAATTGTCATAGGCTGTGGGATGAGTTATTTTTAGCTGCTGGCATTTCAGGCTGGAACACTTCATTCTGTCGTGCTTGTTAATGAGTCATCTGGAGAAAATGGGCTTCTTGCTTTCTGAGAGGGTCTGTAGCAAATAATAATAGGCTAATCTCTGCAGGAGATATTGTCAAGTAACTAAAGCTTCGACTTGAAAATATGTTGAAATGGAGACTCATTACCTCCATATTAGAATAAGCATGTGCTTTATTATTATTATTAAATTGCAATGTATATGAAAATCTCAAATACTGGAATATTGATAAGTAACCTAATTTTTTTAGAAAAAAAGGTTAATTGAAGAAAATCACCTTTTATAGAAAAATACCTAGTTGCTTTCTAATGCGGGACATAGTTCATTTCATGAAATCTAAATGTTATCTAGTTGATTCTCATTATATAAAGCCTTATATAAGGCTTGTGTACTTGAGAGAGGCCCAAATTTATCAACATTCAGTATATTATTTCTAAGGATTATCCAGCATCTCTGTTTGGTTCCTGCTGAAGAATATATATATTTATATTTTTTTTCTTTGCACATTTCCTAGTCTTTCCCTCGATGCACATTTCCTAGTCTTTCCTCTTCTCTCCAAATACGAAGGTTTTCTGTTCATACAACACAGGAGGATTTGTTTCATGTATGAAAATATCACCACGCAAGTAGAAGCTTAATGTAAGGGTAATTGATGAAAGTTGTTAATCCAGTTGCTTCCTTTTTCTCCCTTATTGAAATTCCAGAATTCAGTAGTGCAAATGATCCATTTATAAGAAAGCTTTGTAAAGACATAAACCAAAAAGAAAAAAAAATCAACAAAACACCTATGCTATAAAGGAAATAATTTAAGGAGCAGCTTCAGTGTTAAGTCCTCTTGTTACCTTTGGTACCTCTAATGCTACTTACAGTCTATATGTTTACCTTCATTTTGTTTACACATCTTCCTTTTGCAAGGCATGTTACATGTGTGAAAAGGCTTTGTGTTTTGATGGCTACAGATGTTTCCTTTGGATCTAGTAATTTTTATTCTCCATTGATTATTTAGTGGTTTGGGTTTGCTTTTTCGTTATCAACAGAGTATTGAGATAAAAGGTGACCTTATATCTTATGTTATTCAGAGAAATATCTTTGCATTATTAGCATCTCTTGGGCTTTCAGCCTATACTATTTTAACCCATCTTTCTCATATTGCTGTGATCATTGTAGAAAATGTTTTAACCAGTTAAGTCTAATGATTGTGATATTAACAGAATACTATTGCTACTAAATAGCCCATAGGACTTACACTGGGTTAGTCAAGATAAATATTTTATGTTTTAGAAATTTGGCATACATCTACATTGCAGGCAATAATGTTGTGGTAAAAGCACTTGAGATAGCTTTAAATAAGCTAGCATGAGTGTCAGAGTTGGTTTAACTGGAGCTGTGTGGAACTCTGTGTGGGAAAAGTGACCTCGTGTTTTAGCAGGAAGAATTAACCTTTGTGAACTCCAGGCTGCTGTGGCTAGACTGCTTCCAGACCCCCAACTCATTTCCTTACAGCTACTTTGAGTACACATGCTGGCGCTGTGGGTTCTGCCTTACTTGCCTCCCCGTTAGGCAATTGGTGTATGTTCTTAGGTAGCAGCCTATTCTGTGTAGCCAGTCCTCAGATGTCATCCCACCAGCATAAGTTCTCCTGGCTTGCAGGAGAGCCAGGTTTTTGTCTTCTCCAAAAGTGAAAGCAACTTATTTACATGTTAGTCCTTCCAAACAGTTCTTCCCATCCAGTGCTTAAGATGTTGACAATAAACAGTTGATTCCTTCTGTAGTGCATTCTAATGGAAATGAAGATTTGGACATGTGATTATATGCTTATCAAAAGCTTACAAAAAGGAAATGTGTTTGGAGGGTATGAGTACATGCTTGAGGTAATAAATACTGCCTGTGTTTTTGAGTTAAATTGGTGCTATTGCCTGCTATCCGTAGGTGACTGTCCTAAGGAATATTCAAGGCAGAGCAGCACTGAGAAGAAGTAAGGTCAAAGAGAATGAAAACAGAAATCTTACTTGGCATTTACCATTTGGTTGTGCTCAAAGTAGGATTTTCTGGGCTCGTCTTCCTGCTTGTTCCTGAGGACAATTACTATAGTTCACTGCATGCTAATAGCTTAGAGTGAATGTATAGTGTCATCTTGAACTACTGAAATATTCTGATGTTTTTCTAATGTTTTCTTGGTTTAAATATACTCACTGGATACATAATTTAAAGTAATTGAAAATAGCACAGGGGGTGAAGGAAAATAGATATTTTAGTACTGTAGCTGAATTGACATGGAACATTTATATTGTAAAAACATAAAATTGGTTTAGATTGTGGTTAGCAACTTTCACTATTGTTTTGAACTTAGTGTTAGTAGAAAGAGAATATTACTTAGACAAATACTTCTTAATCTGAGAGATGTATGGAAGCAATTAGTTTATAATTTGTTTTTGGAATAGCTCTGCTTGCAAAACTTTGATATTTTATCGACTCTGAATTAAAACCCAAACTTTGCAACTTGGTTAACATTTTTACTGTTTTGATGTATTTATAGATAAAAATACAAATTACGAAGTTACTGCATTGCTATAGTAAAATATTTCTCTCTGCCAAGTGTACATGTGAACACATTTTTTTGTCTTCTCTTTATAGGCAGCATAGTATGATTTGCACTGCAGCTTTAGATAGTCTAAATTGTAGCAAAGATAAGGTTTAAGGTCCCTTGTTTGACTGAATACTTTTAACATTAAAATATACTTGGTAAATTTTCTATTAAGTTAAACAAATTTTCACTTTGATGTGAGCTGGAGTAGGTTGATGTTTGTTAAGCAGCAGTTTCAATTAGCATTCACTAAAGATTTATTGACAGTTAACACCTGGTCTCCACTGTGCCAAGTGGGAAGCATCTATTGTGGTCTCATGTGATTGTTGCATAATTAGGTTTATGTTCTTTAAATTGCTTTTAATTTTGTAAATGTAGTCTTATTTCCAAAAACTTTGTGTTGATTGTCTTCCTGCATTTTTAATGTAGGACAGACAAAGTTATTGCTATTTAAAGGATGAAGGAATATGCTACTTTCTGATTTGATAAACAGCTTTCCCTTCCTTTGGTTAGTTAGCAAGGAAATTGGGACATGAAGACTTTACAGGCAGGTCTCAAAAAGCATGTATTCTTCCCATAACACTTATAAGAATACAATTTTTTTTTCAAAGCAGTATGAATGTATACAATCTTAGGAAAGTATAAAGGGAACGTTAGGAGCAAGTGTAAATGTTTTTGTAATAGAGCCAAGAAATAACAAAGGAAATGACCTTGTTCTGTAGTGCTCCAGAACATAATCTGGTACATCCAAGGATGATGGAGGTAAATGCTACATACTTTGCCTTGCCTGAAATGTTTTCTGACCCTCAGTGCTTATGTATAAGGGCAAGGAGCTGTTTCTGGCTACAGTGTTCTGTAATGATGTGTTCTGTAATGATGCTGTGGTGCGGATCCATGGATGTACCTGCAAGATTTTGCAGTCTTAGCTGATCGTTGGAAGATCTTTCAAAAAGGCGGTAGAGAGGCGAAAAAGCATTAACTTCTAGTGAATTACTGAATTGATGGAAATTCTTTGATAGTATTTCTGGTTACCTGTGTTCAGCTTGAAACTGTTCTTTAAGCGTTGTGATTAGAAGTTGACTAGAGGGAAAGTTTAGTCAAGATTCCTTGACCTATACTTACAATAATCACATATAATATTCTTGTGGGGGACTTCAACTTCCCAGACATATCCTGGAAGCGCAACACAGCCCAGAGAAAGCAGTCTAGGAGGTTTCTGGAGAGCGTGGAAGATAGCTTCCTGACGCAGCTGGTTAGAGAGCCTACCAGGGGAGGTGCCCCGCTAGACCTTCTGTTCACAAACAGTGACAGACTGGTGGGAGATGTGGTGGTCGAGAGCTGTCTTGGGCAGAGTGACCACGAAATGGTTCAGTTCTCTATTCTTGGCGAAGCCAGGAAGGGGACCAGTAAAACCGCTGTCTTGGACTTCCGGAGGGCTGACTTTGAGCTGTTCAGGACACTGGTTGGCAGAGTCCCTTGGGAGGAGGTTCTGAAGGGCAAAGGAGTCCAGGAAGGCTGGGCACTCTTCGGGAAGGAAATCTTAATGGCTCAGGAGCGGTCTGTCCCCACGTGCCCAAAGACGAGCTGACGCGGAACTAGACCGGCCTGGCTGAACAGGGGGTTGTGGCTCGAGCTTAGGAGAAAAAGGAGGGTTTATAATCTTTGGAAAAAAGGGCGGGCCACTGAGGAGGACTATAAGGATGTTGTGAGGCTGTGCAGGGACAAAATTAGAAGGGCCAAAGTCATCTGGAGCTCAATCTGGCTACTGCTGTTAAAGATAACAAAAAACGTTTTTACAAATACATCAACACCAAAAGGAGGACTAAGGAGAATCTCCATCCTTTCCTGGATTCGGGGGGAAACCTAGTTACTAAGGATGAGGAAAAGGCTGAGGTGCTTAATGCCGCCTTTGCCTCAGTCATTAGTGGCAAGACCAGTTATTCTCTGTATACCCAGTACCCTGAGCTGGTGGAAGGGGTTGGGGAACAGGATGTGGCCCTCACTATCCACGAGGAAATGGTTGGCGACCTGCTACAGCACTTGGATGTATGCAAGTCGATGGAGCTGGATGGGATCCACCCGAGGGTACTGAGCGAACTGGCGGAGGAGCTGGCCAAGCCGCTTTCCATCATTTATCGGCAGTCCTGGCTATCAGGGGAGGTTCCAGTTGACTGGCGGCTAGTAAACGTGACGCCCATCTACAAGAAGGGCCGGAGGGTAGACCCGGGGAACTATAGGCCTGTTAGTTTGACCTCAGTGCCAGGGACGCTCATGGAGCAGATTATCTTGAGTGTCATCACGCGGCACTTGCAGGGCAAGCAGGCGATCAGGCCCAGTCAGCATGGGTTTATGAAAGGCAGGTCCTGCTTGACGAACCTGATCTCCTTCTATGACCAAGTGACGCGCTTGGTGGATGAGGGTAAGGCTGTGGATGTGGTCTACCTTGACTTCAGTAAGGCTTTTGACACCGTTTCCCACAACATTCTTCTCAAGAAACTGGCTGCTCGTGGCTTGGACTGGCGTACGCTTTGTTGGGTTAAAAACTGGCTGGATGGCCGGGCCCAAAGAGTTGTGGTGAATGGAGCCAAATCCAGTTGGAGGCCGGTTACTAGTGGAGTCCCCAAGGGCTCGGTACTGGGGCCAGTCCTCTTCAATATCTTTATCGATGACCTGGATGAGGGGATCGAGTGCACCCTCAGTAAGTTTGCAGATGACACCAAGCTAAGTGCGTGTGTCGATCTGCTCGAGGAAAGGAAGGCTCTGCAGGAGGATCTGGATAGGCTGGAGCGATGGGCTGAGGTCAACGGTATGAAGTTCAACAAGGCCAAGTGCCGGGTCCTGCATCTGGGGCGTAACAATCCCATGCAGCGCTACAGGCTGGGAGATGAGTGGTTGGAAAGCTGCCTGGCCGAGAAGGACCTGGGAATACTGGTTGATAGGCAGCTGAATATGAGCCAGCAGTGTGCTCAGGTGGCCAAGAAGGCCAACAGCATCCTGGCTTGTATAAGAAGCAGTGTGGCCAGCAGGTCGAGGGAGGTGATTGTCCCCCTGTACTCGGCTCTGGTGAGGCCGCACCTCGAGTACTGTGTTCAGTTTTGGGCCCCTCGCTACAAGAAGGACATGGACGTGCTCGAGAGAGTCCAGAGAAGGGCGACCAAGCTGGTGAGGGGTCTGGAGAACAAGTCTTACAAGGGACTGGGGTTGTTTAGCCTGGAGAAGAGGAGGCTCAGGGGAGACCTCATCGCTCTCTATAGGTACCTTAAAGGAGGCTGTAGCGAGGTAGGGGTTGGTCTATTCTCCCACGTGCCTGGTGACAGGACGAGGGGGAATGGGCTAAAGTTGCGCCAGGGGAGGTTTAGGTTGGATGTTAGGAAGAACTTCTTTACTGAAAGGGTTGTTAGGCATTGGAATGGGCTGCCCAGGGAGGTGGTGGAGTCACCATCCCTGGAGGTCTTTAAAAGACGTTTAGATGTAGCCCTTAGTGATCTGGTTTAGTGTAGGACTTGTTAGTGTTAGGTCAGAGGTTGGACTAGATGATCTTGGAGGTCTCTTCCAACCTAGATGATTCTGTGATAATAGACATATTTTAAGTTTTGTGAATGAACTCTGTGTAAACATATCTGTGGTGTTCAGCAACATTTAGAAATTTAATCTTTTAATAATTTAGAGGTATAGTTTTTCTTTTCATTTTCCTACAGTGTTTCGAAATATCGACAGTAAAACTTGCCTTGTGGTGGCTGATGCTTCTGGGTATAATCATGTATGTTTTTGAGATAAAGTAGAGGGAAGATATCCAGATAATCTGGAATAAGAGGGTCTTTTCACGAACACTTGCATAAATTTGCCTGACTCTTTGCTGAGAAAAGGAAAAAAAATACTTTGAGAAATGTCTTTAAATCATGATCCTTAAGAGCCGATGTTTTAACCTTACGTTTGAATGACTGTTACTTTTTCCATCTTGTTTCAATATGCCTAAATGCAAACACATGTGGAAAATGTTCTTTTGGCTTTTATCAAACTGACATTTAAGTGCATTTTTTTCAACCTCACTAACATTTGTGGTAAAATATTTCAAAGCTATGAATCTAGCAATTTGCCTATGCATTTTTTTCTTCTTTCATATATTAACATTTGGTACTCATAATCCTAACCTGGTTGGAATTACTGGCTTTTTTCATTTGCTGTTTGTTTGGATGAGGTGATTAGGAAAATACTTTATGTGAAATTCTAGTTTGCAACAGTAAATAATTCCATGAAGAGTCACTGTTTACTGAACTTTTGTAAATATAAGAGAAAAATAAGATAATCTGCAATACTGAATTGTAGCAGTCATACTCGTAACACATTAGCTTTCTGTTGTTGAATGTCTGTGGTGCTAACCTGTCTCCAGTACTTCCTTTTTAGCATGTTTCATTCTTCCCCTCTACTCCCCTACCCAGTCCTGAACTCTTTAATTCTCTGCCAAGCTAATAAGGAGAAGAACTAGGTCTGGGTAAAGTCAGGCATTGCCAAGCAGCTGTTACAAAGCTTTGCCATGTACCTCTGTGATTGTACCTCATTTCTTAAAGGTAATATTTTTGTTTTTTCAGGCCCAGTTTTAAGCCAGAACAACCAATTATATCTGCATCTCAATCTTAACAGGCTATTTGTCAAAGACTAGGGATGAAATAATTCATACATATATATATGTCCTATATAGGATTTAAACTTTGAACGTTGAGTTGTACAATTACGAGAAATTAGGCACACTCTTTAAAGTATGAACTGCATTTCTTCTTACCCACAGTATTTGTCCTGCAGTATTCTCTGTTTAAAAAATCACTATTTTGTGGTTTAGGTACAGTGTTTGAATCTTGAGAGTAGACCTCTTCCTTAAATGAGAATTAAATTTCACTTAGGATCAAATTATGAGGGCTTGAGCATGCCTATGAATGCCGACCGGAGCTGTCTTGTTGTAGCTGTCTTGCTACAATGTGTGCCCCATCTGCCTGGCGATGGGGCTGCCTGCATCGTGCTGGCACTGGCCCAGGCTCTGATGAAACGGAGAATGTGACAGACGACAGGCTTGTCCAGATGTATGTGTAACTACCTCTGTCGTGCCCTGCAAAGCAATCAGGTTGCAGGTTTGGCATTGTGTAGTTGTTTGTTGATTTATTTCTTGGAGACTTTCTTTAAAAAAAAAAAAAATATATATATATATATGTATATATTTGGAATTTCTTATGTAGTTTTACTGATCTTTTAGTATTATGAAAGCAGGTTGTATAGCATGATGTTCGCTCACATAATTCTTTCTTAATTTATGAAGTGATTTCATAGACATTCTGTCACAGGTTACTTAATGTGAAGATTTAAGTAGATTTTTTAAAAAAATGCAATTAAAAGGATCAAACATCTAGTTGTCAGCGTATTAGTCTGGTTCTCCTCACAGCTGAACACTTCAGCTACAGCCATATCTTAATATGACCTCCTCTTGCAACTAAAAATAAATATCTGGGAAATGTGTCAAAATCACCATTAATTATGATTTTTAATTAAAATCTAATTAAAATTCATCCAATAGCTTGAAAGTAAACCAAATCCTAGACTACCTTCCTCTCTAGAGGTATTAGCAAAGCTTTCCTCCCAAGTCCCAACCTACCTCCAAAGAAATAGAAGAGTTATGTGCAACTTGCAGCCTTTGCTTGATTACTTGAGAGATTTCCATCTTAATGTTTTTGAAGGCTTTTCTAATACCAAACAAAAGTATACAACCCACTGGAAATACTGTATTAGCATTATTCAAAATAACCAGATTTTTTCCTTATGTTCATGTTATCTGGCAGACAGAAGCAAAAAGGGCAAAAATTAATTTTCCCTTCTTTCTAGATGTTTTTGTGTAGCTGATTTTTTTCTGCTGATGTATGCTGTTGTCTATATCTTAGGAAATAAGATGATCTATCAAAAGATATCCAGGGCAGCATACCGCAGTGGAAAAACCAGAGTTTACATTTGTCTACCTCTTGCAGATAACTAGCTGCTGACATGCATCAGAAGTGTTTTTCCCAGAGGTCTGGCAGTTAAATTTTGGCAATCTATGGCCATTTAATTCTTGAGAAAGAGTTGCTTTGTAGACTAATATGTCTAAAAATAAAATTAAAAAAAAAAAGGTAAGGCTGTTAATTTTCCTTACTATCACTCCATTTCCTTAGGTTGTCTGCGTTCAGTTGTTGGGTGTGTTTTATGTGCTTATTTTTTTTACCAGCTTGGTTTTGAAAGCATGGTGAGCCAAACATGACTGTTTGTCGTCATGTAGCATAGAACAAGCAGACAGTCCAAGCTCAAAACAGCTTCGGACTCGGTGTATGAAGCAAGCCACAAGAGATGGGTATCGATCCAGGAGAGGATTGCCAGTTATTAGGCTGGAGAATAGCCTCAGGAAATCACCCAGCCTTGCTGATGACTTCTGTAGACATTGTGGTGAAAGGTGGTCTGAAGGAAGATTTAAAGTAGGTGGGCTAATATTCATAGAAAATGCTAGTAACTGGACCTTGGATGGTATGATGGGTTACTGAGAGAAAAGGTATTTGTGTTGACTGCTTTGCGCCCCGGGGCTGTTGTAGATGTGAACATGCGAAATGAAGGATGGTGCGCGGAGTGCTGTAATGCTCTGCGGGGCCTTGGGACTGGGGGGCAGCTTCTGCTTCAAGTGGCTGAGAAGGGGGCTAGGAGAGGGGTAAAGAGAGAGCTGAGAGAGAGCCACCACGCTGGGACTTTTCTGTCTGAAGCAGTTAGATACAGAGATAAGCAAGTTTTTCAGTATGAGAAATGAAATGCTCCATCTTAAGAAATGCTAGAAGAAGGAATAGCAGGTTTGGGAAGAGGACCCAGAGAGATGGAGAGGGATGCTGGGAATGGGCGAATGATGGGCAGGGTGGTGAAACTGTCAGCAGTGATGAAAAAGGAGGGAGAAAGGAGGACTCGCTGGGGGGATGTCCTAACAGCTGGCTCTGGTTTGGTTGAGGCCACAATATGGCATCTGTAAGAGCCATCCATGCCTTCTAGAAATAAGCCTCCATCTCCTGTAGTGTAAGGAGGTGTAACTTGTTTTAAAAAAAACAAACCAACTTGTTTCTGTTCTTACTGATTTTTTTATATAACAGCTTCTTCAGTTGCCTTCTCATACTTTTCATAGGCATTAGCTCTCTCAGAAGTCAGGTTACTGAAAAGGCTCACCTTTCAGCATCAAGTTCAAGGAGTCAATCTTTTTTTTTTCTTTTAAAAGGGGGAGGGAACAACTGACAGAAGTGCTATTGTCTCCAGTATAATTGAGCAAAACATTAACATATCCTCCTTAGTCAGTGCTAGAGTTGATCAACAGTATCACAGCTGAAAACACATGCTGTTGCAAACGTAAACATTTTTTTGTTTAAGTATGTTGTAGTGTGGTCAACACATCCAAAAACAGGGGCCCCCTCTATGGTGCTGATGGCGGAATTTATTATTCTGTTATTTAAGGTAACAATATGTTGCTAGGTCAGGCGAAAGGTCACAGTTCTCAGATGTAGCAGACCCTTAAGAAATATTCAGAAAGACCAACAGCTGTAGGGCACGAAACAAAAATATTATTCAGTCTAGCTCATAAGGTTCTAATTTTCTTGAATTACCCTACGTGTGATAACAGCTTATTCCTGAAGCACACACGCAAGCTCTGTTCAGCATTCGCAGGCCTCAGAAGTTTCTCCATTTGAATCTCCTTCCTTAAAACAGAGAATTTTATAAAAGCAAATACCGTGTTTCTGAAGCGTGCTGGTGTGACACAGTCTTGTCTTTTCAGGTCAGACATAAAACAGATAATGGCAAAGTCAGTTTTCCCACACTTCCTGTGCCAGCTACTGACATTTTGAAAAATGTGTAAATTTTCATATACTTAAGATAAAAAGCTATTGGCAGTCTTAATTTTGAGGTCATATGTGATATGACTTGGTTATCAGCCTCTTGTGGGTTAAAACAACACCATTTATATTGTTCTTTTGATAGGTCATAGCAAATGATCAGCAAAAGTGCTTTTCTTGCATTTTTATGAACCCTGTTCCATTTTATATAATGGTTCTTTAGAGGTGTTGAGTTACTATATTAATTCAAAGAAAAGGAGTTAGGCCTTTTAACATTAAGTCTGAAATAGCAGAAGGCAGTGGTCATTTTTTCATTTTCTGTTAATAACTGTACAACTGTAAAATAATTTGTTGAGGTTGCTTCTTTGATCGTATAGCTGTCACCTTGAAATCTTGGCATTCAGAACAGTATTTTAAGGCTATTTCTTTCCATCGTTTTCTTCCATATTCAGATACCGCTTATTTATTTCGATGCTTCTTCAAACTGCAAAATGAAATATTTAAATACATAGCCAAGTAAATCAGAGCTTCTATTGTATGTCATCCATTAAAGTATACTAAATGCATAAGTTTAAAGTGCCACTGTATAATACAGACATAGAAACATTAGATGCCTTTAGGTAAAGGAGTTAAAGTACTAATTAGTATGCTTGTCGATGAATAAAAATGCAAAAATAACTATGGGATTTGGGCAGCACACACTCAAATTGGTTGAAAAGGTCAATTAAATTTAAGAAAAAATACTGTCAAAATACTTAATTGGTTCATGATGGTTTGTATGTCTTTGAGAAGCAATTGTTATGAGACTTGTTGTTTTTGTTATTTTCTCCCCTCTCAGCTAGTTGCTATCATTTGAGGTTTCAATTGCTTGACATAGAATTGGTGGATAATTAGTAGTGTGGATAACTGTGAAAAGCATATGTAGTAATTTAATTCTTGGTTCTTTCTAATTGCCTGCCCATCGGTAGTTTGCTAGGGTGAGAGGCTCATTATTCAAACATTGTAAATAGGAAGTATTGTAGAAATAAAAATGCTCTTATGAGTAATATGGTATTGAAAACCAAAACCCTTTAAATTAAGTCATTATTTGACAAATCTGTCCCCAAAGCCATTGTTCAGATGCTATAAGGTTTTTCAGGCTATGGGGAGGAGAACTAGGGTTGGCAGGTAGTATTCAATTTTACTGTGTCTGAAATAAAGATGTCATTGTTTTAAGAGATGATAGAGTTAAATACAATAAACTATGTTGAAATAAAGTAGTTTACCTAACTGGGCAAGCTTCATTGTTAAAGTTAAGCATCTAGTGTTAAAGGACTTCGAGGAAAAAACTATGCTATTAATTAAGATTGATCTCAAGGTCATTTTGACCCTCAAGTGTGCAAACGGATTTTTACAGTAAACTTTTTAGTTTGCCTGCAGGAGTGCTTCCTCCTGAGTCTAATGTCTTCTGAGGTTGTCAATCCAGTTACTTAATCCATTCATTTTGAAGCATGCTTGGAACTTAAAGGCATGATGTGGTATTTGTGCTCAGCTTCCCTGCAGTCTCTCCAACTCCTTTATTCTGGTTTCCTTTCCTGTGACACTTGTCTTTTCTATATCCTGTGACTAGAGAAAAGGCTGATTCTCAAGATACGGTGAACTGTGATCTGAGATGCAAAATGTATCTTAGGCAAGGAGGAGTGTCTGATAGAATTTTATCTGGGTGGTCTCAACTCTTAAGTTTGATCTGAAATACAAGGGTAGATATTTCCCTGAAAAGTTCAAGTTTCCTTTTGTTGTTCAAACCTAATAATATGCTACCAGAAAATGCAATGCTTTCATAGCAGTATGACTTGAAAATTTGAAAGCTCATCAGGAGATGCTTGCCTTTTCTAACAGAGTGCTAGATTTGTTCACAGAAGTCCTTCACCTGTCAAAACGCAGTATTTCACATGAAAACTTGAAACACAGCACAGCTGTTTCTTCTCACTTAACATCACATTGTTTCTAGGTTCATGTGAAGGGATGAGTATCTGAATGTCTGTGTGTCATAATATTCCTTTATTCAAGCATATATTTTTGTCAATTTAAAAGTTCATTACAATCACACTTTTGCTTCAGATAATGTTTGTTTCAGTTATTTACTCTACTTGCAACTTTAAGGTAAAGTACTCAGGTCAGTCACATGCTGCTTTCTTATTTGGACCAAGTCTAGATAATGTTTCCAGCTTGTACCAAGTATAACAGCTAATGGATCTGAATTTCCTGTTTGCAAATAACATGATGTCATCTCCTGCTCTTTGTATTTTCTATTGCAAAAGAAATTGTAGTGTTTAACTCCCCCCCCTCCTTTTTTTTCTTTCTTTTTTTTTTTTTTTTTTTTTTTTACAGATTTGAAGAACTTGTGAAAAAGTTCAAAGTAGAATATCATGCTGGTGGCTCTACTCAGAATTCTGTTAAAGTGGCCCAGGTTTGTTCTTCCTTAAAAATAATTGATTATTTCAAATATTGAGTTGGAATTAACTTGATGCTCTGTGCTGTCTCCTATGTTTGTAATGAGTGCTACTCAATGTATTAGTGTGATTGTGTTTCCCAGAGTATGTTTTTTGGTATATCTTTGACATGATCAATTTTGAAGTTTTACTCTTCACTCTTTTCACATACTTTTTTTTAAGGTTACAGTTAAAACCATAATTTGCCTAAAAAGGGTAAGGGGAGGGGCGGAGGAAGGCTTTTAAGGAAGATTGCGCCAGGCCTTTTTCATAGATGTACAGCAAAAGAGCAAAGAGGCAAGGACAAGGTCCCTAGGTGCAGTGAGGAGGCCTGCCATGGTAAGGAAAAAAAGTGCAAGGAGAATGGTTAAACACAGTTTGCTTAGCAAAGGCTTTGATCACT
Organism: Anser anser; assembly: GCF_964211835.1. Classification (NCBI taxonomy): domain Eukaryota; kingdom Metazoa; phylum Chordata; class Aves; order Anseriformes; family Anatidae; genus Anser; species Anser anser. The sequence goes on from NC_139727.1 coordinate 4,656,213, forward strand.
GTCCATGGAGGTTTCTGTTACGGGCCAAAATGAGTCCGCAGGCAACTAGATCTAAATTTGAGGTTGGCCCTGCTTTAAGTGCACTGTTTGACCTGGTGCGGGCTAAAAGGGACCTTCTTATTCTGTGATGCTAACCACATTTATCCTGTAGGAACTTGGAAGCTTGTCCATAAAGGATTGAAAGGCAAAGCTTCTTTTATAAAAGGATAATTTTTCTAGCTAGTACGATGAAGAACAGTAATGATGAATTGGGTTTGAGGTATAGTTAGATTTTTTTACAGGTAAAACATGCCTTTCGTCAAAATACTCATATAAAAGTATAAACTTGTATAGAAGTATATAAAGTATATACTTGTGTGTATATTTTTAGATTGTGTGATAGATGTACAAATCCTATAATTAAAAATATACAAACTGTATTTATAACCTTTTTGTTAATGATCCTGGCTTATTAACTTCCACACTTCCTATATAATTAAAACTTACTGCCAGATAACATTAAATGAACATTTGGAAGAAATTACGTTATGAATTAACAAAGGTTCCCCACCACCACCAATAAAAAGGGAAAAAGTATTAGACTAGTGGTTGCTGCTTCTTTGTACAAAATAGTTGCTGCTTTTATTATTTCAGAGTTGGACTCAAACTACCAAAATTGTCTGATATTTGCTTATGGCAGGTACTCTAATGTGCAAGTGCGGTGGGAAGGTTATGAAGAAAAGAGAGTGATCCTTTAAATGTGTTCCCAATGCACTTACCATAGCTGGCTTCTATGAGGAAATACGGCTGGTCTTTTACTGAAGTCTTCATGTTTATAAACCCTAAATGTCTTGTCAAATGTTTCTGTAGAAAAACATTTTCTCAATAGAGTAAATCTAAATTGCATGCACTTTATTGTATATAGAATTGTAATTCTGAAATGGCAATGCTTTTTAAATACAGACAGCTTTCACAGCTTTTTAGTTTGTTACTCTGTCATCAAGCCAATTTTGCTTCTGATATTTAAAAAATCAGCAACACAAAACTGTATCAGAAGAGCTCTAACCAAGTAATTAAATGAATTCTCTGTCAGTAAACTGTTGCTTGACCCGTGGGTCAACCAATCTCTTCCGTGACAGGTGAGTAGAGGTCAACTTTTTGAAGGGAGTTTTGCAACTACTAGTACAGTCATGAAATTCTTACTTCTAGATTGCAGAGGCTTAGAAGCAAACACACATGGTAAATTCAGAGTTGCTAACTTTGAAGTGTTCAAAGAGCCTAGGATTTCATTTCCATCTCTCTTTGAAATGACCTATTTGACCTCAGCTAATTTATTTCTAAACTGTTTAAATACCTAACTGCCTTTTAGTGTAGAAGTCAAGGTGTTCAATAATTACACTAGGAAGTGCACAGAACCCGTATAGTGTGAATGAAAAAAAAAAAAGATTTAAAGCAGTGAAACATAGAAGTTTATATGTCAGTACTCCTTTCTTATGCTGAAGAGATTTTGTCAGTGAGCTTTATCCCTTTACCTTGGCTCTGAGTTGGGAGCCTCATTCAGCTCCAGTTGCCATCTGGAATTGAATTTGTTTCCAGAAGGGTTGTCATCTCCTAGTTTTCGTTTCAAGTATGATTGAAACTTCAAACAGTTGTGCATGAATAACATAACATCACTAAAAGGCTTTAAAATGAGGGATGGGAGGGTGAGAGAGAGAAAAGGGAATTCTGGAAACCTTAAAAGAAGTTGTTATTCTGTAAGCTTTGGCAGAAGAAGAAATTTGAGGATGGGGGGAAAAGTTTAAATGTAAACCAAAAATTAAAATTCTGAAAGATTTTTTTGCAGCAATATTAATTGGAATTTTGCAGCAATATTAATTGGAATATTTTTTATATTTCATATTCCATTTAGTATTGCTGCAAATATATTTTTATATTTTACAGCAGGAGAAAGCAAAGATTGATTCAAGAAGCCTGAGTGCTGGTTGAGAAGTAGGGGGACAATAAATAAGTTCAGAGCTCTGAACACTCAAAGTGAATGTAGGTTCTCTCCAAGAACATAAGCAGGGAAGAAATCCCAAGAATAAAACTCTTATTACAACTTCTCAGCTTGCGTTACCTTGTAGGTATACCTTTGGGGAAAAAAAAAAAGTGCTAATAAAAAAGTGAGATAGAAACTTGAAATTTTGTTTGAGAGTTTTTAAGTTGGTAAGAATAACAGCATGTTGAAGAAAAGCATCGTTGGAAAACTGACCGCAGTGGAATACAACGGTTTGAGTACAATTGTGGGTAATGAACAAACAGCCTCTGAAGTCTGTCAACTGCTTTTTTTTAGAAGTTTGTTTCTGAGTGGGAATAGTGTATTAAGGACTGTAGTAGGAAAATTGGACAATGGTTAGTTAAATGATTGGAATAGAAAAGGGGAAAAACTTAAGAAGCAACTAATAAATGGGGGCCATTGAGGTGTTTGTTTCGAATTATCTGCTTCTTTAAGAGTCAGAAAAGCAGCACTATGCTGAAACCAAAATACCCAAATGCAGAATGAGTGGGCAAACTTAAAGTATTTGTTGCAAAAGGAAAAATGAAACTGTCCATAAGCATGCTTACATGGTGTATGGTGATCATCACTTCTGTTAAACGTTCTCAGGTATTTTGGATATTTCTTTCAATGTATTTTTTTGTCATGCCTGTAAAGATAGGAATACTCTTTGTTGAGTAGATTTCACAGAGGAGAATATTCCTGAGAAGGATAAGACAACTTTTTTTTAAAAAAAAGAAAAAGTAGTCGTAGAAGTACTGTATTTATCATGTGTGAGAAATTTGAGATGGTAAGTACAGAAAGAAGCAATAGGAAGAAGCTCTGAGTTATGAAGAAAACTGGGAAGAAAATGAGGCTTAAATCATGGGGTTTGGAACTAAAGGTTTAAAGCAGCAACTATAGTGGAAATGAAGATTGTAAAAGTATACAAAGTATTAACCAGAACTGCAGTCAAGCTGTGAAGAGCAGAATTACTTGGAATTTTCTGGCAACTTAACAGAAATGAAAGATCTGAAGTGTGCAGCCTTAAAGACAGATTTTGGCAGGTAAGATACTAAAGGGAATTTTGGTAACTTTCTTCAATATTGTCTTGCTGTAGAACAGAATTTGAATGTATGGCATGATGCAGAAGCAAGGTATGGTTGGAGGTTTGTGAGAATCAAAAAGCTGAATGCTTCTTGCCCTAAGTGTGCATTATGGGTGTGCATAGGGTTTATCGGCAGGGTTGAAGAAGAAAAATGTTTGGATGTAGTAAGGACAACAGAAAGGATGCTTAGGGACATGGTTTAGTGGTGACATTGGTAGTAGGGGGATGGTTGGACCATATGATCTTGGAGGTAGGTCTTTTCCAACCTTAATGATTCTATGATTCTGTGGTTCTATGATTATTGAGGAAGTGCTGTGGAGGAGACAGATTTCTGAACGTGTAATGCAAGCAGAAAGAAACAACAATCAGGGAGGGCGAAAGCTCTGTAAAAGGGAAAGGAAGGAGCAAATAAAAAACGATTTTCTTGCAAAAGAGGTCCAGAACACTGATTCATAAATTGAGGAGATGAAAAATAATGGCCATAAGGATGGAATAAGGACCAGAAACCCTGAAGTATCACTCTTGTTTCTTTGTGTAGTGTATTGTATAAGTGTTTTCATAGGTACAATATTTATATGTTTTAATCCCTGAAAATGGTGAAAGGGTAGAATTAATTTAATTCTACCTAAGAAGTACACTAATAAAGCCATTGAGATAGGATGTTTATATTCGAGTCTTCTGGGATATCAATGTTGTTTGAACATATGTTGATCTTCAAAAGAGTGAGGAAGTCAAAATGATTTTGGCTTGACCGTTAGGTCAAGTTAGGAATGAGGAGAAAGTATTCCAGAAATGACTGTAACAGGAATAAAAATGGAAAAGATAACTAAGATTTGAGTTTTCTTATTCCTTAATGAGTTTTAAACAAACAGCAAATTATGTCTTCGAAATATGAATTCACATGAGGAGAAGAATACTGACAGAAAGAAGCGAGGAAAATGGAAACAGAAAAAAGTGTGTGAGGGAAAAGACAAAATGGCTTAAGAGGATGGGAAATAATCTGGAAGGAGAAAAACAGTATAAAAATCACAATGTTGCTCTGATTCTGTGTCCCTTACTGTCCCACCCATTTTTCTTTCTTACCAATGTGCTTTCCATTGTCCACTTGCATCTGCAATTTGCTAATAATTTGCTAATTTAAATTAGTTCATCTGGAAAAGAACAGGTAACCAGAACAGATTGGATGCTAAGGCCTTAAGGAAAAGTAGTCTTGAAAGAATTACCTTCTCCTTTAAGACTTCAGTTCTGAGTAGAAAGTTTAGTCAAGAACAGACAGACCGTAAAAAAAATGGGGAGAGGGAAAGAGGGATAATGGTAGAAGGTTGTCCTGTGTGCAGTACAATACAGAAAACAGTTGGAGTCCAGCTTATCAACAGAAATGCAGGTAATGGACTTTGAGGCACTATGTTACTGTTAGGCATGGTTGTTGAGATTTTTTTTTTCTTGGCTCACCATTAGGAAGTGTCAGTAACTTCAAACTCTGCATTAAACTTGAAGTACTCGGGCATTACTCACTGTGAAGTGCTTGATGGTGCTTTGTGAAATGAGGACTAGAGATGATAAACTAAATTGCAATCATGTAGTTTTTGGAGTAGAACATAACCTTTACCTTTGGTTTGCTGATCTTTGCATCGGAATTATTCTTTTATGTTGACTTTTTGTTTTGCTTTGTGTTTAAAGTTAAAGTTATGTTGTACACTTAAGAACAGGGAGGAATGGGGGTATCAAGTTGAAGCTGCAATGTACTGCTACTCTGACCTTTACTTGTCTCATTAAATTTTGGCTTTATATCTGGTATGATATGTGACATCTTACTTTAATCTGAGCTCTTGCAATCCCTCCAAATGATTGGATCCATTATATTAGATCTATAAAATATGCATACATGTAACTGCATGCAGTTCATAAATAATGTATTGTTTTAGAGTCCTGCCAACAAACTAAATTCAGATATGTGAATACAGTGTCTTACTACTCCTCAGCTTCTTTCTGTTATTTTAATTAAGACTATGTGCCTGTCTAGTAACAGACATTGATCTGGAAAGGGGAAAAAATATCTGAATCTTTTAATAGGGCTCACGACTTTAAAGCATATAAAGCAGATGTATGCCCTGTCCACACACGCAGGCTATTGCTGACCAGGCCATATTTGCATGATTTTTAGCAGTGTTTATTTTGATTTTGGAGTGCTGAGCTTAGAATAAGTAGTCTTTGAAGTTTTATCTTTCTAACTCAAGTGCTGTATTTCAAGTGTAACTTGATAGCATTTTATAACTTGGATTTTAAACAACACAACCTTGGCAAAAAACAGAGCATGTTTTTGTTCTTGTTTTTCTGAAAGTGCATATAAAGAATGTCACATTCTTCTTGCTCTGAACAGGTGCTCTTAGTTTACACTCAGTTTCTTAATAGCTTATTTTCTTTCTAACAGTTCTGCTGTTGCTGTGGATCTAACTTAGCCATTAGAGAGAGCTATATTCTGTCGTTTATTCATTCTCAGAAGAACTGTGAAATTCTCATTATACCATTTCTATTACTAGTTATGCCCGGTGAACTTGGAAGAACATAGCTTGACACATTTCAATTTGAATTTGTAGAACTGGCAGATAAGGGAAAAACATAAGTTTATAATTCTTTGGAAGGTTTCTTATAGATACTCTTGGGACTTTACAATAATGTTTTTATAATATCAAATAGTAGTGATTTTTGGTGTTTTTTTTCTGCACTGCCTCTCACCATCTATATGTAAGCTTTTGGGTTTTGTGGTTGTACAACATCTTTTGCAAAAAGCCTAGATACTGTTGCTAGATGTGTCAGTAAAGCTTGGTTTTAAACTACAGTCTTTGTTCCTTTACTCCGAATAATGTGTGGATTGAAATGACTAATCAAATAAGCAATAATAATAAGAGGAAATCATATGATGATAAGTTATTCTAAGCATTTGAGTCCTACTGTATTCTGTAGTTAAGGGAAGTATGACACTTGCCCACTGTCAGCCTATATTTCAAGGACTTACAACTTCATCCCGTTTTTTATTCTTCTAACCCAATCTAGCATTGCTGATCTAAAGTTATTGGGCTTTTTAGCATTCTAATAAACTGACAAGTTCAGAAATTTAATTTTGAAAAATGAACTGATTCATGCTTTTTTATAGTATGTGTTATGTGCTGAAGACTTAGATTTTTTTTAATTTTTTACTATTTGTTCTGTGGGTAATTAGCCAAACTTTGATTTTATGTTAAATGTATGTGTCTACTGGGTCATGTTGTGTTTAATCCAAAAATAGTCTGTAAAACTACAGATTTATCTATAAAATTACTTGCAGATATAACTTCTTTTAAAAAATACATTCATATATATATATATATATATAAATAACACCATAATCTTGTGGAATTTATAACTTGCTTCGTTGCAGTTGGCTATAAGGTTAAAATTTGTATGTATTTGCAAGTACCCTTGGATATACATTACTACCATATCTACTCTACAAAGTTCATATCACATTACTTTTTCAGTATTCAGTAATTTAGTGATTCTCCTCACTTTCTTATCATTCCATATAAATAGGCATATAATTGTAATGAATTTAATCTTTTCCTTGCTAGTGAAAATTTCAGTATCAATTCTATACAATTAATTAAATGGAGGCAGAGCAGGAGGAAAGGTTTGGCTCAGGAGCAGGTCTCAGAATGTATTGAATATGCAGAACTGGAAGAGAGGTAGTGGAAAAGTTAACAGGGCAGTCACCCCAACATCCTTTGTTGTGTTTTGAGGTTGATACAACTTTTGTGACCCATCATTCTTCTATGGAACCCATCATGCTATCAACTATAAACGTTCTCCGTTCTGCTTATTGTGTGCTTAAATACTTATATCACAAATAGCTTTCTTCAAAAACAGTTTCTAGAATAGTGGAATAGAGAGGCAGGCTCCCTGCTTTCTGAACCATTTGGGTCAGAATCTTAAATTCCTCAGAGAGTATGTTTTGGCCTCATGCTCTGTATTCCTTAAGCAACTTCATTACATCCTCCCACTCAGATGGTCTCGGTGGTCCCAGCAAACAGGTATTTCCAATATTTTCAGTAGTTCAGTCCAGCTTTCAAGAAGAAGTATGAAAAAGCGTTCACTACCATATTTTTGTTTGCTGTGGTTTAATAAACTTAGGGTATAGTCTCACCTTCTCTGCCAGGCAACAGTCCTGAGATGTGTTCCCTCCTCTGCCAGCTCCAGCGTGTTTCTGCTATGCCCTGCAGCATAACACACCACCAGTGTAGCTTCCAGTCAGATACCAGTTTCTCAAACCTATTGAGGAGAAAGGAGAAAAAACAAATTGTTGAGATTTGCAGCTATTTTTTCTTATATATGCCTTGCTAAAGTGTGTGCTAGTAGCCAGTAGACTGAACCTCTTAGGCATCTGTCCACAATGCTGTGGCCAGTCTTCATGAGTTATTCCTTAGAAAAGGAATAACAAAACATGTCTCAGTGGTGACAGAAATAGTCATTTGAATAAGTCTTTCTCTGTGGAAATAGACAAGTAGCTCTTCCCACTATTGCGAAGATGGTGTCCCATTGTTAGTGTCATGATGGACAGTGTCACGTGCCAGTGACATCAGTTTACTAATTTTTTTCCTTTTAAGGACATGCTGTAATTAACATGCAGTTCCAAAATAGCCTGTACCAGCACTGCAGTGATCTGGCTGTGCTTCTGACAGAACAGCCTTCCTTCTTCAGAATTGTAACACTGGGAAGCTTGAGCCATTTTGTTTTAATGCTTCAGCTGATGGCTGCAGATACCAGAGAAATTCTGGAATATTTACATACTTCAAAAAGATTGCTAGACCTTTTACTCCACTGTACCTCAGTCGGTCTCAAAGCCTTAATCAGAGCTATGTGCAACAATTCAAAAAAGCAAAAAAAACATGTTAGCACTATGGCAAACTCAGTAGAGTTCCAAGCAAGTTTTCCCCAGGTTACAAATCTGGGTACTTCTCAAGCTTTCTTGGACTTACGAAGGAAGCCCCATACATTGTTTCTGTGGTCCTGGACCAGGTACTGGGAATAAATGATGCAGTGCTGGAGAACCTAACTTTTCAAGGTTAAAGATAGCAAACCTTTTTTTTTTTTTTTTTTTTCCATACATACTGGTATTGGTGACTTGCAGGTAGTAACTGTGTACAACAATTCTTTGTGCACATTTGTAGACTGTGAATGTAAGTTTAACAAATAGTAGGATGGTCAGAAAACCACGTTCTAAAGAGCCTGTGGCATTTTTCTTTCTCTTTGGGGGATTTTCAAATGCCCTTCAACGCAAGGTGCCTAAACTTGTGCTATTGAAAATGAGGCAGTTCCAGTCATACCATTATTAGTCTACAACAGGCTTTGCAGACAGATGGTAAATGCTAAGCATTGTAGTATAAATGTCCTGTTTTGGCATGGAATTGAGTGGCTGGCCAGTGGTCACATGGACTCACCTGTTTGAAACACACAGACTTGTTCAGGTCATGTCCCTTACCAGCAGCACCAATAGAACCGTGGGGAAAGTATCTTCCCCTAGTAAGACATCGAAAATCACTTTGGAAAAACAGTAAATAGTTGTGCAATCACATTTCCCCTTAAGTCCATTGAGATAGGACCTTGAAACTCTCCTCTTGTCACTGTGTTTGAGCTTTAGAGTGTGTATGTGGCCTCTGTTCATCCATCCACAATTGTATTTTATTTAAATGTTTGAAAACTGCTTCCATATTCCAGAGTCATCAAACATCAGTCACCCAAATGGAATCAGAAGACTTTGTATAAATGGTAGCAGTTTTCTCCCGTTGGAAGTGAAATTCAGCTGCCTTTTGCTTGACCCAGTTTCTGTGTCTGTTTAGCTTTGTTAGCACCATATTTTGGAGCTATAAAAGATAAATAAAAATCTTTTTTTCAAAAGCGACCAAGGAAGTTGGGCTCTGAATTTAACCTAATATCCAGCTGAGTGAGTGGACTAAAACTTAATTGGTTTTGTTTTCTCTTGAACAAAAGCCACGTCTAACTTGTGAGCCATGCTACATATGAGAATGAGATGAATTAATACATTCCATAACTTATGCTTATCCTGAAAACAAACATGTTTTTAGGTAACACAATAGTAGGTTGGGGTTTATTGTGAAAAAATCAACAGCAGGAGGTACCGCAGAGCCACATCTATGGTACTAAGGGTGCCATCCTGTGAACCTTCCAACCTTTCTGTACTCGAGTGACAACAGGACTTGCTCAGAACCTTTCACATGGTGACGCTGTCCATGCAGTGACCGGCTGATGGCACTAATGGTTGAATGACATTTACTTGATTTGTAGCCATTACCTGACACTGGAAGGAGAAAGACTTGTACATCTGGCAGTCTCAGAAGAGAGGGCAAATCCCTGTGCTTCGCTGATACTAATTTGACATGCCACTCAAGTCTTGGAAGCTCAGGAGCTGTTTTATCCTTAGCAGCTCAATAAGTTACATAACTGCATCCTTAGCAATTAATTAACATTAAGAGATGTGATACAGTGGGGAGATAATTGCCCTGGAAATCGGAAATGTCAAATTACAGGGGTTTCTTGCACATCTCTAGAATACTTTGGGAATGTACATTTTTCCCAAAAAAGGACACTGAAAATCTTAGTGTTACTGAAGAACTCTATGCAGGTATTATAACATACTATACCTGGAGACTCGTTGTTTTCCTTTGAAAGTTTTAGTTTAACTTTTCTCCATATCTATTAGGTATTTTCATAGGCCTATTGCTTAAAACCATTCCTTTCTCTTTCAATAGCTTACATATCTTACATATGTCAGACTTTGCACTTTTGAGTTCTGAATTTAACTTTGCTGCTGACTTGCTTTGTAGCCTTATAGTAAATTAGTATACCTGTCTCTTGTGTATTTGTGTATTTGATGAATATAATTACGGTTTATCAGAATAGAAATTTAATATGGGAGCTTGCCTAGTTTTTTTAAGAATGAAAAAGGAGAAGGACAGCTAATTTGATCAGTTGATCAGGAAGTAGGGTAGTGTTCTCCGATTTGAGGATGCTTTCAGAGGAACATGCAGGATTGCCTTACCAGTTAGTACTGTACACTGGATGGTTAACTGGCCTTTGCAGTGACTACCATTATGTGCTTCAGGGGATAAGAGCAAGATTTCCCCTTCAAAGAAAGCATATAGGGTAATGTAAAGAACACCCCATAGCAACGTGTTGTCCTTGGACTGCTCCATCAGCAGTTAACCTACACCTAGGCTGTGAGAGCTGGCCTATGGGTATGCTTACTATTGGTATTCACGTCTGGTTTTGTTTTGTTTTAAAAATCTAAACTTTCTAGCTTGTTACTTTTCTGATATGTGTTGAGGTTTGCAGTTCATTTATTCCTGCTGCAAAGTACTATTTTGGAGGATTTGGCCAGTAACCACTTTCGAACAACTCTAGGAGAGTATTTGCCAGGTGTGCACAAAAAGGTCACAGGACCTGAAAGGAAAGTGTGCCTCTTGTGTATTCTGAATTTCTTCAGACATAAATGCAGCAGCTCCGCTTAGTTTCTTGTTATGCTGTACCTAATGAACAGTGAAAATTGATGGGTTTGTATTTGTATCAAATTCTGAGCTTGTGTTCTGCTTTTTACTCTGAGGTTTCACTTGAGTGAAAGAAGGATCATATATGCAGAATAGTTAGATTTTGCATACTTGCCCTAGCTATTCACTGTAGTATCTACCTGAGAATCTTCCCCCATCCTCACACATGGCACAGTATCAGGACTAACTGAACCACGTTTGAAGTATTTTTGCATTTTTTTTTTCCCAAATCGCTACAGATTTGCCCCAGGAAACAAAATACTTGGATAAACTTGCTTGCTTTTACACACACAGCTTTTTTTTTTTTTTTATTTTTCCATGCTTCTAATGAGAAGACTAATTTACTAAGACATCTTTAGGCATTAGATGCAGAGAGTTTAGAATTTAAGTAATGTTTACTGATACAATATATATTTCATATTATATACAAGTCTGTGTAAGAAGAGTTAAATTTAGATATAATAGTAAAGTGAAATGACTACACCCAATTATTACTGAGTTTCTTCATGACACTACAGTCTGCTGAATAAATGAATTAATTCAAGAAAATGATTTACTCTTGTTCTGTCAAGGGCAGCATTAATGCATTGAGATATATTTGAAAGCCCTAAGAGCAGAAGTCTCTCTTGCACTGTCATTATAGTGGTGCAAACGTGCTGTAGGATTAACAAAGTTTGTTAGTCTGTCTCTTAAAAATATACCCTGAAATCACAGTGATCTCATTCTGTTTAGATCATAAATAAAATAACAAGTTTTTAATTTTTTTTGAAGACAACTTTCCAGAGCTGACTGTCGGAGATGAACTGGGATTTTCTGCATTTTCCATGCATCTAGTGTGGAAAAAGACTCTACCTGACAGAAGGTTCTACATAACTCTAGATTGGTTCCATATTCTACAGTAGGTTATTATTAAACAAAGAAGGAAACTTGTTGACATAAATGCCTAATACTATTACTCACCGTTCTGGTTCTCAAAATACACGGTGTACAAGCTGAGATTACGGAGTGTTTGATTAATAAGGCAAGGTAAGTTTTATGTGGCTTCAGCAGTTCTCACCTGTGATGTAGAGATGGGTCATCCTGTTCTGTAACAGCTGCTGAATTGCTGCAACCTGCAGACCAAAATAATAAGAGAAAATAGGTACTGGTTTATTTTAATTTACCAGGCTGTCAGCTGCAGTAGATCAGTAGATATGTCATGAGCAACTAAATTGCTCTTGCAGTGAGGGCAAAGGGTTCCTGGGAATGGGATCAGTAGGCTGCTGGTTAAACACCACTGAGCTATTCCATGGAAATATGTCCCTGCTCATGAGTCACAGCTCTGTGCCTAGGCGAGAGCCCTGAAAATCGTTTTTTCCTCTCTAGAGGGTACGCATTACAGAAACCTGTTCAGATTATGATCAGTGGTGTTCAGCTATGTAAGTTGTAAGAAGGAATTTGATCTCAGGTTGTGTTTTCAACTTCTGAATATAGCTTATGATAATTGAAAGGTAATCCAAAAGTCAGCATTAGTCTAATTATAGTAATTCAAAAATTTGGATCCTCAAATTAATTTTAGTAGCAATTGACATACGTGAAATATGGGTATCTTAATAATATGGTAACATAAATTGCCTTTTAAAATTGCTAAGAAAAGTTACTAACGCTGCTGCTTATAACAACCATCTAACCCTATTTTTGTAAATGAGATCTAGTGGTGATGCATCTAATGAGCAAGATCCAAAAATTCAAGCATTGTCTATTTAAGTTAAGTTGTTGTAAAGTTCTTTATTATTCCAAAGCTTGATTTAATTGAAATATTGAAAATACCAAGAAGTTAGCACCACAGGAATACACTTAAGTTACAGTTATACCTTAGCACTAAATGAATTATTGTATCATTAATTGCTTTTTTAAAATACTTGTGACTTACAGTACATTCAAATTCTATTTTTCAAAATGGTTTTGAAATTTTTCTTGTATTTTCTCTTGCCCAACATTAGGTGCCTCCTTCTAAGAATTGGGTGACATTTTGGAGTCATGGAAATGAAAGCCTGCATCTCATAGAAATGATGACCTCCTATTTTCTTCCCTTTGTAGAAGGAATCAGTTCTGGAGAACAGAATCTTTCTTTTGAGGGAGTAAGGAAAAGGACATTTAACGAAGGCAAAGGAATTACTCTCAAATTATTAGACTCTTTTGAGCATTTATCCTCCTGTTTAGTTAGGTTGTTTCTTCAGACCTGTTTCAAAGAAATATTCCTGCCACCCTTTTTCTTTTTGATAAGCTAGTCTGAGATCTTATAAATTTGGCAATTTAACAAGTTTTGCCATCATTATTGATTGAAAGAGAGCTTCTTTTCAAATGCTTTTCAGTAGTCCTGCAAGAGACTGTGTACCTTGTTTTTCCACTAAGCATGTTCTCGGTTCTAGGGCATGATCTAGCATGATCCAGGACTGGTGGGTAACAAAAAAAGGGCAAGAAGGCAGGAATGAAAGGGAAATTTTCCATTTCTGCCATCCTATTTCTGGTATGGCTGGATAAAGACTTTAGGTATGACAAATACAACTTTTCAGAAGCACTAACATGATTTAAAAAACTGTAGCTATGACAGTTTTTAAATTTACATACATAATGTGAATTTGAATTTTATGCTGGGAATGCTGCTGTGAAGTAGACCAAGTGTGATGTTTTTTTGTGACAATCTAACTGTGCTAGAATTTTAGACTACATGACTCAAAGCTGCCCTGCTAAAAATAAAGCAAGTTTCTGTTTTAAAATGTGAACTGTACACATGGAATATATATGCAAATAAAAAAACAGTGAGCTTCTGAGTATGACACATTTTTGGTGATATTTTGTTTCTATGACATACCGTTCAAAGGTTTAAAGATTCTGAGACTAAGACACTTAAATATTAAAAGAAAAGGTAACTGGGGCTTGATTGTAGGAAGCTACCTGTGCAAGAGACCCCTATGTCAATAGCACACTTTTTTTTGCTAATTAAAAAAAAAGGTAAATGCATCAATTGGAGAGGCAGCACAGGATTAACATTCAGGCTTCCTTTAGGAAAATAATGCATGCAAAGTAAGTTTTAAAATCAATTTAAAGATTAATAATTAAATTCCAAGGTAGCTTTGCTTATGAAATGAAGAATGTCATAGCATGCTGTATTAAAAATATTGTTACAGTAACTGTGTTCCAAGGCAAGCAAGCAAGAACTTGTATCAGATAATTATTTTTTAATTGCAACATGATGGAGTGAGATGGCATTTAGGGTTCTTGGTTCTCTCATATATCTTTTCATCTGTTCATGGAGAAATATTGATGCATTATTTTGTTAGTTCTATCTAGGTGAGCTGTAATTATTCTTTCATTTTTCCAGAAGGTGTTGGAGAAGGGGAGAATTTGGCCATTATCTGCCCTGTGTTCCTGTCAGGTTTTTCTCATTTTACCAACATCATGAGATGTGTTTAGGATGCTACTTTGAAGGCAACTGAAAGTGGGGTTTTTACTACCAAAAACAGGTTTTCTGTTCAGTTAAGAGGTCGGACACAAAATTGTTCCTAACTCATGCCCTCAAATGCTGTCTGACCACTGAAGCTGAACTTCTCCTTTATGGTGCATCTGGCTTAAGGAGAAGAGACCTCTTTCACTCGTTGCAATTACCCTTCCTTGCTTTTTTTTAGCATTTAAAATACACCAAACGTTCCCAGTTTGTTAATACAGCTGTGTTTTAAAATGGTATGGATGAGGCATATTAAATACTAATTTTAAAAATAGCCCCCACCCCTCCCTTCTGTTGTTTGTAGGGTTTTTTGATGGTTGTATTTGCTAGTCTGGGAACATCAAATGACTTCTGACGCAAGACAAACTCCATGCAATTTCCTCCTCGTCACCAGATCTCTGCCAGTGTTTGCTTTCTAGCACAAACTCCCTGTACCTCTTGTGGATCTGTAATCTTACCTTGTTATTGAGCTTTCTTGTTGCTTTTCCTGTTTTCACTATTCTGAACTTGAAGGGAACGTGGCCTTTTCCTAGGGAGCCACTCCAGGTTACCCATCTGTTTCTAATAAGGGGACCCAGATTGTAGTGGCAGGATGTCATATACTAGAAGCTTCCTTCCTTCATTCCTTTATTTATTTTTACAGTAATCTTTGGGAAGGAACGGTAGCTGTGGTAGCCCTTCAATATTAATGAATTGTTATTTTGTTAATAGAGAATTTGTCAGGTATTGCTTACCTTGCCAGGTATTGTGACCCAATGTTCTTATAGAAGGTGCACCTCAATGTTAATTTAAAAACTGTTGCTTTATTGCTTTGTTTTTTGTTTTTTTTTTGAGCAAGTTTGAGTATATTGTCATAGGAGTGGAGTCCAGCCTGTCATGTAGTATCATGCTTGAATTGTAGACATCTGCATCTCTTCTAAGGAGAGCAGCAGAGCCGTTTTTGATAGTACATAATTATAAAATATAACTGTAATCAGTTTATCAGCTTTTAAATATAAAGGAAGATGAAAAAGAAAAGCAATTTGCTTCTGTGTCTTTTTCTGTGTGATAACTTTTCATGTCTTAGGAATTTTTCAGAAAAGCAGATTGAAGGACAAATTCCAAAAGTGTCTATCTTTTGCCCTTGTTGTGGATCTTCACTTGGCCTCTCCAGTATGTTGAGTTTTATGGATGCGTGGCAGCTCATAAGCATTCAGTTTAATGCATCTGGTGTTAGGGTCTAATCAGAAGGGTAATGAAAGAAAAGATGGAGACAGACTTCCCACATCTGTGTTTGTTACTTGGCCCATAGCTCAGAGATCCAAATGGTGGATCTACTATCAGTAGCAGTGATACCAAAGGAAGTTTGGGAATGATATACTATGGAAACTGACATCTTTGTTGCATAATTTGTCTTGCATGGGGTGTTTCAGACCTCTGTTTTCTTTATGTGGTAGTTAGAGTTCACATGAAACCCCAGGCATTATCAAATGATGTCAATATGCAGACATGAAATAATTGTATGTTTCCTTCAAGTCAGTGGAGAGAGCATCACTTAAAAGATTCCAAGAAGTATCAACATAAATGAAAAGCAATATATTGGGGCTGAACCAGGTCCATGTAGAAGTCATACCGGCAGAAAGATGCAACCTTTGCTAGAAGTTAGTACTTAAAATTTATTTTACTTTGTTAAAAATGATAAACAGCTGAAGATCTTCTTCAATCTGGGTAAAAGCTTTTAAAAATGCTTTTTTTTATTGACCAGAAGTCTGTACTGTTATTCTGACAGATACAGATTTTACTTTTGGGACTTGCATGCTTGTTTACTCAACAGTATACCTGGAAAATACCCAGGGCTTAAAATAATGCTGCCTGGTGCAGAACATGGCAACTCAAGGCTGAAATGAAAGCGTACACTTGTTCTCCATAACATATTGAAACTGGCTCCAGATCACGGTACTAAATTTCAAAGTTTTGCATGTGCTGACTGGGCTACCTAGGGGACTGCTTCTCCTTTAGTGCTGAAGATCTTTCACAACGGCTGTCCTCTTCAGAAACAGGGGAGCTATTAAAAGTAACAGCTGCAAAATTTGGAAAGAAATAGTCAAATTTGCAGATAGCAGAAAGTAATTTATAGGTATGAACTCTAACTTACACATCCTAACAGAGGACAAATGAGTCAAGTTAGTGTAAAGCGATATATTTTATGACCATTTTATATCATTTCTGATTGTGGCCTAGATTTTTCCTGATGATCAGCCCACAGAAACTTTCTTCCAAGGGAAATGAGTGACCTCAGATCTTACGGCTTTCTGAATCACCTGTAAACTTGCTCAACACAGAAAATAAATCCAGGATGAATGGAGGAATGTGTGATTTGCGCTGACTGCTTTATTTTGTATGGATATACCACTGTTACATGTGGCCATAAATACTTGAAAAGAGAGATTATTTTCACGTAGAGTACTCTGCCAGAGGGGAACTCTGATTTTACTAAGTTGGCACATGTCTTCAGGGTCTAAAGTAGTTGCCTGCCTTGCTTTTGCCTAAGGCCTTTGTTCAAAATTGATTCAGAAATGAGAACAATACAAATACCTTCTGATGCCCTCTCCCTTCCTGTGCCTTCAGAGTGTATTGGTATCTGATGGAAATTTTTGCTCCTTAGAGCAGGGACTGTCAGCACATGGACAGTTCTCACTGATAAAGGCACATTGCATAGTGTTTCTTTTCCAAATTGGACAGTGCTGTCTTTTGGCCATAATTTGTTGGTGGAGGTGTATTATATGGAACGCTGTAATGACTACAGTAATTGTTAGGTCATACATTTCAACTGTAGTTCAAAGAAATGCTTTTCTGTGAAGTTCTAGGGGCATCTGGAAGGAAGAGATAGCCAGATGATGCACAGTAGAAACTTTTAGTGCAAAACCTTCAGTGATCGTGACTTCAACAAAGTTATTTGTTTAGAAGCACATGTATGTTTATGTAACTACACCTAACTACTGCTAGCAGTTATGGTCAGGTTTTAATTTGCAGGAAGGAAATATATTAAAAAGTACTGGGATGAAAAAAAGAAAAAGCAGCAGTGTGCTCCTTTGCTTTCACAAATAGTTGAGGAATAGGAGAAAACAGTACACAAAAATGATAACCCATTATTATACCTCTTGTGTTTATTTGCTTCAACTGTTTTTATCATGCTATTTTGAATTTCAGAGTTTTATTATCTTTTTACTTCTCCATTTTCATGAACGTTGATGCCTTTTCAGTAACTATTAATGATAATGCCCATTTCATTTCTTGCTTTCTGTGGAGTAAAATAATACAGACATCTTGAATAACAAGATACAAGTGTAAAGGAACATAAACATGATAAAGAGTTTCTGACAAGACTCTGAGTGACAACTGAAGGGAAAATAAAGATTTTCTTTTATATATCTTTAGAAGTATTTATCTCTACAGTTACACTAGAAGGTTTAAAAAAAAAGATTGTTTTCCATGGGAAAATGGGGTGTCTTTGGTAGAATGCTGTCAGGCAGTTGATTTTTGCCTACTGTTTCTTTGACCCTTCTTTCAGTCTCATTGTGCCCCTGTATCTCAGTAAATCAAGTTGCATGTGCACTCAACAATTTCTGTTCAAGATGGAAAAAGGGGAGTAGTAGATGAGAAAAGTGAACTTTACTGGTAGAAATAACACATCTTCCAAACAACACTTCAGTAATTTCTGAGTGAGAAATAAGAACTTAGAGTTGAGACAGGTCCATGACACTGCAAAATGTTTCAAAAATGTTCTTAGTTTGTTATTCTCCTTACTTAAGTAAGCATAACACCATTGACTGACTTAATTCCTGATACTAGAACATAATTCTTTAATCATAGTAACTGCTTAACTTGCATATACGCATAGATTAGGGTTCCTTAGGTAATGAAATGAGACAGTTGCATAATTTTGTTCAAATCTATTGTTATCATCCCTTTCAAAACTGTTGGTGTTTCTCGAATAGGAAATACAATAGAGCATCTTGACCACAAGATTTTCAGGGTAGACCTGCTTGCTCTCGTCCATCTGTCATATTGGGGCTAGGTGCTGTTAAAAGTTTCACAGTACATTGATCTTTTACATGGTATGTGGTGCATTACCTAGACATGGCACAATTAATGTGAGGCTTCCAGCTAGGTATCTTTGCTTTTCTTGGTAAACTTAAACTGTCACTGCCTGTTCTGAGTGTGGTTTTTTTTCATATCTCATTTTCTGTGTGAGAATAAGTTAAAAACTGTCTTCTGTATGACAAAATCATTTAGGCATCTCTATTAAACCTCTAATATATGAGTAATGGTATTTGGAGAAGATGATGTGGGTAAGATAGATTTGAGGCAATGCTTTTGAATTAGAGTAAGTCATCGTTATCACAAATACTAATTTTCTGCTGGGGAGCAGTATCATATCCTGAAAACTTATTTTCTAGGTTTACAGAGAACTTGATCGTACCAGTTCTGAAGTCATTTTTAGCTAAACAAATAGAAAAAGATTGGTTTACAAATACGTGTTTTAATATTAAATGAGTTGTTGGGTACCTGCTATCAATTCTTCCCATATTCCTGTGAACTTAGGGAAGTATCACCTTACTCGTAACAAAAACAGTGTTTTGAGATTGTAGTTCAAATAAAAATCTATAACCGTTAAAGCCCCATGCCAAAGTAGGAGCTATGTTGATCAGATATGAATTGAATTTAACGATTGCAGTTTTTCATGAAAGAAGTAATGAGTCCTCATCAGCAAATAGCTTCTTCTAGCAATATAATTTAAGATGAGTGTCAGGGCAAACCTTTTCAGTCTGGGGGCTTTTTTGTTTTTGTTTTTTTTCTCCTTAACTAAGAGTTGAACTAGCATGGTGATGAAACTGAACTGCGGGATAGATGAGTATTTAAATAGATAATTCAGAAAATGAACCAGAATGTAAAATTTAACATATCATCTAATAGCAATGAAATATGAAGCTAAATTTATTTCAAAAGCCCTTTAAGGCATTTTTAGGTAGCTTTTTATATATCTTGTTAATTTAGGCATTACAAGAATGTAATTTTGAAGTTGGCAACTAGGAACTGGCAAGCATGGGGTTTGGGTTGTTAGAGATAACTGCTCTCCTATTACTTCTCTGTCTTGCATTGCTCAGAGTTTTCTGTCACTGTAAAACATAGTACTTTCCAACATGGGTGTAAGAATCATAAATGTATTCTGAGTTTGAACTACATTGTGTTGATATTTACTAGAGAAAGACTGTTATCTCTGTGGATTTGAGGAAGAAAATACAGAGGAGAAGCTTTTCATTTTATGCTGTCATAAAATGAAGCTTCCCTTGTATTTTGTGACTGTTCCCACTCTCAGCTATGTCTTTGTCAGCAAATACTCTTCCCTTCCTATAAAACTCCTAAAGATTTCAACAGATTGCCGTTACCAACCGAGTCAGATATGACAGGGAAACAAAGAAACTTGTCTGAGGATAAGCAAGAGTCAATATTAGGAATACTGAAGTGGTCCATGCAGTCTGGGGTATGGAAAACCCATATTCAGAGTGTGCTTTGGTGCTTTTCCACACCCTTGTTAGGTGATATGCTGCAAAACTCTCAGGTGTGTTTGGGTCCTTCTCTCTAATGAGAAAGTGCATCTTCATCACAAGCAATCTTCCCTGACAATCTTCCCTGACAAAAGTCGTGTCAAAAAGGATCCCTTTCTGCGCTATGCCTTGGTTCTAGGGAAAAAGTACTTTTAAAATAAGAAATCTTAAGTGGAAGATGAATGTAGCAGATAAGGAATTTCATTTATGATCCACTTCTCTAATAGGAAAGTGAGTGTGAAGATATGTTTCCTTAACGATGGCGAAAAATATATAATGAATATTGTCATTTTGTGGAACTGATAACGTACAGTGGCAACTGAATGCCAAAAACCTGTGTGGACTCCAAGATTGAGGTGCATAGTGAAGTATGATACAGTGCTCTAAGTGGAAACATCTAATTAGTACTGCAGTTTAGTGAAAACCCAGTAGAGAGACCCTGTAAGCAAGGGGATATCGAAACTTCACTTTGATTTACTTAGTATTGTTGTCCATCAGTTAGAAAATCAAACTTTTTGTAATGTTTATTTCTTTCCAGTATGTGAACAAGTCTTTAATGGAATGAATAAAGGTCTAAAGCAGCATTATCTATAATTATTTGTTCAAGTTTTGTTTATGCTTAATTCAGGTTAGTTATATTTAATTCAGATTAATTCAAACTTGTTTGCAAATCTCAAAACTAGTTTGCTGTATTCTTGTTGTTAGAAATAGTAAAAGTTGCATTACAATCTTTTTGCATGTTTTTTATCAAAAGAAACTACTAAAGCATCTGCATATATGCTGCTTAGTTCTTGATATTTTATGCATGGTTTATACTATTAAAAAACAAACAACAAATGAAGCCATTTATAATAATTCATTCATGTTTTGTAGAAGTATGCAGAGTGAAGCCTGATAAAAGGGATGGGCTTTTGTATTGTATTCTCACGTTTCATCATGCTTTTTTGAACTTGCATGCTGCTGCAACTTTCTTAATTAAAAATAGTGTGTTTCAGTTCTTGAGAGAACTCAGATCTTGCTGGTGTTCTACATTTCATGCGTAGTAGGTCATAAGTGTAATAACTAAATATGCTATAAGGGATTATTAAAATTACTGTTCTGAGATGAAACTTGAAATTATCTGCTAGATTTCTTATTATAATGTAGTTCAAATAATGTATACAAAAAATCTGTGAAGATGTTAAAATTGTAGATCACTTCCAACCTTTAAAGTAATTCCCATCTGGTTGTGTATTCCATTGCAATTAGAAAAAGGCCATAACAATATTTAGTTTTATTTAAGACGTAGAATAAGAGGTCTGATTTTTCAGAAGTGCTGTGTATCAGCAACTCTGAAGTATTTTAAATTCTAGCCAGAAGCATAATGTAATTGATATTTATATTGTGTACAGCAGCATTCTCAGTACTGTCATTTTGCTTGTAATTTTCTCTTTGCTTGTAAAATTGTCTTTTATTTATTATTTGCATTTTATTCTTAATCAGTTTTGCTAATGTAGTAAAAACATTGAAATGTTATTGTATGATTAGCAATTTTCCACCATATTAATCCAACATTACATTATACTGTTTGGTGACGATAATGGTTTCTAACATGGTAATGAGAGAGAGTTATTAACATGTCCTGATACTTAATAGTTTCTAAATTGCAAGATGGAGAAGTATTATAAGTTACTGTAACCAGCTGCATTATTGGCAAGAATTGCAAAGTAGTAGGATCTAGGCCACAAAATAGCATAAGGATATATTTGGAATGGAACAGTCTCCATCACCTTGAACCTGTTGGTTTTTTTTATTTTTTTATTTTTTATTTTCAGGAATCATGTAATTGTCTGTAGGATATTTTTCCATATATTAAACTCAGTGTGAGTATTGACAAATGGGAGAAGACTCTCAGATTTAATGCATGTCTAACAGTGTGCATTAAATGTCTACGCAGTGTACTTTTTATTAGGAAGGCAAAAAGTCTTTGGTATCCAGGTTGCCATACCATAATATACTAAAATAGCCACTGTACAAACTACAAACTGTATGTTAACAGAAATACAGATTTTGCTTTAATGATTCACTTCATGTAGTAGATGATATGTATAGTAGATGATATTATCAAACTCCATATATTTAGGGGACTCTCAGATCCAGTAAAATCCTAGTAGTATTGGCAGTGCTTTGAAAGAACTTTGAATTGGAACTTCTGGCCTTCTTGAAGATGGGATGTTGTAGGGATTGATTTGTGTGTGCACGTATATATATAAATGTTACAAATTGTTTTTTGAAGATTTTTTAATTGTCATATGCAAATTACTGAGGTTGCTTTGTTTCTATTTAAACGATTTAACATTTTGCAAAAATAATTTCCAAATTCATTTAAAAAGTTTTAAAGATAACATGAGAAATTCATTGGGGCAGAGTAGAAAAAGGAGGAAAATTGTAGTCAGTGAGAGAAACAAGTGCTTTTTCAAATCCAGAAGTATTATAACCATATATAAGATAATGACACAACGTGTACTGGAGAGTATGTTGACAGAAAAGCTTATTTCCACAGCTGGACATCAAGCTTTAGATGGAAAGACACTGTAGAGGTAGAAAATATATAGTCCTCTCGATGGTATTACTATGAATAATCCAGCCAGCACAATGAAATGCTACTCTTTTCAGCTGACTGAAGCCAAATGTGACATGACTTCTAGAAATTAAACTAAATTTCATAAGAAGTCCTTCCAATAGAGTGGTTTTGGTACTGGAGCAGCAGCAAAATCACATTATATATCCATCCATACATTGAAGTATTTTTTAATATTAATTTTATATACATATTTTCAGTATTCATAGCACTTAAGTTAGAAAAGGTTTAAATCTGAAGCTCCAAATTTATTACTGATAGGAATCAGACAACATAAGGATAAAAGTTTATTTTTAAGCGAAAATTGTAAGTAAGGAAATAACAAAATAATCTGTTTACTAGTGATAAAGGTGGTATTTGAATCTCAGAAAGCATTGTGCATTCCCCAATGCCCCAGGAGCTTACCTGGAACACACAAAGGCTCTCCAGCTGCCACTTAGTCCTGTGAGAGTTCTTCTGGGAGTGATACAACTGGAGAAATCTTCAAGTTGATCTTAACTTTGCGGGAAGATGTTTATATTCCTGCTTTTCTCCACTGTCTTGAAATCTTATTAAACTGTGCTTATTTCTAGCTGCGTAATCTCACAGTGTAATATAATTAGTTGGTACTGGGCTCTTCCATTGTGTGTTCACAATCAGTGTTTCTAGCATTGCTGTATTTAAGTCTTCATAATAAAATAATTTTTGCTTCTGTTATTCTGCCTTTGAATTTGAAATATTGCTTTCAGAAATACCTTAGGTGAAAAAAGATCAATGAATGTATGTATCACTGTCAGCCTTAGTTCCTCTGCCTTAGGTGTAAATTGTCCAGCAGGAAATGCACGGAGTTATCCTCATATTCTTTTCAAATCAACAGTTTGGTTTACGAGGTAGTGTTAATGACATATTAAAGAAATTTCCTCTAAAGGTTCCACTAGAGTGACTTGCATTTTATTACCCAATAAAAACAGTGAGGCTTCTATCAGGATTCTTACAACTGAGATTCTTGCATAATATAACTGTCACTTGAAGCCACTATTTATGAACATGAGGGCAGTTCTGTAATAAGCAAAGGATGAGCTTTCACTAATTTTGCATCTGCTACAATTAAGAGAGAGATTTAGATTCACTTTATGTAACTTGTAAAACTGATTCTATGAATGAAGCTGAAACATTTAGCCTGCCTTTATTACATTTTTAAATAGCGTAAGGAAATGACATTTTCAGTGCATGTGGCTCTAAATATATACATTGTTCTCTGTGGTTAATTTAAATGCATTGCTTTGTCTCAGTGAATTGTTTCTAGTAAAAGTATTGTTCTATTCAATTATTCTGTGTAAAACTCAGTGAAAACTTGCTCAGTGAAACATTACAAATTTTCTTTTGAGAAAGAAACAGTAGCAGACTATACGAATATTGCAGATACCAACATTGCATTCTGCACTGAAATGAGGTTGTGTATTAACTGGTTTTTAATCACCAACTAGTTAAATTTCTACCATTCTACCCTTGCATTTTATAAAAACGAGAAATTGTTCGTAACTACTTCAGTCTTATTTTTTTAAAAGAGTACATTGCATTACTTTGAAGGAATTATTTCAGATCGTATTTGAAATTCTGTGGTGAAATTAGACCATCTGGAATCATAGACCAAAAAATCTGTTTTCCTCTGTAAAGCAGGACCTTCAAACCACTTCTTCCTGTAATGTCTAATTGCTATTATATGCAGTGAGTTATTGGAAAAATCTATTAAAAGTGTTCTACTTCAATTTTTCATCTAATTTTATATTATATCCAGATTTACTTCAGATGAAATGGCTTAAAGCAATAGCACCAATGGGATTTGATGCTTAGATACTGTACTGTGTTGTTGCAAAGTTGGTACTCTTAATTATAGTGACATATTTCCATAAAGCAGATTTGTTCCTGCTTTTACATCTTTTTTTTGCCCATCTAAATATTTTACTTTGCATCTTATGGTGTTGAGTTCTAGTTACAAAACCAGAGAAAGAGATGAGCTGTCCATAGCAGAACAAACATGAAGGCATGCTGTAAAAACATGAGTTGCATAATCTTAGTTTCATTTTGCCCACGCTAAAGAAAAATTTGCAATAGTTTTCTTTTGGATATTAGGGGAAAATGTCAATTTGTCTTACGAAACTCTGTAAAAAATAAGGATTATATTAACTTAAATACAAGTTATACAATTGTATACATAATTTTCAACTTAGTCTTTGCATCCTTTGTCATAAGTGACAGTAGTGAAGATTTCTGGATGGTCACACAAGTGTTCTGTTTCCTTTTTGGTGGTCTGATTGTTCTTATACCCTGTTATATTGTTACGTGTGGGTGGACACCTTTTCTTAGATCTTATAGACAGGAAAGAAGGACATTCAAAAGTAGTTTTTTTTTCCTCCTTGTGTAAAAGAATAGCATTTCAGGCACATCATAATACATGGTTAAGAGTACATTATATTTGTTAATGGTCTGAAAATTTTTGATACTCTTACGTCTCTTTTGTCTTGGGGGTTACCTAAATATCAGCTTTAAATTAAATGGATTAGACAAGGAGAAGAGTAGTATATTCCTTTGCTTGCTTAATTTTTACTTTGCTTCCTTAAATTTTTTGAGTGGTTTTCCTGTCTGCTCATTATCGACTACTATTACATCAATTGTACGTCCCAAATATGGCGCTAGACATCCAGCTGTTCTGTAAAGATGCAGGGACCAATTCTAAATTTCCTTATACAGCTTTTGTTCAAATATTTCTCAAACAACGTGAATATTTCATTGTTTAGGACTACTTTGTTATATTTTTGATGGCTTTATATTTACCTATGCTTTGTTTTTTCTCTCATATCTCGCAGTATTTGATGGTTTTTGTTTTGATGTGATCATGCATTTTAATAAGCAGACCACTTCCTCAAAGTTTTCTTCCCAGTCCAGAATCTAACTGTTTGGTCTTAAGAGATCTGAATTTATCCCCTCTTACATAATTTATTAGAAAATTTCTGTTCTTTATCTTCAGATGCATTCCAGGTGCATGCTGGAATAGGGAATAGCATTGAGTTAATGACTGTCTGGTGTGGTTTTTCTCAACTGTAACACCTGCATCAAAATATTCCTAGCTTTTCTTTTTAGAGTACCTCACTTGCCTGGCTCTTGGTTTTGTTAATTTTATAATGCTGCCAGTGACAGAATATCACTAGCTGCCCTATTATGGGTTGCTTTTAAACTTTCCCGTATAGCTCTATTCTGTGAATTACTGTATGAACCATCTGAGAACGGTTCCCTGAGAGAACCGTACTAAATTTGTCTTTTGACAAAGACTCTTTCTGTTTCCCACTTCATGTCATTTATTTCCGATTGCAATATAAAAAAATCAGAAGAGAAACATTTGTGTTGTACTCTACACAGTTGGTGGTCATTTGTCATTATCTGTATTGATCTCCTCGGTTACATTGAATAGCTTTCAGTCTGTTCTACCACAACCAGAAGCTGAACAAAATGCACGATGTAACTATGTTCATTTGTCCTGAGATGAAAAATAATTTCATACTCTAAGCAGTGAACCACATCAATTATAGAATTCTTATCTTTTCTCTAAGTGTTCTGTATTAATAAAAGGAATATCAAATCTGATAGCTCTAATAGTCAATTGCCACCTTTTAAATTACAGGTATGTAATCGTTCCTTTGAACAAATCTATACAGCCATCAGAACAATAGCAGTACGTGAATTACAGCTTTTGCAGGAAATCAAACAGGGAGTATGCAAGTCTCTGTTGTTTCTTTCTGTATTCATCTTTGCAATAACAATGCCTCTGCTCATTTTCACAAACCTTAATTGTCATTCAGAGTATCCCATTTGAGTTCAATTATACGCTCTTAAGGGGAAGGAACCCTGTTAATGTTTATCTGTAAAGCACTGTGTTCATTTATAGCACTCCGTAAGTAGTGATCAATTTTCTTTTATACTATGCATTCTGGTTTGCACTAAATCCATTTTAGCAGGCAGTAATTTTTCAACACCAATTTTTCTGTGTGTGTGTGTTATTGGTAATTCAGTGGAAAAAAAGTGACATAGGCATGCAGTTTTTTACTTATTTTTTATCAATTTTGTTTCTTAACTAACATTTTCAAAAGCAGTAAAATTACATATTATTTGAGAGTATTGCATTCAGGTCAGGGTAGTTCTTATTTGTTCAATTTTTCAAAAATGTTTTTCAAGTCCAAGTTTAAAAAAAAGAAAAGGTATACCAGTTTCTGCATACAGGGAAACTGTCTTAATTTCTGCCTTCCAGGAGGTGTATTATACATCAAAGGGATTGAAAGCATTAAATTTAATGTCTTCATTTTGTTTTTAAGTACTTCTGGTTTTAATATTAGAACTGCAAAGAATGGGTGGTAGGAAGGAGCTTATTCATCTACTTGCAGTGGAGAAGGAACTGAAGTGAGCCAAGGATCATAGGTCTCTGTAAACTTGGCACTGAACTTTAAGGTGTGAAAAGTTGTGGGCCCACAGGGCCATTCGAAGAAATGTTATGGTTTTATCACTGTGTGTTTCTCAGAACAGGAACTAACTACAAAGATTCCTAAAGAAGACATTGTTTTTCCAGTATTATCTCTGTTTAATTTAAAACACAGTTTTATCGGTCTCGCTAATTTCAGTTCTTTGCCTAAGTGAAAAGGAGTTTATGCTGCATTGTAGCAAGATTGATTTGGGATTTTTTTTATGTTGTTGTTGTTTTTAAATTTTTACAAAGAATATTACCCATATATTTTGGAGATGTAATGTACATCTTCTGACCAAGTGGCAGAATGATTGCTATAATTTACAGGAGTAAGGTAGGGTTGCATACTGCAGAACTTGTCAAGCTGGATATGTTTTCTAAATTCTCCTTAAGCTGTTTGAAGTTAAAGGCTTGGGGATTCACTCTGATAGTGTTTTCTGCACACTGGGCAGCTGACAGCTAGGCAGCCTTGTGGCTGGCACCCCCCAGGCTGTGGGAGAGACCCCTCCCTCATCTTCTGCTCATTCCGGGTTCTGCTTGAAGTGACCTGCTCTTCAACAGCAAAGCTTGAAGAAACAGAACACATTTAAGTGAGAATCAAACCCCATGAACCCAGTTCTTTAAATCATATGCCCTGCTGGCAATTAGGAGATTGATGTAGCCTTGGCTGTGTTGGAGAAGAGTATTGGTTATACCAGGCATGAGAATGAGCTGTTTGTGAAAAATTTCAAGTTCTCTTCTGTTTAGATGTTTCCACAGAAACACTCAGAGCACTGAGCACCTTGCCTTCACAGTAGACATTCAGCATGCTGTCCTACATCAATTTCAGTAGAAGTTGGAGTTATCTAGTAGGGTCGAATGTGAAGGCTGGTATATTTAATACCTGACTTCAGTGATTCAGATATGCAGACTTGAAAAATTTGATGAATCTTGATTTACACTGAAGAATCACTGAGAGAAACTATTTCTATTGAAAAACAACATTCTTATGTTGCTTCTTTCTTTTAAGAATTGAAAATGTGGCTACAAGGAATTATTACAGAGATGAAAGATGGCTAGACACATGAAAGGATATTTTCTAAATGTTAGTTGTCAAAAAAAAAGAAGTTTCTGGTGTTATCAGTTCAAGTGAAATATAGTTGTCCTATGGCTTCTCAGCAGTTAAATATAGCTCTTTTTCCCCACGGTCTTTTGTTTTTCTTTTTCTTGATTTGTAATGGATTTTGTCTCGTATCTATTACATGTTGGCTTTTTTTGACATATTTCCATGCAGAAAGTTATCTGTTTGAGTATTTAGTGGAAGTACTGTGTAGATTTAGCAAGAATAAATAACGCCTCATCTATAATGAGAATATCCATTTATTCTTCTTTGAAACATTACGTTATGGGAGGTACTTCAGCATTATTTAAAAGTGTTTTATCAAAGTTTAAAATTCAGGTGCAATAGGCATGGACATACTATGGCAGGCATTTCAGAGATGAATTAGTTACTTGTATATTAAAGATCAGATATAAGTGAATCCATAAGGGGTATGAAGATTGGGAAGGAGGATTTTAGTGTATCTTGTTTTAATTTTGTAATTTCAGGAGATAGTAAATGCTTGCTGGGAGGGCACAGTAATGAAGTAGTAAATTTTAATTCTTAACTTTGTAGTGCCTTCATGAATATTTATTTTACCTTGGTCCATTTATACTGCCTGAAGTAGGGTAACTTCTATAAGCCAGCAAATAGCATTTGTTATATGCAAACAAAAATGACATTCTTAAGTGAGGTGTAAGTACATCCTGCCATTTCAAAATAATAGTGCAATTTTGTAAACATGAGGTGTCCAAACAATACACAAGACAGTAAATCTACTACCAAAGGAGAAGACGGTAACTCCACAAAGTACTGTATTTGAATGCATCTCGGTAGAAAACAGTTTTAAACTGCTGTACATTGATATTTGTTTTCTTGTACATGAAACATGTTTTATAATGATTAGCAATAACTACTCCATGCAATAAATTATTTTATATAGTCTTGATCAGTTACACACTTGATTGATAACTTGATGATCTGCTAGAACTTTAAAATATATATATATCCATCCTCATCTTAATTGATATAGTTCTGAGTTTTTATTAAGTATTTATTGAATTTTTGTTTTGCCACGTGTACTATTGCTTGAAATCAGTTGCTCAGAAGTTATGTGAAATGCTAGGGTTAGTAGGGCACTGAAGCTGATTTGGGGAAAAGTCAGTAAAACAGAAGCTAGACCTCTTGCATGCAGTGATCTCAAGAATCAGAGGTGAAGAAGGAGGGGTAGACTTAGCTTGCTCTGAATGTTTCAACATTTGGGGGTTTAGATTTGAAGTATAATCTTTTAGACTTATTGTTTCAGGGTCTTATATTTAATTGCACAAGTCCATAACACATGGAAACATTTAGAAAATCCTAATGAAATTTTTGATAGCTATTTTTTTGCTTTTTGTTCTTTTGTTGTTGTTTGTGTGTGTATGGCTGTGGTTTTTGTGGTAGTCGTGGATGTTGTTTTCATTTCAGCTCAATAGACGTCGTAAAGATTTTCACTTTTTCTAAAAGTATGTTAGTTAAATAAGTTAATACCTTTCTAAGGTAAGAAAATTAAGGGCTAAGGTACTCCAGTGGCCACACTCACAGGTATTTAAATGTTACAAGTACTTGCAAGTCCTTTGGCCTCCAGGGGCTTTATAAGTGGTCAGAATGAGATCCTCTCATTCTCTGAACATCAGAGATGTTGCATGAGACAGACTGTGCACAGTTTGCATTTTGTCTTGGAAATATTCATTAGTTAAAAATTTCTGGTTAATTTCACTTAAAGAAATAGAACTTAGCATGCTATTTAAATGAAAACTTGCCAGAAGATGAGACTTAATTTAATATAGGCGGGACAGGATTCTCTAGTAGGGGCTGCTGAAAGGTGGTTATGCATCTGTGGAGACTGCAGTAATGTTTGGTTGGGCACATATTCAGGTATAGTCCATGGTGTACAATCTTTGTCAGCCTTTGTTTTATTATTCTAGACAAAGCTGAACTATTTTAGGATCCCTTTACAAAATACTCTCCTCGTTCTCATAACCTTACTGTTCAGATCAATTTTCGTCTGTTCTGTGGACAGGTGACCAGACTGCAAAAGGTATTCTAGTTGTAGTCATATAAAGGATTTTTACAGTGGACTTAATGTTCGCCTACATTTATTGGGCTTTGAATATGTGACCTTGTACTTGAAGCTAAGGCATTTAATACCGTTTCTATTTTCACAGTTGAGTAGTTCTCAAAGTCATTCAGTATCCTCTGTAAGGTTTTCTGCTTTTCTTTTTTATTGGGCTCCCTTGTAAGCAGATCTCAATAGCCCTGTTCTAAGGTGTTTATCATTAGAGTTTTGTTAAATTTGTCCCAGGGCTGATTCTGGAGGAGCTCCAGCATTAACTTGCTCGAAGAGTGAAGTTCCCTCTGTCAGCAAACCCCTTGCTAGGCACCACTGCCTGGTACTTTCCTGGGATTCTCATACTACCGATTTCCGTTTCTGCAGCTTCATTAATAGTTCCCTCAAAAGCATTAAATAAAATCGTTCAAGTCTATTAAGTCTATTAAGTTTTCAAGAAAAATGTCAGATTTCCCTGGTGTAATCTCCCCTTAGGAAGTTTGGGTGGCATTTTTCCCCACTTTCCTTTTACTTCTGTATGTTTAATAGAACAGTGCCTGTAATCTTCCGTGATGTTGAGGTCACATTACACATCTTCAGTTATCTCTATCATATTTTTCTTAAGTGTAAGAATGGTTTCTTGCTCTCCATGTTTGCAGTATATGGTGTTTCAGTACTTAGTCTGTTGTATCCTGTTATTTTTTATAGATGGCAATTAATACTTGTGTGCAAAAATCCTACCTCTTTGAAGCAGACACTTTCTGTAAGAAATGGTTCTTGAGGAACTTGATCATGTTTTCAATAGCTGTGTTTGCTTCTTTGTGAATATTTGCCATGTCCTTAATTCATCATTATCTAAATTTGTAGTAGTTTGTATTAAATGAGAGAGTGATTGTTTTCCCTAATAGAATTCTGCTATTTTGAGTTTTGGATCTGGAACATATTTTTTATTCTTCTTGTTATTAATCTGTTTTAGGAGCAAACACTTCAGAGTGATAGCTTAGCATGAAGATAAAAAGTTAGCGTGGTATAAAGTCTTTACTGGTTTGCCTAGGACAAATTTTAAGAAAAATCCAAAAGTAAAAGAAATGTTCTCAGGAAATCTTCCAACTTCTCAGGGTTTGGGATGGTAGTCAAGAAGCTTGGCGGCGCAGGTGAAAGTGGTTTTATTTTAGAACGCTGATTATAGGGCAGCCTCCAAAATTGTGTGCCATTGTACCCACAATACTTGGAATGCTGTGCTGTTGGCGCTGGCAAGAGATGGGCATGTGAGAACGTGCAGCTGAGGTCAGAGTAAGGTAGGATGAGTGATGGGGAGCTGTTAACTTCTCCCTCTGCATCACAGAGGTCTGCACACCAGGACCCTCTGGTTGTCCTCCCTTAGCTAACTTCTTCCATAAAGATGAGTAATGGTTAGAGCAAGTGTACCCTTCAAAGCCTTCCAGAGATGCCAAATTTCATCCTTCCCTGTAAACTCACTATGCTTTTTCCTTCTCCGAGAGGCAGCCTGGCCATTTTTTCAAATGAGAAGGGGGATCGACTCATTTCCTGAGGCGTGCCTGACAAGGAGCAAGGCAGCCTCCTGTTTCCTTTGGTAACTTGTCTTTGAATACAAATATTATTTTGTCAATTCGTACCTTAGTAAACAAACGTGGTATAAACACTTAAGTAGAATAAATATACGTAGCTCATGATTACTCTCCTGCCTGGTCCCAATCAAGAGCTAATTAAGCACACTGGGATGATAGTGCTTTTGTGGATAGTGGATCCCTGGCCTCTTGCTTCCTCACAGGAAGGTATTGAGAATGAAATACATGAAACGAACTATGTCTTGCGCTGGGAATTTTAGTTTGTTTACTCATTTACTTCACCATTTATGATTTTGTGCTTTTTTTTTGTATTGTGAATTAGACAAAAACACTGCAGACAGTATCTCTGAATGTTCATTCGTGTTGTATCTTCCACAAAGAAAGATTTAAGGAGTCAGTGTTTTGTGAACTTTCTGACAGTATATTAATCTAGAGGTTTTTAAACAAAAAAAACATAAAAAATAGTATATGTGTTTATTAACAGAAAATAAACTCTTATTTAACATACTTAACTGAATGCAATAAATACTGTTTGAAAGTTGTTATTTGTATCATATATATTTATATTATCCTAGTCTCTTAAACGAGTTATATTGGACTAACTTAACCTTTTTTGGTTAAATTATATATTCTGAAACCAATATTTTAAAATAATTACTGTAATAGTTTAAGAACAGTGTAATCTGTTAAATGTTGAAGATAAAAAGATTATCATACTGGGTAAAAAAAAGATGTAAATATTGCTCATCTGAAAAAGTTGTTTCCATTTTACACTGAATACAGTAGAAGAATTGCTAGAACCAACAGTAAAAGTAAGCTAGAAACTTCAAGTTTTATTGGTCTTTGTAACTTAGGGTCTTTCTTTCAGGGCATTTTATAAAATGTTGATTTCCATGCCTTTTTAGTATATTGTCAACTGTAATTGTTAATTGTTTCCTAATGTAGAATGTTTTATTTAAAATTGGATTCTTATCCTACTATAGTATCCACAAAACAACGCAATCAGTCAGATGTTCACACCCAAGTCAATTGGATGTTCATTTTTTCAACTGGGTGCTTTCAACTGCATCACTATCCAATGGCAATAAAAAGTATATAAAAGTAAAAATATTACTGATTATGTATCATGGCCAACTGCAGATCTGGATTGGTTCACATTATTGTTATAGTTCTCTGCAGTATTGCAGTTATAGTAATAGTATATTTTATTTTGATCTTTCTAATGAATCATAGAACACCTTTTAGAAAATCCAGTGCTGGAATACTTCCATCTAGATGTCTTTGCCAAATGTAGTATTATTATTATAAAGTAGGTGTAACTTCCTTTGCCAATCATATTAGGTATGATAGCAGAATGGAATGCCAAGTACTGGCAGCTGTTTTCGCTTTTTTTCACAATCTTTGATATCCCTTGCTTAGTCATTAGTACTTCCACAAACATTTAGCAGGTTAATGTATCAGGTACATATCAGCTATAAACATATTTCTGGCAGTCTTTCAAAGAAACTTTTCTTTTGTAGCTGAAAGAATTCAGTCTTCTATTCAGTGTTTTAAAAATAACTTGGGTTTAGATTATACAAATTGTAGCTGTAAAATTGAACATAGGTATCACAGCATTTATGAAGTATTTAAGAATATATTAGGTTTAATTTATTGTGAAAATTAAAAAAAAAAGAAATCATTCAATTCACAATTTTTCACACTTCTCTATAATTTTGCCTAATATTCTAGATGAATAAATAATAAATTCACAAAAAGCCAGCAATCAAAGAGGATAATTTAGAGATAAACTTACTGTATTAGCCAAGACAAATTCAGTGTCAAACTTACGAATTTAATCATTTTTGTGTAAGGAATATTTTATCTTGGTCTACTTGATATTCTTTTCATTGTGTCCTCATTCTCCCCTTCATTCTTCCACCTCTTCTCTAAGAAGACTTTCTTATTCTACTTGTCCATTGCACTGCTGATTTGTTTCTCACTGCTGCAGTTTCACCCTCCTGGAGCTTTTCCCCCATTTTATGATTTTTTTCCTTCTCTTGAAAGTTTGAATGCCTTCATGAGTACAGCTGTCATTTGAAGAAAAAAAAAAAGCAGGGGGGTTCGGGTGGTTAGACTGGCTTCAATTGTATTTGTGTGGGTTTTTTTTGTATTTTTTTAACCATATAACACTACTATATATGTGGAAGTCTGAAGGTAACTGCAGCGCCTGTTCGTGTGTATGTATATGTTTTTCTGAGTGGTCCATATATCAGACCATATATCCATATATATCCATATGTCTTTGGAAAATGTCATTTCATCTTCCAAATATATGGTGTAATTCCATCCTTCCTGAGCCTTGTGGCAGGCATTGTGCTGGGTACTGTGTTCTGAACACAGATAATACTGGTTGCATGTGTAGTATTAATTGCTTATTGCAGCTGAATATTATTTTGGCTAATTTTGAGTAAGCAGATTCTTTTTTTTTTTCTTTTTGGCATGATGTTTATAGTATAGTCAAGAAATATTTAAGTATGGTTTATCATCTGCCATATTTTTTTGAACCACATTTTAGGCTTTCACTGGAGTTCAGTATAAAACGTACAAAAAGAAAATTGCTTCATAATTGTCTGTAAGAGCTAGCCTCCTTTTATTTCAGTTTCTTAGAGTATACTGGAGACAATGATTTTATGTTTTCTGATGGAAGCAGCAAGGTTTTATATGCATAACTGGAACAATTTATTGATTGACTGAACAAATTTTCCCCATGTACTAGTAACAATAGCTTGGTTTTCTTCTTGGTACATTCAGTTCAAGGACACCTTGTCTTGGAGTAATAGGTTGTTGAAGGGATAACAATTCGTGATTATTTTCTAAGGTGCTATAGGATTTTTTTTGATTTTTTTTTATTTTTTTCCCTCCCAGACAGAAAAAAAAAATACTGGGGAAATCAGCTAAGTGAACATCTTCCACTGCTGACATGCTTCTAAGTGAGCAAATAGGACTCTACTGCTGTAATGTTTGTTATACAATAGCTGTTTATTACAATAAAGAAGGTAGATCTTGAGATGTACTTAAGCTGTTTAAGTGGTGAAATAAAAAGTCAAATAATTTCATAACGCTCAGTTGTGCGTAGTATAGTTATAATTGCTTCTGTATTTTTAAAGTAGTTTATATCTTACCAAAACACCAGGTTTTTCTGTTAACAGTAGATGTGTAGGGTTAAATTTTGAATTCTATAGATCTACTGATTTGTACATACTTGATTAAAGTCATTAATACTCTCTAAGTGCAATTCATCATTGCACATTGCCACTTATCAGAAATCATTGCTGTGCTGCAGAGTACTCTGAATTTTCTCTTCTCTTTTTTTTGTTCCTTCTCTATATACAGGAATGTAATCTGCTGATCCTAACCTTGGTATGAACAAACTGGCAGTGGTGCGGACTGACAGTCTAATAACGATTCAAGAGGGTTTGGGTTTTTCTTTTAAGGGAGTCTAAAGTATTTGAGGAGTAGTCTTAGACTTCGGTATTAAAGCATTGCAAGATTGTTTGTTTGTTTGTTTTTTTAGTTTAATTTTGCAACACCTGGAGTTTGCTGTGTGAGATCTCTGGTAAGGTTACGGTTCAAAGGAATTTTGTGGCTTCCTACTTTCCTATCTTCTGAATGTGCAGCCTACAGAACTGTAGGGTGGTTGTCTTTTTAAAACCTCTCTCTGAAACAGGCCAAGGTATCTGTTTTCTTGTGTTTTTACCTCTCTCTTTTTTTTTCTTTATTTTTAAACTGCTATCTTTTGTTGAGACTTGAGCGATTGTTAAGACGTATAATGGATTAGCGAGGAAATTAAATATGCTTCCTTGACTAAGGTATGCTACTTTCGGCTTTTAGTGGAGGAAAAATTTGGGATTTTTTTTAAAGAAACAATTAATCTACAAATCATATTTAATTGCAGGAATGACTGTAACAACATCGTTTTCCTACATTTGTTACCATAAACTTTCCAAAATGTTAAGATACTGGCTTAGACTGAGATTTTAACAAATCCAATTTTGAAAATAAAGTGTTTTTTGGCTTGTGTACAAAGAGCCCTTGAAAGTATGCTGGTGCTGGAGCTCTGCTGTAGATACAACTTAGCAAAATCACTGCTGCTGAAGGGAGAGCTTTTAGTATTGCCAAATATAGAAGGAATCCTCACAGTGAGCAATTAATTTTCCCCTTTGTAGGGGTGATCTGAGGATTTGATAAATCTGCATTTAGACACACCAAGCATGACACTAGTCGGTTCACAAAGGTTTGCGGTGAGTGAGTAATACTAGTTCCCTTGGTATCTTTCTATTGTTTTGAGCTTGGTGGAGGAATAGGAGCGCCTACTGAAGAGGTAGACTTGAAATAACTGAATTCAGATTCATTTTCTAACCTACCCTTTGAAGGAGGCTATTGCTTAGTATTTGGCTTGTGTTTGTCTGTCAGTGTTCAAGAGATCTAAAAGTAGTCATGGACTTATAAGTGGCCCATAGAAATAAAATGAGGAAAGAAAATGCTTGCATTCTATGTGGAATCTGTATTGCAAAAGTAGAGGAACTCTTCCATGAGAAAACCAGAGAGGTCTGAAAGTAAAGAATCTTCATTACCCAGTTGCATTTCATCAGTAGAAATACTAGCCTTGTGAGGCTAAATGTAAACTTGGTCAATGCTTTTCAGGTCCTCTGAGAAACTGATGACTGGGGGTTTCCTCCTCTGAAATTCCAGTGTAAAACCTAGCACATAACAGATTTCAGATTCACACAAATCTGGAGATCTTTATGCAACAGGTCAATTTGTTTTCTGGAAAAAAAATAATAAATTTGAATGATGAAAGAAAGGGTAAATAAAATTACAAAAAAAGAAGCAATGACAATCATAACTAATGCCTAGTCAGATAATGTGCTGAAGTGGCAATACACAATTCATACCTTCTGCCTAGAGAGATCCCATCCCAGAGAGGGAGGACCCATCCTGGCCATCTTCTATCATGATTCCACAGATCATTCACAGTGCAACACCTGTACATTGATATGTGGTATGGCGAAGTGTGAATATGGGATTATATGTATTAGAAATGTGACTAACTGAAAGGTGGCCTGTTGCCAGGGGTGGGCTGCTTTTAGTAGCTTTTTCTCGGTTCTGTATTAGTCTGTCTTAAAATAAGAGGAATCACATTGCTATATCAATAAGAATATTAAAAAAGAAACAAATAAAACCTGGTTTCTATAGAAAAAAACACAGACACACACACACAAAAAAAAACAACCTTGGGATAACATATCAAATCCCTACAGTATTTTCCAGTTTTTGGGTTATGTCATGTTAATAAAGGGATGAATTATTTCAGCACTGTTAAAATAATCTGCAGAAATGATTTTCATTAACACATGAACAAACTACCTTAATTTCAGTTTGCTGCTCTTAATACTAAATTGTTTTGGTTTTATGCAAGTAGCTTTTATACCTAAACTGGTGAAAAAGAAATGTAATTGTATTTTCTTAAGAGTAAAAAAAATAATGAGATTGACAATAAAATCCAACACATAGGCAGTAATTTTATAACAGTGTCTAGTATTGATCCGGGTTGTTCAGTTTCAAATTGCTTTACAGTTATTAATGAACATATTCACAGTCCACTGAGGGAACAATATATTTGTATTCTGAAGACTTAAACTTGAATTGTCATACACTATGTATAGCAACTTATCAGAATCAAGATAATAGGACCAAATTCTCTTTTAATCCATATTGGTGTAATCCCACTGATATCAGTCAGGTTCCACCAATATAAGTATGAGCAGAAAATTGGCTTTTAGGTTAAAAGAATCTGAACTACTTAAGAATTTGTTCTGGAAAATTAAGAACAAATTAATGAGTTAACCTTTTATGTAGTTACTTCTAAGCGTTTACATCAAGAGAAGTGGTGTTATGCCAATTATAACTGGTGTTTTAATATTGATAGTTGTAATTACCTGTCAGTTGATTTATTGACAGATTCTCCTCTTAATGGAGTTTAGAATCTTTTTTTTTGGTGGTGCCTCAGATATTCTAATGTCTTGGCATTTTTCATACATTCACTGCCTGAAGCATACATTCAGTGCCTGCAGCTAGTTTACTGCTTCTGTTTTAAGTATCATTTCCAAATCTTGCATGCTGTATTACAAATACAAATTTGCCTTGGATGTCATTTTATCATCTTGACAGCCTCCTAATCTACTATGTTCTTCTGCCTCTTTAGAGAATAAGTAGATGGAATTACAAGTTGTTATCCATGGGAAATCATGTAATGATGTAATTAACATTAGTAGAACAGCTAACAATAATGACAACATCCAGAAACTCCAGAAAGAATCCTTAAAATTATGTTGCAATTTTTATCTTGTTAAGAGGGAAAGTATCCCAAGAGTTCATCATTTCAATTTTTAGTTTGAAAACACTTCATTTTAGTTTTCCTTAGGTGTTAGGTTAAATACATTTATACTTTTGCAGTTCTTTATATTACGGGGTTTGTGCTGCACAGAAAAAAGATGATACGAAAGGATCAAGTAACAACAGGATAATTTTAGACCCAAATTAATTAGCACATATGCAGTTAGGGTTTCAGATGAAGTACATGCTGCCTGATACACTGGATCTTCAGGATTCAGAATTAGCATGTTCTGCAGCCAGTGCAAGCAAGATACAGGGCTGTTGGCTAGCCCAGTGCTGCTGAAAGCAGTCAGTGCCCCTGTGCAGAAAACAGCAGAGAGCGCTGAATTACATTGCTGCTTATGCTGTTTTACATCTTTAGCTTCTATAAAGCATACACAAAAATATTTCTTAAAGTAAATGGACTATTATATATGCTCAGATGGAGGTACTTTATGACAGCTTTATTATAAAGAGCAGGTAACTCTCGGTGCTCGGAATTGTCTGTGGTGGTGGGGTGACAGATTTTATAATGACTAATCAAGTCACTGTATTCGCAATGCATTGACTGAATTTGGGTGAATTTGAGTGAGATTAATTGGGTGTCCTCTATGACATATACATGCCAAGAGTGTATCACACCAAATTTTGCCTACAGCGGATGACCATTTAGTTTCTTTTCTGCACAGTTATTAGCTATGATGCTAGTAGTAACATAAAGGTCCTAGAGTGTGTTTTGAATAGCAGTTCCTTCTGGATACTTCATTGACTCTTTTGTCTCCTTTTCAGTGGTAACTATTGCACCTCTTGCCTTTCAAAACTAAATTGTGAATTGGTATTTCACGCTAGAAGTGCAATCTTCGTTAATAGTGGACATCCCAAAATACAGAAAAAGGTACATGAGAAAATCCTAAATTTGTGAATTGGGAGAACAGAAGATGAGCAAATTTTCAGTCTGTATTGTTTTTTTCACTTGTATTTAAAAGACTTCTTGCTGATCACATGATCAGAAACAATTGGAAATACATGTTGCTGAATTAGGTTTCTGTAAGGGTCACTTGTGGTTTATGACACTTGAGTGATTTGGCAGGCGGTTTATCTTATCTTTGGCAAATCTGAATGCATGAGTGAGATGCTTAGGGAGCTCTGTTCCCATTGCCTGAATATTTGGGGCTCGTGGCTGTAATGAAATCATATTTTGAAAATGAAGTTGTACTTATTTATCTATATATAAACATGGTTTGTTTTCATTACAGGAATTCCATTTACACATTTTTCCATTTTTCACAGGAAAAAAAGGCGACAATACTCCATATTCCCCTTCATAAACTATTGGTTTTTCAAGATTTGGCATTTTACTGTTACACAAACTTCAAAGCAGATGAGATATTGTTTCCTTATTTTACTTTACATTCAAGAGGTACTTTCTTAAGAGTGTTTTGTACTCGACATCAATCCTTGATATATCTTGACATATCTTAACTGTTGTAGTTTAGTAAGGTAGGCACTGTATACGTGCATTATAGGTGATAATGGGCGGTTGTGGGGGGTTTTTTGTTTGTTCATTTTTAAACATTGAAAAAATGAAGCTATACACACATACTTGCAGATATTCCTTTAGGTGAAATTAAAAATAAATTACTCTGCCAAATGAAAAGATAATATATACAGGGTCAAAATAGGCCTGGATTCGATCTCATTTGCATCTGCATAAATCGTGCACAACTCCATTGAAGTGAGTAAATTTACATCAACACAAAATTGGATTAATTGAGATCACAATCAGTTCTGTTGGGCTTTCCAGCATCTCAGAGGAAACTGGAAAAGGAGATCTTTAACTTCAAAATACAACTCATGTTGACTGTTTTTTAATACCTTTCAAAGAATATTAACTGGATCAGGATTATACAGTTATCAACAAAACATCTTCTTTGTGTTTCGTGTATTGATTTCTTTCGGTTAATTTTGATTTTAGAGTTTGAAAGAAATATTTCTATTGTGAAAAAGATAAGATTCATCAAGTCTGGTCTTGCAGTTTGTGAAACCAACAGTAGAAGACTAACTCTTCTATGAATCAAGACTAACATTCTATTAAATGTAAAATTTCCC
This sequence comes from Anser anser, assembly GCF_964211835.1. Classification (NCBI taxonomy): domain Eukaryota; kingdom Metazoa; phylum Chordata; class Aves; order Anseriformes; family Anatidae; genus Anser; species Anser anser. Next base: position 4,696,381 of record NC_139727.1, read on the forward strand.
TCACCTTCCACTCATGCCAGATGAGGTCTGGGAGTTAGCGTTGTGGCTCAGCTGATCATGGGAGATGTCAAAGCTTTTAGCTGTGACTGTATTCAGAAAAAAAAAAAAAAAAAAGAGCAATGTGAGGTCCTTTTTATTGAGTATATAGCAGTTGGTGACTATATTATCTGTTCTGTGAAAATTATTTGAACTTAGCACAGAATTTAAGCTATATGCCAAGAAATTCAGGTACTGCCAATTACTGCTTTCGGCTGTGTATAATTATATGTGATTTCTCTTGTCCATTTTGTTTAAAAATAATGAATTGTTTGGTTAAAATTTCTTGCAGGTATAGAAGTTACCATGAAGGAAGGAGTATATTAGCTCAAAAAAATAATCAACAATGTTAATGAATAATTACATTTTGCTGTTTTGCTTGCTATCTTGGGAATCAGAATAGAATATATTTACAGTTGATGACAAACAGAAGCCTCCTTTAGAAATGTTTTGTCAAAGATACTCTTTATGTCCAACCACAGCAAATCTAAAGGTGTGGGTGAAACTGGAAAGGGGAAAAGTAAGATTGTTGTGAAGTGGGCTGAATACAAAGCAGTGTTTACATGCATGAGATATAGGAAAAATAATATTGTCACCATTCAGTTATTGGTGAATGGAATAAAAGCCATTTATTTGTGTAAATGGATAATATTGACTGCAGTGGAGGAGCAGAGTGCCATCTATCCGACAGGCGGTAACTCAAAGTTCTCTGAGGTGGGCCTCAAAACTGCCACCCCGGAAGTCCTGCAGAGGAGGCCTCTGACTTCCCTCCTGCTTTTGCAGGGCGCAGGGGCTGGTGCTGGTGTTGGTGTGGGGAATCAAGGGCGCTCTGAATCCATCAGGCCTCTGGCAGGCGAGCAGAGGGATGTGATGGTACGTGCACAGAGCCTGCTGAGCCGCTGGGGCAGATGAGCCGCCCGAGCAGAGCGTTGCATGGGATGGCCGCTTGTCCAGGCTTCTGAGTGTCAGCCAGCATGAAATGATAAGAAATGAGTACTTCTTGTGCAGCTAATGGTCTGTGTTGATTTTGTATCTTGTTGGTACTGGAATAAGGACCTGAAAGGTAATTTAGAAATGTGAAATTGTATACTTTATCAGAAGGTAACTGTTGCTTTTTGAACTGTGTAAAGACACCAATGTTTGTATGTATAGCAATTAAAATAATGAATTTGTTACAGTAGCATAAAAATACGTTTATTTTTGAGAAAGTGAATATTTTCTATTGGGAGTGCTATGGTATGTAATCTTCTTATATTCTAAGAGCGTGCATGACTTCTATTTGAAATCATTGTCCACATGTGCTCTGTGGATCCAGATTCCCTCAAACCTTCAACTGTGTCCGTGTACCAGGCAGTCTTTGAAGGTTCCAAGTTTTCAGCTTTCTGTGGTTGCAAGTGACCCAAAGCATCTGTAGGCTTTTCTGGGACTTACCTGTTCTAAGGCAGTCATTCTTGAGTTGATTCATACTTTCCTTCTTTAGGAGAGGGATTGCTCCTTAAGCACACTGAACCTTGGAGGGGAGGCATTTCCATGTGGAACTGTGGATGGAATATTTGGGATAACAGCTAGGAGAAGCCAATCCTGAACTGTAAATTCCTGATGGGTAGACTCAAAGCCAAATAAAACCTTTCTGAAGCCTTTGTTATTCAGAAGGATCCTAGTCTAGTGAGAGTAAGCCTTGAAGCTAGAGGAGAAATAGCAGATTTTTTAATTGTATTTTATTTTTAATTTGTAATTTCTTTTGGAGAAACTTCTTTCTTAACTCTGGAAGAAAGAAAGTTTTTATCAGCTTGGGTGGAATGCTCCACCATGATGCTATAAGCGTTGCTGTACATACTTAACAAAGTTTTGCACCCTCTGATTAGGTATTTTGGTCTTTTGGAGCTTTTTTTTTTTTTTTTTCCTTACAAGATCACTCATTTACTTTGCTTACCACATCACTCTAGAACTTATTTGGAGCTCCTGGAACACTTCCTCTTTCACACTCCTATCAAGAAACAGATTTTGGCTAACATGTTAATTTGTACACTAGTGCTGTTGGCACTAAGAGGCAGCTAATTAGTTGTCTTCCTGACTTGATTGCCTTTGTGGCATAGTGTGACAGGCTCTTATTTAGGCTCTCACTTACAATCTGTAAACAAGTTCCTGTTACCTGTGAGCTATATCTGCCAATTATAGGAAACAATAGTTTCTAGTGGATAATACTGTTTAAAAAAAAAAAGTTACGCATACAATTTCTTCAAAACAGTGAGGCACTACTGAAGCATTGCCATAGATGTTGTATTGCCAAGTGTTGTTGTTGTTGTTTTGGTTTGTTTTTTTTTTTTCAGAAAAACCTAGGCATCTTCAGTGACATCTCAGGAATGTCTCTTCAAGTGTTTTGCAGATTTTTGCAGGGAGTTGATCCACTTTCTCTCTTCCCAGCCCACCCCTCTGTTATGTGTTTGGTGCAGCATCTGGGCATGATGCATCGTTGTACTGAGGAGTTTGAGTGTCTGCATATTCCTGTGACTATTAGGTAAACTTGTAAGGTTCAGATACTATTTGAATCAGACAGCGTGGGAATGAGATACAGAAATTAACTATTAACTGAATAAAAAAATCAAGTTATTTAATAGTAAATGACGTATACTTTTTATAGGCACATTTGCAACTGGCCTTTCCCATCTCTTTTGACCCACAAAGATTGGGATTCAGAAATGGAAGGTGGAAATACATTTCACACTACCCACTACTTGTTGCTGTGGCAACATAGATGCATAATTTTATAAGGAAGCATTTTCAGCATTTGGAATAGATAACATTTTGTCTTTTTTGCTATTTCTGGTTGAGAAATACAATTATGATTAATCAAGTTTTTATAATTGTCACACATTAACTTGAAATACAATATAAGTTATGTTTGTAAAATGTGTAGTAAGTTATAAATTAGTAACAAGGGTGATCTCTAATTGCTCAGGAAAGCCTTTTAAGATGAAGGGTTTGCTGTGACGAAAAGAATTACAATGTGTTACAAGCACTTTGGTAAATAGTTTAATGTATTGAGAATTCTTGACAACAGATAGATGAAGACCTGCCACTTTAAAAACTCACTTGCCTTAACTGCTTTCTAACTTCAGTAGTCAAAAGCTGTTAAGCTTTAAGTGCTCTGTCATATTTGTGGGCTTTTATAGTAGAAGAGTAGAGCAAACAGCAGTGATGATGGAAAACGATGGTGGGTAGACTTAAAATACTGTAAAGCATAGAGACAATTGTACGTAATGCCTGGAATTGTAACCTTTCTGAATGAAATGATCAGCCATATGTGCCACCCTTACGGACCCTGGAAGAAGAAGAGAAGAAATGTACCCTGTTGCTAACTGTGCATGAAATTGCAGTGTTAGGAGATATTGACCAGATGTTTCAATCTCGACAAATAGCTTGTTATGTGACTGAGTGAAAATCTCTCTGCTGCTTTGATCACATACACCTTAAAGGAAGAAGTAATTTAATAGAGGCTGTCAAAGTTCATCACTGTCAATAAACTTTGACTTGACCTTTGCCATCTGTTTTTGATACTGTTGCTGATAGAAGCTGATAGGCAGCTGTTTACAGTTTCTGCTTTATGAACTCTGTGCTGCCAGACAATGGAGGAAATGTCTTCACTTGTGGATTTTTTGCTGTGATTGGGAGTGTGGGTGTATTCATTGAGACTGTACATCATCTAGCAAGCGAGTGACACATGCACACATTTTGGAAGGGAAGACTTGCTTTAAGGTTACAGATATGCAAAATGATGTGTGAAATAGCCCAAAATGCCATTTTGCAACAATATCATCTTCATTCACAGCTTAGTACTTAAGTAATATACAGTGGTTTATGCTGGAAAGTTTAAGGGCATTTTTAAAGTGCTTAAGTCTTCCTTGTATCTCCATGAAGTGAGTGCTAATTCTGTACATGTAGAGTAGGCTGAGGCACGGTTAGCAGCAGTGCACAGTTGCACAGTAAGTCTTACTGTACCCAAGTGTGACTGTGCATTTTCTTATGTTAGCATGCTCTTAGTAACACACCACAGCTCCTAACCACACAGAATATCAAGACTCTTTTTGTTGGGCTTTACTTGCCACTTTGCCATATTTCCTGGTGTTCAGTGAGGAAGTTACTATCTTTGAGGTCTTTTACTGATAAAGGTAATATTGAGCCTTATCTCATACACAGCTTTGTACCATTAGCAAATCTCTTAATAAACAGCTGTATACACTGAAACAGTTATGGAAGTAAACCTAGGATTCTTACTGTTATGACAGCTTTTGTGTAACTGTCATTTGAGGGATGAAGAACTTGCATGACCAGTCCTGTTATCTAGGTGTATTATTTTTTACTTAATTTTGAGAAGGGACCACATTCATATTGTGAAAGGGGAAAGGGAGCAATGCATCAGATCAAACAAGGAGGTAGTTAATGCTTTGGGTTCTGTGCTTTGTAGGGGACGGCACTCAAGGCCAGCTGCAGTCTCATTTATGTGCTTTGCAAGTTCTTGCAGGAGTCTTTCTGCCTTTGGTCTCAAATAACGTACAATGAACTTCAGAAGAGAGGCTGCAGCAATTCAGATGTTGGAGGCAGAGCGATAGCATTAGAAATAGAAGATAAGAGGGTGTCTGAGTAAGGAATATTAGAGGTAACAGTCTGGACTGGCCAATATGTAAGGGTCGGAATAAATGAGAGCTAGCTTTGGCCACATTGAAACTTTGAAATATGGTTACTCCATGTTTAATTACTGAAAATGTGGTTGTATTTTCTTGTACAACGAGAAGTTTAGAAACTAGACTAAAAATAAAACATCAGAAGAGCAGATGAAGGGCAAGAGGGGAAGAATAGGAAGTGAAATGCAAAAGAAAACAGCAGAGCTGAAAACAGTTATTTGTACAATAGATTTTGTCAAGAGGCAGTTTGTTAGCTTTGTCTTTTTAAATGTAGAAATGAAGTACTCTTCCTGGATGATTGATGTTCTGATGGACAATTAATTCAAAAAGCTATAGTGAAATGCAACTTGAGGCACCACATGAGGCACCACACTAAACCTAACGGATATTCCTGTGCAAGGATTTGGATAGTGTATTGTCATCCAAATCCTGGTAAGATGTAGATATTGGTCTCAGTGCAAGGATTTAGCTAGTCTTTCCTTTACAAAATATTATCGCTTTTATCTCATTTGACTGGAAGTTGCTTGAGGGTGTTGTCATGCATTTTAACAATATCACTTCCTCATGCAAGATTTGGCAGCTTCAACTGATGGTGGAGGAATTACTGTACAGGACATGGGATTCCTTTTTGCAAGTCTGCTTTTATAAAGATAAGCTTATTTTTTCGTTTTCCATTTTTTTATGTGGCCATTACGTGATAATAGCCATTGCGATCTTTAAATGTTTGTTTATCAATGAAAGAAAGAAAGGAAAAAAGGATTCCAAAGGTGTTGGAACAAAACTGTATTATCTTGTCTGCTATGCAGGATCCTAATGCTGTATTCGAGACTGCTTGTAACAGTAATTCCTGAGCTAGGTACGCTGAGGATGGATTCAGGTTAATTTTCTTCATAGCATCCTGCATGGTGCTGTGGTTTAGATATGTGACCAGAACAGTGCTGATAGCACACGAATGTTTTTAGCTATTGCTGAGCAGTACTTGAGCGGCATCAAGGCCATCTCTGTTTCTCACTTTACCCTCCACCCTACCCCCTCCCCACCAAGTGGGCAAGAATTTGGGAGGGGACATAGCCCTAACCCAGACTCACCAAGGAGATATCCTATGCTGTATAGAGTATTCTCAGCATAAAACTGGGGGGAGGAGGAGGAGGCAGGGGCAATTTTTCCAAGGTATCTGTTCCTCAGAGGCTAGCCAGGCTTCAGACTGCTGGTGGGAGAGGGTGAGTGGTTGTCTTTGCATCTTTTTTTTTTCTTTTTTTTTGGGGGGGGGGGGGGGGTTACTCGGGTGGGTGGCCAAGCTCCACCACAACTGATCTCTCACTCCCCCTCCTCAAAGAGGAATGGAGAGAAAATACGATGAAAAGGGCTCAAGGGTTGAGATAAGGACTGGGAGATCGTGCAGTAATTGTCATGATGGGCAAAACAGACTCAGCATAAGGAGATAGTAAGATTTATTGCCTATTACTAACAAGCTAGAGAAGCGAGAAACAAAGGAAAGAAACCAAAAGCACCTTCCCCTCCATCCAGCCTCTTCCACCTCCTCCCTCCGAGCGGCGCCGGGGAAGGGGGGAATGGGGGTTATGGTCAGTCTATAGCGCTTCTCCACCGCTCCTTCTCAGTCACTCTCATTCCCTGTGCTGTGGGGTCCCTCCCACGGGATGCAGTCCTTGCTGAACTGATCCAGAGTGGGCTTCCCACAGGCAACAGCTCTTAAAGAACTGCTCCAGATATGGGTCCATACCACGGGGTCCATCCTCAGGAACAAACTGCTGCAACCTGGATCCCCCACAGGCAGCAGCTCCTGCCAGCTCACCTGCTCCTGCGTGGGCTCCTCTCCACGGGCTACAGGTCCAGCCCGGAATCTGCTCCGGCAGGGGTCTTCCACAGGCCGCAGCCTCCGTCGGTGCAGGCCCACCTGCTCCACCGTGGTCTCCTCCATGGGCTGAAGTGTGGAACCCTGCTCCACCGTGGTACTCCATGGGCTGCAGGGGGACAACCTGCTTCACCATGGTCCTCACCACAGGCCGCAGGGGACTTCTGCTCCAGTGCCTGGAGCACTTCTCCCCTTCCTTCACTGACCTTGGCACCTGCAAGGCTGTTCCTCACTCCTCTCATTCTCCTAGCTGCTGTGTGGTCCAGTGTTTTTTTATCCCCCTGTCTTAAATATGCTCTCACAGAGGCGCAAACAACATCACTTATTGGCTCCTCTCTGGTCAGCAGTGGGGCCCTTACCTAACATGGGGCAACTTCTAGATTCTTCTCACAGAAGCCACCCCTGTGGTCCCCTGCTACCAAAACCTTGCCGCGTAAACCCACTACAGGGGGGAAGGAGGAAGAACATTATTATTATTTCCCTTATTAAACTGTATCTTGATCCACGTGTTTCTCTCACTGCTGCCCTTGCAATTGCCTCCCTCCTCCCTCTGGGGAACAGTGAGTGAGTGACTGGGTGGGGTCATAGCTGCTGGCTGGGGTTAGCACACCACAGCAGGGATTTGAAATGATATAGTGTGTGTAATGGTAACTGAATATTGCATTCCAGTTGTGCATGAGATGTATCACATCACTCACAAGAAATGTGAGCTCACTCACTTGGAACAGTAACATTGATGTCTTTTTTAGGATTGTTTTGCATATTGGCAGGTTTTCCCTCTTTTAAGATCTATGTAAGGTTTTGATCCCACTTTTGCTTGCTTTATCTGTTTTTCTAAGATGAGGTGTGATGTATTTTCTTTTAATATTACAATATTCCTAAAAGCTTTTTAATGGACTACGCATATAATTGGTGATAAGAAATGTTCTAGGCGGACAACAGATTGGTGAACCCTTCTGAAGAGTGTATGGACTCATTTTACGTTCTCAAGAGGATAGATAGTCCAGATGCTGTATGAAAATGAGCCATTTCTGCTCTGATAGGCTAAAATGAATGCTTCATAAGTTGTTGTTAGCATTGTTTAGTTTAGGTTTTAGCAAACATGTTAAGTCTTAGCTAATTTTAGGTCTTTGGAGTCCTCTCCTCTGTGAGATGCAATTTAAAATAAGATCAGATTTGACAGATCATGCAGAGAAGAGTCCAGCTCCAAATAATGCACTTCAGATGCACTTCAGATGTCTGTATTCAGTAGTGTTAATGAGTTTTGAAGATCCTTCACTGCGGCGGGGCATAATGCTTCTTGTTGTGTTGTCAGTTCCTGGGTATTTAGGCTTCAAGTCTACAGCTGAAAGCTTCTATGTACAGAAGGTATGTCAGTCAAAGCAAAGCTTTGTATGCTTTGGCACTGTTAGTTTAAGACGACTGACAGATGTGGAAATGCACTACTGGCTGAAGCTTTTTTTTTAAAAAAAAAAAGTTCAGGAGCTAAGAAGTTCAGATGGAGAACAATGTGGGACTGATAGCAAATACCATTGTCAACCTCCTTGTTACTATTATCAATGTTATCCAGTTATCAGTGTCATCTACAGCAAAGCATGAAGCCGTAGTAAAACAAGATTATTTCTGAAGGATCTTTGTTTTAGTCAGAGGGCTATGAAGCTGTCTTAAGCTTCTTCGGTATGGTGGTGTTTTTCGGTCTCAAATGGTTGTCTATTGAAACCTAGCAGTAGCAAAGTCCTCTTTTGCAAGAGAAGTCTCTTTGCAACTGATGATAATGAGGTAAATGAGGTCAAGTATTTAGTTTTGCTGCTTTTGCCTTGGTCCTCCCTTTACTTGGATCTTAGCAACAGTAGAGAAAAGCTTTAAACACAGATATTTTGTGATATGGGATACTGGGCTCTACCCCTTGGTCAAAAACATGGTGTTCTCAAGCTAAATAGGATACTTGGGAAATAAAAATCAATGAACACTCACCTCTCTGTTTCGGGGGTAATTCTTTAAGACCACTGATGATTTTCATATTGCGTGAGTGTGCATTTTTTTGGTTCTCTGGGTATGAGACAACATTCAGGTAACTCTGTAAGCTCACCTTGAATATCGTTCCCAAAGGACAGCACTGAGTAGCCAATTAAAGTCAAGTCCCTTCTCGTGTTAGAAGAAGTGCTTGTAGAAGTGCTTCTGTAATTTGGGAAGGGTCGTTTCCAAAGCTGTTCTGTAATCAGTCAAAAGTGGGAGATAGGTGTACCACATCTTTGAGGCTGAGGGTGTGAGTGGGATGTAGTTAACTCCAAGCGGTATGACAAAGTCACAGTTCATTCTTCAGAAGTTTTGTTTGTTACCAAGTTTTCTTGGCATCTCAACATCTTGCAAGAGAAGACGATGCTGTTCTCTGCAATTGCCACCCTCTCCCAGGAACACAAAGGTTCTCAGGCTTATCTGACAGCTTAAGCATGCCACGGAATTCACCCTGTTAAGTCAGATCACCAAAAAACACTTGAACAGATAGATACTGCTGCTTCTGTGAACCCAAGTTGGTGTCGTAAAAATAAGGAGAGAAGCGTTCTGTCATTCCCTGCTATATCTTTGGGTGGCCAGGATGCTGGCCACTTGTCCATGTGCTGGCTTCAGTATTTGATGATAAGGAATAAGTTGCCTGTAGGCATAGGGTAATTTGAGGTAATGAAATCAGCCTAATTTCAAGACAGGGTTATGTTAAGGGCAAGAAAAAGGTTGTTTAAAAAATGTTTGTATTTGCTTTTAGTTTACTAGAGGGCATACAACAGAAGTATGAAGCAAATGCAATCTGTTTAACTCAAGAGAGCATCTGAAAGGTGTTATATTTCCTCTACGCCTTGCTCTGTCACAGATGCTTATTCTGACTGACAAGGTCAGGGCCTGTCCTTGTGTGTACCTGATGCCCATGCTGTGTTGACAGAAGAAAACTTTAGGATGGAGAAACACACTAGATTTCATAAACCACTCTAGATTTTGAGTTTCCTTTGTGGTATTCCCTTCCTGAGGCTGTCTTGCTCCTTCATGATGAGTTCCTACTTTTGACACTTCTGTCTTTGGGCCATTAACAGCCTCAAATTCCCAGGGGTAATAGTGAAGATTCTTGGCGTGGCCAGGTGCCAACCTCTCCTGACCAGACTGTCAATACAGTAAGTTAATAGATGCCTCACTGCCTAGCCAAACCCTAGATAATTAACTCATTATGCTAGTGCCTGCTGAGCTGGGTCATTTTCTGTTTCTGTCTAGAGTCTTTTCATTCAATTAAATCTTCTTTTCCACATAAATCTATAAATTGAATTTGCGGTTTATATGACTATATGCCTGGCATTAAAGTGTGCAGTTTGTTATTGGCCTTAGTTTGATATTGGATGTAATGCTGCATGGTCGTTTCATTGTGGTAATAGTCTTCTGATGACTGAGCCCCTGTCCCCATTTAGAGTGGTTTAGCCAAAATGTTAGCAATGTTAATAATAATAATGGTGTGTGAAGTGGCCCATAGAAATCTGTTGTTTCTATATCATGTTATTCAAAATTAGACTCTAGTCCCAGCAAGGTGCTTTCTGTGGCTCATCCTACTAGGTACAACTTGAGTGGTGTGCCACAGGTGTATTTCTGTAGTTCAGTTTCATCAAGTTTTCAGCATCATGTCCCTGTTTTGCCTTTACTAATATGTAGACTTATAACTGGGGTAAAGGAAGAACAGTTTGGAGTTCTTAGGCAACTAGCAAGACCTCGCTACTTTTGTTGTGGGAATATGTGAAGATGGTTCCAAGAAGTTGGGAGTGTTTGTAACTGGAAATCTGTGAAGAGAGACTCTTTCCAGAAACACTGCTGAACTGCTTTTCCATCTTCCTCAGTGTTGCTTAACTTAGCTCAGATGTTCACATGAATACCTATACAGTGGTAATCGCTGTGTAGCCCACCAAGTAATTCCTGTGTTTCAAAGAATCATGAGCATCAGCAGAACCTCTGCCTGTGTAAGAACTGGTCTTCACAATATGCAGAGGTTCATCTCAAGAAGCCCCAGATCATGACTTCGAATTCTCAAGAATAACTTTACTTACATTTAAAGTAAGGTTTGTGACAATTATATATGGCATGTTATCACATCTGAATTCAAATTGAGCTGCTGCCAATAGCCCAAACTGTGATATTTTAACAGAATTCCTTTTTTTTCACAAAGATGTATGTGAAATATTACTTAGTACTGCTCCAAATGTTGTCAGACTTTACATGTAAAGGATGGAAAAGTTATGTCATTTGCTAGAATGTTGTAACCCTAAGGTGTAGCTCAAAATCTTTACAGATATATATATATATTTTAAGAACTGTTGGGGTTTGTGGAAAGCTGATACTTTGATAAATGCTATTCATAGCTTTTGCTGTTAACTTTTTATTTTGTGAGAGTAAGGTATGCTGTTCAACATGGGATGCAAGACTTCAGGTGCTTCTTACCAGTGTAGAAATTGGTTCCATATTTTCTTACAGTAGGTCACAACATCTTTAGTCTTGTTAAATAATCTGTTCTACTCAAATATACCTCCAAATATAAAATGTTATACCTTCTAAGACATACTAAATGAACACCCTGCAAGTGTCTATAATGTATGTGAAATACGAGGATGTTGTACATAAATCTCTCGTTAGGGGTTTATTTAACATCTGTTAATTTAGAGTGATACAGAACAGACAAGCAGAACGTATCTAGAGTGCATTTCACAAATAAGAGACTGAACGCTGCCACCATCTGACAAGACTTTTTAAAAATTTTAAACTTGATATATATCAAGCTGGTGTGGGAAGAGGCCCTGGAACATTTGTCCATTTGCCTTATTAATGAAAACTTTAGCATGACTAAAGAATTTCTTTTTTTCTTCTGGAGCTAGAAGTAATAAAGATGTGACAAAGCATGTATTTACAGCTCACTTGCTTGACCTTGCTACGACCCACAGCTACCACTAATGCTGATTTGTAATGGAGACATTATCACTTATTTAAATCTTGATTAGGAAACAATTATAAGTAGGGTTTTAGTATAGCAGTAAATTGATGTAGCCTTTAATTCATACTATAGATTGAGCAGATAAGCTTTCTGACTGTAATTAGAGGGAATTATAATGACTTCAGTTTGTTGACTCATCACCAGCAGGGTAGGGCCTGTGATTATTTCTTCACATTTATGTTTTAGTTCACTCTTGATTTTACTTGGGTGCTAAGTTTTATCTTTTAACGTAGTACCAAGTGTAGTTACATTTAGAATTGAAAGATGTATATTTTGTGTTAATAAAAGAGAAGTTTTATAAAATAACATAGCACCTTAGCAACACTATACAGCTATGCTCTTTCCTTACAACTCAAGTGACAGAACTGCTCTTAATAAGTTGGGGATAGGTATTTTCGTGTGTGGTTTAACAATGAGAGCGGGGAACACTTCCTTTTTGCGTATAGTCAAATGGTAGACACATGGTTATTTTCAGTACCATTTTGTTTTTGAATATGTTTTGTGAATGTTGCTAAATGTTTGCTTTGGGGGTTCTTAAATATTGTTTTCCTTATGTTCTCTCTCTCTGTATTTTATTTTTGCTTTTCTACAAATTTCCGTTAAAGATACTATGTTGTTTGATTAAATCTAATGTGGAGCATATCCTTTGAGCTGAAGAACCTTTTTTCTATGTTTTTACAAGGTATTTCAAATCTATTTTATAGTGAACTACATCTATTTAAGTGAACTTTACATTAGTTATTAAGCACTCACCAGGATGATTAGGAGTAAATTCTTTATTTGTTGCTGACCTTCCCTTTCTTGATGTACCTGACTTTTTTTTTTTTTTTTACTTCTGGCACAGAAGAGTTCTGTAGGATCAGTGTGTGTCACAGTGCTCTGTAAGCACAGAATTACATATGGTGAGCAGAGAGAAAAAATGACAAATAATATATCAGGCATGTTAATTATTTGTTGTTGGCTTTTGTTTTTTTCTGTCAATCTGCAGTGGATGATTCAGAGCCCTTACAAAGCTGCAACTTTCTTTGGGTGCATTGGCAAAGATAAATTTGGAGAGATATTAAAGAAGAAGGCTGAGGAAGCTCATGTGGATGCCCATTACTATGAGCAGAGTGAAGAACCAACCGGAACCTGTGCTGCCTGCATCACTAGTGATAACAGGTATACGGGGCCTTCCATATTTTCCTAAGACACAAATATGTGGAACATAATTTGTTAGGAATATTTGGATTTGAATGATAAAGTATTCACACTGGTTTGAGACAACAGAGGGCTGTATGGCACATAGTTTGGGATCAGGTGGTGTTAATATACCTTCATAGAATAGCAGTTACTCAACTCATACTCAACCACTACTTCTTTCTGAACTTTTGAAGTTTCCAGTTGCTCTGAAGATAGAAAATATATGGAAGACAAAAGTTGCTTAACAAGTATGTTTATACAGCCTTCATGAAAATGGATTGTTGTGTAAGGAATAGACTTGATTGGCAAGTAAAGAATGTACATCAGATAATAATGTGTTTAAAGAGGATACATGTTGGCATATAGCCTGATAAAAAGGGTTAACTTGCTTTTATACAAGAGGAAGAAAAAACACTTTTTTGTTGGGAAGACCTAGTGACTGTAATTCTTTGTCCACATCTTATCTGTTGTTTCTTAATTTTGTCTTTCATGTTTTAATTTATTCATTTTTTTCATATGGCCTCTGCAAATAAAAATTACTCCTTCAGACCTCTGACACCTTCAACCTTACTTATAGACTAAGGACAATATTTTTTGTGGTATTTTGTATGGTTTCAAAGCATTGCATGAGGAAAAAAAAGTGTTTATGGAGTCATCCATTTTGAGTATTGTAATAAAATCAATAAAACAATTTTAGAAAGAGACAACGAAGATGATAAGCATTTATCTTGAGCATGTCTCTTTGCTTTCTTCTTTCTCCCTCTATCCACAACAGTTGAACTTAAGTATTTCTTGTTTGCTGATTACCTACCTCCTGATGATTTTTAGAAGTTCCAAAACCAGACAGTCATGTCTGCCTTAATCTTGAGATGTTGCTAGCACAAACTAACCCTCCCTGCTATTTGCTAGCATCTAAATTTTCTGATACTAGATACTGAAACAATAATGGAAATGGTATCTGTTACCCTGAGGAATGTTTTCTTTATGGCTGTGCATAAGAGCAAAATACCATACCAGCAGCACTAACTGAACTAAGAGCCAGGGGAGGGAGAATTTAACATATAATTTGTAGAACCCTATAGTAAGGTATCCCCTTAGGAACTTCTTAAGACTCTTCTTAATACTCAACCAAGCCTTTCTTCATGTGTAAAATGTTCCAGCCCCCTAACAATTTTGACTGCTCACTGCTGGACTCACTCCTTTATGTCAGTGTCTGTCTTGTAATGGAAAGTGCAAAACTGCACTTGGTACTCCAGATGTGACCTGGAGTGCAGAACAAAGGTATCCCCCTGTTTGGAATATGTAACTTCTTCTTCCCTGCTGACTATAAGCTTGCTCATATAGGCCAGGATGTGACAAATCTTTTCTCTGAGGATACACTGCCGTCTCTTGTCCCAAGTTCCCACCAGCACCTCCACGTTCTTTTCTGCAAAGTATTGTGTCCTGTCAACACTCAGCCTATACTGTTGCATGGAGTTATGCTACTGCAGTTGCATGACTTTGCATTTGCCTTTAAGTCTTCTGCAAGCTTTTTTCTCCAGGCTTTTAGAGATCAACTGAGTGACAGACAGCCCTGTCCTCCAGCTTATCAACCTGTCCCTTGCAATTTAATGCCATACATAATGTCTTACTCTCAGAAAAGAAAGTTCATATTCAATGGAGAAAGGAAGTTCATCCATCTTCATACAGATTTTTGACATTCATTATGTCTACGGATTTTCCCCTTTATCTTCAGATCCGTATTCAGTTTTTCAAAGAGAAGACAAGCAGCAAAGATGTTTGTGCTCTGTTTAGTGACATAAATTCTCTGTTTAGTGACATAATGTCTGTGCATGCATCCTTGCAGCAGTCACCACTTCCTAGTTGGCCTGATGGGAAAATGAAGTCAAGATCATCAATAGACATGCATCATGAACTCAGGAAAAATGTTTACATCGTTTCCCATGCATTTCAATAGAATTTAAAAGCTTAGGTAAATTTATTCATAAAAATGTCTGCAAGCACTTCTTTAACTTATTAAGTAGTATTTTTTGTTTCCTAACGTGAAACACTTGTCTCTCAATATCAAATCTTTGTTCAAATAACAGAAACTTCATCTCTGGTGGTGCTTCATCTCAATCACTGTTTTAGAACCTGCTTGAGAGTGTGAAAGGATTATGAGAGACTTATATCCCTCCTTAGAGGATAGAAAAAAAGAGGCTGATAGTTGCCACTAAAACCTTTATTGTGCAACCCTCTTCCTTTTATTGCAAGCAAGTTTATTCTCAGCCTTTTGTTTCCCTCTGATCACTACTTGGTTTTCAGCATTTTCTTGATTTGTAAGGATGTCTTCAACCTGCTGCAGTTGATATCTCTATTTATTGGCTAATCTCTTATCCCAACGGAGGCATGTGCTAACTTCCTTTTTCAGGTAATTCAGCTTTCTTGTCTTTTAGAGATCTGTGAGCTAGTAAATAGCACTCCTGGTTTTCCCAGTAAGTGACCGTGTGTATTTATGTTCCAGGTGCCCAGATGTGAATATTTCTTGTTTCTGCTAAGTTTGTCGAGCTTTTTGCTGAAAAGGGTTCTGAGCTAATTTGTGATGTGATTTGTTTTTTTTCAGAGCTTTTCGAGAAAATTATAACCCATGATTAAACTCTAAAATAGTGCCTACACTACATTATAATCTGTGACTTTGGTTCATATGTTCTGCTCATAAATACCCACGTGCACAGAGTTGCCTTTAAGCTATTAGACTTGAAGCACTTCGGCTGTCTCCAATTACTGTATTTCATTGAAAAACATCTACCTTCTCTGTGTTCCATGTGTTGAACTTAGTGCTGTTAGACTTACAGTTTTAATTTGGCAAATTAAATTGCTTCATCTTCAGTGAAGCAATCTTAATTACATATAACATGCAGAGCATCACTACAGTTGGACTTAGCCACTGAGAGCTGGGTTTACAGTTTCAGGGGCATGTGGTGAGTGAAAGGAAACATATGAAGGGTCTTTGCTTAGGTTTCTGGAAC
Organism: Anser anser; assembly: GCF_964211835.1. NCBI lineage: Eukaryota > Metazoa > Chordata > Aves > Anseriformes > Anatidae > Anser > Anser anser. The sequence continues at coordinate 4,712,176 of NC_139727.1, forward strand.
ATAACTGCTTTTCACTTAGCAACACATATGGGCAGATTTTTTTCCAGCTAGGGCCTTAATGGATATTTAGGGCTTGACAAAACTGGGAAGTTTAATTTGCTTTATTTGGTTTTCAAAAGATTTCTAGGGGTACACACGCGTTCCTTGGATTTACTCGATTCCCTCCTATGGATTTCTTATCAGTGACATTCATCAAGAACGAAACTTCTTGCTTTTTTACTAGTACTGCTGCAGAGGCTTACTCTATTCTTATTCTGCCTGTTTTCCAAATTCGTATTAGTTCTCCTTGGCTTTAGGCTTCAGAATTAAAGAGAGAAGCTCCAAGAACGTTCCTGAGATGAAATGGCACAGAACGCTGATATATATTGTAATATATTTAGAAAAAGTCTAGCTTCTTGTTTAACTTTTGACATACCTCACACATTTGATTGACAGTGATGAAAGCTTCAGGAAGCTCTTGCTTTTTATTGAGTAGGGACAGAAAGAAATGGTGGTAGTGGAAAGATGCTGTTTTGAGTTGGAATAAATTTTCAAGGTTTCCTTGCTTGATTACCTCCGAACACTTGTAGATGGTACTCAGTGGGGAAGCAGAAGCATACCCTGGTAGGAGCAGCCTGTAACAGTTCACACTGCCCCACTGTCATTGCTTGTTAGTAACATTTATGTGGAAAAGGATGGTACGTACGATATCAGTTGTACACATCCTGTAGAAGCTGACATTTTTCAATACACACAATGCACACATTGCATCTGTAACTACACACTACTGGGCAACTGTGGTTAAATACCTTAACACAGCAATGTGTTAGTTTTAAAGGTGCATCCTGTCACGATTAAGTCTCGAAACTTTTTCATAACAAAATTTCACAGAGAAATTTAGTCATGGTAGCTAGAGTTGAAAGCTGGTGTATAACTGTCTATGACCTGCTTTTAGGAGTACATCTATAACTTGTGTGTATTTTATAAGGCTGAATTGAATGTCTGCAGAGGAGGATTAAAAACAGAGTATATCTTATATGTAGCAAAGAAAATACAGGTATTTTTATTCTTGCTAGTTGAAGTTGTGTCCTACGTCTTGTGTTGTAATTTGTGAGGAAAGGATGAAGTACAAATGAGTTTTTGGTTGTTTTCTAGTAGGGCACAGATAAACCAAAGGTGTGCCTTTTTTTGCTTTGTTTGTTTGTTCATTTGTTTTTTACAATTAAACATCTAAAAGCCTGGACCCATTTTCAAGTAGCTGATTACTCATTTGCTAGAGGAAAAAAAAGTCTGAGGGGAAGAAAAAAAAAAAAGCTTTTAAAATAATATAGCTGTTTATTGGGAAAAGTGATAATGGCAGGACATACGTATCCAAAAACTGTTTGGTCCTGTTGAGGGAAAATAGTTTTTAGAAGATAAAGAAAAGCAGCTGTTCCATTCGAGATGTTGGATAATAGAAGAGTTTTAATGAAAACCTGCAGATGCTGCACTGTATGTAGGGAGTTGATGACAAAATGGAAAAAGGTTGATTCTAAACAATGAACGAATATGCCCCATATAATAGTGTTAGGTTATGGAAACTAGGTAGCTGGATTTAAAATATGTAATTTAATGTAATTATATTTTATATATTATTCAGAAGTAGCTATTATGAAATGATCAAATAGAGTATATTCATTTTATTGTGCTTTTTGTCTCTCTCTTTTATGTTCCTCTGAGGATGTTTGAATATCTGTGAGAAATTTAGTTCTTCATCAGAAATTTGCAGTAGAATTAAGGAGGATCTAATGCCTGATTTTAATCTCTTAGGTCTCTTGTAGCTAACCTCGCCGCTGCTAATTGCTATAAGAAGGAAAAGCATCTTGATTTGGAGAAGAACTGGAAGTTGGTGGAAAAGGCCAAAGTTTACTATATAGCAGTAAGTTCAGCTTCTTGCAAATTGTGAAAGTTTCTGTTAGAGCAATGAGAGATTTAAGCAATGGCCATGCCTATTGCATACGTTTTGGATGATTTCTTATGAATGTAATGAAAGAAAATGACTTCTTCAATTTTAGCATGGTGTGATTTCTTCAAATTTAAATGTGCAAATGTAGAAGTATGTTTTAGTTGCGTGCTTTCTTAAGGTAGTGGGAAAAATCATAACAACTAAACATATTTTCAGAGCTTTTGTAGTAGTGCATCAAATTTACATTTCACATTTTCTAGTAAATTGTTGTGAAGGATGCACAAATTATGTAGAAAAACACTATTAGCATAATTATTCACTGCAAACAGTTTGAGTTTGTGTGAACAATCTTAATTGCTATTTATTCCATAGTAATTACTGCGGCACCTTTATAACTCAATATTTCAGAAACAATGATTGTGACAAATCTCTTGAATGTGGGTGGTGGGGCAAACTGATTTTAATGATGAAATCTTACTTCTGGAATAAAGTGGTTTTGAGTATGGGAGATTAGTAGATTCACAATTAGTATTTTTGTTTTGTTTTGTTTTTGTTTTGTTTTAACAATCCAGAATGAATCAAGCCAGATTACTGTATTTGTGTAGATTACATCTTGCATAAATAAAAGCAGTGAATTTGTTTTCATCTTGCTCTCGAGTTGATATGACTGATCAAAATTAGCAAACACAAAACATCTATGACAGATAAAAACCTCATAACGTGCATGTAATATATGGATTCTGTATGACAGCTGCTTCCATTCTGCTACCTGAGCTATGTGGGAACAGCTGGTAAGAAGTGTAAAAAATTGATTATCCAGGAGGAACAAGTTCATTGAATATACAGTTATTTCTTTTAGCCAGTGTTAATGTCTCCTACAGCCTATTAGTGTGCACTGCTGTAGGCTCTACATGGTTGTTATTGATTCTTGTGTATGGCCAAGACTGCCCCTTTATAAACTGTCAAAAAATACTTATAACCTTCTCAGTGTACGGAGAAAAATACGTCCTGCTGCTATTGCTGTATGTTTGTGCTGCATCAAAAAAATAGAGATGTTTTGTCTATTCATTTTTAATGTCTGTTTTTCAAGTGTTCTGTGTTTATTTCCCAATAATTATACCTCAGTGTGTTCCAAATGCCATGCTTAGGAACTATTGCTACTGGCTAAAAAAATATTGGAAGTCTAAGAGCATTGCTAAATGAAGGACATCGACAAATGTTAACAAAAAATGTTAGTATGCTGCACTAAGCATTTTTAATATTGTTATCATGTTTATATATAAATACCACCAAAGTTTTCAATATATAATCTAAAAAAAATCAAACTTAGTGGAAATGCTTTAGGAAAAGTGGGAAACATTAAATGAAGTAAAAAGGGGATTTATTTCTTTAAGGTATAGCATCCAACTAAAATTTTCCAAAGCAACTCTTCTGTGTTCAGTCAGTTTGGTCGCTTTAATTTTGACTAGGTAATTCACTGTATAGATTTTTATATATATGGAAACGGTTTCTTCAGATGTCAGTTCTGTAACATCCTACCTTTGACTAAGAGACATAGAATTATTGTCCTAAACTGAAAATAAAGCCCAATGTGTGCATATGTTAATTGTTAGTAAATAACACTGAAGTGTTATTAGGAATGCATTATATATTAGGTTTTTGCAAAGTGGACTTCAGTTTAAGGAAACATCTGCTTGCAAGAGGAGATCTGTTGGGTAAAGAACCTGGTTCACTCCTGTGGCAATTGCACTTGAGGTTGGGTTCATTTAAGAGTTTTCTAGGATACTGTTATCACTTCAGATTACAGATTCCTCATGTACCTTTACATAAAGAAAGGAGACTATGTGTACAACTACACACAATCTCTCCTTCTACTATGTTTGTGCCTTTTCTTTTTTTCTAATTTACTCGCCAGTTTGTAGTGGTCTAGGGGATTAAACAAAACCACCTAGTGAACAATTACCACTCGTGCAGTATAGGGCAGCTCTTTCAGTCTTTAATTTGCTCACTATTGTGTCTGTCTTCACTTCAGTCTTGTTACCTATTTTGGCTTTGCACTGTGCATATGTTGCTTTTTATTTCCTTCTTTCTGTCCAACTGTCACCTATTTCCTGGATTGCATTAGAATGTATATTAGTGACAGAACTCGGTTTTCGAGAAAAAATATCGGAGATTATCAAACAATCTGTTTTCTTGGCAGAGCAGGCCCATTGTTGCTTTAGGACAGGTCTACGATACCCTGTGGTCATCTGTATGTGCTTGATAGAATAGATGATAGGCTTTTCGATGCAGCATTCAGCAGAAAGGTCCTCAGATGAAACTTAGCCCTGAAATCTAATCAATTCACAGAGGGAGGAATAGGTACAAAGGAAAAGATAGTGAACCCATGAAAAAACCCATAAAGACAACTCCTGTTACCGTGAATCAACACAATACATTTATTTTAGCCATCTGGTAATCAGATCCGGCAGACAAAGTGGAGAAAGACTAGCAAAGAATAGAATGCTGTAAATCACAGTTAAAGCAAAAGGGAGAGAGGCTGCCCCAGCTTTCTCAAAAACAGTGAACTTTAAAGATGTATCTTAATCATTCAAAATTACTCTATGTTGTATCACTGAAGATGGGTTACATGGACTGTCAAAGTTCACGCATTTTTTTTCTCTTTTCCAGATATGTAATTCTTATACTTGGAGTAATTTCTGTCATTGATATTGTATCTTCTGGTCTGTCACATTCATTTTGTCATACTGCTGTACTGCTCGTGTCTGATTAGAATTCATTGTTAGGGATATTATTTAGTTCCTACTGGGGCTAGAAAATCTCTTCCTCATACATTTCCCTTACTTCAGAATAAGTGGAGCGTTATGATAACAGTAACCATCGTCACTCTGTTTCTGAAATTGTGAATGGGGCACAGCCTGACTGGAAAACAATCTGAAGTTACGTTTTGTGTTATGATTTTTTTTTTCATTCATTCTTTCTTCCTTTCTGTGAATCTGTGTTTTCTGTCAGGACTTGTATTTTGGAATTCTTATGTGTTATAGTTGCATCTTACAACTCCATGTTTGGGCACCTTGCTTGTCCTATTTTCAGAGGGATTGTAGAAGCTGATGGTTACATTACTGAATATGTGTAGGCATCTCTGTAAGAATTCTGTAACTTATTTTTGTTTAGATAATATTTTCAGCACCAACTGAGATTTGTGGGAGTTGCTGGTACTCAGTTTCTTAGACTTCAGTCACAAACATTTTAACATTTTGAATATGATTTTCTGTATATAGTCATTACGTTTGTTATGAAGGCTTGAAATGTGAAGATTTTGATTGTAAAAAATATATCTGTTGATAAGAGTTGCTTAGGAGAGCAGAAAAAATGAAGAATTTTAGTTGTCATTTGACTCCAGTTAGCACCTTTGTGATGCTGGATATAAGTAAGGAATTTGGCACTTGTCCTTTGATAAAGGAAAGACTGGAAAAGGAGAAAATGCTTCCCACTGTTAGAAGCTGCAGTTAACCTTGTGAAACTTAAACACAGTAACACTTAAACACAGACACTACTTTCTTATACAGACAGATGAATTTTAACTTCCCATCTGTATTGGAGCAATACTGCTGTAAGTGGGATGCTTCCCAGGTGTTTTGTCTCATGTTCCAGTTAATCATCCTTATTTCTCCCAGTTATTTAGCTTTACTTAAACCTGCCTCTGTTTAATACTTGCAGTTGGAGGCATTAAGGGGGGTAAAACTGCCACTTGCTGCTAATATTTTTGGTGATGAAGTAATAAATGTGTTCCTGGAAGTTCCTTCTTTGCTTCTCTCTCTCTCTCATCTCTCTTCTCAAAAAGTTACCTTTACTAAACAGGTGAAGTGGCGGTATTGATGGCAGTTAGGCTTCCAGTTTATGTAGTAACTTAAGTGCTTGGAATGGACCAGTTTATGTAGCTCTCCAAAAACAATCAGATCTTCATAGGAAATCAATCATATCATCCATGAGTAAAATACTTACATCTTTTTTTGTATAAAGTCAGATCATTGGTTAGGGGCTGTTTGAATTTTTGTTTTGTGGGTATAGTTGGTATGCTAAAAAGTTGGTATTCATGTGATATGTCTCAAAGCTTTTCTTGGTAGCAACTACATACACTTCCTGTCTAGCCATTTGATAGAGTGATGGCATTGATGCTTATGCTCGTCTATGTTCATGAAGGAGACTTAGGACCACTTTTGTACCTTATTTTATGTATTGTGATACTTTTCCTTTGCTTTTTGCATTTACAGTGCCTAAAGCTTCAGTTCCTGTGCTACTGGTTGTAGCTAGAGCCTAGAGGAGCAATCAAGCTTGTAGCCCTAAGACTTAGTTCTATGCAGCTGAAATTTGGGTTGCTCACTTTCCATATTGGAATACAACCTTTTGCTCAGAGAAGACAACGCTCTCACTCAGTCATATTTATGTGGGCTGTTTTTATTTCACAATCTGTAAAAGTTTAAACCGTTTCTACTTTTGTGTAGTAAATAATAGAAATTTCTCAATGGTTATGTCCTTCAATTGCACTGCATTGAGTATAAAACTTTCTAACACCACTTAGATTTGTTTGCCTGCAGTTAAATTATATTCACCACCTTCAGCATCTCTTATGTGTTTACAGAGTTAATGGCAAGTGTAGTTTAACTTGATGTTAACGACAGTCCTGATCGAGACCATGTATTCTGGTCTTAGGCTGTGTTTCAAGTAGGAAATGTTATATATTGCAGCATGTGATAATGAACCCAAGGTAATACTGCTGGAGGAGAAGTTTTTAAAGGTCCAAGCACCCTGGTATGTTTCAACAAATACTGTGGTATTTTTATATTTATTTTCTTTTAATGCTTAAGTGCTTGTCTAAACAGAGAGATACTGTGGTGGTGTAGTGGGCTTGATCGTGGAATTATCTGGTTTCAACATGAGTCTGTCAAAACATAAACTTCATGTCAGCAATGTGTAGCAAAGCTTAAATAACATTTTACAGTATTTTACATGCATTTTTCTACTCTTCTTGAGAAAAAATACAGATTATATTAACAATGTAAGTATAAATGAAATTTCTTTTGTACTGTCTCCTTCTTTCAGAGGCATGTTCAATGAAGGCATTTTCATTGTAATTTAGTGCTATGAAGAGTATGATAATTTACAATGGATTGTGATAGGTATTTTTCTTTGAGATGAGCTGGGTTTGTGTGTGCATCATGGGAAATAAGGGAGACAGACACTAGCAGGAATGAAAAATATCCCTTAAAAAGTCTTTTGTTTAAATAACTCCACAATACCTTTTTTTACCATTGATAACTTCTGCCATAGTGCTCTGGCATCAGTATGTACGCCATTTGACATGCAAAACTATTTCCCACAACGATGAATAGGTTTTATGGCCAGGAAAACACAATTCTGAATGTCTTACTTGACCATAAAGAAGAAACTGCAGCTAGCAACAGTTAGTTGGGGCATTATTTGCTTCAGATCTGGCCTCAGATAACATTCCCTTGCTGAAAACCTCCATGTTGAGGAATTGTTTTCAGGGAGTTACAGATGAAATGTGACAAATCTAGAGAGAGAAATTGATAGACCCTCTATCTAACCAGGAGCAAATCGGCCATTTACTGCTTTCCAAAACAAATATGGGAAAAACATTTTCTCATAAACAGAGAAATTCCCAGGTTTTATTCATTGTTCAAAATGCAAAGAAGAGCTTTGTTTAAACTGTCACCACTATGCATTGTCATTGTGTGTTGTATTTAGGGTTTGGTGTGCTTTATGCTACCGCTTCAGGTGTGACTACTCTTGCATAGACATATTTTCCAGTGTTTTTTCAAGTAATTTATATGGAAAACTGAATTAGAAACTTGTTTCTTTTCTTTTCTTTTTTTTTTTTTTTTTTTTTGCAAACTTTGGTCCTCTAAATGTCATTGTTTGAAGATGAACGCATCTTCCTGGAGAAAAATGCATCATCAACTCTTAAGACAGATTGTACATCCTTTCTCCATAATAGAAAATTAATGAGAATCTGTCTAACATAGTAAAAATATTTATTTCTAAATGTTCACCTCTGTTACTAATTACATTTATTTATATGAAGAATATGTTTCATCTCCTGTCATTCTCCTCCTACCCCAGTAGCCTTTAAATTGCAGATAAACTTCTTCAGCACAGTAATTAGTGACACTCAGTCATTGCTCCTTTTATCATGTGATTTTTTTTTTTTTTTTAGAAGAATGCATTATTAGAGCACTTACACAGCCAGTCTAGCTACAACAGCCAGGCGGCAATAGCAGTGCCATTTTTCACAAAGAAAATGTTGAACGGGAGCCAAATGTTTGGTGGCAGAGTCTGTTGCTAGGAAATCAAGTTCCTGAGGCGATTAATGACAAAGCAAGCAATAACAAGAAGGCAGAATTACAGATTTAAAAGAGAGGGAGAAAAAAAGTGGTTGGTGTTATAATTACCCAAAGAAATCCGTACTCATTAAATTGGCTGTTTTTATGATTGACTTTAATTGGAGGTTAGCTCAGATATTTAGCTCCTTTCCCACCCCTTTAAACACACACATGCACATAATCTGTAGAACTGCAGACTTGTTTTTCTAAGCATTGAGAGGAGCTTGCCCTGTAATTTGATCCCCACTGACAGATGCATTTTCTATGCTGCCATTTTGAATTAACCTATTGTGCAACAATTTTCCTCAGCTCTGTTGAATAAAACATCAAGTCTTATTACCTCAGATGGATTTGATAGAGTAAAAGAATGTACTTCTAGCTGAAGTAGACTATTTGCAATGAGTTCAATGATTTGAACTCTGCCAACAAGACCCAATAATTTGTGATGTATACTTAAAGAACGAAAGAGAGAAGAGCCACGTGGGGGGTCTTTTGGGCTGTATGAAGTTCAAACACAAACCTTGGAGTAATATTGTTGTTTGCGCTGAGGTTATTCCCTGAGATCAAGTCTTTTTAGATAAAACATGTTAACTAAGATTTCTCCCATTAATCAGACTTTTTTTGCACTGGAGCTTCTCTAGCTCCCGGTGGTTATCCAAACTGTCAGGCTACTGGGGGATTAGGAAAATAAAAATCAATTCTCCTCTCCTGAAACCATAACAGTTGGATTTTTCCTATGAGACCTTCTTGTGAATTTTTCTCACCTAAAGTTAAACTGGAATAAATGATGTTTTAAAATAATGTTAAATTCCAAATAATGTGTACATTGTGGTGAGGGCTTTCACCTTACTCACTCTTATCCCCAGCTAGAAATACTTACCCAGTTGGCTCAAGAAAATGTTGGCACCGAAATGGGGAAGAGACTGACCCTGACACTTAAATCCTGTCATGTTTCATTCATCACTTTCAAGACAATATTCCCTACTTGCCGCAAGTGATAAGTGAGAAAATATCCTTCTGCAGCACCTGTAAGTGAACATACAGAAGCTGGACTATAAAAGCTAGATAATGCCACAGCTCTCCAAATTCCTAATCAAACAGTGAAACAATAGAGCCGCGTATTCTGTCCAACAATACACACATTACTAATCAGATGCCAAGCTGTCTGCTTTGTTAAATACCCAGGTTCCCTGAGGCAAGAAGACAGCTGCTATAACTACTATGAAATTTGGTAGCTCAATCTATTTTTGCTACCCTTGGGCTATCAAGCTACTGTTAATTCAGACCACCCCAATTGGTACACTTTAGGGATTTTTTCAGTGTTTGTAATTAAAATGGTAAAACATCATTATTACTCGGAAGATGTTGTGTGTGCTTTGCATTTGACAGATACCTACAGAGATAAACCCAGGGTGTAATTTTCATTGACATAATGGTTGTGATTGCATTAGCCTTTTAAAAGTATATTGCGTTTTTGGGGAAAAAAATCAAGGGGGGGAGGAGGGCATGCTTTTATTTCATTAGCAGAATTCGTAAATCTGTTGAAATACTGAATCAGTCTCTTGGCGGTGTCCGCACAGGCCAAGGCAGGCAGGCGGTGGGCAGCGGTGCCAGCTCTGCTGCGGGCAGTCCCTGCTCCCCCCGCAACCGTCTTTAGGGACGCCCAGCCTCACAGTGTAGGGAAAGTCTGGGCAGGCTTAACACGCTATTTAAATGTAAATTAAAAAGGGAAGCCTTCATGCTTAAAGGGGTGAGGTGAGCCAATTTGAAGGGAGATTTTAACCGCAGGACCTCTTGCATGTCAGTCTTTATTAGATGCTATCTTTATGAGAGCACGAGAATTTTGTCTGTTACCATGTCAACTTTGTTACAGCAAAATCTCAGTGCTAAAGCACCAGCAAATGTAGGAGTTAAAAGCTCCGAATTAAGCAGCGTTGGTTTTGTCTTGAATTATTCTTGTTTTCAATACTTCTATGGTAAGGTTAAAAAAGGAATTATTAATTTAAGACACTTTTACAGACTAAACTGTGTGTAATTGTTGCTTATTTTGGATGCTGACTTCCAAAATTAGTAAGTTGGTCATTACTACTCTGTATATTGTTGATTGAAATTTGGGGTTCCACCTTTCTTCCGAAGGAGTTCATTTCATTAGCACATGGAGACACAGTAGGCTCCATAACCCTGGCGTATGTATTTGTGTCTATGTCATCATCTGCCACGTGTTCTGTTTTACACAAAGAACATAATTTTTTATAGCAGCGAAAACTTCATGCACGTGTGCACCCCGAGAGCTGAGTTAAGCTATTTAAGGTAGTCCACTACTTGGTCTGAACTTGAAATTATAGTTTCGTTTAGCATCTGCATGCGTAATAAGGTCAATGCTGTTGTTTAAATACAATGCTATTTTTTCCTTCAGAAAGGTATGATTAATGATTGTTTTCCTTCCCTCTTATCAAAAAAAAAAAAAGAATGAAAGAAAAGGAAAACATAGTGGAAATGGATGGAAGTGCAGATGATTTATCTCCAATAGATTTTTCTATACTATGCAATTTTTTCAGCAGTCCGTTGTCCTGTACAGTGAGACTTCAAGCTGTGATGCTTTTCCTTTGCTTTGAAATGATCACATTTCTGCTTGTTATTTCAAAACCAGCAACTTATGCACTTATGTAGTTTCAAGTTTCTATAATGTATAGGTAGTATAATGTGACTCTTACATGCTTCCTTTTAGCTCAGAAACTGGACTGTACTGAATGGCATTGATCTACACAGTGGACTGAAGGTGTTTTGAGATAGCAGGGGCCACAAGCAGGATAGAAATCCCAAGTCTACTTTTTGATTCTTCAAATAACAATTATCATTTAAAAAAGTAAAAGTTTTTTACAGCATAGAATATCCAGATGCTAAATATCTTTGTCAAGTAAATCTTAGTGTGCCTTGTTGTACATGTCAAGTGTTTTCCAGAAATGTTTTTGCACAGATTTTTAGTGATTACATATTAAGGGTAAGCTTTATGTGACTTCCAGATCGGGCTTTCTACAGCCTTGTAGTAGATTCTTTAGCCCTTAGGAGGCAGAAGGACTGAGTCCAGCCAGGCTTGTTTGTTTTCAGGTTCATTTGGAAAAGGAATTGACTGATTCCAGAAGCAAGCTCTGGAAGTTCATTTGAAAGCAGCTACATGCCATAAGATAGATCCTGGATTGGCCTTGGTGCAACGGAGGAAAAACATCTGTCCCTTTTCTCAGGGGAGATCTGTTTTAGTTGAAATCTGGTGGTTTTCTTGTTGTTCATTTGTTTGTGGGTGGTGTTTGTTTTGTTTTGTTTTTGGTTTTGTTTGGTTTTGGTTTTATTTTTAAAGAATGGAACTCTACACTAAAGCAAGGGCTAATCAGGTTATGTGGTGTTCCTTCTAGTTTTAGGACTAATGCTCAGTCAGCAGTACACTGGGTCACAGTGCCTCAGACTGCTTGAGTTGGTCTGAAGAAAGACTTTGTTTGTTTGTTTGTTTGTGGGTTTTTTTGTTTACTTTTTTAATTTTTGTTTTTTTTTTTTTATATTGCTTTAAATTAGGATAAAATACTTAAGGAAATACTAAATTCTGCACAAAAGTAATGAATGGTGTTTTGGAAGAAAGTTCTCAATTGGACAAATAGAGGTAGATACATACTTTCTAAGGTAATATCCAAACCATTATTATGGTAGCAGGTAGGGCTTGACTGATGAAACATCATTGTACCAATATAAACAAGAAGATAAAAACAGCAGTACTAATCCTTGCAAAGGTTTGACATAAACAAAAGCTAAGGGCACTTAGATTTTTCCACAAAAGAAGGATTTTGCTGATGCAGCTGCTGTGCAAAAGCCTCCTGGGGCTTTTCACGTCTCTCTGGCATAAGCACCCTAATGTGGAGACAGTTTATAACAGCTGCTGTACCAGCAGAAATGCTCTCGTCTTCCCAGACTAATCGTGCTAGTACCAAAGTGTTTGTTGGCAGGGATGTGTTGGTTAAGGGCAATGTTTTTTTCAGTGTTTCTAAATAATGTAGTTGTTCTGGCAAAAGTGTTTAATAAATCGTGGACCATAATATTCACCATAAATATCAGCATACTCTAACCTTGTGGTTTCAAAGCCCAAAGCACAAAATTTCCTGTATATAGTGTGTGAGTAATAATGCCTAGCCCTTGAAGATCTGTAGATAAAAAGATCTGCCTCATTGCCTATTTCTATGCTAAAGTTTACTGAAGCTGTGTTGCACAATACCACTGTTCTTAATAGTTGGTTTTTTTGCCAACTGTGGTATTGCCAGATGCAATATAACAATACTTCCCTGCAAATTTGAAAATGGTGGGGAACAGCAGTTAACAGTATTTAGCATGAAATATGCCTAAGCATATGCCTCTGAACACGTCTTTTTAAGACCATATGGAATATAATTGGTGCTGAACAACACTGAGGTGTTTTGTGAAAAGTAAAGGCTAAGCATTATAAAGTCACAAAATCATAAAGAATGAGACAAATAAAAGAAATAGGAGGAAGAAAGAGATACTGAATTTTCTGTCTCTTGCTTTCTGTGCATGACCTAAAGTGAAACACAACGGTATTTTTAAAAGATTTTTCTTTACAGTAGGGTTAAAAGTAAGAAATTCAGCAAAACAGCGACATATAGGTAATGGTCATGGAAGATGGTATGAATAACTGGAGGGATGCAGAAATAACATTGTCATCCACTGAGCACACCCAGAAGAATATTGGTTTTCATAGCTGTGCTTACTATCATTGGCACTCTTTATATATGTAGTTCTTAAGGCACTTGATTACAGAAAAGTAAGGTAAAAGTGAATTTCATCCTTAAATATCAATTTCCCTGTCCTTTCAGGACCGGAGTCAAAACTTAGGGTTTTTATGCATTTACTTAGTAAGATATTTTATTTCCAAGAGACAATTTAGACTTAGGACAGCAATGAGCTAAAATTAAAATTCCTCAATTTTATTGATTTTAATCATCAGTTGAATTTTAACTGTAGCTGGAAATGTAGGAAAAAATACAAAATGCGTGGTTATATAAAGGATCCAATTTTCTTTGAAAATTTCCCTTTTTTTCTTCAATGAGCATATATAAAGGATAGCAAGCATTTATTCCCCAGTACTAGTGCTGTCCCTAAGTGCTTCTTTATACTGCTGAGAATGGGCTGAAGAGAGTTTCTGCTGAGGGCTGTAGATTCTTATCTGCCTAATTGAGCCATCATTTGCTGACATGAGGGAAATCACGTGTCCTGCCTTTAATGCACTGCTCAGTAACAGCAGGAGTGTAAAATGTACTTCATGGAAGGGTAACAGAAAATGTTATAAGTTTTTAGAACTGCCTTCTTTACAGAGTACTATGAGGTTTGTATTGCAGCAGAATCCTGTTTGAATGTTCAAATGGTAAATAAGTTAAATAAAATCATCAGTTTCTAATTATTTTCAAAGCATTGGCATTTTTTCTATTACAAAGGCCCCAAACCTTCAGAATATAAATTTAATAAATTCTTAGTTTTATCAGTATGATCATAAAATTGTCAGTAGAATTGAAAGCAGGTGTTGTCTTTTTTTTTTTTTTGAGCAAAAATATTCCTATAGTAATCTGGCCAATTGCAGAGCTGATATCAAGTGTTGTACGGTGGTGAAAGGAACAACAGAAAACATTCAATATTATCATTCAGTAGATGAGTATCAGAAAAGGTTATTAATAACACCGTGTAATTAGAGGCACATTTTCTACTTTATGCAGTCCCTCTAGCACATCAATTTAATATTAAACTTCAGCCTTACTCCCTTACCTCATTTCCTATTTTGTAGAATGTAGAATTAAAGGCACGCCATTGTCTTTGTTTACCAGCGTGGTGTATTTTCAACATTAGGTTGAATTGATCTCATCTATAAGAAAAGTTAATTTGAATTTTGTTTTTAGAATTAGTGATTACTGACTGCTGTATTGATGAAGTGATATCCTAGATTGGAAGATAATGGTACAGCAACAAAACCACTTTAGAATTATCATTCTGTCATAAGATTTCTACATGATATGTAGAAATCGTGTAACTGAGGGACATGAGACTGGTATAACTCTGGAGGTTAGTTTGTCAAGTATAGATAGTCTGATCATGTCTTTTAATTTTCATATTACTAGCAGTCCGATCAACACTGACCTGACAAAGAAGAGTATGAGAAGACTACTTGATTCTTCCTGCAGCTGCAGGTCTCCATAGGAAATCTTCTCAGCTAAAAATAGTTGGCATAGTTAGCAGCTGAAACAATGTTGTATGTGCCTCTCGTTTTACTGTTGTCCAACCATCCATTTGTTTCTGCTGTTGGAATGGGATACTTGACTAGGAAGACTTTTGATCTGATAATTTACTATTGCAGCTTTTAAGTTCAAAAGATTCATACCTTGCACCTCTCATCCTTGATTTTGACCTAGTGAGAGAAGAAAAATAAAACTAAGAAAGTCAAAAAAGTTAGAGATGAAAAAGAAACGTAAATCTTTTCATCCATGTTAGGAAAAATGCTCTTGGGCATGTTATTACGTTCTGTCTGTTCACGTTTTACCTAAAAAGAATACACATACTTTGTTTTATTTTCAGATAATTTGTAATGATATGAATACAGTAAAGTACAGTTCATGGACTTGTGAACCATGGCAGAACACTTACTGTATTTTCTACAGCGTTTGAGCTACTGGCTTTATATTTGAAAATAGCTTTCATTAAGCAATAGATGTCCTAAGTATGTATTACCAACTAGAAAGAGGCACAACAGTATCAGCCTCGACAGCAAATTGTTAGTTCAGACTGTACAATGCAGAAATATGTAAGTAAGTAGAAAATTCACAGGTGGATTTAGACTTCCATATGTAGGAGGCAGCACCTAGCATGCCACACAGGACATGAATTCAATTTTCTAAGCTGAAGGCTATAAATGACTATAATTGTTAGAAACTATAATCGAATCACAGTCAATGTGTATTTAACCTGGAGTCCAAGTTGTCCTTGCCTCTTCTTGTTTCCCCTTTTGGGAGAATAATTCATAGTATTTGACAGAGATGTGATATTTTGGTGCTGAGTGATGTATTGTCAGGAAGGAAGAGCAATGTCACATTTCCTCCCATTCTCCTCTTTTCAGCCAGTTTATAGACTAGGAAACATTGGATTTTGTTCTTGCTTCTTCCTTTGTACTCGTAACGTAAATGCTTTTGTGCATATGCCACAGATGCATCAGTTGGGCTCTGGTAGGTCATTTGCTCCTTCTCTTCACAGCACTTGAACAGTGTTGATATAGCTAGTAACAGCTTGTTCCAACAATCTAATTTCAGTCACCTTGTTTTTTCATTCTTACTAGTACCATATATATTGTAACACTAAAAGTAGTCGCTTATGTATTATTGTAAATAAATACTACTTAATGTGCATGAGTTTCAGAAAACTGTGTTGTCCTATTTTTACAATTCAGCTAAATTTTCAATTTTTATAATCTGAACAGTAGGTAGGTTTTAGTTTTAAATTAAGAGAAAATATGTAGACATATTTGGAACTCATAGAAGGTGCTTCCGCCAATAGCTAAAAGACTCTTAAATAAGAAAAACAAAATTAAAAATTCTTAATAGTACTGAGTATATGTGCCCTCTTGGTAACTTATGTGTATTCCTGTTTTTGCCAATTCAAAATGTCCAATGGAAATCAATTTCTGGTTTTAATACAACAAGAAAAGAGGGATCTAGATAATAAGAACCTTGGTTTCTTGATACAGCCACTGGCAAAAAAAACGCTGTTGCAGACTGACTCATCTACACTAGAAGGGCAACAGTGGCCCACAGCTAAATAAAAGGAAAAATCAGTTAGACTGTGTACTCTTTTATGTTTATGTATGTGTCTTAATCATTTTAATTGAAGTAAGATTAAATACTTATGACATGAATAAACTAAAAATTTGGGTTATGAATTAGGCGAAATCTTAAAGACAATCCTCTACAGATTTTGGGCTAAATCTAGAATGTGTTTATAGTCCCTTCAAGTTGAAGAGCTTTGGCTAAATATGGAAGTTTTGATGAAATGCAAGCATGTTAGCTATAAATTCTACAAGAGCAGTGTTTGCTTTGGAGTTCTGTTTGCCTTCGCTGATAAGTTTGCCTAGCAATACTCAGAAATGATGATTGCCCTGAAACGGATGATGGTTCAAAAATAAGCCTTGTGCAAATTAGAAGAAGTTAATATTTGCCTGATATGACAAATGAGTAAGAAGTTTTAGAGCAGGCATAAAAGCAGTTCTCAAATTAAACTCTCTTGATTAAAAGAACGAAAAGCTTTTAGAAATCCTGTGAAATGTTGTGTGTTCATCTTCTGTGTTGGTAGTGTTTGTTGCCGGAAGAGCCACAAATGTTTGAGAAGATATTATTATAAACTACCCAGTTCTACCCAGATGTTAAGGATTATTATTAATGACTCACTTTGCCTTGTAATTGCCATAAAGTTTTTTCATTATAAAAACCTCTGAGAAGACTGCTTTCCCAAAATTTCTCAACATGCTCTTTTTTTACTTTATAACTTATTTTCTAAAAGCTTTTTGCTTTTGATGTCTGGTATCAAGTGTTTTTTTGTTTTGTTTTGTTTTTGTCTGAAACACATTATGGAAGGACGCACATAGAGTTGGTCTGTCTTCATTTTGTTTGGTATAGTTTTGTTGGCATAACGTTTCAAATAATTGAACACTGTGGGTCTTTCAGCCCACAAATACTGTTCACTGTTTTGGTAATAATAGGCCAGAAAAATCAGATTGCATTCTTCTACCGACTTGGTTCCCTTTAACTAGTCGTATGAAAAAGATTACTACCATGTTATCCATAAAATCAAGGATTTCAAGTCTATGGAAGCAGAGGACTTTTGTTGCAGACCCTGTAGGTTTAGTCTCCGAAGAGAGATCCTTTTTTATAATTTCCTTAAATCTTAGGCCACCTTCCTGACAATACTCTCTTCATCTTTTATTTTAGAGTTTGTTTGTGCCACATGCAAGATTTCTGTTGCTTACTCCAAGCTGATGTAGAATACAGACAATTCATCTCCTCATTCTCAGAATCTCTCCTGCTGCTGATCTGCAGAGTTTTGTAGCCCATTGCCACGTGGTTGGTAGGCCTTTAAAACCTGAGTCATGGACTTCATAAATCATCTAAAAAGCAGTAGTGGTACAGTCTGCAGCTGTTGTCGTACACAGAAGGTGTGACTTTTTTTTTCCCCACAATATGGAAGGAAATTAAATGAGAAGAGGGGGCAAAGAACTTTTTATAAAAGAGTTTAGTGCACTGTAGGTAATACTGCTTGTGTTTTTATTCAACATATTTAAGATACTTTGTCAGGATGTGGGATACCCCATTAGGTTTACAGTGTGGTTTTCCTGAAAGGATAGCATTGGTTAAGCACAATAATGCAAACAAATCATTTTCTCCAGACGTGTGGTTGAAGTTCAGTGCCTGTCGGCTATAAGAGTCCCAGACCTAGCGGTAGTTGATTGGCCCTTGTGCTAATGTGAATGCTTATGGTTGGTGGTTCAAATGTAGCAGTAAATCTAAATGTAAATTTTCTTCAGTTTTGCTCATATTTTTGTTACGTACCTCACAAGCCGCTTTAAGAGATTATGTGCTGGTAAGACCACCCTATAAGTTTAGATCTAAATATTTGGTGCATTATGTTGATTATACTGTATACTTAGTAATTACATTTTGTTAGATTTTTATTAAACTGTGATGTTCATCAGGGAGTATTTGAATTTTTACTATAAATGTTACAGTGAGTTCCTCTTTTAATAAAAAGTCAGCTCGACATCTGCCTTAAGCAAGCTAATCCTAAAGAACGCAGCAGAAAAGGTAATTTCATTTCAGAAACTAAGTTTTCAGATACTACCAAGTCAAATGCAAAATTAAGCACACTTTCAAGTTGCTTCTTTGTCAAAATGGATTTAGATTTAGGGAAATTCCTGCAGGTTTAAGTGAACTTTTCCAAGAAATGCTGTACGTGGGAAATACAAAGAAAACTACCTTGCTATAAAATGCACAACAGTTATTATCATCACTGAAGTGGATATTGTAAACATTTATGGCTGTTTATGACTGGCTTGAAAGCAATTGGATAGATAAGCCTGCTTTCGGAGATGGCCATGATGCTCCAGATGTGACGTAGCAGGAGTGTTGACAGTTGTTTTTAAATGAAGGGGAGTTGAGCTCCTTTTAGCAGTGCTTTATTTAGGAGTACTTTGTGATCTGATTGATCTCGGTGGTTTAAGGTGCTCTCTAAAGTTAATACCAAGACTGTTTAATACAACTGTTTGGGCATGGGTTGGACAAAGATGCTGTCATTGACTTTCATTTCTAGTCCAAAACCAGGAACTAACTTTATCCTCTCTATTTGCTTTAAGTCAATGATGTTGATTAAATAAACTTCTTTTTGCCTCTGCCTGTTGTCACTCTCATTAAAGTAAATATTTAAACATATATAAAACTGGGATTTAGATGCCAGTTATTGTCTCAAAGATATTTTCTTCATCATGGGAAAAGAGAAATATAAATAAGGACTAAAGCAGCATGGGACAAAATAGGGACAACATTTGCAATTATTTTGAGATAGAGTAGGAGATTGTTACTATGGTATAGAGAAATGAGTACAAAATACTCCTGCCTTTCAGTAACTTGTAGCTCAAGTTCTTCAAGTCAAGGTGGTAGTATGTTGTTCTAAAGTTCTTGAGGTTTGTAGTTTTTTTCCAAGTAAATGTAAATAATCATTTGTTGAACTGAAAAAAATACTTAACGTTTGTGACATCCTGGAGTAACAAGTCGTATGCTTCAGTAATATAGGTGTGAAGAAGTATCTTCTTTTGTTTTGAACTTGCTGCCTCGTAGTTTCATGTGATATCCTGCAGTCCCTTTATTAGGAGAGGCACTGAGCAATTGTTCTCTGTTCCCCCCCTGGTGTTAGAAGCTAACTTTTGACTCTAGAAAGGGTGCGTTTAGATGAGCTGCTCAATACAGAGTAAGCCATAATGTGAATTTAGAATGCCAGGCAGCTCCCCACACTGATCTCATTAGTATCAGTAGGTTTTGAGAAAACATGTAACTTCTGAAGTGGAGTAGGTTAATGTGCACATAGGCTTTGGAGTTTTCAGGCTGGCCTGCAGAAGCTATGCAGTAGGAATGTGAGTTCGTAGCATAGTAGCTGCTCTACTGTTATGTGAATGCTCTGCTTGCCCACCTCCCTGAAGGTGCTGCAATATGTACCTTCATGCTAAAACCATGGATAAGCCCCGAGTGGGGTCTTTCCAGAAGTTATTGTGGAGTTTGTTCTGTGTTACAATCTAGCTTACTGTATACTTATCTTCTAGAGTAGGCAAGTCCAAATACAGCATGTGTGCATAGATGTTATGTGTTAGTAGCTTTATCCTTGCTTGTTTATACTTGTACATTAAATACTATATCTCTTTGGTTTTTGAGTAAAACTTGGTTTTCGCCTCTTTGTGAGATCCGAACTCTAAATGATGTGGTCCCGGTCTTCTTGCTCTCTTTTTGTACACTGTCTGCCTGTGGTCATGGTGACCTGTGTCTGGCTCCCAGGAGCTGAATGCTGTATTCCAGCTGAGGATGTATGATTGTAATTTATTCAGAATTATTTCCTAAACTTGATATAGGCTCTTTGTTTGTTTGTTTTTTGTAGCTGTTGAGCAATGAGTTTTTCTCAAGTAGGTAAACCATGAGGGACTGTTATTTTCTCCTACTTTGAACCCCTGATATTAAAACAAAAAAGCTTTTTTCACTCATTTGAATGTCAACGGAAGAGCTAGGATGGAATTATATAAATATTCTAGTAATGGAGAAATAAATATTATACGATACAGGGAAAAAAAAAAAAAAAAGAAACTAGTTTTGGGAAGGTAAAGACAAAAGGAACAAAATGATTAACAGCATGTGGGAATAGTACCTGTCTTGAGACCTGAGTCTGTATGTTTGATATGGTGCTGCCGGTGAAGAAGAGGACAAGCTGAAGAAAGACTAGGCTTCCCAGAAATCTATTTGCTCTTTAAGTGTTGTAGCTAGATAGCTTAGGTTTTGTGAAGTTTAAAATCCCATACCAATGAAGGAAAATAGATGTTGCTTACACTGCTTTATCCCATTTTTGAATGGTGTTTAAAGGATCTTTTTTTTAAAAAAAAAAAGTTGCTCTTTTGTCTTCATTTTACATTGTTTTGTGTCTTAGTAAAGAGTTGTGTACATGGGTATGTACACTTTGTCTCAAGAGTGTAAACTTGTACTGCTTTTAAAAAGTGAGGTTGTTGTATATACTGTAGAGGTAAGTTTAAAAAAAAAAAAAACTTGATTATAAAATGTGGCCCGCTACACATGGCTTAATGCCAGACGAGACAGTGATTTGCAAAGGATCAGTAATATCCTGAAAAGAATTACATCACCATATACCATAGTACAGCAGTGGTGCCCTCCTACACCTACCCCAATTGCTTGGAGCTTTGCCCAAAGTGAGGTTTTACATATAGTTCTGTGTTTGCACAGCAACAAATATTCATATTGACTGTCATGCAGACCACTTAAGATTTTGTAAGGTTAATTTTATAGATAAGCATAACTAAGTAATCAACAAATAGTAATCAAACAAAGAAGAAAATACTGAAAAGTAGTGGAGGGCATATATCATGGGCATATGGCAGTGCCTTTGCTATGATTTTTTTTGCATTGTTGCTGGTTTCTCAAATAGTCTGAGCATTGCTTTTGTGAGCTGTTAATGGGCTGTATTTTTGCCCAGTCCTCAGAAGAACATGTGTCTTCAGACACCATCAAATTTCATTTCATCTTCTTTGGATACAGTCTTAGAGACAACACAGTGTAAGCAGTCTAGATGTATCATCCTGACTGGCTGCTCTAAGATCCTTTACTAGAACTTTAAAAATCTACTTATCTGTTTTGCCCCAGAGAAACATTTCCACCTTCTTTATATCTGTTCTTGAATTATGTGATTACATTTGTCATTATAACCTGGTACTAACTTTACCCACATAACCCTGTAGTAATAAATTTTGATGTAGATTTGTGTGCTCGGGTTGAGAATGCTGCCTGAAAAAAAGGGCCTTGTGTTAAAGGACAAAGCTATCGTATCTATTTGAAGTACAGAGTTAGGTCAGGCTTTCTAAGCTCAAGTTGATTCTCTTGTTTGCTTTTGTAGAGTGAGGATGAACACCCTGTGCAAAACAGGACTTCAGTTCCTATGCACCTGCTGGTATTACTCTGTCTTGTGTGTGATACTGAGATTCACAGTATCACAGTATCACAGATTTCTAGGTTGGAAGAGACCTCAAGATCATCGAGTCCAACCTCCGACCTAACACTAAGTACTCCACTAAACCATATCGCTAAGCTCTACATCTAAATGTCTTTTAAAGACCTTCAGGGATGGTGACTCCACCACCTCCCTGGGCAGCCCGTTCCAATGCTTAATAACCCTTTCGGTAAAGAAGTACTTCCTAACATCCAACCTAAAACTCCCCTGGCACAACTTTAGCCCATTCCCCCTCGTCCTGTCACCAGGCACGTAGGAGAACAGACCAACCCCCACCTCTTTACAGCCTCCTTTAAGGTAACTGTAGAGAGCGATAAGGTCGCCCCTGAGCCTCCTCTTCTCCAGGCTGAACAAGCCCAGCTCCCTCAGCCGCTCCTCGTAAGACTTGTTCTCCAGACCCCTCACCAGCTTGGTCGCCCTTCTCTGGACTCGCTCGAGCACGTCCATGTCCTTCTTGTAGCGAGGGGCCCAAAACTGAACACAGTACTCGAGGTGCGGCCTCACCAGAGCCGAGTACAGGGGCACAATCACCTCCCTAGACCTGCTGGCCACACTGCTGCTTATACAGGCCAGGATGCTGTTGGCCTTCTTGGCCACCTGGGCACACTGCTGGCTCATATTCAGCCGCCTATCAACCAATACTCCCAGGTCCTTCTCGGCCAGGCAGCTTTCCAGCCACTCATCTCCCAGCCTGTAGCTCTGCTTGGGGTTGTTGCGCCCCAGGTGCAGGACCCGGCACTTGGCCTTGTTGAACCTCATACAGTTGACCTTAGCCCATCGCTCCAGCCTATCCAGATCCTCCTGCAGAGCCTTCCTTCCCTCGAGCAGATTGACACACGCACTTAGCTTGGTGTCATCTGCAAACTTACTGAGGGTGCACTGGACGCCCTCATCCAGATCATCGATAAAGATATTAAAGAGGACCGGCCCCAGTACCGAGCCCTGGGGGACTCCACTAGTGACCGGCCTCCAACCAGATTTGACTCCATTCACCACAACTCTCTGGGCCCGGCCATCCAGCCAGTTTCTAACCCAGCGAAGCGTACGCCAGTCCAAGCCCCGAGCAGCCAGTTTCTGGAGGAGAATGTTGTGGGGAACGGTGTCAAAAGCCTTACTGAGGTCAAGGTAAACCACATCCACAGCCTTTCCCTCATCCACCAAGCGCGTCACTTGGTCATAGAAGGAGATCAGGTTCATCAAGCAGGACCTGCCTTTCATAAACCCATGCTGACTGGGCCTGATCGCCTGCTTGCCCTGCAAGTGCCGCGTGATGACCCTGAAGATAATCTGCTCCATGAGCTTTCCTGGCACTGAGGTCAAACTAACAGGCCTATAGTTCCCCGGGTCTGCCCTGCGGCCCTTCTTATAGATGGGCGTCACATTGGCTAGCTGCCAGTCAACTGGGACCTCCCCCGATAGCCAGGACTGCCGATAAATGATGGAAAGCGGCTCGGCCAGCTCCTCCGCCAGTTCTTTCAGTACCCTCGGGTGCATCCCATCCAGCCCCATCGACTTGCGCACATCCAAGCTCCGTAGCAGGTCGCCAACCATTTCCTCATGGATAGCGAAGGCCACATCCTGCTCCCCATCCCCTTCCACCAGCTCAAGGCACTGGGTATCCAGAGAACAACCGGTATTGCCGCTAAAGACTGAGGCAAAGGCGGCATTAAGCACCTCAGCCTTTTCCTCATCCTTAGTAACTAGGTTTCCCCTCGCATCCAGTAAAGGATGGAGATTCTCCTTAGTCCTCCGTTTCGCGTTGATATATTTGTAAAAGGATTTTTTGTTGTCTTTAATGGCAGTAGCCAGGTTGAGCTCCAGATGAGCTTTGGCCTTTCTAATTTTCTCCCTGCACAGCCTCGCTACATCCTTGTAATCCTCCTCAGTGGCCCGCCCTTTTTTCCAAAGATTATAAACCCTCTTTTTTCTGCTAAGCACAAGCCGCAACTCTCTGTTGAGCCAGGCCGGTCTTCTTCCACGCCGGCTCGTCTTTGGGCACGTGGGGACGGACCGCTCCTGTGCCATCACGATTTCCTTCTTGAGGAGCGCCCAGCCTTCCTGGACTCCTTTGCCCTTCAGAACCTCCTCCCAAGGGACTCTGCCAACCAGTGTCCTGAACAGCTCAAAGTCAGCCCTCCGGAAGTCCAATACAGCAGTTTTACTGGTCCCCTTCCTGGCCTCGCCAAGAATAGAGAACTGAACCATTTCATGGTCACTCTGCCCAAGACAGTTTCCGACCACCACATCTCCCACCAGTCCTTCTCTGTTTGTTCCTGAGGCTCTGTCCAGGGGTTTTGTTCTCTAGTAAACTAAATCACTCTCCCATATGTTTTCCTAAGTAGTTGCAGTAAAGCTAATCAATCCTTTTGTGGCATGTAGTTACATGTGGCAAAGAAAGACATCATGCCATGGAGTTTGTCATTGTATCCATTCACAGTAGCTATGTTTGCAGGAACCGAGTTGTTCTAGCTTGAATTTGTAGTACAGTGTGTTGTAAATTTTTCTGCTGTGGCAAATGCATCCGGCTTTCTTCCCCTGTAGGTTTTCAGTAACAGGGCAACACTTCCAAAGTAATGTACGTATTTTCAATTAAAGTCTGAAATTTTTTTAAATAATTAAATCCATCAATGAAAAGGGCTAATGGTCAGCAGTAGCACTTGCTGTCTCTAATTATTTTTTTTCCTTTGTATCCTTATTCTCAATATAAAGATCCTTTTCATAAATACTGAGTATATGTTCTCAGGGGAAAATCTGAAGTATTTTTTCTTAAATATACCAAAAATGTCAAGTATTCCAGTTCTCTTTTTTAAAACAAATATTTTCTGGAAGACTAGTCTCTTGGACAAGTAATTATTGATGTGGTATCCGTGTGGGACAGAAAAGGATTGTTTGAGCTCACTCAAGTGAAGTCTTCCACTTCTTTTGTATCCAATGCAGACACCAGTAGATGAATGAGCGTTACAGCTGGTGCCTGTCATGATCCCATTCTGTGTATGGATCTTGTCTTACTCTAGACTTGATGTATTACAATAATTGAAGTAATAAAGTTCCCTGTCAAATATTCAAGAAGTAAAAGACACAGCTTTTCCTCAGCCTTGAAATGCCTTTCTTAATTATCTTGAGGATTTAGAGTTTAGGGAGAGCATGATGTCTGTGACTTTGTTTGTCTATTTTCTTAGAAGATTGAAATGTTTGCTCCATTTCTAGGGAGTGTAGGTGGAAGAAGGTAACACCTTGTTAAACACACAAATATAACAACATTCAGACAGGAGCAATGTTAATCTATAAAAATTCCCTTCACATGTGAATAATTGATAAGGCTAAAGTCTCCCAGTGAAGTTTCTGCATGATGGATCCATTTCACAAAGAAGCTTGATTCTTTCTTAATGATGTTTTTAACTGATAAAAACTTATGAATGGATTCTCAAAGTGTGCTTTTTAGCTTTACAGTGTCTTTCATTCATGTTTTCATTCAGGATATCCAAATTCATGTGCATCTGTGTGGCTTGTATGGTCTCAGTATTTTCATGTGTGGTCTTCAGCTTACAGCAAGATCAATGTCTGTGTTGGGGAATGAAAAGGAAAACTAGTACATACCTGAGAATGCAAGAAAGTGTTGTGAAAGTTGAGATGGGGTGCAATGCTATTTGTAACTTCATGGGGAATTCATTGGAAATTTGACATTTCTGGAGTGCTGGCATCCCATACCAGTGTCTCAAAGCACTACGACAGCCTATTGTAGGAACCCTGCTTGTCAGCAGCCTGACATGGGAGCTAACATTCATTTGTAGAACTAAACATTTCTGTTTTAGCATCGCTTTCATCAAACAAAACACAAAACAAATCTTTCCCTCAAAAAAAAAAAAGTGCATGTTAAAGAACTGTTTGTTGTGAGACAGCTGCTGAAAGGTTGAAAAATTAGAATGGATTGAAAAAACTAAAACCATTATGTAATATTCTGGCCAGCTTATTTTCATTATATCCGGAAGTCCCACATTGCTCCTTCTTGAGATATAGCTCACATACCACTCTGTTAGCTTAACCATTAAGTGACTCTAGTTAAGAGTTCTTTTGCCCAATAATTATGTTGGAAATTATAAAGTAAGCATCTTAAGTCTCATAAAAGAGAGCAAAGATGTTGTAAATGTTGTAAAGTTATATGCAAGAAATTGCTGGTGTTACTGAATGTGTGCAAGCATAGGCATGTGTCTGAGTCCCTTGGTAAAGGATGTTCTCACACAGTTAGATAAAAACTTTGTGCTTTTTTCATGAATTAAATCTTGGCCTTAGTAGGTAATTTTCAATAATACTATTACAAATTAGAAAAAAAATAGGAGGCATTTCTTAATAAGTAAAATGTTAAGAAGGAATACTTGGAAAGTCAAAACATTCTCAGCACTTGAAACTCAGTCAAGTATTCCTAAATGAAAAGAAGAAAAAAAAAGAAACCAAGCCCAGGTATAGAGAAAGTGGAATATAGTTTTTTATAGAGTCCAGAGAGAGTGATTATTGCTCTAGTTCTAAAACTAATAGACTCTTGTTGTGACAGTTAATAATTCTGCTCCTAAGAAGACAAAACCACGTGGTTTTAATGCCATATTCAAGAGAAAAGCTAACTTGTATCACACACTCTTTAACTCCTGATGGAAGATCTGCATGACTTGATAATAGATGCTATATGCTATTTGCTGTTATCAGTTTGACTAAAATCTGAAATATTTTGAAATATGCTGTAATTACTTTTAATCTTCAGTCACATGAATTAATATCCTTCTTCACCTTATTTGCAGTTTACTGTTTAACTTGATTGACAGTATTCCATTTTGTTCAGTAACAATTCCTTGCCTTATGTACTCATAAATAACCTTAATAGGTAGCATTGTTTCCTACTAGGAATAGGTAGAATTGTTTCCTACTTGAGCTCTGTGGAAAAATCGGGAACCTGTGGAACAACCAAGGTATCTGCTTTAAAAGTTTGACAAGATGCTGTTCTGTGCCTTTTGTGTTTCTTCTGTTTGGTAATAAAGTTGAAGGCTCCAGATAGGCACTGAAGTGTGCTGCAGATCAGCACTTTGTGAGTAGATTAGTGGAGCAGATTAATTAATGAGTAGATTAATGGAAATAGTGAAAGTAAATCCTAGTCTGACAATTGCTGAAAGTGAAGTATCAGAAGGTCTTGGGGGGGGGCGGAGGGTGGGGGGGGGGGTGGGGACGACAACAACTGAGAAAAGATTTGGTGCAGGTTCAGAGTTTTGTGACAGGGGTCTTCCTTAGTATTTTTAAGCACTATTCAATAACTATATAATAACTATATAATAAACTTTTGTTTGATTTATTTGATTTACAAATTAGTTTATATTTTTATATATAATATATATATTATATTTTATATTTTTAACTATTGCTTTCCTTTTTGATGTTTTTTGTTACAATATCTGGGATTTATGTTTTTTCAAATAGTGAGTAGCTTTTTCATATATTTGCCATTTCATGGAAGAAAACATTTTGTTTAACTTCATAATGAGACAGATGCTCTTTGTACTATTAAATAATACATAGTTGTAAAAAATGTTTCTATTTCTTTGGTTCCTGTGGTTTCCATGTGTCTTATGGGTAAAGTGTCGGCAGGAAAAATGCATACAGCACTAGAGCTCTAGACCTGTCTTCCCCAGCCATCTACATCAATCAGTATAGCTGTTGAAGGAGTTAAATGCCACTAGTATGTTATTTAGTAAGACTGCTTTATCCTAGAAGGATAAAGCAATAACTGGTGTCCTATGCACCTCCAATTCCTTATGAGACAGTTGGGGCACAGGACAATTGTAGTACCTGAATATAAATTTTTTTTCAAGTACTATTTTATTTGAGTGAGGATAGTTTGGAATATTGCATTTCGCTGGTGCTAAGCTTGTTTGTCCCTGAATTCTGCAGTACGTTTCTTCCGTAGCAAAAGTTCTTCAGGAAAATACACTTAATCCTGAAGACTTGTAAGCAAAAAGAACATGGGTATAGTGCTGTTGCAGTCTTACCAAAAAATCTCGGAGTACTGTCCATTACGAATGGATTTTATACATAGGAGAAATAACTGTCACTTAAGGTACAAGTAATAGTGTGAAAGGATTTTAACATAGACTATGCCATGCTTTAAAATTTTTTATTTGTTTTTCCCTGAGTCTTCATATTTGCTGGACTCTGTGCATACCATAAGGTCAAAGATGGAGTTGTTGTCTAAATAGTAGGTACTGCTGTGGCGCTGGTTTACTTCAGCATGCAGTCTTGTACTACAGAAAGATCCAGTAGAATAATACATCAAATTACAATTTGTGAAAATCTCAATTAAAAATCTATAAGCTGAGAAAAGCATCTGGTTTGTTCCAGTCTCCCTGAACAATTAAACAACTATGTGCATGCTTCAGCTTCTATCTGATCTCTCTCAAAAAAAAAAGTGTAATTGCATGCTTTACACCGTACTGTAATAAAATTCAGTTGGTTGCATTACGTGCACGCCCTTTCCACAGCATTCTCTCATCTCTTGCTCATCTTTAGCAAACCTCTGTGGTTATTCTTGCTGATGAAGTTGGTGCTTAGAGGTCAGTAGAGTATAGAGCTGCAGGCTATAACTCTTGTGGATCTGACGAGATCTTTGAAAGCTGATGGCAATTTGTGGATGGGCTCTTTAAACCTAGAAGTAATGTTCACATTCAGAAATACCATGCAGCTCATGACAAGTAGCATGGAAGTTTGTACAAGAACCCTTACAAGCAGATAGCTGACCGTCCCTTTGTGCTGGTTTTATATTTGTTCTGTTCAATAAACTTCCTTTCCTGTTTACTGTTTCAAAATAACAATTTTGCTTCGTGATCAAGTGAAGAGTGCCTGGGCACAGGAATGAACCCTTAAGCCCATGTGTTTTTAGGCTTGTAATATTATAGTTGAAGTCTGAACGGGGAGGCAAGATGGTAAGTGCTTTTTCTCCTCCAACAGCAGGAATGTACTGGGAGTACAACAAAAGTAAAATGGAAAAAGGATTCTACAAGTCATAAAATTGTTGGCCCATGTAGACACAAGTGGTGATCTATTCAGAGTCATTCTTAAGCGTCTAATGCAAGGAAATCACATGTATTATCTTCTTCAGATTCTCTGATTCAAGACTCTGATTATCTAAATGTTATTGTTATTCACTACTTGTACAATTTACTAAGATATTCAATCCTGATTTTTTTTTTTGTGGTGTGACATTGCGTGTATTTAAATGTGTAACAGATATTTTTTTTTTAAAAGACTCATTAACATTGTTTGATGGAAAAGGTTACTTCAGTTTCTCTGTCCTGGCAAACTTAACACAGAATTCCCCAAAGTCTGCCTTTGTAGTAATATTTTGTATTGTACTTCAATACTTCAATAAGGTTCTGTTACTATAAATGTGAAATTACACTCAAGAATGCCTTACATCTTTTATTGTAAAGCTATTTATATATAAGGCATTATTGAATTTGCTGCTTGTTGTCCACTTTCAGAGTTGAAATTCAGTTTTAAGGCTTGGGGTCAGCATTTTTCAAAGTTTGCAAAACTGTAATCCTTGAAAAACATGGTACATAAAATAGCAAGCTGGTTTATATTTGCTAAAAGCTGAGAAAGTTATTATTTCGGCTTTTGCCAAGTAAGATGACTAAGAAAAGAAAAGTTTATCAGAGGGGATTATGGAAGAAACAGATTTATGGCAAGTGTCTGATATATACCCAGAATCCCCATGTTCGACTGAACTAGACTTGCCCTGGGCCTTCTGGAGCACAATGCCCTTAGCAAGTAGCTTTCGACAGCTTTTTCAGGAAGCAATATTTTTCTTCAGAAAGAGGGTCACTCCACTGTTTTTCTTTTTCCTTCTCTCCTGTCTTATCTTTTGAGTTCAGGAAGTATTTTAAATTTACAGCCAGCTTTGAAGGCATGAAGCAAGTTCAGCCCCAGAAGTATTTCCTGTTATGGCATTAATCTAATTCCATGAAAGTAGAACTGATTTTTCATCTGTAAAGTAGATAAAGTGCCTGGAGCAGCAGACCATTACTCTGGGTTATCATGATAAAGAGGCTTAGTTTTGACACCAAAGTGTTTATCAGCCTAACCAGGGGAAGATTTCATCCTTTTTGTTGAAAGAGATATTAATGGATTATAATATTTCTTTGCTTCATGGAGACAATGAGTTCATATTGAAAATGTTGACCTGAAATAACAATGTTCCCATAACATATTATAAGTTAATTTGTCTGGAAAGCTGCCATTACCTGGGGGAACTGGGAGTAGTAGTTGGGAAGTGATAATACAGTGGGCAAGTATTTCACAAGTATGTGAGAGTGCTAATTTCAGATTTAGAAAACAGTTTTCAAGTCTGGCTAGAGCTGCTGTTTTCTGTATAGCTTCAGTTGCACCTGTGAGTGCAGTTAATCTCATCTCCCTCATCTTAAGGATGCTCCAAAATATATCACGTAATAGCACTCAGATACCGTAGATGAGTTGAGAAGTGTAATGATTCATACCTTACTCCTTATTGGTAACACTCCCTGCTACAGTGTTTAAGGTTTTCTTAGTATGTACATGATAAAGAGACATTTTGGAGATAAACTGCAGTCCATAAAAGTTACTGCCAGCTTAAGCCTTTGACTATATCCCTGGTGTGCACCTGTACAAACTATGCACACAAATCTCTGACTGTGAAAGAAATCTCATGGTGCACTTCCTCAAGCCAATTCCAGTGCCTGTACTTGGTTATCTCCCCAAATGAGCATTCATCTCCATATTTGCTGTCACTTCAGAGTTAGAGATGGGCTGTATTCTCTCATCTTGTGTGTGTTAATATAATAGTGGTTTTTACTTCACATGTGGTGAATGGGTTGTGAGGAGCAGGATGCGATTTCCCCCCTCGGGAGGCTGGAAGCCTGACCTGCTCCAGCCAGCAGGGAGGAGGGACACACCAAAGGCAGAAACACGTGGGGCAGCTGAAACAAGCAGGCTTCCCCTAGCAGGAAGAAATGGGGATGCGCAGGTCAAATAATTCATAAATACTCAAGGTTGCATGAATCCATGAGAATGACTTCACACTCGAAAGAAACCCTGTTAAGAAATGGCACAAAGGGAAACATCATTAGGAATCCAACTGGTTTTCAGGGAAGACAAGGCCCCTGGATGCCAGCCGGGGCAGCTGGGCTTGTCCTGAGGCCTGCTGGGCCTGCGAGGCCGCGGGCTACGGGGAGCGGGCAGGTGTCGCAAAGACAAGCCAGGAGAAGAGACAGCAGTGCTGTGTCTACCTGCTTCCTTCCCCCGTGTCTGTCACCAGCCATCACCAGGGATTTGTTCTACAAGAATGCTTGTGCTACCTCTCATACAAGTGCAAGCCATAAGCTACAGATTTTGCCCCAACTAATTTTGTCTTTTGGAAAAAAGAATTGTTGTGTGGTTGTGTAACTATATGCAGATTCACTCTTTTAGAAAAGTGTTTACTATATTTCCGTGACAGACAATTTAGTCTTAAAAGTAAATGACAGCAGCATTTTCAAATCTTTGTGTCTGCCAAAATTTCAATCAAAGACGTGTGTGCATTTCTTGTGAGGGTGGCATACCCGAGCATCTTCTCCCCATCCTTACCTCTGTGCTCACTTGGTCTAGCTGTATGATCTGTTGGACTGCAGAGTTGAAGCAAGGAACTGAAGAAAAGAAAAAAAAATCTGTATTATTTTTACCCTGTCTCCTTGCTATCTCATAAGCAGTTCTCCTCTAAAACAGGCAGTAGTATAGGGTTATTAATGAGCAACTGGGGGAGGTAAAGGTTGGAAATTACTTGCCCCAACACTGCTGATGGTAGAAGCGTGCAAGTAACCATGGCCTATCTCTGTCTACATCTCATTTACATTTTTAATACAGAAAAAAAGGATATATCTGAGGTTTATTTATTGACCCCTCTCCTAATACCATTATGCTGGTAGGTTACTATCTTAGGATTTGTAAGTCACTAATGTGCTGCTTAGTTTTAAAAAATATCTTTATATCAAAGTGTGGGTAGATGGTGTTGTAGCAGCCAAGTAATGTGACATATACACAGAAGTATTCAATTTTAAAGATTTTAAAGAAATATGCCTATTATTTTTTTCTGTTTTCTATTTGGCATAATGAGATTAAAATTTCACATTAAAAATATTTATACAATTATAATTGCCTTTATTTATGCACATTGTGCTAGGGCAGGTTTGTAGTGGGACATTGTGCAGTAGCTCTTCAGCTTCAAAGGCAGTGGAACAAGCCCCTTATGCCAGGTTCTCCCATGGCCTTCCCAAACCACAGCCTTTAAGTCTGCTGGGGGAGGGATGGGAGCATCTGTGCCTGAAAGGATGGAGCACTTTCAACTCTGTTTTCTGTGCTGTAGAACAGCTGTTGAAAGAAGGTAACCACTATGCATTACAGCAGCAATTAGCACTACTGTGGCATATGTTGAAATGCTCTCAGCCAT
The DNA here is from genome assembly GCF_964211835.1 of Anser anser. Classification (NCBI taxonomy): domain Eukaryota; kingdom Metazoa; phylum Chordata; class Aves; order Anseriformes; family Anatidae; genus Anser; species Anser anser. The sequence continues at coordinate 4,744,358 of NC_139727.1, forward strand.
CCCCTGGCAGAGTGAGAAATTACATGAGGTGCAAAGGTAGATGCACCTTCTCCATTGTATCACCTGTATTATGCGTTCCTGATGTGGTATTGTCTAGTCTGTTTGTGAATCCCAATATTTTGGATAACATGGAGGTGAAGGGGATGAAAATCATAATTTCTGTAGTTATCAGGCCATTGAGTCTACCTCTGAATTGTTGCATATGTTCAATATTTAAAAGATTTCTACTGAAGAGCACTGGCTGTGAATTTACAAGGTTTCCTCGGAAGAAGGAAGGGAGAGTTGTGTATTGTTGCAGGAAAAAAAAGTGTCTTGCTCTAAAACTGCACCTATGGTTTCAATTAGTCAACTCTCAATTATGATAATGTAATGAGGAGTAATGAGGAGGTGGGGATAATCTAGGTAATTGCAAATGACTAACACAAAACACATGTAAAATTAGAGAGCAAGAGCATCCACTGAGAACTTAAGAGGAATAAAAGGCCTGCAATAACAGTTGTTGCACACAGAAGATCACAGTTAAGACACATAGAGGCAGGTAGATGCTTACATTGCAGCCAAGAACCACCATAGCTGCATTGGTTGCTCATGTATGCAGCTAGCTCTTCATCCAAACCAGGCTTAGTCAGATGCCCAAACCAGGGATGATCATGACTGGCATGGATCTGCTAGAAACACTTTAGAAACAACAAATACCTTGTTTTTACAAGTAAGGGGGCATTGATTGAAAAAGACCTTCTGTCCACTGAACTGTTTTTTCAGAACCATTGTTAAATAAAGCCATTAAGTCTTTTTTCCTTAGGTACTGATAACTGTTAAATGTTATACTGGTCAGATATGTTTGCTTCTGACTTTCTCAATAGTTTTGACTGTGTTTAATAAGTACCACATGTCTTCAGGCTTCAGCTTTGTGGCAATGAGAGGTGATGCAATTGTATTTCATCCTTCTGCCAGAAAATACAAGCTCAGTATGTAGCGTGGTAGCAGAAGAACAGAGGTAAATTGTTCCCTTCCTGAACGTTGATGTAGAAGAAACCTACATGACTCTGTTCACGTCTGTAGTGCATGTTTGTATTCATTCAGTCATAAGCATAGTTAATTTAAAAATAAATTAAAAAAAAAAAAACTTTTTCGGGGGCTGGGGGGGAGGGAAAGGGAGAGTTACAAAGGAAAATATGCTTAAGGTACAAGAACACTTTCTGTTGGTTTGACTGGCAACTGTATCCATTACCATCTTATCTGAGGCCAACACATAAACATCTTTATCATTTCCTTTCCTTGAAAAGATGTTTGTCTTAAAAAAAAAAAAAGCTGTCTGAGGATTCTAATCATACACAAAGGAATCTCTAAATTAATATTTTCCCAAGCAAGTATTTAAAGATTTATTTTATTTCTAGATTATTAGAGATAATCTTGTTGCTCGAGCAATCCCTGAGGTTTCCAGGGAATTATAGGCACGTAAGCTTGAGGATTTTACCAGGCAAATCTAGTAGAGACTATAATAAAATAGAGTTAATGAATCTATGTCTAAATAGTCTAAATATAATGCACTAGGGGGAATTCAGTAGGGCTTCTGCAAAGGGAGATACCTAAAGGACTTGTTGAGGTGGAGAGGCTCAACAAACATGTAAGAGTTAACAAAGTAATACAGCAACATCTTACATTAGCAAGAATTCCATAAAACAGGAGCGATCTTAAAAGCAAAAGCATTCAGAAGACCAGACACCCATGTTATGCTTGGTATGACTGAAGCAGAAGACATTTGGAATAGTTACTTTCTGGCTGGATGGACTGAACACCCATTAGTGCTTAGTTTAATTTAAGATGAATGCTTGCCTGTTTTTCAATGCAAATGAAAGCATAGTAAGTGAGGATGATAGGTGAACTTGAATTCAAAAGTTTACTCCTGAGCCATATGACAAAATTTAGGCAGGTTTACCTACAGTGTCTGTAGGTAAATGCAAATATTGAAAAGGTTTTTGTCAGATACCTTCACCAAAAGACTTTATGGAAACTAGAAAACATGGTCGTATTGGGATGCTTGTGGCATGGAAAAGTTATTAGCTAAAATAAAGGGACAAGAGTCCAATTCTCACAATGGTGAGAGTTTACCAATAAAGTTCTTCCAGAGTCTCTGTTCTTTAATGTATTAATATCTTGGAAAAGGAGGTGAGCAGTGTGGTGATGAGTTTGTTTTTAATGGCAAGATACTTAATATGTTGATCCAAGATGAAAACCAACTATGAAAAAAAGAGGCAGAAGGACCCCGTGAGACTGAATGAGAGGAAAATAAAATGCAGGCTAAATTCAGTGTGGATAAATGCTAAGTGGTGCATATGCCACTCCTAGCTTGACATAGAAGATGTAATGATCCAATAAGAGCTCATTGTTATACAGGCAGAAGATAATGATATTATAATAGATACTTCCATGAAAATATCCTCTTCGTGTTTAGTATAGGTCCGAAAAAAAATAAATAAAATAAAAAGTTTGTTTCCATTTGCCATTTTTACCTTTGGTTTTGGTAGAAGTAGTAAGCTTGCTATTACAGAGCTGTGGAAAGGAGGAGTTCTGGCAGAACACTATAGATGTGAACACCTCATGCTCGGTTGTGGGAAAATAAAAACCAATAGCTTATGTAAGAACAAATGGAGAACTGAAAATGCCCCTTCTGTGAGCCCCATTATTTCATCCAGCAGACCTTCACTAGGAGTTGAACATATATTTTTGCAGAGTAAGTACAATTAGTAGTACTAATTCAGGCGGTATATATTGCCCATCAGCTGTTGCCAAAAGAAGGTGATTGGAAAAATCTTTAGCACAAGAAAGCTAAAATCTGAAGTGAACCTCATATGTTTCACTCTAACAGCAACATATCACTCAGCTTAGAAAGGATTATGCAAAAAATGTTTTTTTTTCTGAGTGTATTATTACTAGCATCTTTATTCTGTTGTACCACAATCGTTATTGAATTAAAAATTATTTGGGGGTACCCTGGACTCATTTTAAAATGTTTGCAGTAATACAAGTAAAGACACTGGGTGAACATCTGCCCATGGCTTGCCTTTATACATGTTGTTTGGATAGAAAGATACCTATAATAGCTCAAAGTAAGAAAGCATCCCTGAAAAAGTGAGACATGTTTTAAAGTGTGTTCTCCTGGTAGAATTTTCTGTATGTGCAGTTATCATTATTTGCTGGGATTGCCATTTTTGTCAGTCTTAGTGTCTTTGTCCATCAACCATGTAATTGTTTCATTTAATGTCCTGTCTTGTTTCATGGATTCCAAATCATGTGGGCATGGCAAAGAGTCTGGATGAGTGTCAGTTACTCATCTGATGCTATCTTAGGGTGGGGGACAATACTGCAGTGAGAGATTGTTGTACTAGTCCCACAAACATGCACTTCTTCCTTTAAAAATAATATATGTATATTTGTCTTGTGTGCTTCACACATTCACTGGTTTCTGTTAGGAAGTTTTAACTCTGTATTACAGTGCTATTATTACTGTACATGTGCTCGTGTTACACTAGCGAGTTCAGAGCACTGTTCACAATTCATTTATGCCCTGTTTTCTAAGGGGGAAATAAGCATGCATTTATATCTCCATGGTCTAAGGTCAAAGCAGACTTCTCTGGACAATTTGAACACAATCATTTTAGCACTCTGTTAGCCTTCGTCCATCATGAGTTTTTTATAAAATTAAATTAGAAATTAATGCCTGGTAGATGGTCATATTGCTAGTTTCTCTCACAGTGAGAAAGCAGCCTGATTATTTTCAAGTAAAATTTTATATTGGTGGATTGCAACTTGAATCATTTCTTCAGAAGTGGAAAAGGAGCATACTGTTTCTCTTAGGATAATGACATGCATGTGCTCATGAGTGCTTCAGTGTTTTGATCTTGTATGCTCTGGACATTTATCATGTAGCTACTGTCATATAAATTACACATTAATATCACTAAGATTTACTCCAACATTTGCAGTAGTGGAAGGTACCTTCGTGACAAAATATGAAAATATTATTGTATGTCTACCATATTATTGGGAATTAAAGAAAAAAAACAAAACCTACCTCCCCAAAGATGCTAAGCAGCTACATATCATTTGGCTTTCTGATAAAACATATCACTGGTTTCACTCAAACATTTGGGTTCTTTACAGAAGTAGTCATTTCATACATGAGATGAAATCATCTTAGTAGGTTAGAATCAGGTTTTCTGCAGTTGATAAAGGCTATGTGATCTATCAGTTCTAAATTTCTATGTATTATTTTAAAAATGCTAATGAAGACTCCCCTAACCAGTGAAATTATCTCACAAGGGTACTTGCTAATTTCATATGACTATTAGAGTGAACTTTTCAAACAAAGCCCTATCATATGTGCAGGTTACAGAGGCAATGGAAATATCTATATGTGTCCAATTATTTGGAGTGTTTTTGTCTTCCCGATCCTTGAACTTTGTTTCTTTTTCCAAACACTTGTACACTTTTATTAATGTTGGCCGATTATTAAATATAGGCAAAAAGAGGGGACTTGCAGAAATAGATCACAAGGCAGGAGAGGGGGAAAGATCGGGGAGTTAACAATTAGGAGGGTACACTAAGCTTAAATTGTGAATCATACTAAAAATAAAGTTTAGACTTATAAAGCATTAAAAAAAAAAAAAAGGAAGAAGTATAACCCCTAAACAACTGTTAGGGAGAAGGGCGTGCAGTGGGGCTAGTGCCATCACCCACGAGGGCAAGGCAGAAGAATGCTCTGTGTGTAGGACTGTCTATTCAGAAGGCACCAGGAACGACTGGTGACCTAACTTCCTAGTTTCAAACCCTGAGTGAAGCGGACGTGACATGAGCCGTCGCTCCTGCTGGAGCAGGAGGAGGTAGCTGGAGATGCAGAAGGGCTGGGGGAGAGCTGTACAGCTCTCCATGGGCAGAATGCTAACAAGTAAGCTGAGTAGTTGGTGAAGGGTTTTTCTGATTTGGTGCAGTATGGTGGTTTTTTTTCTTTCATTTTTTTTTATTTTATATGCAAATCTACAAGAAAAAAATGAAATGGAAAAAGAGGCATAGTTTTTAACAGGTTTTTACAGCGTCTGAGGAAGAAATGAAAAAGCAATAGTGAATTTATGGAAGATATAAAACAAGTGGGTAATGCATAGGATGTTTGTGATGATCTTAGTAGTTTGGCATAGGAATTGAGTCGGTCTTTAGATCACCTGTACTATAATGACGTGATCTAGATCAGAGACTTTGAACATTACCACAACATGAATAAATAATAAAACTCTATTAATAAGAAACAGCAGCCCATCTGCACAGGATGCACAGCCACCCTAAATTCTATACATGTCAAGTGTAGATGAGAAACTTTGGGTTTCTTGAGGTAGTGCGCTGTTCCCATGTAGAGGAAATTTCCTTAATAAAAGGCTAAGTCATTAAGAAAGAAATACTTCTGTATGGAAATACCTCTTTTTTTTTTTTATTTTTTTAAGAAAAATAAGGCATGTATATTCTAAAACAAAGTACGAGTTATCTGGGTCTGGCAGAACTTCCTGCTTTTGAGACTTTAAATTATGAGATGGCAAGCATTGCAGGACAGGAGCTGTCGGGTCGTTTTGTAATTGTGAAGCAGTAGAACAATGAAAGCTGAATAGTCATGACACAAAATAATTCACTCAAAGGTCTTACCTTCCTCTCTGTTTCTTGCTTTCTTGAAATGTAAAGGCACCAGACAGATGACAAAGGGAAAACTCAGCTGTCCACAGAGAGAGACACCCTAATAAGCACTTAGCAAGATACTTAATGATTAACTGTGTGCATTAATTAGTTACAAGTGTTGTGTCATTAATAAATCTGTACTTAATTATAATGTTAAATACCTTAAGTGTTTTATGATTAATTCCATAACTAAAACAAGTGTTCACATGTTTGTAAATAAGTGATGATTGCAGAGTAATTATCGTTAGCTTGAGTAAAATGAATTGTTAACTGTGTCCTAGTAACCTATTCCTTTCGCTCAGCCTAAGAGGGGATGAAAGTTGTGGTTGGGAGAGGGGGTGTGGAAAATTACTTACTGTATTAATGTATTTGCAAGATAAAATTCTCTGCTGAAAATACTCCTGTATATTTTCAGATTATAATAATGTAAAACAGATTCAGAAACAGCAGCTTATTTTTAGCAACAATAGATAATACTGTTTTTTCATAGGTCTGTTAGTATTTTCTTTCTGCAGTTTAGAATGTTTTTGAGTTAATGAGAAAAAAGTAATCGTCATGTGTGTTTGGCAAAATGTTGTCTGTTTATGTGTAGTTCCTTAGAAGAATAAATAAAATCTAAGTGGAGTTTATCTTGATATTAAGTGATTGTACAAAATGTGTCTTACAGTCTATTTCTACCCCATTAAAAGTTGGACAAACTCTCGTTTAACTTGAGCAAAATCAGACCGTTATTGTTCTTCACATAAGGAACTGGTTTAGTGGCTTAAGCTACTAAAATGCAATTGAGAAAACTGCATTTTCTTAGAACTATAAATTAAAGTCCTCATTCTTCAGAGACAAATGACTTGAGTGCTTACTAGTCTAAATAAATAAATAAATAAGGGGGGTCCTTTATTTTTTTTTCTATTAAGTTTTCTAAGAATGGCAAGCGGTTTCATTCTTATTCAATATTTTTTTCAATATGTGTTCTTCAGACATTTTCACTTAATACTTTGGGGCTCATTTTGTAGAACAGATATCAGAAAATTCCGTGTAATTGAAAAAGCAGTAGGAAGATGTTTCACACGTTTGTTTCTGCTCCTCTTACCTCACCACTGAAAAGCTTAGCTTATTGGTAAACTCCTAGGCTTCTCTTAAGAAAAAATAATGCTGGCATAAGAAGAAGAGTTTCTGTTTATCAGCTCTCCTTTTCTGAATGCATTCCTGGAGGCTTTGCTGTTATTGCCACTGTCTTACCAGATGGGTTTCATTGTGGTTGCTCATCCATCGGACTACTTTTTAGTTCCTCCTGTGCGTCATCATAACAGGAGAGAAAGGGCTCTCTAGACACGGCCTTGGCTGGACCACTCAAGGAACCTGAGGCACGTAATGCAGAGTCTGGAGCCATGAAAAAGTCCTGGATTTCCTGATTGTTCCATTAGAAGATTTTGCAGAACCTTGGCTTGGAAGCTTGCTGTTTGGTTTAATTCAGTAATGCTTGTTGTGAAATCTTCTGAGCTCCTGTTATAAGCACAACGTATTAGTATTATTTGCCTCGTTGTTGACAATTTGCCCCCAGGGATAGCTTCTTCAGCCAAATATTTCCATTTGTATTTACTAGAAGATATATATTTGATATACCCATGGGTCCCATCTGTCCCTGTTATGATTGTGATGTGCTCACAAAGGAAACTATTAATTATATTTCTGAAGAAATTAGGGGTGTCTACCAACAACATGTTCTGTATTAATATAATGATATGTAAAGATATTAAAAATGGAATTTTTGATTTGTTGTCCCAACACCAAGACTTACTCATTGAACAGTGCTTCAAAGAGGAGATGATTGCATGATAGATGTGTTCAAGAAGCATGGGCTATATAAGTAAGAGTATTGTGGTATTAGATGCACGTGCACAGGTAGGTATCTGTGCACACACGTTTCTTTCTGTGCTGGCTGGAATCTCTCAGTCTTGAACTTTATTTTTTCTAAAGATACCAGGCTTGTACTTGCATTATATAGTTCACAGTTTTTTTTTTTCCTGTAGTTTTAAGTATTTTTTATGTTACAATACAAGTGCGATTGCAGTTTTTAAAATCTTCATTTTCAGACATGAGAAATAACATTCATTTTTATCTCAGGGTAAATTTATTCTAGAGGTCAGATAACCAGACTTTAAAATACTCTTAGAGAAAGTCAATGCAACCTTCATTTCCTGGTCACACAACTGGCCTTAACACATACTTTAGATAAAAACAAATAAAAATCTTAGGCAGGTACAATGTTATTAAAAAAAAAAAAACTTTCCTTAATGCTGCTGTGTTGTATGTGTTTTTTTCCAGCAGCCAGCAGAACTTGCAAAAGCCAAGAGACAGATGTAGAATTTCTGTGGGACACTATTGATTTTACTATCTCTCATCAATTGCAAATTAATTTTGCTGCAGTTTATAAAACACTTCTATTGTTCTAGCTCTTGTTCTTAATAGCAGATGAGAATCTCTAGTTCAACTGAATTAAACTATTACAACACTGTGAGATAGAGCCAGAAATGAAATCTGGCTTACATGCTCAAGCATTGGAAGTCTTGCTTTCTGGAAAGCAGCCCATAATAACTTAAAATTTATATAATTTTAACTCCTTGGTATTCTTCAGATGCTTCAAGCTCTCTACTGGACATCATGGCACAGATTCATTAACCCAAGTTCTGTCAAAGACCTTCTGCCTAGTATTCCCAGCTGACTGCCTCGGTTTCACAAGCGCCTTACACAGTAGGATGCAATGAATCAAACAGAATCAATCCAGCCTCACTACTCCACCTCTGAAAAATACTCAAAATAACTGAATGTGTAACATTTTATTTTTTAAGTGCAAACATCCATTTTAAGTAATGATGGTTTTTAAGATGCATGTTTTATAAACTAATTAGCCATGCCATCTTATCTCCTTACCTTATCTGTAGGTCAGTGGCCTGTTAATGCATGAGGATTGTTTCACTGTGCTGCTGCTCCTAATTATCTTTTTGAAGATGTTGAAAGGAAAAAGCAACCAAACTCCATTCCATCTTTGAAAAAAGCTATGCTGTTAACCAAGTCTCAGTCCCTTCTCTGTAACACCTAAAAGTTGTTTGTTTTTTTCCAGAGAGAAATATAGGAAATTCAAGTTTAGTAATTTTTTATTTATTTTTTTAATGAGAGATGCATCTTTAGAGAAAAATACTCTAAAACTGCCTTACATTTTGGAAGCACACATTAGATACCTAAAAAAGGTACTGTTTAGAATATAATTTTTAAAAAGTGAAATGAAAACATTTTCTAGCTTTCAAGTCGTGGGATGCAAGACAATTTGAAGGCTTTTTTATTAGTTGGGTATTTGAAGTCTTTTTCTGGCTATCTAACTATGAACTGGTACAACTACCATCTACTTCACTTGCCACTGGGTTCTCAGTTTGTACCTTTTTTTCCATAATAGATACCACAAAAGAAGAGGCCATTTTGTACTCAAAACAGTAAAATCACTTTGTAGTAAGAATCTGCATTAATGTATTGAAATACCAGATGAAAGCAGATGACAAGTCCCGAACAGGGACTCAGTCTGTTTCGTAGTCCACATGGTCACGGGGTGAGCAAGAAATATATCTGTGAAGAATGAGTGTTGATCTGATCCTATTTACACAATAAGAAATAATAGGAAGTTTAAAAAAAAAAAAAGTATTTTTTAACTGCATGCCATCCTAATAATATAATAAAAATATTTACTGTTTAGCAGTAAGTAGAATCTTGCACACACATTTCTTCTCCAGTCCTCTCTTTTCCAGTGGAAAATTGCACGTGATACACCTTTGTGTCTTCTTTCTTTGTATTCTTCTGGGAATTTCTGATTGTTTTTACTGATAATATAAAAGCTTAAGAAATGCAGTGTGCCAAAATAGTCATTATTGAAATAGAAGAATCACCAGTAAGATGCAGCAGTCTCATGTCCTGTATCTGCAACATCCCTTAAGTTTAGAACTGGTGTAAATTCTGATATTTGTTGCAACATCAGGCCATTTTCATAATTCTGAATGTGTGCTTACAGCACTTTCGCGGTAAAAATGATTTCATGCAGTTTTGAAGAAAATTCAAGATGGCATTCCTTCATTTAGCATGTGCAAGGTTAGTTGGAGACTTTAGACAAAAATTTTGCAGTCCTGGAGATTAATTTGTTGGACAACTAATATAAAAACCCTATTTTTTAGAACTGAAAATCTGCTATACATGATAGATCTTCTTAACTATAATAAATAATAGCCCTTCTGTTCAAACATGTCGATACATTCCTGAATATTGTGAACACAGAGGACAATACTTACGACAGTCATGATTGGCCAGACAATCCATAGCAGAGCTTACAATTAAACCAATTTTTTTCCTATCCAATTTATTTCACACTGTTGTTGTTGTTAGCCCATAAAGTAAGCACATGAGCTTTAAACTCCTATTATAATTTCCATTTTTTTCTAGTACTGAGGAAATCAGTGACAACCTGTGACAGCCATTGGCCTGTAGACTGTATTAAAGGCAGTACAGGTCAGATCTCTGAAAATTCATGCTGCTGTTTTCCTCAATTGTTGCAGTCCTGGAGCTGTGAACAGCCCAAATAACTACAAAAGAACATCGAAGCATCACGTGTTCTGCTGAAGTCAGATAGTAGGTTATCACTGGCGTACTAGAGGCATGAAAGGGAAAACAAGCATGAAGTTACTTGGATGAAGCTTTTGGTAAATTGAAAGGAAAGTTTAAGGGTTCAATATTCAAAGCTACTTGCGTGTCTAGTAACATTGAGGGTCACCAAGATTTGTTCCAAAAGTAGTTTGTCAGCTGTATGCTAGCCCTGCTTAGGTTCTTTTTGAAAATCCTTTAGACCATGTCCAGTATTACAAGGATGAACAAAGCATATGTGCTTCTCTTCAATTTCATCTATTCTCTTTTGCTGTTTTCTCAAGTTTATTCTTTTCTCACTCTGCTCTGCATTGTGATCAGTCAGAAACGATGGCATGTTTGGACAACATATGCCCCTAAACTCCTTTTCTGATGAAACATTTGTTATGTTGAAATGTGACTACTAGTTTTCATGTTGTTGAGATATGCAGGCTTCTGTTACTTTTAGCTTTTGGTGTTGGGATTTTTCAAAAAGAGCCAAGTAAGGTATGCTCCTTTTTGAGATAAATTAGTGGTTGTGTGAGGTTATGTTCATGGGTGAGGATTTCTACAACCACTAAAGGGCAGTGCATGCCATCTTTCGGTTTCTCTTCTGTAGCTGTTGAACTGTCCTTGCTATTAAGCATGTTTAGATAGAGCCCATTGCTGGGCTTTTTTTTTTGCTTTTTTTTTTTTTTGAGAGAGAGAGCTTTGTGTGAGCTTGGTGTGGTTTTTAACACATAAGATTAAAGATATACTGCTGTGAGCAGGACATGAAGAGAATTCCACATACTGTCCTGTTCTTGTTCTTATTCAGAGGCCAACTGCCATATGCTCATAGCAAGTAAAAGAGCTGCTTGTTATTGAAACATTTTTGTTGGCCTAAAATTGGCTTGTGTTATAAGAGGAATCGTAATTTCTGTATTGGTTCTGAAACAGAAATACTGTGCAGATCTAAAGGCCTGGTTATGCCAAGCACAACGTGTGGTATTTACTGTGCAACTGAAACTCATAGCTGCGCTAATAAGTAAATATGACCAGGTTTTGGATTAAGCAAGTAAACAAACATAATAAATGAAGATATTTCAAATCGTGAATCTTATTAATGCACTGTGACAAGTATACTTTGGTTATTGATCAAGATGGTAATGTAGTAAATGTGTAGTTGGTTACATTAAAAATTTAACTTCGAACATTTAGCTAACAGTATCCACAAAATACTCTTTGGGATATGGCTTTTTTACCGGTACATGGCACCTGTTGGAAAACATGGTTATCTTTTTTCTTTTTTATTAGTGGTAACTACTACATTATAGTATTTTGCATAAAAAATAACGTCTGAGCAGGACAAGACTGCCATGAGTCATTGCGATGTTTTATATGACAAGTGTTGGCCAAGTATGTGATATAATAAAGTGGAATAACAGAGATGTACTTCATGTTTTTTAGGTTGGTAGTTTGCTTGGTCTTTTGGGTTGTTTTTCTTTCAATTTTAGCGATGCAGCAGATTTTGGGTTCAGTTAAGTGGAACTGGAGAAATTTTACCCTAATGACAAATGAGAAATACATCTTTTCTTTCTGTATGCAGGAAGTGAATAAAGTCCTATAGTGATTTGAATAAGAACATCTCCTTCTGGGGAATTTTTTGTAATCTGAAGGGTTGTTTTTACATTGATACCATTGTGTTTTCAACCAAATTCTAGTGGCAGAAGGAGTGAGAAAGTCATTTTCTTCAGTTTGGGTATGACAGGAATGCAAATGTGAAATAGATATTCAACTGTTTCAAAGAGAATATGCAGCCTGATGGCTGCTAGTCCCTCAGTCTCAGGTCTAATGGCTTAGCAGGTCTTTATAGACTATTGCCATGTTATGGAACCCCATGACATCTAGACTGATGGAATATTGTATTTTGCTCAGTTGTTTTCTTTAGCTTTTTTTTTTTTCATAAGAAGGGTAGTATTCAAACTAACTGGTTACAGTGAGTTCCTTTTCCAGCAGATGGGAATTCCAGGAATCAGATTTGGGTAGGGAAGACTAAATGACCAAAGGAAGGAAAGGGTCAGTGCATTTTGCCCATTTTTTCTTAAAAGCAACAGAAGCTTGTGAAAAAGTATCAATTCCAGTACCTGGCCTCCCTTCTTTTAAAGCTAAGTCTTTGAATTAAATTACCTGGAATAAACTAGGCACACAGCAGCATAAGAAAAGATAGGCCATTGAATTACGTATTTTAATACGAAGATTTTTTTTTACTGTGCGTTGAGTAGCTTATAGGTTGGGTCTTTGTAGGTTTTGTTTGTTTATTTGTTTTGTTTAAGAAAACTTTTTGGAAAGCTTTTTCTTTAAAAAAAAAAAGATGCAAAAGGGTTCTGCTATAAGAAAAAAAATCTATCCTTAGTACTTCCTGGTGAATCTTTAAAATGATGAGATGGTGATAAGTATCCCTCCAAAAAAGTCAAAAATTCAAAAAAAAGTCAAAAAAAAAAGGTCAAAAAGTCAAAAAAAAAAAAACCAACACCAACAGCTGGGATTGCAACAAGGCTTTGTTCAGTGTCCTACTGAAAGGTGACTGTTTGGTGCACTGTCTCTTTAGGCAGTTTCCAGACCAGATTTTTGTGAGAGAAATATCTGCAAGAGAGTGTTGGGGAAGTGATTTTATCTTTGTAAAAAAATACTGGATTTGATCAAAATTAATTTTTCTCAACTTTTAAAAAATAAAAAAACTTTAAAAAAATATTTTACCAGCACAGGGTAATGCATAGTCCTCCCCTGTTGTCATCTGATGGAGAACTGAATTCTAGACAGAGCTACTGCATGCCTTCCTTTCACTTTCTCTGCTTCAGATTTCCTGGAAAGATTACTATCTTAGCTCAGAGAAGACCTCCAGCACAAACCAAATTTTGGCCCAAATTAACAGCACAAAGCTCTGTCAGGAATGTGGCTTGGATGTTAGGAAAAGGTTCTGCACCGAGAGGGTGGTTGGGCACGGGGACAGGCTCCCCAGGGCAGTGGCCACAGCACTGAGCCTGCTGTGGTTCAAGCAGTGTTTGGACAATGCTCTCAAGTATTTGGTTTGGTTTTTGGGTGGTGCTGTGTGGAGGCAGGAGTCAGTGTTTGATGATCCTTGTGGGTCTCTTCCAACTCAGAATATTCTATGAAACTGAAAGACTGACAAAGCTGTGGACAACTGAGGACAGTCTTACCATTTGAAGTATGAAACCACTTAAATAATGGTGCGACACTGAAGGGGAATCCTGATGTGAGCTGTTAGGTATCAGATGGCTTGTTATCACCAAAGGAGGTGCAAGAGACTGTTTGTCCTGGTTGTTTGCAGGGCAAAGACAAGCATCTTTTCCCTTTACAGGACTTGACTGCTAAGTTGAGGTTCTTTCTATTTGTCTCTGAAGCATTGGAGATTGGTCACAGTGACACACATGAAGAAAAGCTGTATGTTATGTTACTCCTCCCAGTTGTAAATATGTCTGGGGCCTGATTGGTGTGTCTTGTTCATCTACTCATTGATAAACTCTTTGACAGGTTTGGAGTCAGAAGGATTAGCAGGACATTTTTCCTCTTTGTTCATCATGGCTGTGGTGTTCTTCCAAAGGCAGTTTAAATTTCATCTGATAAATTCCTTATCACGTTGCTAGCATCTGTATGCAGAAAAGTGCTTGTACCTCTGATTGCTTCTATTTTCTCAGGAAGATGTTATAATTGTGGATTGAGGTCTTTTGCATCTCACATTAATGTTATAATTTGGGGAACTGTTCTAATTTTGTTTGTTTGTTGGTTTGTTTGTTTGTTTTCCCATGGTTTTGCATGGTTGTTTTTGGCTGCTAGCCTAGTAGGTAGAGATATTTAATAAATATCTATAAAAAACACCACTTCTTTGTGTAAGGAGACTAGACATGACGGGTGCAATACCTGCGTTCCTAGTTGTTAGGAAGGTTACATAGCTGGTCAGTAATGAGTGTACTTGTTGATACAGATGTAGATCGCATGACTGAAGTATATCCAGTTTGCAGGGATGAGAATGTTAGCCTTTGAGTCTGTGTCTTCCTGGAGAGCCTGGTAACATTGCACAGCCACGTGTTTCTAGAAGATGCCGTGATCTGTTTTGCCACTCACTTGCTGTGTCTGAGGCAGATCGCAGACGTGGCGTGAGCGGCAGCAGAAGATGCTGCTGTCAGCCTAAGGCCTTCCTGGCTCCAGCTCCCGGAGGAGAGGGAGCCACACTGTGAGGTCTGAGCATTGCCGGCTGAACCGGTAAGGAAGCAGCAGCAGTTAGCTGCCGAATGAAATGCACCAGTGGCACCAGCGCCGGCAGATGGGTCTCTGTGGTGTCCGTAGTGGTGTGAGCTTACAATCCTCAGTGGACTGACATTAATCTGCAAGGACTTACTACCTAGGGTGAGGTTGAAGAGTTTTAATGAAACAGCAGGCCCTTCAGTTCCATGCCGTGCGTCTCTTTACATTTACAGTCTGGCGTTTTATACTGATATACACCAAAAAGCATAGGAAGATGCATGTTTCATAACAATGTTCTACAAAATATCCATAAAAGTCTATGTAGAGAAACTTTCAGTATTTAGACTAAGCTATTAAAGTGTATTTGTATTTGTTTGTTTGTTGGTTTTTTAATTGAATTACAGGAATATGTTAGTACTGAATGGTATATAGCCTTTTAAAACAAGAAAAGAAAAATCACTGCCAACTGCTGAACAGCTAATTCACTCAATATAAAACAAAGATGCATTTCTGTTGGGATAACGACATGCATCCCATCTCCTTGACAACCGCTCTAATTACCTCAGCTTGGACGATCAATATTTGATCTTTTTCCCACTATACAAACATGTCACTTTAACTCCATAGCTTTCTCTTAGCTTTTTGATAATTTGCAGCCAAGTGAAAATGGTTCTTTCTATTTCTTCTCCCTGGCTTGAGGCCAAGGGTTCTCTCAATAGTATAATGGAGTTCATTGATATGAATTTGTTGATCTCCTGGGTAGTTTTTCACAAATTTAGGGCAATTAAAAACCTTTAGAAAGCATTTCAGTTGGAGTTACTATTGGTTGTTCAATAATTTTGCTTTTAGAAATTACTTCATCACTTTATGATCATTTTTGCTTCATCTGTTCATAAAACAACTTCAGATGAAAGACAAAACACCATTTTATTGAGTAGTTTATACAGACATAAGAAACAACTTTCAAACTTTGAATTGAGTGGCAGTTTAGAAATACTTTAATTGAAACTTTCAATTTGTAAGAATAAGAATTTTTTATCTTATTTTGGATTTTGAAAGTAATTCTTCCTTTCAGTACAACAATAATAAACCTTGATGAACTTTATAAATGCTTACAAAAACTTCCTAGACATACTTATATAAAATAAAAAAGGAACCCAGGGTTAGGGTGAGGTACTGAACTTATTTTCACATGTTGGTAAGGAGTCTAGTTTCCTTGTAAAGAAAATGGAATTTGTGGGAAAAATTAAGAAAGTAGCAGTCACATAGAGATGGAACTTGAACATTTCTTTCTGGAAAACAGGGAGAGATGTGCTCTGTCATTTTGGAATAAAAGGTCCATGGACATTTACTTTGATCTTCTTGTATATGTTACACACATAACTATGCTGTCTATGAAATGCAAAACAAAAAAGAAAAAATTCACTGTGAGTTCCATGGTGAAAATATGTCAAACAATTCCTCAAAGATTTTAACAGTGTCTGGGTGACAGAAAATGGTGGAGTTTTGTTTGCCAATAGGTGAGCATAATGCTGAGATTTCAGGCAGCTTCACCTTGCAAGGATATAATGGAATGCTGAGAGATCTTTGCTTTGATAAGGGGAAAATTACATTATTAAAAGGAAAACAGCTGTAGCTGATAATGTTTAAAATTATGGGAAAAGTTATTTCAACTTTATACCAAAACAAGGAAACAAACAAAAATCTGTCTAGCCAAAATTCCCTACCATAATAATTTTCTACACTAAATTAGGAAGTGATCCTGTGAAGTAAATGGTTTTTTTTACACAAAGACCTAACAATCTGATGTGATAATGATGATAATAATATTGAATATGCAAAAAAAAAAGAGCAGAATTAAGGTTATCTGTGGTTGGTCTTGATGGTGGCTTTCCTCATCTGTGAAACATTGCATTCTGCAACTTGAGGAAGAGTTTTTGATTGCACAGGGTGTTAAGTGGAGGGGAAGCTGAGCGCAGAATGGCAAAAGATGGAAAGTGTGAAGTATAGAACAAATTATTAGCTATTATCCATAATCTCCAGTGAACAGGAGTATCTGCCTGAGTAGACAGACACACTTTCACTCTTATTGTACCCCAAGCAGATGCAAGTTTATGATACAATATTCTGATGTGTCCAAAGACCAAATAGCCATCCATATTCTGTGCAGCACCAAGCATGACGTAAGGTACCGATTTGCTCAGATCCACCTATTAACTAACTCAGGCTCAGAACTGCACTAACATAACTTACCCAGCTCTTGAATTTGACTGTACTTGCAGTCAGTTGGCCCAAATTATCTGTGCATCTGCCTAAAAAAGACTATTTGAAATACTAAATCTAAATTAATCAATTTAACTGAAGTGTGTCCTTATCAGTTTCTGAAAGTACACTGTGCTTTCTTGTTGATCATTGCATTTATCATTTCAGAGTGGATTCATGCAAACCTCAAAGCAGCAAACTTGTTGGAAAGAAAAGGCACAGCTAAGTACAGCGTTATGCGCCAAATAATTTTAAACATGTTAGGTATGAACAGCAGACTTTTCCAAATGAACTGATCATGCTTCCACTCACAGGGAACTCTGGTATATTGATCAAGTTTGTGGAGGTGTTAGTACATGGGAGATGATACCCTGCAGTCCAAAAAAGCCTTGTGAGTTGTTCAGTGTGGCAGTTCAGAAGTAGTGAACACTCAAAATTCATGGTAGGGAACGGAGGGATTTAATCAGAATAAACTCTTTCTGTCATGTGTTTTATTTACTCATTTGTTTCCTTTTTTTTTTTTCCCATGCTGTCATGAGCGGGAATCTATTTTGTTGAAAAATACTGAGATTATCAGGGGTGGACAGTGCAATGTTTTTTGCTATCGGGAGTAGTATTGTCATCTTGTTATTTTCTCTTTAGAAATTACTGTCAAGTTCTTGGTGTTTTATGGAAGAGTTTAGATACTTTGCTTACTGCATGCTGTGTTTATTAAATAGTTACACTGTGATGAATTATATTTGGTTCATAGTTAGACTGAAAGGCTAGTATGCCCAAGGATATGTTAAAATCTTTCCTACTGCTCATATTTGCAAAACAAAATCTGTCATAGTCGTAAGTCAGGACAAAAATACGTCTAGCCAAATACTCTGTATCTGACAACAGCTAATATTAAATATTTAAGGAAATGGTAGAAGCAAGAGTCTTTCTTTCTTCTGATAGCTTGTGGCGGTCAGCAGTTTCTGGACTTTAGTAATCTGAAGTTGAATCTGGAGCACCATGATATATGACAATTCATTCATTTGAAGAAAAATTTCTTTTGATATAATAGGATTGGTTTAGAACCTTTTTATTTTTTTTTTAAATTCATACTGTCACATTTTTGCTTCTTCAGTGTAAAGCATTTTAATGTACATCCTGAGAATCTTGGCAAAGATTGCTTGTATTAAGGAGCTTCCGAACCTGTCATTTGGAACAGAGTACAAGAGTAAATCATTCAGTACCCATACTAGACAAGCAGAGTGTTAATAAGGTGACACTATTTAACTGAGTGTAGAATCATCTCCTTGAAGGCAAAAAAAAAAAAAATCATTTCCCATGAAATACCTCCTTTACTTAGGCTAATTAGATTCACATTTGAAAAATCTTCACATTTAGCAGTGGCCTAATTATTTAGCCAACTAAATATATATTGCTGTAACCAAAGGGACAGTCAAGAAAGGAATTACATTCTGTTATTTGTATGATGTCTTTTTTTATCTACTACAACAATTTGAGTCCAACTTTGTTACCATATTTATTTTTGTCAGAAGGCCCAAATCCAGAAGAAAGTAATCCTCAGGGGAAGAGGAAGAGGTTGAGAGAAGGGATAGTTAAATGAAAAAGTAGGTAGAAAAATGTAAAGGTTAAACCATTAAATTCAGTGTATCCTTATATTTTGTTTCTATATTGTCAAAGCACTATTTTCCATAGCAAGATACATAGCTTTGAACTGTGGATGTTGCTTTTCTTGCTTTTTAAATTATAGCTATGCTACTTCTGACCCAGATGGGTCATTTTGTACTTTCTCTTGGTTTTGTAGTTACAGAAAAGATAAAGGCTAGATGCAGAAATTATCGTTGTGGAATATGCTTGTCAAGTATTTTTAGATACAGGATAGCTAATTTTATCATAATACATCTAATTAATAGCCCAGTTACTTTAGATAGTAAAATATCTTCAGGACCCATTTCAGTATAAGCATTGTATGCAAAAAGGAGGAATGGTTTTCATGCACCTTATAATAATTTGTTAATTAAAAGTAAATAGGGCTCTTAAGCGGAAAATGAAATATCCCATTGCTTGGAATACCCTGATGCAGTTTTTATTACAGGTTGCATATGGTATCTGTTAGGAATTTGAGCATGGGTTGGTTGTTGAATTATTGTGTGGATTAGCTGTAGTATTTGAAGGTTCTCGACTTTAAAAGCATGTGTCTGTTTTAAATCCTACATAAATTCCTCACAGTTTTTTAGAACAGTCTGTAACTCTAACCAGGGCATTTTTAACACCACAGCTTCAAACAACAGCAGGGGCAAATCTAAAACATTGCTTTGAGTGGTTTCATAACATCATTAAAAGATTTCATTTTAATTAGATAAATTCCCCCTTTAACTTTTCAACCTTTCTCTAGTATGTTCTACAAGGCAAGGGGTGAAAAGACTAACTAAATTGAATTAAATATTAAAACATTAAAATTGGCATTTTAGAGCTCATGAGGAAAAGACAGGGAAAAAAATAATGAAAAACATATTTCATGCATATTTTAGATTTTATTTTTAAGACCTTTCCAAAACTATTATGAATATTCTTAGTAAGAAATATTATAGGTTGTGTTGTCTCCCTGGGCAGCTAAAGTTTCCAAAAGGAAGTTCAATATGTAATACATCTTTCACATGTTATTTTAATAAAAAATCAAGTCATTTGTGTATCCACTGTTAAATGGAGACTCATTGTTTGGTCGTGTTTCCCTACATCAGCAAATACATTTAGAAAGAATAAAGTAAACTGTTTTTCAACTTGCACTATCTCCCAAATCACGTGTCTAAAGGATTATGTTTATGTTACAGTAGAAGTGATCTGAGGTTGCATGTGAAAATAGCTTAACTGGTGTCTCCTTGCTTGTGTCTGTGTCCAGTTGTGGCTTTTTTTTTTTTTTTAATGTATGCATTCATTTGCATGTAGTTGCATGTTTGCAACTTTTGACAATAATTGAGCTCTCTCATTCTTCTCACTCAAGAGCAGAAAAACTTTCTTGGTATCAAAGTAATGTGATCTACAGAAGAGTGAATGAAGGAGAAATTACTTTTACTTACATTACTCTTTTTCCAGAGCAATTTGTAATTTATATAAATATTGTTGAGGGAACCTGGTCACTGCATGTAGGCACTGAGCTGCACTGTAAAACCAGTAGAGCTCTCACCACGGTGGATCATTAGTCTGGAACATGCTGAAAGAATTATAACGAGTCTTTGCAGATTTAAAATGCTGTATAGCACGACTGTAATTTGTGTTATTGCCTTGCTGTCCCTGGTATTGGTAGAAAATGAGTCACTCCCTTTGATGCCTTGTGAAACACGGTGTCATAGGCAGCATATGTTTATCTTGTTTCTGAGGCTGTTGAGCGCTGACTTGTTTAAGAACATAAATTCTGTTCAAACCCATTTGAATGAGTTCTCGAATTTGAGACTGAGGCAGGTACAGTAGAGTTAGCTCAGCAGTGTGGTACAGTCAGGAGAGGGTTTTTTTTGTGCTGAAGTTGGCCTTCATCCTACCTGTGAATACATCCAGTCTCTACTGTAGCAGAAGCTTGGGTAATGGAGCTTTAACACAAGAGTGGACATCATTTTCCTGTGTGCTGGGCCTGAACTTCCCTACTGGCCTACACAACAAACATGCCTCAGGATTTTGGGCCCAGTGCTCAGACACAAAATCAGAAAAGGGGCTTAAAGCAATGGGATTTAGGTCCATCTTCAGGTAAATTTTCCTGTCGGTGATTCAGACTGTGGATGATCAAAGAGTTATTGGATAGTTCCCAAAGGGGCCGTGGAAGAACGTTTTACTCATCTTTCGTTTAGATATATTGTAGCTTTGCTTGCCCACACAGACAGTATGTTCTCCTCCTCTAGAATGTTTTTCTCCTTTCATATATAGTCTCAGTGCTTCTGACAAGGGAGGTACTGCATATTGAAGGCACCCAGCGAAGATAGCTAGAAACACCAGTAATTCTGGTTGTGGTCTCAAGGGTTACTTGTTCATGGCTAGAGATTTCTTTTTTAATTTTCCCTGCGTGTACCAATGGAAGATTTTTAAAGGGTGGATTATGCCATTCGGTTTGTCAAGGAAACCCGGCTTTTTGTTTCAGTTCACCGAGGCCTTAGCAGTCATGATGTACTAATGGAATAGGAAAATAATATTGAACAGCTGTTACTGGATTATCTGACTGGATCCCAACATTAAAAACGCAAGTAGCAACTACCTAGATTTATTAAGTCTGTAGGAGCTGACAAGAAGGCCTTTGACAGTCAAGGACTTCTATTTCTACCTCTTACTGTAAATTGAAAGTGACTTGGCTCCCTTTTCGGATTAGATATTGTTCAGTTTTATATATTGATCGGTGTTTTCTAAATGCTTTTAAGGCTTTTAGACCAGGTGTTATTTGAGGAGTCAGTTTCTCTGTTCCTTTGTGAGCTGGCAGAGTGCTAGAGTGTTGCAAGGTGATTGACAGGGCATACTTGTGGTTTTGTCACTTACCCTTCTATGTAGTACAAAGAAATAAGAGAGAAGAAATAGAGAAAAATAGATTTATTAGCTTGATAGTTTCATATAATTATGTCTAAACCTCTTTGCATTTTTTTTCTAACAACATCGTAGAAACTACAGCGTATTTAAGAGGAAATTGAAGTAACTTCTGAAAACTATGTTCTGGAATTAAATTCTATTTGGTTTTTATTTTTTAGTGGACTCTCCATAATTTGCCCAAATCTACCAATTCTTAGTTGGCTTATGCTACTTTATGTAAAAAATTGATTGTTTTTAAGTTTTCACTACATGTTATTCAGTGGCGATACAACTTGGCATCTCTGGTAATTCTCAGACAATCTTAAAGCACTTTCTAGATTATATAATTGATGCATCATATAAGGAATCAAAAAGAATGAAGCTGTTCAATGACTCACAACAGCACTATGTGCTAGTTTAGGACAGGAAGTGTGGAATAACTATGTGCAGCTGGGTCTACAGGATGAAATTAAATAGACAGGAAATACTTAACCAAGCTGGAATTTAACCACATCCAAAATGGAATTTGATGTGGAGACTAGCACCTTTAATTATATGAAAGATTTTCAAAGGAGCGCTTATGGTCATATGTGGCCACAATTTTAATTTTCTTGTGTTGATGCTAAAATTCAGTTATTGATTGAACCAAATTTGACTTATCTTGTAAGAATGTCAAGATCCTAATTGTCTTTAAGTTATACTTGCCTTTCCTGTGAAGTATTTAATTCTTGAATCGAAATGCACTTATGATTCCCCAGGATCAAATTATCAATCAGTAATGATTGATTTTATTTTTGACTGTGTAACCATTACACCCCCCATCCCCCATTTCTTCTCGTTTTTCTATAATTGCAGGGTGTGGACAGAACTGACTTTGGTTAGTATTATGTGAGTATGCATGAAGTAAAATCATTATCAAAACAACTCCCTCTCTCCCTGGAGCCTTCTCAATGGCCTGTCACACAGACTTAACTTTTTGGATTTTTGTCCTATTATTGCAGTGCCTTGGAGCCTTAATGACAGATCCAGACACCATGGGGTGCTACCCAAAGAAACATTTACTGTTGTAGTGCAATAGGGAAAGCACAGAGAAATAAGAACAAAAAGATGACACTGGTCTGAGTATCCCAGAGTCTCCAGCGCTAGTTTTATAGTGGCCCTGGAAAAGGAGAGGCTTGTGTGTGTGCTTATGGGAAGCACTTCACCTGCCTGTGGGTCAGAAAGGGATAGAAGCAGATAGCTACTTGTTTCAAAAGGGTTAGAGCAAGTAGTGAATACTCACAGATAATCTCGCTTAAGATGGGTATGAAAGCCTTGGAGGAGGAGACAAGTAGCTAATACTTGATGCAGTCAAGGAGGTGGTGAATGGAAAGTGATCTGATGGGACTGTAAATTATTTCTTTTTCAAGGTCAGTTGGAATAAGGTGATGTCTGCGCAGTTTAAGCTGTCTCACTAAACGGTGAAGCAAATGTTACATAGAAACTATTGGGAGAAGTAAAGTGAAGTCCTAAAAAAGATCTGAATTGAAAATGTGTGTTGAAAGTGTGGTTCTTAAAGTCACAATAAGTCACAACTTGACCAGAGAGAGGGGGAGTGAGAAAGGTCCTTGACCTATCAGCTTAAATACATGTTTGGTGATAAGATTATCTGCAAATAGGCTGGAGCTAGAGATGTTCTAAAGGTGTCTTAAACCAACTCCATGGACCCGTGTTCAGTAACATTAACTAGGATCTTCCAGAGGGTGTTTTGAAGGAGCTGTTAGAGAGATAAGAGCATCCAGAAAGGGAGAAGTTGTGAAAGTCAAGAGAAAAAGGAGATTCCAGAAACAAAAGTGTGTACAATTCTTCTAAAAGATGCTTAATGAAGAAAAAAGAGGTTACTTAGTTTTTCAGGGTTGGTAAGAGGTTTTTAGAGACTTTGATTGCATTTATTGATGCAACTTGCATCAGAGATTTAGTATAACATAAAAAGAGCAGAAACTGAAGTCAAGTTGGAGGTTGATGGCCATATTATGGAAAAATGGGGTAATAACCAAAAGATAGGACAGGTGAACCTGGAAAGAATCAAGGGCTATTATCAGTGGATGAAAGGACAGGGTGATGTAATTACCAGTTATTTTTATCATATAACTCTAATCCTGGTGAATTATAGCATAAATTATAGAATGTGCTACTTAAAAGATTAGAAATCATTATCATAAATTCTTTTCTGTTGTCTTGCTTTCTATACCCATCCTTTCCTTTTCCTTGTTACGACAGTTGGCAAATCTTTAGCTTGCTAAATTGTACTTTATGTCATTGGTACACTGAGGCGAATGTACCAGCGCAGTTAATAAATGGAAGCAGCTGGTTTCGTTTGCACTTAAGAGAATGCACAAACACACATCCATGATCTTCAAATCCTCTGTATGCTTTGGATACAGTTCTTATCCTGAAAAGCCATGCTGTGATTTCAATTAGTGCAGATGTGCACCAAGCCACCTTATTGGCTCAGAAAAGAATTCTTTTGTTTCAACACTCGAACTGCTAGATCTGGTTAATGTTACCAAATGAAAAAAAAAATAACATCACACCTATGGTATTAGTCTTATACTCCAGTATCTGAAAAAGCTTTGGCAGAAAAAAAAAATGTTATCATCTCATAGGGAAAAGCTGAATTCATACACAGGAACTGCAGGATTACTTCGACATTTTACTAGTCCCCTGTAACACCAGCAAGTCCCATAAATGCCTAATGGAAAAACAGCAGAAAATGAGATCTGCAGCAGGCCTTTAGAGATCAAATTTATGTTGCTGAACACTTTTTTCAGGTCAGGTTTAAAGGTCAAAAGAAAGTGGATAGATTAAATTTGCTGATTTTGCCAACTTTAAAAGCCTCTTTTAAAGGTTTTCTGTTTCTATGGACAGCCCCAATATGCTTTTGGATAGTTTTGTGCAAGAACTGATACGTATAGAACTTTTACTGTATTTTTCTCATGTGAGCAAGACGATCGTATAAAAATACATAGTTATCTCCAATGTGCCCTTGAGCAGGATCTGATTTAGATCATCTGGAAGTAATTAATATTTCCTATTAGTAAAATTTTTAGTATATATTCATTTTGTTTGCAGACTCAAACTCATCTATCACAGGGTCAGCTGTGACACCACAGTGACAAAAATAGCCACCCCAATTTGTTTTCACACTTATGTTAAAATTTATCTCCCTGTTTCTCACAAGATATGTTTCCTTTCTGTATCTCCAAGCAGAAAAGTATCTCCCAGTGAGCATCACTAACTTTATGCTCTGTACTTTCTTAAACGTGAGTAGAACCAAACAATATGCTCACTTGAGAAGGAATAAAGTGGAATACAAAAACTTAGCACAAAGGATATCTACATCATCAGTCTCTGCAAATACTAGTAACAAAAGGAATGACTGGGAGCGGGAGGATGACTGTTGGACAGTATTTTCAGAATCATAAGTAATTTGGGCACAATGCCAGAAATGTAATTTTAAAAACAAACCACCCTCTTTTCTACAGGATAGTAATATTACACAAAGACAAGTTGAGTTAGAAGCTTGGTTTCTGTATGTGAAGCTGCACAGAACAAACAGCATGTTTGTATTACCTGTATTTTATTTTGTAGTTTTATTTATATGGAGTTATTTCATCAGTCTCTAGAAGAATGAGTAATTCAGTATTTATATAGTGCAAGATGATTCAGTAGTAGCTTAATGTCAAGCTTTAGTACTTGCCAATTCAAAAAAATTTTACTTAGCCTCCACAGTCTGTCCCCTTAGAAAACTCTTGAATGTGTAGTAATTTTAGTTGTTCTCTCATTGTATATATGTACTTGTAAATTATGCTTAAATTGACAGTCCTCAAAAAGTCTTCTAAAAATTACCTGGAATTGCTCCTTTATTTTTTAATGCTTAGTGGATACTTTTCTGTTATGTGATGACTTTTAGGGTGTTAAGCTTTCAGTAAAGTAGTTCAGAATTTTGTTAATATCAAATTCAGCAAAGGCCATAGACAACTGTGTGTTGGCGTTCATTTGTGTGAATTCTTTATATGCTTTTTAAAATTAGGTATCTCTCTGGAGTGGAGAAATTAAATGACATCTTTAAGTACAGATTTACCAGTGTCTCCGTATTTTGAAGTACATTTATAGTCACTCATTTAGGAAAAGCTTTTCCTTCTTATATAGCTATAAACACTAAAGAATCTTACTCCTGCAGTTCAGTTCTTTAGCAAATCTCCTGCCAGGATTTGAAGAGCTAGGTGCCATGAGATCTGTGCATCTTGCATGTAGTCATCCCATGGGAGGGTTTGATGTTTGAACTCTGCTGCTAGTTATGATGCTTTTCAAACTCAGCCAAAGTGGACATAATGATTCCAGGTTCAGCGCTAACAGAAGAATTTACTGAAATGAGAGCCCAAATATCCAAGCACTTTTAGTGAAATATCGTTATCTTTTACAATCACAAACACAGAAGATCGTGTGACCAGACACAGAGCTTATAGAACTAAATGAAACAAAACTTAAGGCCTGAGTTTCAACTTATGAACAACTTATCACAAAATGTGCATGAACTCAGGGTAAATTTGAAAATTCTCCTTTCAGAATGCAGCTGATGGGACAAATTTTAATAAAATTGGATACATCTGTAGTGGTATCATATATCAACGAAGAGGCAGACAAAAGAAATAGGAATTTATTGGAAGAATCCATCTGACTTTTCTTGTGGGCAGAATTACATCTGGCATTTGTGAGGGTGTGCCATTTCCCAGATCTTCGCAGTATGTTGGCAGACTATTTTAATAGGCTTGGATGTTCATTTGGGAGAGCATGATCTCTGGATAGATACATAATTCACTGTAGTAAAACTAAGGTAAAAAACTCCTCAGAACAGACTCTTTTGCCATACGAAGAATATCCAAAAGCAATACAAATTTGTAACAGCCACTCAGAAAAGCAGACGAAGTATTACTATATCAAAATGCCAGACATTCAGATGTTTTATAAAACTTAATTTTTCAAACAGCTCCTTGTCATCTGTATCCTCTTCTCAGAACATAGAATGATTATAATGGTCATTATGGAAAATTGCTAGTCATCAGTGCTATTAAATATCCAAATTCTAAAATGTATCACACAGTCTTGACGTTGTTGAATATTTTCCAAGAATGGTTATTCACCGTAAGTATTCTAAAATTCCTTTGCTATGCGATTAGAGTGGACAGGGGTACAGCAGGGTATATGAAATATAAGCAATCATCTTTGTGGAGTGTAGATGCCAGAAAAGCAACTTCACTGGGAGACTTCTGCAACTCCTGTGCATCTGAACGCAATTTGTGAGGAGTAAATAGGGTCAGAAGACACCTTCGATTCTTGCTTCATCCATGTGTGCTGAAGTACTGCTATACTACAGCCCATTCTCTGAAATGAGCTTTTGCAGCAGCCTGAGCCATACCACGATATTACTTGGAGGTTATGGGCATGCATTAGTTACTACACGCCCATTCTGTCAGATTTACAAAGTTTACTGCTTGCTTCACAAGTCTGAGGCCCTCATTCAAGGATGAGTCACGTAATTTCTCTCCTTCTAGACAAGGCTGGGGCTGCAGGTTTTAATAATTGACAATAATTGCTTTTGTTTAATCCTAGCAGTTAAGTGGAATAAACATTTTCTTATTATTTATATCAGTTTTCCAGCTGGGAAGGTGTGGTTGAAGCAGACTCTCATCTGGTTCTAGTTTACACTGGAAGCAATCTGCTGGGTGCTGGCAACAGAAAATGTTGACTCTCTTTGTTGGGTTTGTCCAAAGTACTTGCTCAGATGGTCAAGCTAGAACCTAAAAATTAACTTAAAATGCTGTATTTAGTGTAAGCTCTTTGTTCTGGAGCAGTTTTGACTCTTTCAGTGTCTATAAGGGGAGCTTCCCATCAGCCTGCATGTCAGGAAAGTCAAGTTCTGAACAAGTTCAGCAAGCTTTACAAAAACAGGACCAGTTTCACTGTTGGCACAATGGTAATGATTTCTAAAAACTAATATAAAGCTTCTTCCAGCAAGAGATTATTCTTCTCTTCACAGTTCAGTTTTGTGTCCTGGTGACTAATAAAAAAAATTAAATCTTAAGTGTTGGGGGGTTTATAGCACCCATGGAGAACATGTATATGGGTAGCCACATTAAGGATCAAGTTTACCTTGACAGGAGCTACTGTGCTACAATAAACACTTTTTCAACAAAAGTGTCATTTGCTACTTTTTTAAAAAGAGGCTGAATGTGCCCATGTGCTACTTGTACCTGAGTGACGGGTCAGAAGGAATGCCTCTCTAGCCTGACGAGTGGCTTTTGGGGTATGGAAACAATAAAGAAGTATTCTATTTGTTTGTGGATCCTGGTTAAATTACTGATGAGGACAGATAATATTTTATAAACCTTTTTTTTTTCCAGAGATAATTTTTTTGCACTGTGTTTCGTGGGATAAGATTTTCCTACTACAGAAAGATAGAGCATAAAAGAAGGAATGGAAGGCAGTTTGCACTTCAAATTAATACATTTGAAGTGAACAAAGCCATCCATTGTGTTGCTTTCTTATGACTGTTGTTAGATATTAATTTGATAAGGACAGAGTATGTTAAAATGGGACTGAAAAAAATGTTGAACCTTTTTTTTTCATGACTGCTTTATCATACATTATAATGTTTATTGTTGAGATTAAGTACTCTCTATTCAAGCAGTAACAAGTTTCATAGTGGAACAAAAGTAAGCAGCACTCACAAAATTCATTTCCACAAAAAGAATGAACAGAAAGATATGAAAACTATTGATTATGTTGTCTGTGGTGACATACAAACAAAGTGATAACTGTTCACATCTGTAAAAGTTGAAGAATGGCAATGTCAGATTGTGCAAAGATTAGCATAAGAATCTGACATCTTAGGTGAAAATTTATAATTACATTTGACGCTCTGGTAGAGATTCGAATGAGGGTGGAATCTTGTCAAGTAATTTTTTTTGTTGTTGTTCATGTCATTACCAACTGCTTAACCCTTTGATTAGCAACAATTATTACAATGGATAAATGAGGCTATTGGAGATGGAAATTTGTTTTCTTGTGATTTATAGCAGTATTCAAATATCTATTCCAGATAGCAGCCTCTTAAGCTTAATTTTGTTCTGCAGAAGATGTTTTAAGCGGCATCATATAGTTGTCACACTCTGGGGAAAGTTCTGCGACAGTAGCTGATGTGCATCCCTGCCCTTTCTGAAGAAAATTAGGGAAGTATCAGAAAGTTCTTCAATAAGAGATGTGAATTTTTTATCCATGGCTTTTGAACTCTGGTTTGGAAGTACTGCTTTTGCTTTCTTTTCTTGTTATTTGTGGAAGAGTTTGATACCACTGTGCTGGTATTTGGTTTCTTACTAGGCTGCTGACTGGGTTGGTCCATAAATGTTGATGAGGAGGCACTGCATGGAAGGGAGTAAAGAAAAAATCCTTGCTTTCCATAATAAGCTGTTTTGAAGAGAAAGTAAGCTCCAGTAAATAACTAATCATTGGGTTTTCCTATAAATGAAGGACCAGTATTGATACAGATAGACAAAAATATGTCTAAAACTTGAGATGAGACTTTCCACATTAGTTTTGAGGAATGCATGCTGCATTTTATTTCAACATGGACCAATAATTTTCATTCCAAAAAATGAGATTATTTGTGATACAGCTCCAAAATGTTCTAGTCTAGGTATTTAAAAAGTAGAAATAATGTTTATATAGCATAAGAAATAGATTTAAACTCACAGAATTGAGGAGGTGATTTTGAGACATCCCAACTTCCCTTTTTTTTTTTTTTAATAAAAGTAATAAAACATGAGCTTAAATGCTGATTTGAAAAGGAATGCTTTTTCATTTATCCCTATATGCGTCCAACGTGTCACAGTTAAAGATTCACTGATAACCTAATCTAGAATATCATCATTATAGTACATAAATTAGCACACACGTTAATGCTGACTGTTAAATACATCCCGTTAGCTTTAGTATCTATTTTTCTTATTCTCCCTTATTTTTAAGGACAAAAATTGCATGAGCAGAAAATCAAGTAAAGGAGAAACAGCGGAAAACATCTGTCGTAATTAATATTCTTGTAGCTCATTTCTGTCCAGAATACTGTCTACATGTAGGGCTGTAAACATTATTAAGATCCCATTGACTTCATAATGTGGAAATCAAGGAAGTCCCATGTGGTTTAGAAAAGGGCCTCAGGAGGACCTAATCTCTAAGGTGTTATTCTACTCATGATGCATTGTTGTGGTTTAACCCGGCCGGCAGCTAAACACCACACAGCCGTTCGCTCACCCTCCCCCCTCTCTCTCTGGGATGGGGGAGAGAAACGGGAAAGTGAAGCCTGTGAGTTGAGATAAAGACAGTTTATTAAGACAAGAAAATAATAATAATAATAATAATAATAATGATAATAATAATAATAATAATAATAGGGTCCGAAACAAGTGATGCACAATGCAATTGATTACCACCCGCTGACCGATGCCCAGCCTATCCCCGAGCAGCCGGCCCCCCACCCCGGCTAGCCACCCCTATATATTGTTTAGCATGACGTCAGATGGTATGGAATACCCCTTTGGCCAGTTTGGGTCAGCTGTCCTGGGTCTGTCCCCTCCCCTCTTGCTGCACCCCTATCCTGCCCGCTGGCAGGACAGAGCGAGAAGCTGAAAAGTCCTTGGCTTGGTGTAAGCACTGCTCTGCAACAATTAAAACATCAGCATGTTATCAGCGCTCTTCTCATCCTAATCCAAAACATAGCACCCTACCAGCTACTAGGAGGAAAATTAACTCTGTCCTAACTGAAACCAGGACAGATATCCACCCCTTGTTGCATACCATTTATGTCATGCTCAGGTTACACTCTTTCCAATACATTCTAATTAATCACCGTTTTCATCTATGGTATATAGCAATCATGGTAGTGATGACATACAGTATTATATAATAATTAACATAATACAATTCAACTCATGGGCTATTCTTACCCAGTATTAAATCCGCTTGAGGTACACACTGGACCTTCCCATTCTTTTGCATTACCCACCAAGTGCATCCAGGTCCCTGAGCAAAAGCAATTCCACGAATGGGTTTGCCTTTTCCTGAGGCAGGAGTAGCCCAGACTGTTTTACCCAGCATGTTTCTTACGTGTACTACAGGAACTTTATCCCCTTCTACAGTGCGTAGCAGGTTTGATTGGGCAGGTCCAGCTCAGTTGGCAGATCCCCTAGTATTGACTAACCAGTTGGCCTTTGCCAAATGCGTATCCCAATTTTTGAATGTCCCAGCACCCATTGCTTTCAGTGTAGTCTTTAACAGTCCATTGTATCATTCAACTTTCCCGGAGGCTGGTGCATGATAGGGGATGTGATACACCCACTCAATACCACGTTCTTTGGCCCAAGTGTCTATAAGGTTGTTTCGGAAATGAGTCCCATTGTCCGACTCAATTCTTTCTGGGGTGCCATGTCGCCATAGGACTTGCTTTTCAAGGCCCAGGATAGTGTTCCGGGCGGTGGCATGGGGCACAGGATATGTTTCCAGCCATCCGGTGGTTGCTTCCACCATTGTAAGTACGTGGCGCTTGCCGTTGCGGGTTTGAGGGAGTGTGATGTAATCAATCTGCCAGGCCTCTCCATATTTGTATTTCAGCCATCGTCCTCCATACCAAACAGGCTTTGACTGTTTGGCTTGCTTGATTGCAGCACATGTTTCACAATCATGAATAACCTGTGCTATAGTGTCCATGGTCAGGTCCACCCCTCGATCACGAGCCCATCTGTAGGTTGCATCTCTACCTTGATGGCCTGAGGTGTCATGGGCCCATCGGGCTATAAATAATTCACCTTCATGTTGCCAGTCCGGGTCCACCTGAGCCACTTCAATCTCAGCAGCCTGATCCGCCTGCCGGTTGTTTTGATGTTCTTCAGTAGCCCGATTCTTGGGCACATGAGCATCTACATGGCGTACCTTTACAACCAGGTTCTCTACCTGGGCAGCAATATCTTGCCACAATGCCGCAGCCCAGATGGGCTTGCCCCTGCGCTGCCAGTTGTTCTGCTTCCATTGCTGTAACCACCCCCACAGGGCATTTGCTACTATCCATGAATCAGTATAGAGATAGAGAACTGGCCACTTTTCTCGTTCAGCATTATCTAAAGCCAGCTGGATGGTTTTCACTTCTGCAAACTGACTCGATTCACCTTTTCCCTCAGCAGCTTCTGCAACTCGTCATGTAGGACTCCATACAGCAGCTATCCATCTCTGATGCTTTCCCACAATATGACAGGACCCATCAGTGAACAGGGCATATTTCTTCTCATTTTCTGGTAGCTTGTTGTACAGTGGGGCTTCTTCAGCACGGACCACCTCCTCTTCTGATGATATCCCAAAGTATTTGCCTTCCTGCCAGTCCATAATAACTTCCAAGATTCCTGGGTGACTGGGGTTTCCTATTCGAGCCCGCTGAGTAATCAGTGCAACCCACTTGCTCCATATAGCATCAGTTGCATGACGTGTAGAGGGAACCCTTCCTTTGAACATCCAGGCTAGTACCAGTAGTCGGGGTGCCAGGAGGAGCTGCGCTTCAGTACCGACCACTTCCAAAGCAGATCGAACTCCTTCATATGCTGCCAATATCTCCTTTTCGGTTGGATTTTAATGGGCCTCTGATCCTCTGTATCCCCAGCTCCAAAACCCCAGGGGTCGACCTCGAGTTTCCCCAGGTTCTTTCTGCCAGAGGCTCCAGGTGGGGCCATTCTCCCCGGCTGCGGTGTAGAGCACATTCTTTACATCTGGTCCTGTTCGGACTGGCCCAAGGGCTACTGCATGAACTATTTCCTGCTTAATTTGTTCAAAGGCTTGTCGTTGCTCAGGGCCCCATTCAAAATCATTCTTCTTACGGGTTACTTGGTAGAGCAGGTTTACAATCAGACTGTAATTTGGAATGTGCATTCTCCAAAACCCCACAACACCTAGGAAAGTTTGTGTTTCTTTTTTGCTAGTTGGTGGAGACATAGCTGTTATTTTGTTGATCACATCCATTGGGATTTGACGACGTCCATCTTGCCATTTTATTCCTAAAAACTGTATCTCTCGTGCAGGTCCTTTAATTTTATTTTGTTTTATGGCAAAACCGGCCTTCAGAGGATTTGGACTATTTTCTTCCCTTTCTCGAAAACTTTCCTCTGCTGTGTCACCCCACACAATGATGTCATCAATGTACTGCAGATGGTCAGGATCTTCTCCCTGCTCCAGCGCAGACTGGATCAGTCCATGGCAAATGGTAGTGTGTTTCCACCCCTGGGGCAGCCGATTCTAAGTATATTGGACTCCCCTCCAAGTGAAAGCAAACTGTGGCCTGCACTGTGCTGCTAGAGGGATGGAGAAAAATGTATTAGCGATATCAATTGTGGCATACCACTTGGCTGCCTTTGATTCCAGTTCATACTGGAGTTCTAGCATGTCCGGCGCTGCAGCACTCAGTGGTGGCGTGACTTCGTTCAGGCCACAATAGTCCACTGTTAGTCTCCACTCACCATTAGACTTTCGCACTGGCCATATGGGACTATTAAAAGGTGAATGAGTCTTGCTGATCACTCCTTGGCTCTCCAGTTGACGAATTAGCTTATGGATGGGAATCAGGGAGTCTTGGTTGGTGCGATATTGCCGCTGGTGCATAGTTGTGGTAGTGATTGGCACTTGCTGTTCTTCGACTCTCAGCAACCCCACAACAGAAGGGTCCTCTGAGAGACCAGGAAAGGTAGACAACTGTTTAATGTCCTCTGTCTCCAAGGCACCTATGCCAAAAGCCCAGCGGAACCCTTTTGGGTCCTTGAAATATCCTCTTCTAAGATAGTCTGTGCCAAGGATGCATGGAGCATCCGGGCCAGTCACAATATGGTGCTTTTGCCACTTATTCCCAGTTAGACTCACTTCAGCCTCCAATACAGTTAACTGCTGGGATCCCCCCGTCACACCATAAATACAGATGGGCTCTGGCCCTTTATAGCTTGATGGCATTAGATTACATTGTGCACTGGTGTCTACTAAAGCCTTATTCTTCTGTGTGTCTGACGTGCCAGACCATCGAATCCACACAGTCCAATAAACTCGATTGTCCCTTTCCTCCCCCTGGCTGGAGGCAGGGCCCCTCTAGTCCTGGTCAGAATCTTCGTTTCTGTGTTTAAAGGACTGCCTGCTGGAAGTTGGAGCAGCAAACTTTTCAGAGAACCCCTTTTTCCCGATTGTTTTCTTTTGCAACTCACGTACCCAAGCCTCTAGGGTCGCGGTAGATTTTCCATCCCATTTTCTCATGTCCTCTCCATGGGCACGTAGGTAAAACCACAGGGTGGCACAGGGTGTGTACCCACCATATCGTCTTCCTTGCATGGATGAACTCTTACCCCTAATAGCTGAGACACTGGTTTGTACAGGTGGGAGGAAAATAAATTCTCTTTAAGTTGGTGGACCTCTTCAGAAAGTTTCTCCAAAGAATTCTCTTTTAGTTGGTGGTCACTGGTTCGTTCAGGTGGGGAGGAAAATAATCTCTCTTCAAGTTTGTGGACCTTTTCAGAAAGTTTCTCCAAAGTATTCTCTTTTAGTTGATGGATGCTTTCAGGTATCAACCAGGACATGCATTTACACAGTTCATTTGCAAAATATATGCATTTTTTGGTGTGGTTTTCAAGGTAAAATATCTAATTGCCTACATAAATGTTACAGGTATTTGCAGTGCTTGGATGCTCAGAAATAATCTCTTAGAAGCTCGTAAAACATTGGAGTATATGTGCTTTTTCCACACAGTATGTATTTTTCAAATACCGTACATCTGCTGTACCGTAGACTCCTAGAATAATTCAGGCTTGAATGGACCACTGGAGGTTTATTAGAGTGACTTCAAAGGTGGACAGCTGACATGTTCTGTTGTTTTGAATAGTTCTGAGGATATTCTAATGTTTGACCCTCTACTGTGATTTTTTTTTTCCTGTGTGAAACTTCTTCAGATGTTACAAACTCACTGGAGTTTCAGAAATAGTTTGTTTGAATTAATTAATTTCTAACACAAATTTTTAAGAACATGTTAACTCCTGTACATCTCTTAATTTCTTAATTTCCCTGTACACTTCAACATGTAAAGAACAAGCAACTTGAGTTAAACAAGACTAAGTACTTTTAGGACTAACAAACAGAAGAGATGTATGTTCAAAGGGTTATACTGGTCTTCTCAAAACAGAATTGCTATGTTGGAATTATCCCCTTGAATGTATCTTTGTGACCATTAAATAACAGTTTTGGAAGCTTAAGTGAGTCCAAAGAAGTCATCAATTACCAATGATATTCTGAATCGTTATTTGTATTCTGCTTTGTGGTACTTAATCTGTAAATTCATTTGAAACTATAGATTCTCATTTATATGACAGTTTATGAAATCCATTTGTCTGTCATACATTAAGTGGAAAATACTGCCCATATGCTTCCATGGTTGCAGAAAAAAAAAGGTATAACATTATACAGTGTTTTTAAATTCAGCAGCATGTGATCTTACTGTTAGAAATCGCAGCATGATGTATATTCATCTCTCTCTATATATGTGATACATATATATGTACACATATATATGGGGCAGTTCTTTTCAATATCTTTATCAGTGATCTGGACGATGGGATTGAGTGCACCCTCAGTTTGCTGGCAGACAACACCACGAAGGGCATCAGGGTGCTGGAGCTTGTTCAAAGAAGGACAATGAAGCTGGTGAACAGTGTAGAGAACAAGTCTTATGAGAAGCGGCTGAGGGAGCTTGCATTTTTTAGCCTGGAGAAAAGGAGAGTCAGGGGAGAGATCTTATCACATGTCTCCTCTCCAATTACTTTCAAGGAGTCTATAGCAAGGTGGGGATCGATCTCTTCTAAGCACTAAGTGATAAGACAAGAGGAAATGGCCTCAAGTTACGCCAAAGGAGGTTTCAGTTGGATATTGGGAAAAATTTCATCACTGAAAGGGTTGTGAGGCATTGGAACATGCTGCCCAGGGAAGTAGTTGAGTCACCATCCCTAGAGGTATTCAAAAAGTGTGTCGATGTGGTGCTTAGAGACATGGTTTAGCGGTAAACTTGGCACAGGTGAATGGTTGGACTTGATGATTTTGGAGGTCTTTTCCAACTTAAGTGATTCTATGATTCTGTGTAGATATATGATGTACACGTACCTCATTCAGTATGTCTAGAATTTCATTATGCCAGACATTTGTGGTTTTAACAGAATATCTGTGATATGCAACTGTTCCTATCAGAAGTTGTAAGGTACATGACCATTTAGTACTAAACAAATTGCAACATTTGCAGAACGGACCTGTACCCCATTGAACTTGGATACCTATTGATGAAGACTGCATGGGATTGATATGTTTCTAAGGT
The DNA here is from genome assembly GCF_964211835.1 of Anser anser. Taxonomy (NCBI): domain Eukaryota; kingdom Metazoa; phylum Chordata; class Aves; order Anseriformes; family Anatidae; genus Anser; species Anser anser. The sequence continues at coordinate 4,780,248 of NC_139727.1, forward strand.
GGCTAAAGAGGTATTGCCAGAGGCCACGCATTCTTAGTGAACAAATAGGTCTTTGCTGACTGGCTTTTAGAGGTTTCCTGTTCTCAAAATCATTTTACTTGAAAACTCAGAGATGTTTTGCATCAAGAAAGGTTGGTTCTCTGCCATAATTTGACCACTTAACTTGATCTTTTATGGCTTTAAAATTGTTTTTAGAAATATTACACAAATGGGAAAAAAATTCTGCAATACATTTCCTGTATTTGTAGTCTGATTTTCTGCGGTGGCCAAGGAAAGTGACAGGAGTGGAGTTATTTTCAAGTAGAGAAGTACTGAAAATAGCAGAAAATTAAAACTTATCCGGAGCATTCAAACATCTTGGATAGCAGTATAAATTGAAGCCCCTACTGAAATATGCTACTCCCACATTAATGTGACATGACAAAAAATAGTGTCTTAGCAGAGGAGTTCTCCCAATGTTGTAAGATCTGAGAGTAAAAGACAAACGCTGCTCTCCCTGGTTGCAGTAGTGGTCCTGCTATTAAGAAATGGTTTCTGAGGTGTGAACTAATGAGCTCATTAGAAACAGAAACTTCATATAAGTGTTATTTGGCTCGAATAAGCTAATAGTTAGAGATATTCCCCCCCACCTTTGAATGTGAAGAAAGAACTCATTCAGACTGTAATAATTAATGCTAAGCACTTGCATAACACTTTGTGTTCAAAGTGTTCTACAGACAGTTATTACCCAAATTAATTTAAGTGAAAATATCTTCATTTAGAGTTTAGTAACCATCCATGTTTCAACTTTATTTCTTAATAATTATTAGCATTAGCATAGGTCCTGACCCTCATTTATTTGTGTGTTCAGAAACAAAGCCATTCAGGAGTCTCTGCATAATGAAAATTAAAAGCCCAAGCAATAACATTAACGTTCTTTTAAATAATTAATTTTAATGTGTGAAAGTGTGAGCAATAAATGTTTTATTGTAAATCCTGATGTGGTAATTAATCCAAGTGATTAGGACTTAATTGCATGTTCCTAGTAAATATTATATTTGCTGTGAAAGAAGGTTTTTTTGGAGTTCTGATTCTGGAGCTAGACTTGAGAAAAGAGTGGTAGTTAAAAGGAAATGTTCATGCACTTATATTTAAAATTGGTAAGTTGGAAATTAAAATACATCCTTTATTATTTTAACAATTGCTTTTTTAGTTCTTCTGAGCATTTTATTTTACTATGCACTTAATTTTTTGCCATAATGTTGCTTACACATTAAATATATCACAAGGGTATGCAAGCTGTTAAAATAAGCTAGCAAATACCTTTTGGAGCCAGGGAAGGTATTTGTTTTATTAATCATTTACTCCTTAATTTGGAAACAGCAAAAGCCCTGTTATTCGATAAAGCTTGTCATTAGTTTCATACAATGAGTAAGTCTTCCTGTAAAAGATGATAGTTCCATGTGTGCTGGTTGTGAGTTGAGTAGCCATATTACACAGCAAGTGAGTTCAGATCTCCACTGAAACTTCAGAGCTGTTCTGGATTTTCACTGACACAATTTATGGAGTTTGTATCCTTCGTTGTACTCTGTTGTTTTCCCCAGCAAAATGACATTTTATAAATACATTATATGCATCTGTGGTTCTATATAGAGCTCTGTTTTGCCCATTGAGAATCTGCTCTACTTAAAGGACTCACTTAAAGGATGACTTAGCCTTTGAATTGTACAATAAGTTTCTGAAATCATTTGTTACCTCTTGATCCTTTTTTTCCTTCTTCGTACCTACTGTGCAGCAGTATCCGTGTAGTCTTTCTGATGATATGATCTTTGTTAGTGAAATAATATGCTCTTTCTTTGGGGCTCTTAAAATATGTTCTAACAATAATGGTAATGACTTTGATTAATATTTAATCCCCGTGCTGCTATGTTCTTATAATTTACAAGATCTCAAAGGTGGCTGGGGGGAGGGAAGAAAGGTTTCTGCCTAAGTGTTTCAGTATGAGAGTACTTAGGGAAAAGCATGACTCTTTTTTAATCTTGTATGTGTTTTCTAACCTGAATTTAGGTAAAACCTTTCATAACATGGGCATGTTGTTGATGGAAACTCATAAGGTATAGAAGTCATGCTGGAGTTAGCTTATTTTTCATAGCATTTTACTCATTCCTGTATTTGTTTATATTGCATAACAGTCATCATTCCTCTGAATCATCTGGGAATGCGAACACGGAGGGCACAGACGCAGTAGTGTATGCTGGTACAGAGCCGGAAGTGGCTGAGGAGTTTTTTCCTTTTTTATTAGCAGGGGAGCTAAAATTTGTAAATACAGCAGCGCAAGCCCGGATTCGTTTCGCCCTCCACTCCAGAAGTCACAATATTGGTGCGCAGTGTCACATATCATGTATCCAAAAAGTCTCTTGCATGTTATACAGCAGAAGAATTGTTATGGTTTTCAGCCCAAGGAACATTAAAGACAAAATTCTTCAGGAAGCAATACTAATGCACAAGCTTTGAACAGTTCTCCCCAAGACTTTCTGCATTTTTACAAGATCTTTGGATACCCAGTGATAGTGATTATCTACTAATACAGCCATGGTCAGCCACTGTTTCAGTCTTTGACTGTTTTACCTGTACTTATAAAATAAACCATTGTGCTGATACAGCACATTTGATTAAAAAGGTGCTCATATTTTTTCTCTTCTTGTTCAAGGCTATTTGAATAAGCTAGAAATAGACCGTTTTATGTTTGTTTGTAGAGCTCTCAAATTGAGGATTAACTGTCTAGAGAATTAGAAACTCTATGCATTTGTAGTTACGTAGATTCTCTTAATTTACTAATATACTGTAAATATTATGTACACACCAAACTTGAGTGAATTCAACATATGGTTGATGTTTACATAATTAATGAGATGCCAAATTACATTAATGTAACTAGCCATATACATAAAAAGCAAATGTTGCACAATCATCAAGAGCCTAAATTAACCATACCTTATTCTTTACGTCCTGAAATGCTGCTTTGCCAGGATAGGAATTTTGTTCGAAACTGTGGAAATTAAGTTTGAAAATCAATTATCTCAATGTTCCAAACATCATAAATAATATAATTGCCAATGTTAAGATTTCTGGTTATTGTTTCATTAAACAATAATTGGTATATCTGATCTTACTTTCTGGTCTAAAAACGTTATATGTTTTGTTGGTTTGTTTGTTTTATAGATCGGTTAGGCAATGCTAATTTTAATGAAGAATTGTTTTAGAAGGATGAAAGGTGAAAGAGTTTCTCTCTTTAGTCAACAATTTAATTAATGTTTTGAGATGCATTGCTTTCTTGGTAAAGATTCAGTTGTTTTTCAACGAAGAAAATGTGTAGCAAAATGTTTTGAGGGTACTAAGAAGAAAAGTGCCTTGCTCTTGAGCATAGCTTGTTTGATTTGCAGCTTATATTTTATTAATGGTAATACCCTGTACTTTATAATACCTTTCAACATAGAATTTCAATCATTTCAGTAATGTTAAGTAATTAAACCTCCCACTGGTTCTGCCAATGGAGGTGTATTTATCATTATAACTATTTTGCAAGTGGGCAAACAGAGGCAAAAAAGGCCGAGTTACTTAATCAAAGCAATAATAAAAATCAGGCTTCTGTCTCTCAGATGATGTTTCATTAATAGTTCACTCCAAAATTTGTTATAAATTAAGTATGAATAAAAACAGAGATCTTACTCCTTGAGCTTAATAAACACACACAAAACTCTGTGCTGAACTGTGGAAACAGTACAGAGATCTTTTGCTTCCTCACAGAGGGGCAGACTTCAGGGAGCTATGTCTGACCATCATCTTAAGATCTTAATTCACGTTGCCAATATGAGCTTAAGTATCTTTGGAGTTTCCAGGGAAATAGGAGATTTTTTTTATTTGGGATGACATTTCCCTTCACCAAAACTAGGTATATTACTGCTCTCTCACACGTGTATACGTCTACACCTCATTGTTTAAGTTTTCATCCGTACATTCTGCAAGTATACGTCTTACAAATAAAGTCACACAATTATTTTGTCCTAAATATGACTTGGTGGAACTTCCTGGGGAATGCGTAGTTTAATCGATAGTATTCAGAACAGAAAAAGAAGTCCGAATTACTTAAAATTAAAAAGAAATTGCTAGTATATATGTAAAATAATTATTTTTTTTAACATACAATGCCAAATATTGGAGTTTTTCTGCTACTGTTGTAATCTGATAGATACTAATATGGCAGCAATCAGAGTTCACTTCAGCAACAAAGAAGCTGTTCAAATCTGAAAGCAATCCTCTCCTTCTGACATGTTGGCACCATCATAGAGGAAAATGTCACGGTCAATATAAGCACATTTACTGACAGTTAGGTTTTTTCCTATGTTACTGAAAACTGTTTGAAACTTGGCTTTTATCAAAAACAGAAACACTGGCCACTCAGAATGATAAAACAATAGTTTACAGCTTAGTCATTTTCCAGTTATAAAGCAATACTTTCATAAAAATAAACAATGCATACAGGAACAAGCCAAAACAATTACTCAGAGAAATTGTTGCATTCTTGCTGTCCTTGCTTTCTGATTTAAAACAACTGTCTCCAGTAGGAACTGGACAAAGAGCAGCGGGGTTTGTTTCATTAGGTAACTACTTGCTGATCAAGATAAAATATAGTTTGAAAATGTAGTTGAAACCACGTAGGTGCTTACTAAATTCCTAAATAACCTATTACATGAAGAACAGGTACACAGATTAAAATGACTTCCATATATTTCACAGACTGGACGTTTCCCAAATTATACAGAGCTTTTGTCCTTCCTAGAGGAAGTAAAAAAATGACTTATAGAACAAGCACTTTCATTAGTAAAATTTATGGTGTTTATCTGATTTGTGTAGTGGTGTTTGTTGTTGTTGTTGTTGTTATATCTGGAGTTTTTTAGTGTCAGGAGGATTTTAATATCTATATCATTTCGTACTCTTCTGTCATACCTCAGGAAGGAAAGTACTTGAATGATTTCAGGCAGTTGCAAGTATAAATGCTCAAAAGTCAGGTGAAGAGGTAAGGGGTCCAGTAAGCCTGATAATCTGGCAGTGCTGCGTGTACAAAGTAGAGTAGCCAGATAGTTTGGTGTTACAGATGCAGTTCTCTATATTGTTCTCTGCTCTTTTAAACTCCCAGAAGTACTAAGATGAAGAACTTTTGCTCTAACTTTCCAGGAAGATTCCTTCTGTTTCCTGTTCTGAAGGGAGATGATTTCTTTGTCGGTCTCACAGTGGGTGGGATGTGAACTACACCCAATCTGTGCTCCATGCACTTCAGAGGCTAGAAGACATGGGTCTCTCACGTAGAAACCTTGTGTAAGTGGTTCTCTCTAGAGCAGTGACCCAGTGATTCATTCTCCATCCCAAAAATTGCCGTGTGTTGCGTCTTCACTCCTTCCAGGCTCTGATAGCTCTGCCGGGCTGCAGCAGACAAAACTGATGGCGGAGCAGAGGAGAAGTCTCCTCTGCCCAAGTGCATGGCTTAAAGTTCTCTTTGTGTACAGAATATGGGAAATGTAACCAAATCCAAAGCTCTGACTTGGTTACATCTGCAGTTTAGCAGAGCACGTTCTTTTGGCACCTGAGCAGTCTCGCTGATTTTGCTGGAACTGCCAGAATACTTAAGTTGGATGATTTCTGTAGGGCTTTACTGAATCACGGTATTTATCAGCACTGTCACTGCGGAACTGTCAAACTTTTAATGTGCCTGAAAAATTCCAGCCTTTAGATGGATGAGGTTGTGATGTCATCATTTTTATGTAAATACGTGCCATAAAATAATTTTGGATTAAATGATGTGTTCCTTTCATGTTGGCAGAATATAATTCATCTTTAATGGCAACAGACTGTTGTATATGTGTATCTGAAAGTTAAATATTTTGATTCACACTTATGATGTATTGATTTTACATTGTTACCAAATGGTATTTCAAAATCAGTTCAAAATGCCATAGTTCAAAATCTAGTCACTCATAAAGTTATTTTCTTGTAAACCACCCTGAAAGTGGGGGTGGTTAAGAGAGGGTAAGAGGTACAAAGAGAAGGCAAATGGAAGGATTTCAGAGGGTGATAGGTTTGAGAGCAATCTTATTTTTTATCATCTCTACGTGTTCTTATGCAAACATTGCTTCTGTGGTATTAAACAATAGTAAATCCAGAAATGCAAAGCTGTTTGTTATCATCTCACTCTGGATTTGTCTAAACGTATACTAGAGTCACAGTTTTCAGTTTTTGGCTTTAAGGAAGTATTCATTGGTTTAAAAAAGAAAAAAAAAAGAAGAAAAAAAACCACCTTGATCCTCATTGTGCAAACATTTACATGTATGTAATGCAGATGAATTCAGTGTGAGTACATTTTTTCATGTGAACAAATAATGGCAAGACTGCTCAGTTTGGACAGAACACCTTATTCAGTATTACTTTCACCAAAGCCAGAGTAGTTCTGGCTTCATGAGATACTTCAGCACTCTGATTCTGTGCTGCTGACACTTCTGACACCCTTCATTTGCTGCACTCACATCTGCTAGTGCTAGTGCTACATGAGCATAGTGTAGGTCAGAAGAAACCTTTGGGGTTTGCATGTGATAAAAATGAGAGAGATGCAAAGACACGTCGTTTATGCATAAACCCACCAAATCCTTTCAAAAACACTAGTAACTATTAAAAAGAAGATATGATCATAAAAGACTGTCCTATACTCACAGTACCTGGGTACGATTTAAAAAGGTGCATCAAAGAATTCCTGAGTATTGCAAAAGCAAGACAATGTCATATTCTCTCTTGACTTTGTCTACTGCTGTCATGCACATCTTAATGTTGAATTTTAAAAGCTCTTAAGTTATAACCAAGCTACTGTATCTCCTGTAACCATGTGTCTGCAATAACAAATGTGTTTTACTTATTTTTTCCTTTTTATTTCTCTTTTTCCCACCAAAGGACTGTATTTAAACAGAAATACTTGCTACAATGAATGAGAAAAGTATTTTTGTATTTCGTGTGTTTATACATACAAACATACATATAAATAATTCAGTATATCATCCTATTTTCCTGATGTATATAATAGTTCAGCTTTGCTCTTTTCTGCTTTTTTGTGGTACAATGGTACCTTCCTCCTGCCATAGAGAAGAGGCTTGTTACAGTTTGAGCAGCAGAAAATAGTGGCACATCTTGAAGCAGTAGCATCTGGTATTCTCAGCCTCAATCAGTGCGTGCCAAAGGAATACTGTGTGCTGCAAATATGTCTGATAGCCTTTAATGTTTAATAGGTTTTTGTAGTACGATATTGCTCTCTTTCACTTTCTTTTGACTGCACTGCCTAATTATCATGTACTTGTATGTACTGCATTCTTTCACAAACATAAATACATGCACAGTAATTTAATTTCTGATACAAATGCCAGCTAACTTTCCCAGGCTATTGGAATTTCTGTATATTAAGCAATTTAACAAAAATGCTTGTAAGCAATTGACTCATATTTTGCTTACAAGCATTTTTGTTACTATTTTAATAATCCTTTGGTTTTGAGGGTAAAAAGGTTCCCAAAACCCTCAGGAGTAAGCAGAGGTGTGTAGATGGGTATAGAATATTTTTGATCATCCTCTTAATCTTCATGTTAGTGGGAATAGAACTTCTTTGTGAACTACAAAGTCTTCTAGATTAGTGGTCTTCGTCTTGTGTTTTGGGAGACTTGGAACTGTCAGTAAAGAATCCACAAATGTGGAGGAGAGAGAGGTGAGATCACATGTACTACTCTACTACTACACATGTACCAAGGAAAATCTCCAAATTAGTACTGCTATTTAGAAGGAGGAAAAAAAAAAAACAAAAACAAAAAACAAACGAAGAAGAAGAGCTTAAGAAATCAAAGGTGTAAACCCAACCTATAGTCCTCCAACTCCTAAATTGTCCTTATTTGACATAAGAAAACCTTACCGTCCTGTCCCAGAAGTGACACATGGAAATACTTATTCTCACACTCAAAGCTAGTGTTGGCTAACAGTTAATTTCTGGACTAGGTGGGAGCAGTTGACTTGCACATTCCTTTTTATACATTTGGCTGGACAAAAGGCAGTGGCAGCTGCAAGAATACGAAGGCTGTGGTTCTGAGGAAGATATGGAGTGACATTTTTTTTGTTGTGAATCTCAGTGAGGCATAAGAAAACCTGTTTATTTTGGAGGAGTTCATTCCTGTTCAAAATTGTAGCATGCTGCAGTAGAGTGGTCTGTGGCTTATCTAGTTTTAGTTCAAACAACAAAAGCTGGGTTCATGTAACAGTAATGCTGGCCATAGCTGTAACTGGAGTTCCACTGAAAATAGAGTCAAACTCCATTTAAATACTTTCAGGGGACGAGGGGAATATCTAATTTGCTTTCTTTAAACCAAGATCTGTTCAGTTCACACTTTATACATTTTCTTCCTGCTTTATTAATTCCATTGTGTGAATTGTACTGCTACAACTTTTTTGTTGTATTTCTACAACTTTTATTTGCAAAGAACTGTTATACTTGGCAAAGTTGTAGTGAGTTCTCACATATACAACTCTTAATTTCTGTATTTTAATATCAAATAACTATTTAAATAAAAATATAAAATGAAAAGTTCATGGAAGACTGAAATTAAATGGCAGAAATGAGCTTTAGGAAACCCCAAAGACAGAGTTGTAGCTTTGAGAGAGTTCTAGCCCTCTACTTTGCAGGATCTGAAAAAGCAAGCTCTACTATCTGCATCTCAGTACTTGTTGCCTTTCCAAAGGAAAATGGAGTTGGATGCAGGCCTGAGTTAGATCTCACGGGGATAGTGTTCTGTACCTTAAATTACAATCAGATGTATTTTAGTCCAGATGAAGTTTTCGGTCTAAAATTGGTAAGAAGCCTAATTATTTGACCAGGTTACTATTTACACAGACCACTGTATAGCAATCTGTGATTTATCCACAGCTGGCAACATGTTAACCTTGAAAGGTTTTTATTTTGTGTTTGGAACAGTATTTAAATATCCAACTCTGTTCATTAAATGAAAAACTAAAAGATAGTAGAGATTGCTATGGAGACAAGATGTTATATAAACTGTTCGTTTTAATTCTTCAGAATGTAAAAATAGCAAAGAAACTTGGATGTTTACAGGCTTCCAGTCGTTCAAGGTACTGAGTAACTCCACAAGATGCAAAGCATTCTTATGCACTTTGGACTTTTATTGTCTTGCAAAATCTGGGCATGATTCGCTACAAGCAATCCTGCATTCACTAGACTGGAAAGCATGGGGTAGGGAGAAATAAACAGGAGACTTTCTAAGTAGTCTTTAACCTATAGACTTTTTATTATGCTATTTTTCCAGCAGTACGATGCCTGAGATGATCAGTTAGCTGAAGTAGACAGGAGAAAAATATAGATATGCTATGATCCAAAGACAAAATAATATGGATAAAACCTGGAAAATACAATTGTTTCCCTGTTGTACCTTTTAGAGTGGCAGTGTTACAGATAGAACTGAAATGGGGTTTTATTTGTGTGTCCCCCCCAAAAAGATTGTTGTCTTCTGTGCCTTACAGATTTTCTCTGGCCTTAAATTTAACCCTTGCTGCTCTTGCTTGAAAATGATTGTTATTCAGTGAGTTTTGAGAACAGTTCATAAAACTGCTTTTAGAATCATAGAAATAGAACACATGATGTTTGTTTAATTAGTGTAAAGACCAAGCCATTGTCTAATTAATAGATTAGTGAAACTAGGGAATCTTTACATAACGCCTGGAATACATGCAGAAAAACATTGCCTATCGGGGTTTGAGGTAAGCGTGTGCAAGGCTAAATTCAAACTGGCAACCTTGAACTGTTCTGCGTATGGGGTTGAAATCACCATTCACAATTTCATAGACAAATTCAGTTCTGTTCATTCTCTGTTTCATTTTTTGATTCTTTGTATTTATCTGTGATAACACTGAGCTTGGGGAAGAAGAGATCTTGAAAAATCATTTCCCTAGGTCTGTTAGCAACCAAGAACTTTATTATTAAAGAATGAAGGACAATACTCTTGGGGAGGTGATAAACTATATTGTTACATTTTTAAAAGATGTGGTATAATGGAAAAGAATTATCTTTAGCGTAAAGATCGTAGCTGAATGTCCCATTGAGACTGTGGAGTCCACCTCTGCGTCGGCTGAGGGGCAAGAAATGCAGGTCTGCTCAGTTCTGATAGCTGACAGCATCACAGTCGCCCTTCCTGTTTGCACCTGCATCCCTTTACAAAGTCTGTGGTCGTAGGCAAATAGGCAGAAATGTGAAAACCCATAGGGTTTTCTAGTAGGACAATTACAACTACTACAATGACACCATACTCAACAGACTTGTTAAAAACAAGGTAGTAATTTCTCAGGCAAGGGATTTCATTCATCTCCTAGCTGTGTGTAAGCCATCTTATTGGACATTGGAATTAAGCAGTGCAGTCTTATTGACTGTTGTTCTATAAAGGGCCATTTAGAATTATAATGTAGCACCTTTTAAAATACAAACACTAGTCTTGGCTGCCATGGAAAAGGAAACAACATACAGTGCAGAAGTAGTGGGTTATGTTTAATTTTAGAGCGTTGTCATTCTCAGCATATGCAGATTCTTTGTCACTTCTGTAATTTCTTAATGGAAAGGCAGCTTTTAGCCATAGTTTTTTGTTTGTTTGTATATCTGTGCATATATATGACAGAAAAGTTGGGTTGGAGAGACCTTACAGAAGCAGCATACTTAATGTGGTTCGTGATTTGAAACTATTAAAAATCATTTGTATGTTTGGATGTTTGCAGGGATTCTTCCTGACAGTTTCACCAGAAGCAGTATTAAAAGTGGCTACTCAGGCTTCTGCAAACAACAAGATCTTCAGCTTGAATCTTTCTGCACCGTTTATTAGCCAGTTCTACAAAGAGCCTATGATGAAAGTCATGCCCTACGTTGACGTCCTTTTTGGAAATGAGACGGTGAGTCTTAAAAAGTATTTGCATCTCTTGCACCTGCTTGTTTGTGTCTAGAAGCCTGCTTTTTGGTTTTCCTTTACATAGAGAGAGAAAGTCACCATCTGAGGTGTCAGTAGAGAATGAAATCCGCAGTCACTGGACTGTGAAATTTCAGTTGATGTCAAATGTGTAACTTGACCTGTCAGAGGTTTGCAACTTGCTTGTTTTAGTGTGGCAACACATGAACAAGTTACTCTAGATTAAAAGAGGAAATGTCCAACACATTGGCCGTTTCCTAATAGCTGCCTGTATGCATGATGTGCTCACCCAGCAGTTAAATCTCTGTTGGAAGAAAAAAATATGAAGGGCCACTGCAGAGCTGCTGAAGTGCTGCAACTTGTTTCCATACGCATACTCCTATTCTTGATACCATTTTCGGTGATGAAGTAGAATCTTTGGGGAGAAGTGGTAGGAGAAAGCTAAAAAACATTTAATTGGTTTAGAAGGCTCTCATTGATTTTTATGGTAGATAGACTGGTGGTGCATCTAAGGAAGGCTTATCTTTGCTATGCAACAGTTGGGAAACAGATTGCATGAAATTCTGCCTGGAAGTCCCTGGTAATAGACCAGCAGAATTCAGATTTCACTCATTGTAGTGCTATCACTTTTTGATTTTTTCCACTTCAGAAAGTGCTTTTAAATATTAGTTTGCTCGGCACAAAATGGTTAAGTAGATAAATAAATCTTTGAAAGTGTGATATACCTAAATGAAGTGTTGGCATGTCTCTCAAGATTACTACGTTAGTACTGGAAAATTATGGAAAAGTTACTCATTCCTGTTAGTGGTTATTCCTGATTGTGACACAGAGTTCCACCAACACAAATCAATTTTTACACAGTTTCTGCATCTACCAGTTAGGGCCTAGCATTATTACAAATACAGTACCTAAAGAAGTATTTTTAAAATGGAGAATATGGTAATGTGTTTAGATGCAGTAGGATAAGAAAAAAAAAATAACTGTAGCTAGCAATATAGAAGTGGTGTTTTCTGGACATTTTGCTGCTATTGCCAATTTTTGCTTTAATTCTTTTGCAATACAGTCCTTACAAAGATGCTACTGAGCATTTGGATTTCATAGTAGCGTATTCTAAAGAAAAAAAAAGTCAGGTCTCACAAATTAGGTAGACCAAGTCTAGTCAATATTTGGGTGGAAGAGGTTCAGAGTAACTTCGGGGATTAAATATTGCTGGTCTTCTATATAGATATTGTCCCATTGACCTATTAGGAGAATTCATATCACAGGAGTTCATAAGGTACTGTTTCTCAGAAGATAAAACATAGATTGGTACTACTTGTATATTTGCATGCTTTGTAAGCAATAGTCCACTATACTGGCAACATTCCAGTTTTGGAAATTATATTCAGTCTACCTTAATTTCCCCTGCCATTTGAGTTTGCTATGGTATTTTTCACCTGCTGTCATAAAATACTGTGTAGGATTGTTGTGCATATTAAAGTGTGAAATATTCCCTGAATTTTCTTTGTATAATTTCTGAAGCGTCCTGTTGTCTTTCAGGGTAAAAGACACTATTTAAGCTTAAGTGACCATCCTTAGACTTGTCTGTACCATATGTAAACACTCCGGAGTACCAGCCTTTCATGGTATACTTTTCCTATCAGTTAAAACCCTGGTCATCTTTTAGTCTCTGTTTTCCACTATATAAGCTGGACATTGCTACTTTTGAGATGTTGAAATGATATTCACAGTGGTTTATTCTCTTGTCATTCTGTGTGACTTGAAACCACACTCTTGGCACAGTATATTTCCAATTTATAGTAGCTGCTGTATCTTGTGATTGTCAGTCTTCCTGCTCTCTGCATATGGTTTGTGGTAAAGAATAGTTATAAAACTCAAGAGAAGCGTACTCTGACATGTTCTGCATTCTGGTAGCTTCCTTCTTTGTTTATTGTTCCTATATTTATTTCATCTGCAAGTACATTCAGGACTTTGTGTTTATGTATGCCTTGATGGGGAATGAACCTCCCCAGCTAGTCAACACTAAAATTTTGCCCATTTACTGTGATTTCCTTTTGCTTTTTGCTATGTATTCCATCATTTTTGCAAGTTTAGTTAAATACTTAAAGTGAGTAAGTTAACATATAAGCAAGACATACTAAGTTGTGTCATTGCTTTTTATTAGTACAAACAATAGACTCAGACATGGTTTTTATTCTTCTTTATGTTTATCTTCACTCCACATTATAGACCAATACAATTTGATTGTTAATCACTGAGCTGTTTATTTTTTTTAGAGTAATATAAAAAACATCCAAGAACAGCAAAATTCCAAATTACTGCCATTCCTAAACTAAAAACAATTGGCGAAGTGATTTTAAATTACATCTTCTACTAAAAAATTTACATCTGAATGGAGATTGGTTATTTCAAGTTTCAGCCAGATGGTAATTAAAATGGGCAAGTTATAAACCTCTTGGAATAAATGTTCTAGTTCAGAATGTAAATGCCAGCATACCCTTAACTGCGATGGAGACATTGAATATCGTGATAACAACTCAATACATTTATCAGTTTCAGCATTAGCTCAATGACCGGTGGTGTTTTAATCATTGTTTTAAATCCCTTTTATGACTAGCCAAACATCTTGCCTTGGATTTTGATACTTATTAACTGTACTTCATGTAATAAATTTAGTACAGAACATTCAGAATAGGAATAATTACATGTTCATTGCTGCTAACCAATTAGGGCCATTCTGCAGTTATTATCTAGCAATACATGACTGGAGAACTTGATTATTGTCATTGCTTTTAATTTTTATTAAATTAAGTTTTTTTAATAGTGTCATTTTGCAAATGATTCTTAACAATAATACCTTCCAAGCTACCATAATCACTGGATAATTAACCTGCCAGGATTAAGCACACTCTACTTTGCCTCAGGATTCTTAACTCTCAAATAAGGTCAATTATCTCCTGATGATAACTGCTTTGTCACAAGTTGCTGCTTAATTCGTCTGTAGAAGCTCACCTTAGAATACATATTTTACAACTCAAAGAAACTTAAAGTAACTGAATGGTCAAAGGAGTGAAAGCCTTTAAAATTACATCCCTACATAAAATTGTGCAATGTTTCCTGTGCAGCAATTACCAGGCAAGTACAGGAGACAAAATTTGCATCTATTTCTTTTCTAGACCACTTTCTCAGTTAGGGCTAAAACTTACTGTCTCTGATGCACTTTGCAACAGGGTCAACCCAGAAAGCAACACTTCTGTCCTACTTTATTTTCATCAGAGAATCCATAGAGAAGTAAGTAATGGCCACAGGAACATGCACTCCTATTTCTAGTCTCCCCAAAAGATGTAAGTTACAGTAGCTTTTTTTCAGGGAAGGGACTTCTGGTGGGAAAGGTTCTGTGTTGTGGAATATGTAGCTGGGGATAGCAGTTTCTTTTTGTTGGAGTTCTTCAGAATTCAAGGGACTCTACAAAGCTTTCATATGATTCATCCCCACATATGGCAGTCATTCACAACTCAGAGAGGAATATTTATTAATGTATTGATGTGGTAAAGATATTCTGGGTTGTCTTCCTACGTGCAGTCAGGATACCACTGAGAAATTTTAAAATTTAGAAACTTCAGAATTACAGACGTGCTGAGCTCCTCATCTACTGCTTTACAATAAAACACATAACCAAGCAATATAGCTTGTACATAGTGTGCAACAATCAGTAAAAGTTAAGGAGGATATGGAGAATAGAAATCGTGGATTTTTTTAAGCAGTGGAATAAACAAAAATAATATCACAGATCTTGGAAATGAGATCTTCCTCTCTAGTGTAAAGAGTTGTAACTTCTAAACACACAGTCTCTGAACAAATTAATTACAGGAATGTAAACTGAATTCTGCAAAGACAGATGCTTCTGCTAGCTGTTTGGGAAATTGATGCTGGTGTGACAGCAAACGTGCTGAAAAGAGAGAAAGTTGTGTGCAAGACATCTGTTTTAGCAAGTGATGACAATAGCTTTAGTGATGATTCTGGAATTATGAATCCTGATCTTTAAAAAGATGGGGGCCTTTGTATGCAATAAGATATCAAACAGGTCTTGTCATCATTTCAGCTTATAATTACACTGAAATGGCACATTTTGTTTCATTAATTTAAAATGCTTTCAAGTGAGGTATCAAATACTAACATAAACATCCCCACAAATATATGTATTTTAAATAAAGTCTTTGTGAACCTTTATAAGCCTTTATAAAGGCAAGTCTCCTTAATGACATGGGAAATTCACTTTAATGGCTGATTAACAGTCACTAAAACTGATAAACTCTTTAAAACAGATAACAGTGGTTAACATTCTCCCAGTTTCATCTTGTAGTCTGTAGTTTTGTGCTTTCCTTAACTGTAGGAGTGAATGGATTTTTCTGGCATAAAACTGTTTTCAGCACTCTAGGATTTACACCTAAATGACAGTTTCCAAATAAATTAGTCTATTCCATATTTCATGTAACTTATAATGCATGTTTGTAAACAACTTTCACTGCACATACTTTAGTATATAACATTACAATATGATATTTGGGCAAAACTCAGTCCTGTCTATAAACTGTGCTGGATTATCACCTGGGACAGGATTGGTTTTGGAATCTGCCCACAGCTCACAAGAACAAGATGTAACAGCCTTTGTAAGGTAAACGAGCCGCATGGTGATTCTTTTTCAACTGGTGTGCATTCACAATGGTGTAATTGAATTGATCTGAATTTACACCAATCTAATTGCTACTGTTCATACACCTAGCAGATCATTTACCACGCGGACTGCATGCCTTTTCAAACTGGTGACGTGTCTGTTTCCAAGGAAATGATTAAGAGATGAGAGACGGGAGAAAATCAGGTGGCAGGTATAATTTGGTATGTGGAGGAAGGGAAATACAGTTTGACTTTTGATGAGTGAGGAAAGGGAAGCAAACGTTTCAATCTGTTCTTCCATATCAGGCAGAACCAAGGAGAGAGGAATATAGCAAAGAATGGCTGGTCGTGTCATAAATATCACAAAATTGTTTCTGTAATTAATTTCAAGTAAGCATTTACAATTATTTTTGAATGTTTGAAATTATCCAGTAGAAGGCAAACACTAAATTGTGTTTGGATTGAAACTATGCATCTCAAGGAGGCTCATTTTACTGAACAGTTAACTTGCATGCATTTAAAGAGCTCTTAAGATACCTTAATTCTTTAATTCTTCAGCTTTCAGAAACTGATGGATATTGAGGAGTTACTTTCAGCCAGTGGTTGTTTGTAAGCTATCTTCCTTGTGAATTCCACTTTTACATTCAGCTTCTAAATCATTTTCCATTCTGATTTAAGTTTTCAGAAGTATTATCTTAAATGAATTGAGTGTCAATGTTTTGCATTTCAATAAATATGTCAGTACTTTCCATTTCATTATGCTTTCAGAGGTTTTCAGAAACTTGCCCCACTGGTGAGGGTAATTATCTTCATTTCATAGTCTGAGTGAGACAGTGAGACTTGCACATTCCCTTATGGGGAGTTTGCAGTTCAGTTAAAAACCATAGTCAGATATTCCGACCCAGTTTATTAAATCCACATGGGAAAAAAAATTTGTAAGGAGACATCTCCTCTTCTGTTTTAGCAGGTAGAGTTTTTTAAGGTCAACTGCTGCTTGTGTTTGCTTTTCTAAACTGCTGTAAACAGATGGAGGTTTCTTTTTATAAATCCTACATTTGAGACTACTGCAAAGTCTTTGGAGGGAGTCTGAAAATTAAAAATTGTAATTTTGAACGGAGGAAAAATAAATAGCATTTTTCTTTGCTGTCTTTGTAGAATTTTGACACTTATTCCTGGTGTAGATACTTCATTTTCAATTATAGGAAAGCTATGGCATTGTAATATTGCTGCTTAATTCACAGAATTAAGTATGCCGGTACTTTCTCAGTATTGGAATATCTAATAAACTGTGGCCAATTGAAAAATTAGAAGGTCTCTAGTACAAGAGAGGTTGATAATGTCAGTGGCACGCTGTAAATATGTGCAGTGGGAAGGATGCTGAAACAGCCCAAGGCTATTTCAGCTGCAGACACTGAATCTGCTTCTCCCTCTCTTTTCCCCACCCCTTCCTTGTGAACTGCAGTGGCTCTCTAAGATGAAATGCTTTTAAATCATTTCCCAACCTTGCAGCCATCATTGATAAAAGCCCTGTTATTTGAAATGATATGAATCACTGTGGAGTTAATCATACCTTACACAACAACATATTTTGTTGTGATTCATTCTGTTTCAATTAATCATCTTATTTATCTACATTGTCTCAGCTGCTGCACTGAAATTCATGAGTAATAAGCAAGTAATTATTTTAGTGTAGTTTACCTAGTACATTATGAATGAAAGGAAAATTGAGAGCCAAGTATCTAAATTGATATTTAGTGCTGCTTTCAGCTAATGTCTACCTATTTAAGTAATTTAGGAATCCTGTCTCAAAAATGGCTTTCTTTTTTCCCGTTATGGAAAACAACCAGGTATTTAGAAGAGAAGCATGTACTTTACAACAGGCTTCACTTCTTCAAACCAGAAATATTTTCTGGTAGTCTCTCAGAATGCTTAGGGATATTTATCCTTCCTTATGCTATGCAGTGTTGAGACACTTGTAAGATTACGAATACTGTACAGAATGCAGATCAAGACCAAACACGTCCTGTGACAAGGGAAGGCAGATTTTACCATATTTCAGCAGCTTGTGTTTTACTGCCGATGACTGATAACCCTTTTCGCTTTGTAGCACTTCCCAGAGCATCTCATAACACTTCATAAACGTTAAAGCTCAGAATAAACCAAGATGGTGGGTGCGTAGTCTTGTCTCTGTTTTACAGGTGGACAGTTGAGAGGTTACATGACCAAGGTCATACAGCAAGTCAATAGTAGATCCAGGAACAAACAAAATAGAGTTCTAACTTTTTTCTTCTGATAGTGTCCTGAAATGTTGTCAGCTGCTGAATATATTTAGGAAAAAACTCACCTGTCCAAAGGAAAAGACTGCAGGATTTGGCTTTCAGTTTGTAGAGTACAATTAACACACACCTCTGAAAACCTTTTAAAGGGGAAATGCATGCATTTTCAATAATCACAATACCAGGGCAAAAAGCAAATATGTAATATAAGAGCTGCAAAAATAAAGATATGAATAAAATTTGGTAATACCATTGATAAGGAGTAGAAGAATAAAGACAGAAATGTTCATAAAAACTTCTTTAAATCAGTACCAATTCAAAACAGTTCAATTTCACAGGGATATTTGCAGATAACTTAGCAAGTAAAATATTTTTAATTTTGGTAAAAGACATTTGGATCCAAAATACTGGATTTTGTTTTCCAACCCATCTGAGGTCTGTTCTGTGACTCCACATTTCAAGGCCATTTTGGAGTGGATGCAGCCAGTTTGCAATTCAGAGCATTGTTAGGTCATGCTAAAGCCTCTTAAAGCCAACAAAGAATCATTGAGATGTACAGTGGGTTGTAGGGCTGCATTTAAGATGCCATTCCACGTTATGCTTGATCCTACCTGGATGTGAACAGATGCAGAAAGGGCTGATCTCTCTCACCTGCCCATACTCACTCCCTTACCACCCTTAACATGATCATTAGATCCAACTAGATGAGAGATTAATACATGGTGGTGCAGAGGAGACTTTGAAGGAGAGAGCTTGATAACCTCTCCGTTTTGTCTGATCTAACCAGTCTGTAATGGTAGTCTGTAATGTCTTCTAAGAAAAACAGCAAAAAAACACAGTTGGTTGCATTGTCTGACTTAAAGATTTGATTTCTGCAGTACAATATTTACAGCAGTATCCTTTTTAATCCTGATTTAATGTTATATATGCTGCCACTCAATATAGTTTTATCTACAGGTATTTGGTTGCATCTTACTATACATGGATAAGTTGAGGTATAGCTATAAAGTTCTTGGACAGAGGTTATTACATAAAAGAACTTATATTTGCCTAAGGACTATGTATTGATGCTTTTTGTGTTTACAAATTTGAGTCTGAGCAAAGAGTACTTCAAAGAGAATAAAAGGAAAGAATAGTCAAGGAGATAGCCGTGACTATGTATCCTTCTTTGTTCAAAACCCTGTGATCGTGTATTGTAGGGAGGTCTGGAGGCTGCTCTAAACTCGGTCTTGCTTTTAAATTATTCTTTAAGGAAGAGTGCTTTTAGCTGGAAACTGACTCTATGCCTTGTCCTAGTGGTATGACAAGCACAAGAACCAGATATGCTGATTAAATACAAATGGTGTATTCTTTCATGCTAAAATCTCAATGTGTCAAATCTCCTTTTGCTGCTGTAATCACAAAAGGATCAAAAAGCAGGAACACTTTCAGCCTTAAGTCTCACACAGGTGTTTTCTACTGTATGTAGTATTTCTTCAGACAACTTAAAACTCACTTTTAAAATAATTTTAATTTTTATGATAATGCAGATTATATTTAAAATTTAATATTGCAATTTATATGCTCACATTCACTGACAGATTAATATTCTACTGTACGGAACATCCTACATCACAGGAAACCACCACATTACATCTAGAATTTAAGTTGCAAAAATACAGTGGAGTATAATACAAAAATACTTGTAGCACGGACTGAGTTGATGAAACTCAGTAACTCAGCTTACGTTTCTGTAAGCTTTTTTTTTTTTTTGAATGGGAGATGGAAGAATACATAATTCGCCTCTGCCTCATTAGCTGAAGAAGCTAAAAGTCATATAGTACATGAACTGGTTTTACAAACTAGTTTCTTAGACAGATCTCTGAAGAACTGAATTCTTTGCTGTCAGAAACTTCTGGCTGAGGCTTAAGTAATAATTTTTTTAAGCCAAAATAGTCAAGATTGCCAATAATTGTATATTTCTTATTTCTGAGATACACATGGTGAAACCTAATATACTAACGTTTTTAGCATCATAACTATAATGGGAGCTCTACTTTGACTAATTATGTATAAAATTATATGAGTACTCCCAAAAGTCAATCCTCAGGTTTCCCAACTGTTACGTAAAATAATCTGATACTTCCAAGTTTTTAAGCTTTATCTATTTATGTCTCACTTTCTCAAATACACAGTGAGGATAGCATCCCATCTTGCTGAGTTACAAAGTTAATTGTAAAAGAACAGTGAGTGTTGCAGAAATATCCAGGAGATCATTTGGAAAATAATGTTTCTAGTGAAAATTAGTATGTTGGATAGGTGGTGTACAGTATATAAGTCACTACGGCTCAGTAGTCCACATATTAGCCAAGGAGTTAGATGCCTATAAAAACAATATGAAATCATGTAATTTCAATTTTATCTTAAAAAATTCACTGTGAGTTCACCTTAATGTTGCACAGGCCTTTTGCTGGTGTTTGCTTACTTTGTGTGCTTGATGTTGCAGCCTTTTCCATTCCTCTGTCATGAGTTGTGTAGTATCTCTGCAGTTTCCAGAGGTTTTATGCACCCCTATGACCTCTGGTGTCACAGGTAGAGTCATCAGTATGGCACCTTCATGCAGACTAAAAAGTTCCTTGGAGAACTATTTAATACCGCTCTTGGTATTACTCCTGTGGTTAGCCGTCATTTAACATCTGTTGCCTATCCAGCAGTGTAGAATTGTATACATAGCTAGTTTGACAGTTCTGCAGGGAAAGATATTTTATAACTGGACAATATGGCAAATCTTTACACTACTATTTTTTTCAAGAAAGTATGCAATAATAAAATAAATGCAGAGAATAAAGATAAGTGTGTTGTTCAGTCTGTATGAGAGTAAATCTTTCATTTAATTATTTTAATATTGAAGCTGCTTAAGGAAAATAGGTGCATGTATAGTTGTACAAAAGCATGTTGAAACTGGATAAGAACAGCTCTTTTTAATTTTTTTAAAGTTGTATAAGGAAATAATCTTGAAAACAAACTTTGGGTGTTTAGGAATAGAATTGGCAATGTCTTTATTACATTAACATATTTTTCCGTACTATTACATAGCACTTTTTTTCAAAGCTACTGTTTAAACCTCATTTCTTTTGTTATCTTTCTTTATCAACACTTTCCTTCAACTTGTTCATATAGCTCAAATAATATTTTTATTCTGTCAAGAGAGTTTTAATCTGATTGCACAGCTATTCAGTAGTTACATTTTTCTGACTTTCTTCAATGAAGAAGAGCAGAACTAGACATTTAAACCCTCTTTTTCTAATTTCTATCCAGTTATATAATCTTCTGTTACTAGGATTTCTACTGTTTGTACATTTGATAGGAAGAAATGTAACCCATGGGATGTTTTATTTAAGACTATTGAAAAGGTGTTATGTATAAGTAAACAACATAAAAAGATTTTTCCTTCATGCATTGATATTATACGTAGAAGGCATTTAGAAATTTCTTCTGCTAAACTGTTGTTTATTGATTAAACTCTATATTGTAATTTTGAATTAATTTAGGATTTAGAATTAAGATACCGGAGTTGTTAATACTGAGCATTTTTATTATTTAAACCTCTTTATACAATTAAAACAATTTGTAACTCCTATAGATGTGATTAAAAGGAATGTTGAGCATGCACTAAATTATGAAACACACAATGGGTCGTAAATATACCTAAGGGCTGCAAAAATATTTTATTGTTTTCTAAGTAGAGTTTCAAAGAGTCGTCAAAAAAATAGGAAGTGAGCTTCCTGGAATTGGAAAATTTTCTAAAATTTCAGGGAATTGCAGGTATGTTCCTCTGTCAGTGCACCTGAAGGTTTTTCTTAAATTTTGGGGGGAAGAAGTATGACCTATGTGGGCGGGCAGTCAGAAGTTCTTAACACACAGCATTTTGTATATATGCCAGTTTGGGACACCTATGATTAACATGCCTTTTTCCTCTCATTGGAATTTCTACTAGACCAGTAGATACATCTGTGAGTGGTCTTGGACACGTACCAGTTTCAGATAAATGGATCAGTCAAGTTAAATTCTGTACATACAGTTGCCAAACACTTTGCATTTGATTTGAACATCAAAGGAACTGCCAGATTTGGATAGAGCTGCATCTTGGTATAAGGGAATTATGATAATGAGTCAAACTACTGAATCTAACTGCTCAAAAAAAATCACTCATCATCTGGAACCAAATTTACTTCTCCTGGAATCTAATTTGGTGAAAAGAACTGAAGAAAGACATAGCCTCATGCTGCCAATTGTAGCCTGTGTCTCAATGTGCATTATCTGAGAGGTAGGTGGACAGATGCATGAGTATTCTAAAAGGTAGAACTGGTGGGAGGTGGACCTATTATTTAGAGTACACCATCGCATGAAAGCGACGAGGTAAGTCATCCCAAAGTCATCTTTTCATGTAATATAATGAGATTAAGAATTATAAGGTGTGTTTTTTTCTTTCTTGTAACAGACTTAATTCAAAGCATACATATTCATTTTGCACCACCTCTAATAGAGTTGTTTTTGTAGGAAGTTAGATGTCAATTATTTCTTTCTAATCAACCTTCACCTCTACTCTTCTTAAGTAAGGGTTTATCTTTTTTGTTAGTTGGAACTTAAAAGTGCATTGCATAGAATACTGCAACATAAATTAACAGAAGTTTGTTACTTCAGAAGGCATTTGGACAGGTTTAAAGTGAGAGAAGAATATCTAATAGGTTAGCAAGGAATGTTATCATACCAGGAAGATGCTTAATTCAGGAGTAAATTACAGAGACATTCTTTTGGCTGTTATTCAAGGTAACAATTTCTAGAATAGTATCTGGTGTAATTAAACACATAGAAAACCTCCTAATTTTTCTATTTTAAAATATATACATTCAGTGTATATATTTAATA
Organism: Anser anser; assembly: GCF_964211835.1. Lineage (NCBI taxonomy): Eukaryota > Metazoa > Chordata > Aves > Anseriformes > Anatidae > Anser > Anser anser. The sequence continues at coordinate 4,803,124 of NC_139727.1, forward strand.
ATGATCTTGAATGTTATATGGATGCAGAAAATTGGATAACTAGACAATATGACTGTCCACAGTAAATAGCATCTAACTTTCACTTTTCACAGTAATAGCCAACTCTTTAATGAGAGCTTAAATGAAACTGAACTTTTCTGTAAATATTTCATTACAAGTTTTCTTTCAACTTTCTTTCCAACATCGGAGCTGAGATTTTTTCCAGACAGGGTCCTGGTCTAGATAGATAGTTGATCTGATTCATTCATTTTAGCCACTACAGTGGTCCTTGAGCAAAGATATTTCTTTCAAGAGGAGATTACCCAGATAATTAGAACTCTCTCATTTTACAATTTATGCCACATGTGGAAAGTTTTCTAATGATTTTTTTTAATTAGATTTGAACAACTGTTTTCAGTGTTACTGTTTGTTCATCTGTTAATAAGACCTCTTGCAATAAATTCTTGTTCAGGATAATGAGTAAGAAAAATTATACTTTGTGTAGATAAAATTCTCAAGAGTAAATTTGAAATGTATCCAACTTTCTGTGCAAATTGTTTGAAATGTAACTAATTTTGTCTATAATAATCTGCCCAAACCATATAACTGATTTAAATCAAGATCATAATATGCTGTGATATTTACCTTTTCATAACATTTCCTTAAGTACATATTTTTTTCTTTTACTTATTTCTTACATTCCATTTTTCTGAAGTCAAACACGTCATACCCAGCAACAACCTGAGATGTAAATTTGGTATAACTATGTAATGTTTTCCTATTTTAGTTCCACATTTTACAACCACTTCCATGGATCTTATGTTGCCTGTCTCAGTGGAAAGCATAACAAGGTCTTCGGTAGTACTTATTACTGAGCATAGTTACTATTCTCTCTCAACACAGACAGCTTCTATGCTCTGAACTACCCCAAGTAGCCATCTTTCTGTAATAAGCCGTCTCCTGAAAACCCTTTCCATCTTCCTGCTCACAATAATCTCCCTGCAAATATGAAATGCCTCCCTATTATTATACTGACTAGGGGCATAAGGTATGCAGTGTTCAGGCCCACATCAATATCTTTGGTCCTTGGATGGCTGTAAATGGAAGACTGACAATATTGGAGAGGGGAGATCCCCAGCTTGCCAGCAAGACACACAGAACTTACTGCCTGCCCTTGAAGGCCTCCAGGATATTAAGCCTTACGTATGAGTTTACCATTTATCAGAAGCTATTATGGGATAACCTTAAAAATTTTCTAAAACATTTTCCTCTGAGCCTCATACAATTTCCTGACTTTACAGACAAAGGCATATGAAAAATGGTATCAATAATTTTTTTTAAATTCCCTAAAATATTTCTAAGTTTTCCTGTGAAACACATCATATACAGAATATATCATGAGTTGACATGGTCAAATGATTACATGGATCCTTTTCTAAGGCAACTTGCATTACTTGGCAGTGAATTGACCATTTGAGTAATATGTACATCCCAAGATAGCTTTTCTAAGAAAGTATGTCGGTGTTTTTTTCTTGCCTATCTCCTACCCTTACTGTTACAGCAGTTAACTTTATAAAAGGTGTTTGGAGTACTATACACTATACAAAACAGAGTAAGAGACATGTACTGTTCAAAGAAACTTACATTTCAAATAGAGATAACAGACAAAAAAATAGACAAGAAAGGACTGGAGAGAGGTGAAATGTCATAACGATGATGATACACTCGATTGGTGTCATTGTCAAAAGTAGCAGCTAAGGTTTCTGCCCCATAGTCTCATATATCAATTTTTAAAAGAAATGCAATTAATGGAAAAGAAAAAGGCAATGATTATGCTATACAAGATCCTTCATTACGTGTTTTTTTTTTCAGTGATTATTTTGCATCTTTATCTTTTGCTCTTCAGTCTTAAATATCATAAAAGCAGTCAAAATTTTGAATATTTAAGAAAGCAGTATGGAAGATTAACTGTTCTCCATTTACTGACCATTACTTGGAACCAAAAAAAGTCTTGTATTTTTGCAAGCATCGTAAGTTACACTGTTTTTCTTTAAACTTTAGAGTATGAATTATATTCCTATAATGACAGCTGCAGGGTGGAATGTTTTAACACACTGGAGTGAGATATATCTTGGACACATTCTTGGTATCCTAAGTTCAACATGCTCCATATGGTGCCACTGAGCCAGTGATTTTGAAGAAAACAGTCAAAGACTGCTGAAACAGCGTAAAATACAAATTAGTCTTTGCTATATAAGTAAAAATTCACTGTCAATCTTTTCAGCTTTCTGCATGAATACTTCCAGCAACTTTTAATAGTAGTCTGCATGTTTTAAAACAACTTCAATTCTAGTAGAAGAGAGTAAAAGATTGTGTGCTAAGAATGCATACTCATTTTTAACTGTGTTATGCCTAAGTCTTGTGCAAAATTTCAATGGAAAAGGGTATTTGGCTTGCCTGTATTGTCACTTTAGCGCTTGTGTGTTGCAAGATTCGTGAGAAGTAAGTTGCTCTTTGTTAACTTGGTCCTCTGTCAGCACAGAAGAGCCAAGAAATAGCTGTGTCTTAGGGAGGTGTCTTCACACTCCTACTATTAAGAATAGTAATAATAGGGTACCCTGTAGTAAAAGTACTTAATAACTATTTTTATGACTTAAATATTTTAACATTTGTGGTACTGGATTAGCTGAGAATTAGACTTTCAGGACATGTGGGATGTTTTTCATGTATGTTTTTGTTCATGGTATTACTACAGGTGGGAGTTAATGTATGAGTAACTTGCTTGTCTATTTTTTATCTTAATGTGATTGATTTTTTTCAATATAAACTTAACCCTGAGTTTATACTCATGTTTATAGATTACAGAATTCTTATAGCATGCTTGCAGTTTTTAATAGTTAAGTTATTGGATCATACCCTGAATTTAACTCTATATTGACCTGATGTATCTAGAATCACAGAATATCCTGAGTTGGAAGGGACCCACAAGGATCATTGAGTCCTACCTCTGGTACTCACAGGAGTACCTAAAAATTAAACCATGTATCTGAGAGCGATATCCAAAAGCTTCTTGACCTCTGGCAGGCTCAGTGCCGTGACCACTGCCCTGGGAAGCCTGTCCCAGTGCCCGACCACCCTCTGGGTGAAGAACCTTTCCCTAACACCCAGCCTGACCCTCCCCTGTCCCAGCTCCATGCCGTTCCCTCAGGTCCTGTCACTGTCCTCAGAGAGCAGAGCTCAGCGCCTGCCCCTCCGCTCCCCTCGTGAGGGAGCTGCAGGCCGCCATGAGGCCTCCCCTCAGCCTGCTCTGCTCGGGGCTGAACAAACCAAGGGACCAAAGCTGCTCCTCATACGTCTTGCCCTCTGGGCCCTTCCCCATCTTCATAGCTCTCCTTTGGACACTCTCTAATAGTTTTATGTCCTTTTCATACTGTAGTGCCCAAAACACACAGTACTCAAGGTAAGGCCACACCAGCACATAGGGAGACAATGACTCGTGTAGATTTTAGTCCTGGATTATTACTAGGGTTTGTGTTTTTTTGTTTTGTTTTGTATGTTTGTATGTGGACTCCAAACAAGAAACCCAAGGAGCAGCCATGCAAAAATTGTCTTTCAATTAGTATCAAGTATCGACCTTAAATCATTTTGTATTGATGTTTACTACTAAAAACAGATTTATAAATGTAAACTGAGCCACTGAGAGGGTTGTTGGGCACTGGAACTGGCTCCCCAGGAAACAGAGGATAAAAAAAGCCACAGTACACCAACCTGTTAACCCATGCTTGTGTACCTTTCCTGTCAGCAGAGCAACAAAATGAAATGAGAGTATTAACGATGAATCAGGCTCTTAAGGTGTTCATTTTCAAAGTTATATTCATGTAAAGTTGCACATCACAGACTGAGTTGATCTAGGAATTTACTACCACAGGGAGGGGGAGTCATTACTCCCTGGTCTCCCCTTTTCAGACTTGCAACTTCTGTGTCAGGTTCCCTCTGCGCAGCAGAGCAAAGGCAGCAGAGGTATGGGGAGTATTTTAAAGAACAGGCCCAAGAAGGTGTGGCCACATGGTCTTTAAAGAGGGATTTTGTTTGAGAGAGTTAATCTCAAAGTAAAAACAAAACAAAACACAATGCTTGAGCTTCTTTCCCACTGATATTTTTTTGTAATCTATAAAACCATTAGGCAAAGACTGGCAGGTAAGTATTACCTCTAATGTTTTAGTAATCTCTTATTAGAGTTACCTGCCCTGCTGTAGTCCTGCTAGATTTAATTAGATAAATCATCAATAATTTGCTCAAATTTCCATCTTTAAATATAGCCCAAATGTCAAATTTCAAAAAAAATTGCTTATGTCATGTTTATTAAATCATTTGGGATACAGCTTATGCTGACATCTGTGGTAAAGGACCCAGTTGCCAGTGGACTTATAAATTAAGTACCTGTAAACTCAGAAAGTAGGTTCAAAGCGTTTTAGCTCTTCATACAGTATTTCTCACAGTAAACATAGGTCAAATCTCTGCTTTAAGTGAAAACTACAACTTAGTATTGGCTATAGAAACATGACCAGAACATCAGTGATATATTAAGGTGGATGTTTTCTCCTCATACATAAAATACAATTATCACCATTTTTTTCCTTTGCAGCAGCCTTATTCTGAGATACTTGTCCAGTCACAGGACATGCATTGGTATATGTTTGATGACTTATCTGTGGTGACTGTGTAGGCCTTCCAGTTTTTATGACCATCTGAATCCATTTTATATTATATAATTCAGCAGTCACAAAACACTATCCCCTTTCTTTCAGGGAAGACCTCTTTCATATGAGTCTTCCAAGCCATGCAAGTAATCTAACCAAGGAAATGATCCCAAGGGATCCACAGGACCTCATTAGTGCCTGTCTTCACTTTGTAACATGTGTAGACTGGGTTATATGGTCAGCAGCATTGCAGTCCTGGTCTAAATTGGAAGACATCTGTTCATTTCCTTCTCCGAGTATCAGTTCATCATCACTATGTGGCAGCTTGCACTTAACTGTTCCAAAATTAGTCTGTGTATGAAAAAAAATAAAAATTGTACTGTTTGCTCGGCTAGAGACAAAAGGAGGACTTCCCTATGCCAAAGAATTTATTTGATGATGAGCATGAAAGGAGAGCAAAACCCTTCTGCTAAAGGAGGACAGTATGCAGACTGGACTTTTCTTAATTCCATATCTCTGCCATTGGTGGATTATGTGAGGAGAAGAGGAAACAAAAGAGTAAGGGAAAGACTTGAGAGAAAAAGATGGAGCTTTCTACACAAAAATGACTCTGTATTTGTCAGAGGTGGAGAAATAAGCTTACCCTTTCAAACTTTACACAATGGATCAACCTTGCCTTGGTACATAAGAGCCTGGGTGTAGTTTCCTTCATCAAGCTAGAAGCTCGTTCATAGTTGGCTACTTACAGGCCAATGGATTACTTCTCCTGAAAGTTCTTTTCTTGATAAATCAATCTGCTTGTGTGTTTGCAGTATATTATGTAAGAAGAGCCTTGTCATCTTCCTGAAATAATAGGACATTGTGAGATACCAAGTATTTATGGCCAGATTTAAGTACTTTAAAGGAAGCAAATTATTGCAGCTCCAGGGCAGCAGTAACTTACATAGTGACAACTTATACATGTTTTATGTACCTATTTACTTCAATGTTCGCTACAGAAGTATAGTTACCATAGCAATGACCAAGTCACCAGATTTCTTTGCTAGTTCTGGAATACAGAATACTCATATGCCACCTGAACTGTGATTATTTCCTGCACAAGTACTAAAAGTAGAAGTTGAGAGTGTCACACATTTCTCTAACAGTAACATATTGATTTACAGAACATTTTATGGTGAAAAGTAATTGGTGCAAGTGGATCTTTGGTTGCTAGCATCCCTAGTATTGTAAATCCTTTGCCACCAAACTGAAAGAAAAGCTTCACTGGCTCCTATCAGCAGAGATTCCACTAGTATATACTGAACCTTTAATCTTGTGTGGAAAGTTGGTACCTACTTTCAGTATTCCAGGAAAATAATATGTGATATTTTCTCTCATTTTAAGTTTGAATTCATAAACAAAGCCACCTTTTGGCTATTTAATGCTACTTAATATAGCATCACAAAAAGTTGGGTTTTTTTGTTTGTTTGTTTGTTTGTTTCCCTGCTTCTTGCTCTACTTTAGAAGTGATCTTGTTTATTTAATGGCAAAATTGTGAAAAGTATAGATAGTGATCTTGTATATCTTGGAGTACAGCGCACTAACACCAATAGAATAGGGAAGAAGCCAAGTACCCAAATTTCCCAAATGAGCATTATCCACTGGGGCAGTGGCAGGTGAAAGCTCTTTTACCACAGATCTAGACTTCTCCTTTCCTATAGCTGCGTTGTGTTTTCTAATGTGTAGACAGTGCAAGATAACCTGAATGCATGTAGCAATTGTGGGTATTTGAAGAAAAGCAATCTGTTCGCAGGAATTCAAGCTTAATCCCCCATTTCAGTCATTCTCCTTTAACACGGACTTGACTATACAGGAAAATTAACCTGAACTGAAATAGCACATTATTCTTAAGCAGAAAAGCTTTAACTCAGATTTGTATTACGTGCATTTATGGACAGTCTTATGGTGGGACAGGAGATTTTTGCCCCTGTTTGACTTACTTTGAAAATGTATTTAACTTAAGAGGAGCAGGGTACATGAATTACTGAACAAACGTATCAACACATGGAGAACAACCTGTGTGAGAATGAAAATGTAAAATTAATCTTAATTCAAGCAAATCAACAGAGTATGACCACCTAGCTTCATGGTGCTGAGGAGATATGGGAGAAGACTTTGTCCATAAGGCCCCCTGTGCCACTGATCATCTGTGTGATTGATTAGGTTGGTCACTCTGTCTGTCTCTACACTTTCACCACATGCTTTCATAGCCAGGAGTGCTTGTTCCAGCTATGATGTTAAAACTTAGAACTCTGTTTATACCTGTACGAATAAGCTGGCCAGATTTTTATTTTATTTTTAATCTTTATTGGCAAATACACTCAATAGGAAAGAACATGCCTGTTGTATATGGCAAAGGTAAAATGTGCACTCATGTGTTGTCACTTCAACAGACTTAGGAATAAACCTGGCTCATCTTCTGGATGGAGGCTGTCTGTCTCCTCCTGAAGTCTGACAACCAATTCTTGTTCTGCAGCTAGTTGAGTATTGTGTTTCTTCTCTGTCCTCTTGCTGGTGCAGCCACATGGTCTGGGGTGGATTCCAGGGACATGTTCACACCCATGCTTCTCCGCTGCCAGCAGCAGAGGACCTAATTTTTTGTCACATGAAAAGAAACTTTCTGGTACAGTACATTACAAAATGCTAGAGACTTATTTCATGAAATGGGAACACCGCAGGGAAATCTGGCAAGGAAGATGTGTTTATGTAACTGAATTGAGTGTTGCAACTGCCATCACTTAGTTCCCTTGGCTGCAGTGAGCGAGTTGTGAGAGAAAAAGAATCCAAACAGAGATCTTCAGGCACTGAGGGCAGCTATAACTACATGCAAATAATTAATAAAAATGAAATGGAACATTATTAGAAAATACAAATACCATTGATTTTCTTATGTGATCATGTGTATGGAGCTCACTGATAGGGGTAGAAACACCCAGGCTTTTGCATTCTTATTTGAAGTACATATTCTTGGGGTGTCTTCAGCACATTCTGATATCCCAGGGAGATTCATGACACAAGAGTAATTGCACATAATGTAAACAAGATCTGCATTAGTTGGCTCTTTTACTCAAATTCCCTTTCCAAGTCCAGATGTGTGATGTGTAAATGTTAGGAGAACAGAGTCCTTATGAAGTAGCTTTATCAAATGCAGCTAGTCTTCCAGCAAAATGGAGAAAATATAAATTAGAGCTCAAGACCTTGGTCAAATCTGGTGCATAAAATTTTATGGCTATATTTAATGTTCCATATGTGCTTTGGACAAGTGCCATGTTTGTAAAGAACTGCTTCAATATTATTTTTTAAAAGTGACACTTTTAGCACAGTATCCTCTGCAAACTGTTCACTGTTCACCATGTGAGCTAGCCAGACTCCAAATAAACTGTTTGTTTTCATGGTCTAAACCTAAGATCAAAATGCCTTTAGAGTATGGCATGTGATTTTTTGAAACATAATTTAGAGAGAGTTGGTTAACTTGACTGAAAGAGGAAAGTGTGATATAAAAATCTAACAAGAGACAAGGAATTAGGAAGATAAGTACATCTGCTAGAGCTGAGTAAGTTCTAGCTTGTTGTTTATAACAATTCTGTCTTACCATAATATATGAGCACTACATTTCTCCGAGCTCTTTGAGGAAAAACAATCCTCAAACTAAGGAGATTCTACAAATCTGTGCCACTTTTCAGAGGTTCTAGCCTATTTTTTCTTCATTTCTCAGTCCCTGAATAGCTGTCTCTTAAAAAGCTTCCAGTGCAGCATATGGTGTGCTGTTAATGCAACTACTTTTGCTCTGAAAGCACATCACTATTGTTTTAGAATGTTCCCAGTCATTTGTTGCCTGATATTTAGGAAATTATTTATTACTCATATAAGAGAAAGTAATAAATGTTCAAGAGTCTAAATCAGAATGCAGTCTTTACAAAAGAGCAGTTCTACTATGACCCTAGAGCTCTCTTCAAATTTTGTATAAAATAGGAGAGATGCAGCATTGTGGAAGAAGTCTCTTGTGTTGGAAAGGGTGAGGCAAGCTAAATAGTTTGCAATAGCTTCTGTTATATTTAAATACAAATACAGTGCTACAGGCAGAGGGAAGAAAAAAGATTATTTACACTTCTAAGCACTCAGGAGGTGTGAGAAATCTGTAGTGAAGGGCTTGAGCAAGTACATAGCTAAAAATAACTTGTCCAAAACTGAATTACTATTAATACTATTACTACCACTACTAATTTCAGCTTCAGAATAATTTGCAGTCGTACATATATCACATAATAAAATAAGAAATATATCTGGTGCAATTTTAGGTACATTTCAGGTTCATTTGCAGTATGCCAACTTATATTAAGTAAATATATAACTATGTTAAAATATAATGTCAATCTGTTATTTCAGGAACTAAAAAATAGTTGTTAGACAAATCCTAAAATAAAAGTAACATTTTCAAGATACAGAAGTAGAGGTTAAAATGGTAACTGTTCTGAAGTATAGCGGAGGATCATAAAATCTTGAGTCTTGGAGTATACAGAGAACATGCAATGGTAGAATCAAAGATAGTAAGTTAGTTGTATGTATATTTTTTTAAAAACATTATTGCTTGAAAACTATGATACATTTTTATGATCCTTTAGCACATACAACTGATGCCACTAGGAGAATGTCCTTGCTTAGCAGAGAATTAGATTTTTTTTTGTAGGAATTCATACATATTCATAATCTTGGTTTCTTTTTTACTATATCTTTTTTTTTTTTTTTTTTACGAGAGTGTGGTGTCTTAAAGTAGAAAGAAGTGCTGAGAAAGCATGTAGATGCTTTCTGTCAGAGGAATTTTGAGCCCTACTTGAAAAAGTTTCACTTTCATCTTTGAAAGCAACCAGTGTGATAGTTGTGATCTTTATGCATAAGCTAATTCTTAAAAGAGAAAGCAATTATAATTAAATAAGAGTGATTTAAGTGCATGAAGAAATTGCTTATAGATCATTTGAATGTCTGCTGCCCAAATCAAGCCAAATTTATAACCCGCATGAAATATTTAGGTGAAGTTCAGTGGTCAAAACATAAATGAACTTCCACATTTTCTTTGATTTTGGTTTGCTGTGTTGATTCCAGTAGCCCTTTGGCCAACAGCTGCTGGTTTGAGAGTTTTTCATAGTCTCTGAGAGATGCTACTTATTTGTTGGAGCAACTTGTTCTGGTTCATTTTTAGTTTTTGACTATCCTTCCTTGCTGTGTGATGATTGTTGCTTGGTATCTCTAGTTGTGTCTTTTCTACCCTAACAATCACGTGACTTTCCTTCATATATCAGTAAAGTCTTTGACAAAATCTTTACCTGTCTACCTGCCCCAGCATGGATTTCATCCTGTGCTTGGAGTCAGTAGCTACAATTTTAAAGCAAAATATAATGTCAAGTTTTGAATGCCAAATTTTGGTGGACTGGAGAAATAGTCTGACAGCAATCTCATGACGTTCAACAAATGGACAGGCTGGAGACCAACTGGGTGAGAAGAAGATGAGAGCCTCAAGAAGAGGAGGCTCAAAGGGATCTTGTCAACACATATAAATAACTAAAGAGAGGCGATAACAGAGATGGAGCCAGGCTCTTCACAGTGGTGCCCAGTGACAGAATAAGAGGTGGAGGGCACAAATTGAAAGAGAGGAAATTCCGCTTAAGCATAATGAAAAAACTTGTACAGTGAGGGTGGTCATGTGCCAGAACAGGTTTCTCAGAGAGCCTGTGGAGTCTGCGTGCTCAGAGATATTCAAAACCCAACAATCCTGGCCAACCTGCTCTAGCTGACCTTGCGTGAGGAGAGGGTTGGACTAGATGAGCTTCCGAGGCCCCTTCCATGATTCTGTGATTCTGTATTAACTCTTTAAAACGTGGTGGAATTTGTGATTCCTCTAATTGCCTTATTTATTCTTTCTTCTATTCTCTGCTCTGTCTGAGCCCATTTCAGGTTCAGGTTGGCTTCTTTTAGAAATGGAGCAAACATACCGATTATAAGTCAGAAGCAGGGAAATTCTAATGATAACTTTTACAGATTTTAAAAAATTGCTGCAAGAAATTAGCAACCTGTCCAAGATGCCTATAAGTGCCTCATGCACATCTAGAATTAGAGCATATTCTTCAGTCAGGACCACAGTCACCTAACTACGGTGAGATTGAAATTTTGCTGTTCTGTACAATGAAGGTGTTGTGAGAGAGCCACTAGTACAGACTGAGAAAAGGCTTTTCCTTCCATGAAGTAACTGCAGTAGCTAAAACTGGAAATACAAGAGAAAACTTGAATGTCTGTATCTTTAACACAGATAAATGCATCATCAAATTAGCATGAAATAACAGAACAAACTCTAATAAGAAATTTCAAGACAACTGGATTCAAACTTAATTGGAAGGTTAAAATGCATAATATTAGTATCAGTTGAAAAGTTAGTGTTATTGCTGGAGGTTGCAGTGAGCAATTTTGTTTTCTTGGTAAGGTTAACAAGCAGTGCAAGCCTAGCATGTGAAGAGAGTTATGTGATAATTGCTCTTTATAGGGTTCCTAATGCTATATCCTTAGTTATAATTCTAAATGGCTGTGCCTGACATCATGCAAAACAAAGTATATAGAACAACTCAGTTCTACTGCTAAAAATGTGTTAACCTTCTAGCTGGAATAGAGACAAGTCCTGCTGTATCCCAGCACTTTTAGCACAGTATCTGATTATTCTCTTCATCTGAAATTGCTAGATGAGAATATCTTGTCAGTGATTTCAGGCTAGTCTGAGTGGTTGCAATCATAGGAGGCCTTGTTGGAAATGATGCAATCTTTTATTTCTGTTTGTCATCCTTCAGCCAGAAGGTTCGTACTAAGAGCTTACAATGTGCAGTATTAAAGGCTTCAAAAGACCCCACACATCTTTTATTTTTATATGTGTATAAAACTCTTATCCTCTAGCTATTAAATTAATTTTAATGTTTGTGTTCATTTTTATGTTCTCTTGATTCAGTGATGATTAAAGGAGTCTTTTCTTCTTCCAGTTTTCTGATCATGATGCATCTATTTTTAAGATAAAAATAGACACATTTGTATAAAGAGATGTTGTAAGGAAGTATAGTTCACTAATTTGATGTTTATAATCTGTGAGGAGAGAGATACGTACAGAGTCATAGCTAGTTCAGTTCTTTAGGTAAGGATGTGTAGCAGAGATATAAGTAATAGCTTTTTATCCATCATAAAATTTCAAAATGGCTCAGAGGCATATCACTGATGCAGCTGTGGCAGACCTTGTAATGGCATTACACTCTGACTCAGGGCGATTTTTTCCATAGAAGATTCTAGCAGGAGCTATAGTTCTGGTAATAACCTAAGTAGCAGAATAAATAACTGAATATTAACAAATTGTACGTAATATAGATGCTCCAGCATGAACCCGAGCAGGACAGGAAATACATTTTTCTTCATTCTTTACACGGTAGGCTTTTTCAGACAAAACCCTCTGGTAGAATGCCAGAACCCCCTCTGAACATTACAACTCTAATCCCATATGTTATTTCTACTTGTTCTGAATATTCACTTTGATATTATTATTTATATTTTCACCTACTGAGTGAAGGTGTCGTAAATATATTTACCAGTATCTTTCGTACTAGTGGAGCAAACTGAACAAAATATTTTAGGATATGATAGGAACTCTTGTTATCCTTTATGAAAAAAAGCAATTTTCAGGTCTGGGACTACACATAGGAAAAGCAAAGAGGGGAAGAAAAAAACACCTTGGTGTTCCTTTATGATAATCTGCCCATCCAATTGATACCAGCTGTGCTTTCTTCAGTAATAGGCAGTGAGGGGGAGATACTTGCTCAGATACTGCTGATTCTCAGTGTTGGTTCCCAAGCTGTCTGCGGGGTCTGTCCATTCTGTGACCGGCTTTTATTGATCTTCTCTGAAATGTGAATAGGTGTACACCACTGACCAAATCAAGGATTAGTTTTCTGTGCTTGTCAAAGGAAAATAATACTGAAGCATTGTATCCTTGTAACACATCCTCAAGTACAGCTCAAACTTTATCAGCTGTAACAAAATTTCAGCAGATAAGTGTTTGTTTCAGAAAATATGCTAGGTGGTTCGTAAGATTTCTGTTTCTCTCTTAATCTCTTATGTGACCCATATTAAAGCAACTGTCTCTGTTGGGGGGCAGGGAGAAGGATAAAATTACATTCACCTCCTGAGCCCCGAATGCCTTTGTAAATGGCTATTTTTTAATAAAGGCATACAAGCTTGTACTGCTTTTGCACAGTGAAATGTAGTAACAGTTGACCTAAAAGTAATGCCTGTCTAAATCAGACTACAGTGACACACAAGGCTGGATAGGACAACCTACGGTGTTTGGGGTAACAATTGATAGCTATTTAGCGCTGAATTGAAGAGGAATGTCTGCGTCTTATCACTAACCACAGTAAAAGTGCCATTGGCACTAAAGGTTAGAGATCCAGCTAGAACTACATCCTATAGATTTTTCTATCCATTAATTTTCAAATAAGAGAACGGTAGTGGCCATTTGTTGAAGTCATGTTTTCAATTGATCATCAGATAGTCTTCAACAGTACTTACCTCTGATTCCTTAGGTACGTCAAGGTTATCATTACCACATCATTGACATCACCTCTGTTTGCTTACCATGAAAGCAATCATGGTTTTTGCATGCTGTTTATGAATGGTTTTTGCATGCTGTTTTTGCATGTTAAGAACCATGGATCTGTTATGTCTATGTGTATGTATATATATATATATATATAATATTTTCTCACTTTAAAATAGGACAGGCAATAAAATGAAGTGTAACTAAGTTTGGCTTTGTGTAGCATGCACAGGAGAGTGGTGCCGTAAAGCTAGGGGGTGAATGTATGACATCTTCGTTATAATCCAAAGGCAGCGACCAAAAATCCGTTGTCCCATCTGTGCCTTAAGACAAATGCCATTTCCAGGGTCATGTTTAGCGTAAACTGGCCTGGAGCTGGAGGGGTGGAAAATGTGGCATGGCACAGCTCACTCTTCCCCATCCTTAAAAACTAGTTTAGCTCCTGCATTGCGATGAGTGTTTTATGAAAGAAATACCAAAAGCAGAGGCTCATAGTGATCTTGATGGTAGTATTCTTTACAACTGTATGGCTGATGAATGACTTATCCTCTGACAAAAAAGAGGGAGCTTTTACCAAAAGAAGATGTCTTTTAAGGGCCTGTATTCAGAATTACTGGGCATAACATACTGCTGAAATCAGAGGTTCTCAGTACCTATGGACTATATAAAACAAAGGGTACAGCTCTGAAAGCAGAAAATTTTATAAGTTCTTTTTTAGAGACAGAGATGACAGAGTAAAGATGACAGTAGACAGGGGAGTAGGAAGGACAAAAGTGCCCACCTAAGGAAAGCTGAAGTAGAAGTACATGTGTTTGTAGTTCTATTATAATGAAACAGAAGACTTTTGTGTCTGTAGTATGATGAGACAACTAATACAGGAATGTTTTGTTTTGTTTTGTTTTTACTTATTATTATTTTAGAAAGCTTTGCTTTCCATTAGGAAATCGTGAATCAAAACACCTATTTCAGAAATACAAGTTCTTAGTGCTTGTCTCTGTTATTTGAGTCAATATTTTACAGAATGAGGTTGTAGATATCAGAAACATCACCTGCATCAAAGTCTTCCCTTATTTTATTGAAGTCTTCTTGCTTATTTTACTTTTTTGTTAAGCATTTTGTTTAGATAACAGGGTTTTAATGTTAGATAAGATTTGTGCAACACTTTGTTGCAGCAAACAAGGAAAGTTGTGGAAAAGCAAGAGAGAATATAAGGAACACAAAGTTATACCAGGATTAGAGATGAACTCATCAGTGGGATTGATAGCACTAAATGATTATACTGAAGAAAAAGGGCATTACTTGAGCAAAATGCACATAGCCTGTAATGTGTTCAAGGAAGCAATAGAAATGGAAGAAAACTAACAACAATTGATACTTCTCGGAAGAGAGTCATACAATACCCTGAAGCCGAAGAAAAAAAAATGTTTAAAATAGAATTTTAGGAGATTTCAGCAGTAAAAAGTGTCTTGTAAGGTGTAGTGGTAGAGATACTATTCAAGTTATAATAAAACATGGCTGACACCAGTAGGAGTTGTTCCACCAAATGCAAACACCCATTGAATGGTCCTAATAGTCATTTGCTGGTTTTTATTGAGCAAATCCACTGAAGTTTTCTTTTTTTTTTTTTTTTTTCTTATTTTTAAATCTTGATGCCTCTGATTTAGTGCAAGGATCTGCCTCTGCGGTTATGCATGTTGTATGATTGTGTGGAGGTTTAAGATTATGTTGATTCGTGGGACGGGGTGAATCCACTGAGTCACAGACTTGTTGTGCAGAGGAAGGGGATGATATTCCTGAAAACGTGAGCAAAGCTTGTTTTTTGAGTTTACTTTGGGTCAGTCAGGAAGTTTACAGTTGTTGCAGTAGGAGCTCCCTCAAAACCTGCCAGTAGTACCCCACTCTCCGCTTGCTTTTTTTCATTTTATTTTCTTTCCTCTTTTCAGGGGTAGTGGTCAAGAGAAATTAAAGAGAATGTGAGGGAGCTGCACAGGACAGCACTGTAACGTGTGTGAGGTGTAAGTTATTCTCTGAGATGCTGTCTCTACCAAGAAGCATGGGGGTGGGATTAGCATCAGTGTCTCCTGCATTTGCATTCTCGTGTAATTACGGGAACGCATTCAGTGTGCAAGGGTATCATTGCTGCCCTGCTGTTTTATCATTTCTTTATGAGATAATGTTGATTTCAGCAATGAAATGCAAATTTAGTTTACAGTGCTCCTTTTCTCTGTGTAGAGGTTAAAATGCACATTGTAGATAATACTATTGGTGGTGCTTTTGAACAGTCTTTGTCAGCTAATTTCAGCAATACATGGTTTTAAATGCTGTTCAGTGTGACTGCATGAGTTTTATTTTGGCCTACATGAATTAAATTTAACCCAACATGCATGTTGTTACCATTTTGGCTATAATTTGATCAAATTATCATAAAACATTGGTACCAACAAAAAAATTTGGATGTGCTGAGAATATTTAATACGTAGCGTGCCTTCTGTGTGATACGGCAAACCGACCGTATGATTATTGAAGTTGAGCCATCTTAACTCTATAATCATAAAATGTTTCTAACACAGGGTGTTAACAAATACTCATAGGAGTGCAGATGCTAATGACTTTTGTGTTCAGAGGGTATGTTTTGGTTTACTTATAAACAAAGAGTTTGTCTTGCTGATGATTAAAGCGCTCTGAATTTTAACAAGCCCCGTTACAATTGGCCATGGTGTAGATTATAGACAGCTCCATTTCCTAAATGTTGGGACTCCAGCAGCAATAAAATGCATGCAAGAATGGGAATAGTTTTCAGCTGTCAGGAGAGTTCAAATGTAACAACAAGACTAGTACTAACGGAAGTTGTCTCTTTTATTGTTATGTCTGATTTATCTCGCTTTCCTGTGCAAACTGCTCACTATTGTGCAAAGGGAGGGGGTGTGTTACCTTTGGTGACACTGTGTTGCTCCCATTAAGGAGCACTGTATGCTGTTTGCTTCAGCGTAGCTGTATGTTTTAGGTGTGTGTGTTTTGTTTTGTTTTGTTTTGTTTTGTTTTGTTTTGTTTTCCCAACCTGCATGAGCCAAATAACATTTCATAACTGCTAACAAATCCCATTTCTACTTTAGGTGGTATGGCAATAAATGTGCTCTTGTGGTTAGTAAAAAGACTGTATAAAAAAGGAGTGTGAGTGTTTTAAATATATTTAGTATAAACAAGTAGAAAGGTGGGGGAGAGGGTGTTATGAACTGAGATGTGATGGAGACAGTATTGGAAAATAGCTCTGAAAATGCTGAGTTGGAATAATGACTGAATAATGTCTAAAGTTTATAAAAACTGAAAGAACTCTCGATTGTGAAATGAAGCCTCCTAAGAAAATTCTGTTCTGTCGCTGTGTTGCTTTGCTGTTGTCGCATGTCATGCATGAATGAAAATGCTGCATTCTCCAGGGAGCGGTAAAGCTTCTGTGTAGGTTGTTTATTTCCTTAATCCCTCCTTCTTCGTGATTTCCAATGTCAGATATAAAATGGAAAGCCTGTAAATATAGTGATTATCATACTGATTATCACCTGCATTAGGGAACGCCCTGGCTGGCCCCTGTAACCCCAGCAGTCTCCACATGTTACAGCCACTTCAATTTTAACCTGACTACTTTATTAGATACGTGGAGCTCAGTATGAGGTGCCCTAGGGCTGCACAGATGGGGTCCGCTTGTTTCCTGTTCTCACTGTTATTGTGAATAGATACTAAAAGCTTCTCATTGCTTTTATCTGGTTAATTTACTTTGAACTGGCCCCAGCATTCAGGGCCTGCTGAACATTTCTCACCATTTTGCAAACACCAAACTGTCATCTCCAAAGCTGTGTTGTGAGCTTTTCTCTCCATTTTGCTGGAAGGGCCTTAATTCTGGAAGGGGTGTCATTCGGGGAGATGCTGATTCTCAGAGAGCTGTAGGCTCAGTCCTTATTGAAAGAAGCTGTTCATGAGGTTTGGTTGATAGGAGAGAAGGAAATTAAGATTGCTGGTGTTCTGTGACACATTCAGACACCCTTAGATTAGAGGTCAACTGCAGGAAAATCTATGATTGTATGCTAGCCGCTATTATTCATGGAGCTGGGCAGCAGACCAGGCTAAAAGATGGAGCTCTAGCAGGAAAATCCAAAGATAAGATACTTTTTAGCAAATGTGCAATCGTTTAACTTTTCTGTGGAAGGGCCAGGTCTTTCAAACCACATGTGCTATGCATGGGTGCCCCAGTACAGAAAATTAAGATGAATTCTCTCAAAGTCTCCCACATAAGGAAATACTACTTAACTGGAATAGTTTTTTATTTCACAGATGTAAGAATGTACTGGTGTCCAGTTTCCTGGCCAAACAATAGTTTAACACAGATGTTAATGTCCTGCTGCCTTGGGGCATTAAAGAAATCCCCTAAGGACAGATCAGTGCAACTTCCGATTTCACTCGCATGACCAAAAACCTGAGGTTAAAGAAGTAATCTGGCTGCAGTACATAATTTTTAGTTTATTTTCCTATTCTCTGCCCCCCTTAGCGCTCCCTTATTTCTCTTATTTTTGTTTTGCTTTTTTTCCTGCAACCCAGTCCCATTTGAGGCTTTCTTGATTGTGTTGCAGTTCATTGTATATGCATCACTTTATAGTGGAAGTTTGCAGGCTCCTTTTTTTCATATGAGCATAGACTTTGTTAATCACATGCTGGTTTAGGAAAACTCTGCATGATATCTTTGAACCCTACACTCCGTCTTGACAGCCAGGCTAGCAAATGTCATTGACTGTGTGATGTACAAGAAGGAATTCAATTGTAAGTAAATTGTCAAAGTGGCTAACCTTGCCCGCACCCAATTGTCAGGACCATGATTCAGTTTTTCTGTCAACATCAGCTAAGGCTAACCCGGTCAGCCTTATGTTCCTGCAGTGAAGCAGCCTGAGGAGTTGTGCTTTTCAGATGATCACATTTTATTAACCTCAACTTACTGTTGTTATAATCAATTGTACCCACTTCAAATTCTTAGATTGCCCCCAAATTGGCAGATCATATAGGTCCACGAGTATGTATTTTCTGCAGTATTAAAGCTGTCATAGGGACGCTGGCCTTAAATGACGTGGTACAGTAGTTATTTTTGTTTAGTTGGATCGACTTGCTATTCAGACTCGAGCCTTATCCGTCTATTAATATCACTTGGCGAAGATTATCTGGAGGACTGCAAGTTAAAATGTGAAGACTCTGAGCGTTGTCTACAGTATTTGCAATGTTGAGGTAGAAAGTGAATAAGGGAAAAACATTGCTGTTGTCTTCTGTCTCCTTGTTTTTATTTCAAAAGAGATTTTAATTGCTCCAATTAATATAAATAAGAAATGAGGACATTCTGATACCCTGATGTTTCTTCTGTTCTTTGAGGAAAAGAACATAGTTAAATTGCCTAAAGCAGTGATTAAGACATCAGAGTATTTTAAATTGCTCTGATTCCACCACAAGGGTTTGAACACATTTCATGATCCTATTTTTTTTATGCACAGTAGACGACAAATGGTTTTTTAAAAATGGCTTAAAAACCTCTATCCCATGAAGTGCATAAATAGAGATATCATGCAATTTCAATTAAAAATATGTCTGAAGGATATTTGCCTGGATATGAAATAGTGATTTCCTGCTTAAAGTCCTACATCCAGCAGTAACTTTCCTCGCACGGAAAAAAAAACATATATTGTACCTTCTTTATTTGAACTTGTGAAGTGTGTTGACATGGTGCTGTTGTTGGGCTCACGGGAAGGAGGGGGAAGCTTTTGGTGCAACTATCAGAATTGAACAACTGTATATGGGGATATTAAGATAATCGTGTAAAAGGAAAACTGGCTGAATGAGTTTCAAAATGTGTTATTTCTTCATTATCTAGCATTTTATAATTAACTGTTCTTTTTTTATTATTGCAGGAAGCTGCCACTTTTGCTAGAGAGCAAGGCTTTGAGGTGAGTTAACCCACAATTGCACACTAAACAGATCCTAAAGGTTTTTTTTCGTGCTGATAATGAAGTTCTTTTGGACAATGATTGATGTGCTATTATACTCTCCAAGCCTCACAGCGGTTGCCATGGAAACTTGGCAGTCGTCATGGTTTCTTTGTTCTGCCAGCTCAGTGTTATGACGCACTCTGCTAGGTCTGCACCCAACATCGCCTACAGATGTTATTTATTGAATTTTGAAAAGCCTCTTGGGAAGCCGAGAGGTTGGGCACGGTTTCAAGCTGCCTCTGCAGATATGGGACCTGTCAGTTTGTTCAGTTAAAAAGCTACCTCATTAGCTGCATTACACTCCATAAGGATTCACTGCTAAGGCAGTGGCGAGGCAAGACTAAATAGTGAAATCTAACACCGCTTAAAGAACATAAACCCTGCCATATGCGGATTATCATTATGCAAATGAATTTTAGAAAGGTTGTATATAAAATTGTTAGGTACTGATTAACGTAAACCCTGCTTCTCCAAACAGCTTCTTTCCAAAGGGGTAGTGTGGAATTTCTGTTTCAAAACAGATTCAAGTTGGTGTTTTCCATCTGTGCTCTGAAAAACGCCTTATCCTCTACTTTCTTCAAGTAAACACTGTTGATTTTACAGTGATTCTCAGAGCTTTTGATTTCATCTTCTTGAGGAATTTATTCGAGTGCCTAAACCTTTTTATAGTTCCTCTCATTGGCTGCATTCAGATAACTTAATCTGCAAAGCTATCAGCTATTGGTCTCTAATGCTGGATTCAAATAGGCAGGTTTTAAATACTATAATTAATGTGACAACAGTTGTACTAATTTCACAGATAGTAAGCGATCTCACTGAAATCTAAATTGCAGAACTGAACACACATAAATCCTTTTACATGTTTTTTCACTGGAATAAGACCCACCTTAATTGATTTGTTTGCAGTGTGGAAGAATAGATAGCAGTTTGACTGCTCAACACCCATTTTGCATAAATAATAGAAGCCGCGCAATTCGAACCGTGTCGCTTTAAGCACATGCCACTTTTGTGTGGGAATGGTTGCATGCAAAAAAAAAAAAAAAGAAAGACTGGCAGCTTTTGTTCTACAATTTAGATCTCTTTAGAGCCGTACACCAGCAGGTACATCAATGCCATCGATGTTTTAGATATTAAAACTGTGGGCTGTCCCATTTCATTTTATGTTTTCTAAATTCATGCAGCTGCTTTGTAGAAATCCAGACTTTTTATCAGTGTCAATTTTCATTTGTATAATCTGTATTGTTAGCATAAAAATACAATTCCAATTTATTCTATCAAATGAATGAATTTCACAGATGCCTCCAAATATATTATGAAGCATAACAAATTATTGATACCCTCTGGTAGCTAGACAATAAAAAAGAAAGGAAGTAGTGTATTAAGCCTACCCATTCTATATTTTTATTGCCCCCTTGAGCTAAAGACTTTGAATGTGCCTGGTTTAAATTCAGCTCTAGTGACAAACTGCTTTTGCTGGTGTCTGCTAACTACCATCGTATTAACCTTTCCATTAGTGCTTGCTTAGAGATTCTAGCATGGTTCCTTCTGAACATCCTAAATCTGCCACATTTGATTACAGCATATCAGTAAAGTGCACAATGATTATGATCTTATCTCTTATTACCCGCTTGCTTGGCAACAACTCACATGTCAAGTTTCCTGACAGAGAAGTGTAAAATTTGATAAGTGTCCACAGTCTTGTTTTCCCATTGTGCTGTAAAGGGAAAAAAAATCACATTACTGAGAAAGTATGTTAGGAAAAACTTGAATATCTTCAACTAGTTTTTCAGTAAAAAAAAAAAAAAAAAAAAAAAAAACAGGAAAAATTTCCAGCAATTCTCAAAATCTTTTAAAACTGATTCTGCAATTTGTATGGGTTGGAATTAGATAATGTTTAAGGTCCCTTCCAACCCAAACCATTCTATGATTCTATTATTCTATGATTCTATATTGAGAAAGCATAGAAAGGTAAAGGACTAGAGTGGCCAGAGCAAAAATCAAGAGAATATTTACCGTAAAGGTATTGAAAAGTTGCTGTTACCTGAATTTGAACTGCAGCCTGGAAAGAATTTTATTTTTTAATAACAACTACAAAAATAATTTATTGGAAGTCTTTTAGCATGGAAAGTCAATTGTAACTAGCTTTTTTCTTTTTAATATCATCTCCATTTCTGTCTCACACTTACTTCAACAATTTGTGTGGACTATGCATCATATAAACGTGGATTGAGTTAAGTATATCTGAAACAATTTTCAAGAAAAAAAATAATACAAGCCAACTTCAGGAAAAAAAGCACCTTTTTTGAAGAAATAAAATCTTGTAATTGGGAGGGGAAAACACTTCCCTGACACAAATCATTTTTTTTTATTGTACAAGAAACATTGTTCAAAGGAATTTTTATTTTCCTGCTTCATCTTACTAAGAGCTAGTCTTCCATTGTAGTTTGCTGAAATCCGAGGTATATTTATGAAATCAATCACCATATTTGAAGACTGTTATTTCCTTCACTTTATCTCCTGACCAACGCTTCTCTGTAATAATCAAAAGCAGAACATTACTTCTGATGCAGTCTCTTCCTGGAGTGCATCAGTGGTGTCTTTTTTGTGAAGTTTGTGTTCCATGACATTTTAAAAATATTAAATAAATAGTAAATTCACTGTCTGTGAAGATAGCGCTTCATCCTAATTGCATATTGCAGTCATCTCAGTAATGCATTATAATAGTCACCATTTTTATCCAGGGCAGCTCTTGACTTGGTTCCCCATGAAGTAGTAGAATGGTTGTCAGTATATTTTAACTACGTTTCAAGTAACAGAATTGACAGGATAAGGGTTGTGAGGTTTTGTTTTTATAAAATGGTAACTTGCTGTTCATTATATGTAGGAATTTAAAAAACATAGCCCTACTTTAACATAAAACTTAGGGTTCAATTCTGACTGTAAACCCAAAATGTAAAATTAAATGTAAATGTAAAATTAAATGAATGGAGCAGAATGTATCTAAGGGGTTGGTACCAGCTGCCATGCAAAATAATTTTTCGTGTTGGAGATGGAGCTCTCATCTATAAGTACATATTGTTAGGGAACCAAATGAGAGAGTTTGGGATCTTGGGTCAAATTTAAGTCTTGAAGGCAATGAGTTCCACTGTTTCCAGTGGATTCATGCTTATTTAGTTCAGGGCTATGGTGGTCCCAGCTTTTGTATGTCTGTTCCGAGTCAAAAATTAGAAGTGCCTGACTAGCAGTTTTAGCCATGTGGTGTTTTTCACATACCTCTGCCTGAGCCTGGGATATCCGAAGTACTTTTCCTCCATGTGTATAGCCCACTTAATTCCTGTAAAGAACGCCGCATGCAAGGTTTTTCAGGTTAGCACCAATAGGCAGATCACGGTTGTGTGAGATTTGCATGTCAGCTTTGTTCAATCAGATTCAAGCATACAATTAGATATATGTGAGTATCCTGTGAATCTGGGACACGTTACAGAGGCTTTAGGTCCATGAACCAGTACAGTCCTACCGTTCAGCCTTGTCTGTAGATACAGGATGCATAGCAGAGTCTCAGTAAGTGTGCAAGTATGAGTCAATGCAAAATAAAGATTATTCATTAAAGCTATTTGATGATATTATGTATATACCGTACAGAAATAGGAGGTGACAACAGTTCATGCTGCTGCTTGAGAATGAAATAAGGGACACAGTACTTTGGCAACCCTAAACTATAAATATTCACATACCACAAAATGTCACAGTTGTACCTTCTAAATACAACACAATGGTGAGGCAGAGACATACAGTGGAAAAGTTAAAGCCTCCCCAGCATTGAGGTTCCAGCTCTTCCAGTATATAATCTATTTCTTATTGTCTTCCTTTGAAAATTTTCAGTTTGAAAAGTGATTTTGGCTGAAAGTGGCAAAGCTAATTCTCACAGAAGATGATATTCAGTTGAAGTCCTCACAATCAGACACAACTCCTCAAACCAGTCTATTCTGAAATTTCTACTTTAAAAAAAAATTGTTTCCAGTAATTACCTTTCTTCTGCTGTTACATGCTTATTATATATTTAATTCTTCCTGAAAACATACATGCTTTTTATTTTCTTTTACCATCTACCCTATTTCATCCTTTACCACCATCGTTCTTCACTAGTATTTTTCCTTAGGGCCCTCATTCCCTCATATAAGTTCCTCTTTGTTCTTCCTTAAACTGAAGAAATCATCTTATGATCATGTTATTTTCTCCCATTATAACTTCCTTGTTTTCTTTTTTAAAATTTGAAGTACATGTAAATAAACTACACAAATATCTTTAAGCTCTTTGATTTCTATGCCTGCTTTGCTCCACTGTAAATGTACTTAATAGTATCATTAGCAGCCACTTCCTCCTTAGGAAAAACTAAACACTTCTTTCCTGTTTTTCTTGGTATTTGTGACACTTTATTGTATCTTTACTTCAAGGGTCTCTTAATTGTCAAGTCCTGAAGTAGTTCAGAACTTAGGTATCTGAAGCCTACACGTTGCCAGGTTGGAGGGCCATAATTCTCCATTCGTGCCCTGCCTAACAGCTTATGCCACTAGCTGATACCTTCTACACATAAATCTCCACTTAAAAAGACATTTGAAAACAAAAGAGCAGCAATTGCATTTTTTTCTCTGGCATCTTTAAGGGATTCCTTGCCTTTTGAGAATTAGGGGTAAGATGCCCCTACTCAGAGGGATTCAAGGTTTTTCCTTTACTTCTCTAGCAGTAGAAGTTTCCCCCTGAAAGCACATGTTAAGAGTCTAAGCAGGAGGAATTAAGAAATAACACAAATGAGAGTATAGTAACTGTATATGGAGATTAGAAGTGTGAGAAAAATTTTAGAAGAGGTAGTTAGAGACTAATAAGTAAGGGGAAAATATTTTAGTGTTTGGTAAATGTGTCTAATCGATGGGTTCACTGACTACCAGAGATCTGGGGGAGAAATTAAAGGGAGGCTAGAACTATTGCAAAAGAGCTAGATAATTTTCATTTAGAGGGATATTGATAAATATACAGCTTAGGCATATTCTCTGTACCTAATAAAAGTGGAATGCTGTCAGTGATTTTATCAACAAGATTTCTAAAAAGCAGCAAGTAAACAGGACTGGACAGTATGCGGGTTTATAGGTCTTGTTTATCTAAGCTGCTGCTGAAAAAGAAGCAACATCTTGTTAAAATCAACAGCTGCAGTCAAAACTTCACACTGTACCTGGCTTAAAAATAACTATATGCTGATTTTGGAAGATAAAAATGTATTAATACAAATTAATTCAAACAACTCTGGTAGATGACTTGAAACCACTCTGGACAGCTTTATAAATAAACTCTATTCATTATGTAGTTGTGTTAAAAAAATGAGTTGGGATTCGTAATGAACAGGACACTAAAAAATGCAGAAGATACTGTTGTGGTTTCAGACTGTACTCAACACTAGGCACTTGCCAAATCTGCTGTCTCTCAGTATAGTAGCTTCTACATAAGAGCAAACTAAAAAAATAGTACGGTATTATTTAACACAGATATGAATAAAACGTGGCCCAGTAAATAAGATAGAGAATAACTGTAGTCTTTCTTAGTTTTCCTACTGTTTAAAAAATAAAAGAAAATATTATACATGATGGCAAGAAATAGGTTTACATATAACAAATTTAATTTATGTGGAACTTACTGGCTCCAGATAAATTTGAGAACAAAAGCTTATCACAGAGCATTATAAAAGGATTTGATGCTTATACAAATAACAGGAATACCGATATTTAGATGAGATTGAAAACTAAATAAGAAGTTGAAATCCTTGTGTTTCAAATCATAGGGCAACTAAAATATGAGAATAGGAAGGATAATGTTCTAATGACAAGTTGTGCTGTTACTGGGTTTCTTGCATCAAATAAAACATTTCAAACTTGTTGCTGTCAAAGACATTGGATGGATTTGTGATTTGGTTCACTATGCCAAGTTCTCTGTTCCTAGCTACATGCACTGTGGTGTACAGACAAAGTCCCTTTAAAGCAAAGATTCTAGAAATTTTTGCAGCTTATCCTAATTTCAGCAAATTGGGGATGTTCTGTGCCCCACTGAATACAGCTTCCACCCTTTCCTTCCTTACATCTCAGTGGTGCAGAGAGCTAGTGAGCACATGGCGTATTCACCTGGGCTCCACACCTTTGAAGGTGCTGCAGGATACCGTGGGTTTACTTGTTGAGATCAGTTGTTGCAGGGAAGTTCAAGAAACAGTGTTTGTAATCCTGCTAAAATCAAAGGGATTATGCTACTATAAAACCTGGCTAAACAGGATGAAACTCAGGCTCAGAGTTTATCCAAAGTATTCTCTTACCAATTTTATTTTTAATTTTATGATAGGTAAGGTTAGAATCTAGTCAGCAGCAAAGAAACCCACTAATTGCTCATTAGGAAATGCTCTGTAATTCCTTTGTTAGCTTTGCAGATTTGCAGCAATTGGAATAGCTGAACTATCATTATCAAGATTAAAAACGCTGGTCTCATAGTACTACATAACCCTTAGGAGAATGAAGTATTCCTCCTTTTAAAAATCTTTCTCTACAGACAATAAAGTCTGTTTTATACCTAGCCATAAGAAAATAAATTTTTGATCTGCTAATACAGTTCTAATCTTTCACTGCTCTAATATGCTGGTTACAAGAATTTTCTCTCTTTATTAATAGACTGAAGACATTAAAGAGATAGCCCGGAAGACACAAGCCCTGCCAAAGGTGAACACTAAAAGGCAACGAATTGTAGTCTTTACCCAGGGGAAGGATGACACTGTAATGGCTACAGGTATATTTTTCAAATTTTTTCTCTCAGTAAATATTCTAGTTAAGCAATTGCAAGTTCTGTTTTTAGAAATTACAGCTGTTAAATGGTAGGCATAGCATTTGCCTTTTGATGTTAATGTTTCTCATCTCTGTTACGTTTTAATTGTTTTAATATTCTGAATTCAAGTTAGTATTTCATAGGAATGCCTGAGAATTTAGTTTTGAACATCTGAAGTTCTTTTTTATAACATAGATCTAAAATATTGATCCAGTTGGTTTTGCTCAGATTTTATGACTTGAGATTTTATCTGTGTAGCCATCTTTGCTGCAAACAAGAACACACTATGCCTGCTGAGAACAGCTGTGCAACAGTATAGTATATTTAAACATTTGTGAAAAGGAGGAAGTGAAATCCAGTACTAAGTGAATTTCCAGTCTTTCTTGCTTTGAGCAGAAAGTCTCACTTAAAGCTTTTCTCAGCCGTCTGCTCTTCTATTCTCAAAGGAATACATGGGAAAAAGGTGTTCTAGCAAGGATACAAGTAGTTTGTACTGTCTAAATTGATGATGTACAACACACAGATTTAAGCATTATAAACATGACTAGCCTACCTTTTGACAGTCTCTTTAATTTTGCCCACCTATGCTTCTAGACTAAATAAAGCTATTAAAAACATGTGCTGCAGCAAGCCATTTTAGTCACTCATTCCTGCACAAGATAAGTTATTAGTCAGGGCTGAATTCTTCCTTTGGAAATCAAGTGAAGTCGAGGAAGCTTTGCACCTGAGGGACCAGTGCTTACTCATATGATATTTGCCTCAAAATCAGGATTTGCTTCAGCCTGTGTCTGCAGGGCTAGGCACTAAGTAGGTATGTCACTGCTATATAGATCATTCTTAGCAGCAGTTTGATTGATTTCTCCAATAGTTCACTCCTTCCTGTATTTTGTTAGCTACAGATTGATTTAAAGGAAATAGCAGTCACTGAGAGTTGTGTATGTGTATCTCACTGAATAATGATGAAAGTGCTGCTTCCAGAAAGTTACTGCATTATGTGAATGGCCCATATGGAGGCACTCCACTGGAGTATTGTAAGTTGGCTGAGAAATAGCAGTGTAAAAATGTTTTTATACATGAGCTAGTAATAATGGTAGTAAACCTAAATCTTATGTGTAACCCTCCTGTGCTCTTATTTAATTTTCACTGTGTACTTATTTTATTCTTCAAACTGGAGTTGTTAACAAATCCATTAATCCCTTCTTTGATATTTTTACAACTGGGAGCTTATTTGCAGACTGACACTTGCTAATCTTAGCTGTTTGTTCGCTATGAAATGAACTTAAATTAGAGAATGCACTTTATATGCATGATAAATGCAAGATGGATAGAGAGTGTATGCAATGGTGTCAGCTACAAAAGCAAACATGATAAATGTTAAGGCAGTTTTGAGCCGTGGGATAAGCTATTCAGTGCACAAGCGTAGCTGAATCTCTTTGCTATGTTGTTATTCATGGCAGCCAAATAAATGTCAATAATAAAAGAGAATTAAAGATTTTCATTTCCCAGAGGCAGTCCTCTAATACAGTTTGATCTTTCATTTCATTTGTAATTCGTTCCCATGTCAGGATGCAATCATTCGCCAGGCTCTGTGTGTCATGTTAAGTCATTTAATAATGATTAAGAACATGAAAATATTTGGCCTGTGGGGCAATTCTCAAAAGAGGTACCAATTTGTTATTGTTTTCCCCCTTTTTCCTTCCTTTGGTGTGGATCATCTTTTACCCACCTCTTCACATTAAAATAATAATGAAAGGAGGAAAATGTGTCCCTTAATTTAGTATATGATGATACGATAGAAAGGCATAGAGTACTGCTAACACACTTATTTCAACACTAATTAGGTCTAGTTGTGCTTTGAAACCTGCAGTGGAAAGTGTAAAATGTTTCTAAATGATTTTTGGAAGAATTGCTGTATTTAGGAGTAGTTACCTGCATAGAACTCATTTCCTCTTTGTAATGCACAGAAGAAGAGTAGGTTTTAGAAAAAGCAGTCTATGTATGGTTGTTTATCCTGCCTTTCTGAGGAAACAATGTATTGTCAGAGAGTTTGTGCCTAGATCAGTACTTGCAAAGTCATGGATTTCAGCAATGGATTTGGACCTTCCACCCAAGTCAATAGTGATAATAAGAACATGGTTCCAGGACGTTTATTAGCTGAAAGATGTTCCTGTCACTAGAGACTTGACTCAACCAGAGAGGATCAGTATCCAGACAAAAGACTCTGATTTTTCTTTCTTCCCTTCCACTGCTGCCATTAACCATTCTTCATCAGCTGTTGGCAGATCACATATTCTGGTGTTCTCAGTTTATGTCCGCTGAAAGAGTGCAGGATGGAGCTGGAGCTTACAGGTGTGAGAGTGAAAGATGCCAAGGTGAATTTGGCCCTTTGTGGGTTTTGTACCTTTTCTTCTCTTCCCCTTCTGCATTTTCCCCACGGAAAGCACTCTGCTGTCTGACAGCAACTGAGCCTTGGGAGTAAAAGTGAATGCGTTGGACTGGACTGCTCTCTGTGGAGAGACACATGGACAGCAACCTCCCCGTTCTTGCCCAGCCCCAGCCTATGCATGGGCACAATGAGAAAGACAACACTGTGGCTGTAAGAGCTTCCTTAAACAGAGGTTCGTGTCCTCAGTCAAAAAAAAGCTCTGCTTACTGTCCTAGACAAGGCAGCCATGGGGCTAAGCTGAGAGTGTCTGTGTTACAAGAGGAGGAGTGTTCCTCTTTGGTGGGTTACGTGTAGGCCAAATGGTAGATCAGGAAATGGAAATAGGGAGGGGATACACTTTGGTTCAGCTCTGGCTGGAAGGAGAGAAAATGAGGTGGATAAAAGGGATTGTTCCAGATTACTTGTTCATTCATGAAAGGACACAGAATTATATGTGTTGGTAAACGAGATGTAGAATTTTGTTTTATTTTTGGTGGGATGAAGAAGAGCAAATACAGCTGCTCATTACATGTGCAGAGGACTGACTGTGGAGACAGTTGTTGATTCTTGGACATCCCAGAGAACAGAAGTATCAACAGGTATTTGAGGAGTAGGACAGGAAGGTGCAGATTGTTACCAAAAGAAAAGAGTGACCAAAAAGTTCAGAGAATATATCTCTCATAGACTGAGATAGCTAAAAAGTATACTTCCTCCAGCGATCTGTCTCAGCCCTACAGCAAAGATGTTTAATCAGTTTGTGAATTGCTGCAGTTTAATCCAACATTGTTTAATGCCTACAAAAACTAGTGGTGGCTCACCTCAAAGAGACCATGGACTGTGGCCACTCAGGCACTGATTGACAAGCAACTTAGAGGTCCATGCAGCTGCAGCAGATCATGAAAATAGTGAGAAGCAGTAACTGCATCAGCCGTTCCAGTCTAAGCCATTCCCATTTGTCGGTCCAAATTCCTAATCTGTCTGAATTATTTGTGTTTTCAGAGGAAAAAATTATTTTTCTATCATGGAGCACATTGGGTCTTCCTACTGTCTGTTCATATCTCCTCCATCACAGTACTCCAGCCCCAAGGCTCCTTTCCTCTCCCTTTCCTTCCTGTTCTCTGTCAGTAGGAATAATTGCAAGAAAAAAGCAAGCTCAAATTCAAGCTGAGTGTGATCTGTATGTTTTATAGGGAAGGAAAGGAGTGTTTAGGATTGGCACACGGGAGCTATTGCAGATGAAATGTTGACTAAATTAACTGTCAGCTTCTAATAAGACTCCATGGAGCATGTTATCATTGTCTGAAGTTCTCCTATTCGTGTCATTTGGGTGCATTTTCCTCTGATGTCAAATTTTATCTTTTTACTGAAGAACTTGAAGGCATTGGAGTTTCTTAGTGAGTCTAAGAATTACCATTGACAAATTTTTTTTCAAAAATCTGTCTCCATAATGATTGAATTTTGACAAAACTCTTGAAAAAAAGTAACCTGAGAGAGGCACCTGTGATGATACCTTTCAGTACAGAGCATTATGGTATGGTTTAGTAACTGAAAAATCAAATCTATGGACTTGCTTACCTGGGAAAGTTTATTTGAGGAACAGCATTGGTTAAATTCTTGTGTGGATGGTCCTTGGCTGTACTGGGAATTACTTGGCTATCAACACTCGGGTCCCACTAACGCAACCTTGTTCATCATATTCCTCTTCCCATGTCTGAGATTCTGGATTTAACTTCAGGTTCCCAGCTTGGTGGGATACATTCATTCCATGTTTCAACACTTTTTTCTGTAACCACGAAAAAATACGTATGCAGGGAAAGGGGGGAAGGGTTAATGACTGCATCCAATCTCTTGATTTTAGCAGCTGGGGCTTTTAATAAACACACCAAAAATTACAAACTCTGGCAACAACATATATGTCATATCTATGTGTGTGCTATAATATTTGTCAGAATTAAATGCTGTGAAAACTATCCTTTTTACAGAGTTGCTCATAACGTTTTTAAACGAATTACTTTTAGTCAGATACATTTTATGACTAGTCTTGGCCCAAAGGGAAGTCTTTGGAAAGTCTGAGCAAAATCAGTTCAGCAATGGAAAAACATACTTTTATATTGAAATATTTGCATAATTCAAAAACAGCTGAAGCTACAAACTTTAAACTTGGCTTGTTTTATAGCTTTAATAGTGGAAAGAAAAACAGTCCAAATTTAAAGAAAATCACTTCAGCATTTTTCAAGTTATGAATGATGAAATCTGGCATGTTCAGGCGCGAACATAGAATTTTCCATTCTTTTTTCCCCCAATGTTTTCAAGACCACCTTTGTTAAGGGCACGTTTGTAATAAGCTCGCTTGTTAGAATATGCAGTAAAGAAATGAAATTGTTAAGGATTCAGGCATTAAAACCTAACTAAAACGAGTTAGGATTTTACTGATTTAATGACACCGCTTACATCTTCAATTTGTGGGATACGTGACTTGAGAATTTTTCAGGAAATGTATTAGCTTTGCAGTGAATGTGGTAGAATGAGAAAGGTACCCCTTAAAAATCTCTTAGTGTACCTCACAAATAGTACATACTGAAATTTCTGAATTTCTATTTGCTATTACTACTTGATAATTAATCTATTTGATAAATTACACAGCATGTGCAATATGGCCAAATTAATACGTGGCTATAAAACTTGCAACATTACCAAATTTTAGAGCCCACTACAAAGCTTTTGATGTTGGAGTAATACTAGGCATTGGCCTCTGCCTGTTATCTGAAACAGGATACCAAGCTAAATGGATGTTGGTTTAATCCACTACAACCAGTCTCAAGGTAATATATGCCCATATGTTCATAAATTAAAAGTTTATATGGGTTTGGATAAAACCAAAACTTGATCTAAATAAAAATAGCAACAGAAGCATGGAGGAGAGTGTGTTTTTATGAATGATGAAACTTCTTGTACTTTGTAAGGGTATGTTAGATCTTGAAGGAGAATTTTTAAACCATTTTGTTTAGAAGAGTTGCTAGAGTTTTTAAGTGCCATTCTTACATCATGATGGTGTGATGCTCCATGCATTTTGGGGGAATAAAAACAAGCATATAATCTAGTCTAAACAGAGGTCAGTAGGTTTTCTTTGTCAGGTTGTGCTGCAATCATAGACCAGCATGTTACCTTGTAAGCTTATCTCTAAAACACAGAAGTATTTATTACTATTGACACTGCTGACATTTTATGGTGGGCCTGTTTGCAGTTCCTCTTTCTGTAAATTACTGGGTATTGTATGTTGTCCTCTAAGCAAGAAAAACTGTTTTTTTTCCTTAGTTCTCATAGCTTTCATGCTCAGCCTTCCAGACAGGAAAAATCCTGACGTGCTCTTTTTATCAGACAGCCTTCCTACGTGTTTACACAAACAAAAGTCGTGTCTTGGGCCTGCAGCTGGGTTATATTACAATGCATGCTCTTTTTCACAGGATTACACACTTTCACTATTCCCTGTCCTGTGATATTCACAAATGTAAAGAAAAATTTAAATACCAAAAATGGATTTAGGAAAAATGGAAATTTTGGTCTGCTAATGGCAGAACAAATGAACCAGAAAGCCCAGTAGAATTATTTTTAGTTTAGTTGTGACTTAAGAAACCACAAAACCTAAATTAATAATGAATGTTTGTTGCTAGGGATTAATGAATAGCAAAGCTGGTAATGCCTTTTGTAACTGAGACCATTCATGATTTCATGCTGTGTGGGAGAGGAGGTCTGAGGATTTCATTAGACAGCTGAAACACATTATTAAAATCAAAGTTCCTGGATACCAGTATCTTAACTGGACTTAAAAGTGTATCAACAATTACATCTCAAAGAATGCATATACCTATGTATGTATATATGTAGATATATATATGTATGTATGTAATGTGTGTGTGTGTGTGTGTTTCAGTAATTTCTCATGGATTTAAAGAATAAAATATCTTGCCTAGTCTAACCTGGTAACACAACAGTTTAGCCCAGCAACTGAGAAGAAAGTTAATCACTAGTAATAAGGAATTTTCAAGGCAAAACTGTACCTTTCATTAAACATAGCCTGAATTTCAGGTGCTATAATGAATTTGCGTTCTGGCATTCCAAGGAAAAATTACTTCTTTAAGCTGTGAAAAACATGTGTTTGTTGAAGGGCAATAAATATGGGCCCCCATTCCATTCCTTAGGACTTGGCAGTATTTCCTCTTACACAGAAGAATTTCTATATTTTTTTCTAAAATACTAATACATAGATCTAGGAAGTCAATTTTTGTACCATAAGTCTAAAAGGAATTCTTGGAGGCATGACTGTTAATACACAACTCCAGTGGTTGTGTAACATAAATTAAATGATGTTGCCCTTATAGAGTGGAAAAGGGGGAGCAGGACATGGTTGGACCTAAGGTCTACCTAAGCTAGTATCTGGAACAACGTATAGTAGTAGGTGCTTGTAAAAACAGAAAAAATATGTAGTGATACCTCCATGTTACGCTCTCCTAGCTTCCAGCAATCCGTAGTTTGTGACTTTCTGAATCATACAATGAGTGTCAAAGACACGGAGTTGTGAAGAAGTACCTCCCGCTATTTGAATTCAGCCATTTAAGAATGTCACTGGCTATCTCCTGCATCTTGTGTTGCAGTGGTCAGCCGTAGGAGACAAGGAAAAAGGAGACTATAGTATCTATGAACTATATTGGATTAAATTATTGTGGAGCTCCACTCCAAGTCATATTGTGTTTTGAACTTCCATATGGCAACTACAGAGACTGTGGTTCCCAAGGTGGAAGGAAAGTTGCTTCAGGATCAGCCAGTAACATCGTAGAATTGTCTGCAAACCAAACAGCAAAGAAAGAGGGGATAGAGACATAAGTATATTATCAAAAGGGAAATGATCTTTTTGACATCTTGTATTTTGAAAACCAAGTTTTATCATATAATTATATTAAAAGAATGATGAGACAGCAAAATCAATCATTCAGTACTTAGGAAGCACTGGAACTAATGACAGCCTTCCAAATTGAGTTTGTGCTTCTCAGTGGATGTGTAATTCATGCAACTTTGTTGAGGTTATGGCCCTGTTTTCTGAAAATGCCACCTACCTCTCTGTGTGCGCACCAAACATGAAATTCTGGTGACTTCTAGTTTTTCAGCTACTACTATTGCAGCTACAATGATAAGAAAATCCAAAACTGTGGTATCTTATTTTATATCAAATAATTATGCTATAAACTTTTCATTAAGTTTTTGCTCTGTTTCAAGTTCAGCGTTTTCCTTTTCTGTACACACATTCTGTGCTGCTGAAATATCTAGTGTTGTATGCTCTCCATTTCTACTTTAAAACACATGGTTTAACAAACTGAAATCTGAAACCTGTAGTTTAAAGGGTTGCAGTGCATAGGCTTCTCCCCTCCCAACACTTGTGTTCAAATCATACTAATAGGGTAGCTATTTTATGAAAACAGTCAGATAGTAAATTTTTGCAATTCTTTCAACTACCAATAGTTTTTAAGAAATAAATTTTCTCTTTGCGCTGATTTGGTGAGATTATTTTTTTCATTGTAAGAAATTAAATGTATGCCTTGTTCAGCAGGTTTCGTAATAGATCGATAATTTGTTGGCTTAACTTTTTTGTTTTTTCCTGTGGAGATATGGGAAGATCAATGTCTGTAGTGCCCTAGGTCATGATCAATACTTTTAATAAAACTACCTTTTTTTCTTTTCCTTTTTCTTTATTTATTTTTTTACCTTTGTACAGTTTTGCTTTTATTAATGAGCTTTTCCTTTAGTTTTAGACCATTAATGGTTTTCAGATAATGTCATACTGCCCAAGGTCAAGGCCAATCTGAATTTATAACTCTACTTATCAGTGATTAAATCTATTGGATGGGCTTAGATGTGTTAGAAGACATGAGAGTTGGAAGCACTGCTTTGTAGAGACTCAAAGCTAAAAGAAAACAAAAACTCAACCTTTTGGGAGGCTTTTTTTCATTTCACTTTTAAACAAATAACAATTGTCTTATGTATGGATCTTATATTGGCCTTAACATCACAAGTAACTACTGTCGCCTTGACTGCTTCTCAGTTAAAGTTATTAAATGCTCCATATTGAGTCTTACAACATTACATTGCTCATTTTGGAAGATGAGTTTGAAATAAGATACATATCTTTTGTTCATTGCTGAAATTCCGGATGGGAAGCTAGTAACTTATCAAAGTATGTGTTATCAGCTGGAGTTCTTGCAGAGAATATGATATTATTGTCTCTGGGGCTCAGCCCAGTTGCTTTTGAAATCAATGGAAAAATCTCATTAACTTCATTAGATATTGATTATAGCCATGGAGAACTTAAAACACTCATGAATATGAATGGTTTATACGGATCCATGTGTCTTTTTTTGTGCTGTACCTTGTCTGCAAGCTCTTGATTCAATTTTTGTAGTCTACCTAGAGGTTATACAAAAAAAGAACTGTATGTTTGCCGAGAGATTTGATAACATGTTTTACCTTAAGGTATCTTCTTTGCTGTCTGTTACAAATGAGGTGCATAAAAAACTGGACCCTTTGACCACTGGCAGCTAGGCAAAATATCTTTTGCAGAAGATCTTTTTTCCATTATTTTGGCAGTTTTAGCCTTTTTTATTATTATTATTATTAGGCAGTAGTTCACTTCATAGCAAATCATCAGAGAGGAGTTTGAACAGCAGAATCTCCACTCAGGTGCCCTACAGACTCTGATAGCCTATCATCTTTAATTTAGAGATTTTATTTCCCATCTTGTGATTATAGTTGAATGAACATTGTAGAAAAGTTGAAATTGTAGCTATCTGTGTCATGCTTTTGCCATAAATGATGGAACTTATGTTTTCAAGACTCTAATCTTCACCAGCTCAAATAGTCACTATAAAATAATTGCACAGAATGGAAAGAGAGTAAAATGTGGTTATGTATGGTGACCCTAGAAGAAAATTAACTGCTGGAACTGACCCTTTGATTACAAGTTTCTCTGCTGTAGCATCCTGTCTCAGGTAATAGAAGTTGTGGTAAATAGGTGGCTGAATGAAATACAAATTCTTATCTCCAGGAGAGAGAGAGCAGAGATGCTGGCTAGTGGAAGAAGTGGACAGGAGGGTTGGGGGTGAGTTACAATGGGTCCTGCTTTGGGGATTTAGTATGCATTTTGTGTAAGGCCAGAGCTAACACTGGAGGTGGGGTGAGGGAGAGGAGTCAATTGGAATTCTCCAAAACGGTTACCTGTCTAAAAGCGGATTTGTGAGGTTTTATGATCAGTTTGGCTCGGTTATTTCCACAGTAGGTTTTACAGGTAAAGCAAAGTGGGAATGGTTCAAATACCGTATCTGAAAAATAAGCTGTGCACCTTACCCATATACCAGTGACCTGACCTTGACACACCTGAGCATAATATAGGTTAGGAAGTAGCAGTTTAGATGTAAATCCACAAATACCACAAAAATAAAGTTTATGTATTTGATCCTATTTGAATCAAAGTAGGCTCCAGCTTACTTTTGCCAGAGCTATTTTCTTTGATATGAATAAAAAAGTCAGTAAAATAAGCAGACCTGACTTAAAGTATGTAAAGACAGCAGATTTAGTAAATAAGGCAAACATGAATTATTTGTACATTGTTAGGCTTTGGCTATACCGACAGAATGATATAATAACGTTTGTTTAAAAAGAGTACATACAGTCTTCAGAAAACAGATTTAAAGTTTGGAAGGTGACTTCCACTGATTTTGTTTGCTGTACTCTGCTACCCTGTGCCCCCCCCTCCTCCTTCCTTTGTAATCTATCCTGATTCCTCTCCCTGCCACAGTGATTAGCAGTCAAAACTAAATCAGAGAGGAGTCTGTGGAACCAAATATTTATATCCTTGTAATCTGACACTCTGATATTGTACTGTGAACCTGAAAAGATGCCAGGCCATGCATTGTGGCTAATAGCAATTGACCACGAATAAAACTGCAGAGCTTTATTCCAAATTGTTGGCTTTCTAAATTTGATAAGTACATTTCCTAATAGAATATAAAAGTGCAATAAGCTACGCATGCCATCTCTTTCCTCCCCACCTGTCCAATTGCAGAATGCTGTTTGTACAGTATATTGTTGCTGCAGACATCTGAGTAAGAATTTTAGGAGCAGTTGGCTATCAAATGATGGCAAATTTAAAGGTTATGCAAATTATGCCAGTACAGCCCAGCTTGTTTCAGACCTCTTTTCTCTATTATCATATCAATTGAGTCAGCTCATAGTAGACAAAGCAAGGTTATGGGAACCACCTAGAGCATCATGCACCATTAAACATCAATGCAGCATACATGAACATCTGCAACAACGATCTTATTAACAGAGTGTATAACGGAAGGCAATAAACAGCTTTCTTAGTCACTTAATTGTAAAAAATTTAATAACCTAATACTTGCATTATTTATCAACAGCAAGTTGTTCAAAAATATTATGCAATTGTGGTGGATTAGATTGCTCTACCTATTGCACATTGTAAATTACCACACAAATATGAAAATCCATTTGTAAGCAGTTAAATGCTGTATTTAGTATAGTGCTAATGCAATTTTCTTTTAATCTCTGGCACATCATGGGATATAAGTATCTGTCGTTTAGGGTGGCATTTTTATATTTGGCTAAAACCAAATATTAAAAATAAATAAATAAAGAGTGTTTATGGATTTTCTGCTTACCTTGACAGCGTAAACAATTAAAAAAATCAAGATCATTTTGAAAGGTAGAATACAAAAACTATAAAGTGGTCTTTGTATCCGCAATCAAAACAGATGCTTAGAGAAACAAAGCAAAGCATGTTAGATTTTCATACTGCAAATGTATGGTGTGTCAGCTTCTGGGCAGTCACCAGTCTGATCTAGAAGATGAGAGCATGTGAAGCTGTGATATTTGATTCCCAATGCCTCCTCCAAGACCCGTTTTTGGTTACCAGAAAACTGTGGGCGTGAGGTGAGAGCTGTGGGAGAAAAGCACCACTCTTCCAGCTTAGCCTGCATGTGCAAAAATGTACAGACATTTAATTATCTAAGAAATGATTTGTAGCTAATTTAGGGCGAAAATAAGCTCCTTCATTTTGGGCCAAATTCTCATTCTAGACTTGCATAATACTGAAAGAGTTCCATTAAAAACAGTGGAGTTGATGTTTTTAACTGGTGTTTTTAAGAGCAGAATGTTTCCCCACTGAGATTAGAACAAATCTCAGCCTACACTGCGGTGGCATCTTCTAATAGATCTAAAACCTGCAAAAGCCTGAGAAAATTCATTTAGTAAGCAAGTTTCATTCTTCAAAAATAAATAAGTAGCCTAGGGAGATCTTAATTAAAGGCAATAGAGAATTTACAAATACAGCATAAGAAGAAAAAAAAAATGTAAAAATTCTAGATCAGAGCTCTGAGTTAAAAGGATGAAAAATACAAATTTCTACATCTACCTTGAATATTTAAAGGCAGTTTAAATTTCTAAAATTCCTGTGGCATATCTACCTCAACAATGTCCAACTAGCATCCAGTTAATTAAAAAAAAAAGGAGAAATATATTTATACATTAACTTATTTTTAGTAATGTTTGTAAGGAAGGCTCTCTTTCATTTTGATGGACTGATTGTATTTATGAAACTAAATATAAATTTTCCCAGAGGAAAAAGCTCCTTCAGAACTGCTCTGTAGTGACCTAATGCTCACTCCTTCTCTCTTCAGTCTTACTGATGCTCAAGTAAAATAGAAATGCCTTGGGCCTATTTCTGCCTCCACTGACGACCCATGCTTCTCAGATTATCATGTAGCATAAACAAAGCTGTCATGTAACATGGCATTTATTTAAACGATGTGATTTCTGTGTTCACCGCTGTGAAGCTGAGGTATAGCTAAGAAAGCCTGCAAGTTTTGACAGGTGTGTTTGCCCCGTTAGGGCAATATGCTTAATGTATAAAAAATGTGAGGCATAATACAGTGGTTGTCCTGCTCAAAATCAAATTGTAATGCGTTTTTCTACAGCTTGTTTTAGCCAATGTCCTGATAAGCTTTTTGACCAGATTATAGATCAATATTTGTGAAAATTCTCCCATAGGACAGTGTTTTGATGGTCCAGCTGTGCAGTAATTTCGAGTATGTCTGTAGAACAGCATGAAATGGAGTACAAACATATGTGCTTTCTTGCTAGCATGTGGGTCAATGCAAGCAGAAAGTGAAGTACATGGTCTGCTTTCTTAGCTGAAAGATACTTCATTTTTGCACAGCCCATGGAGCCAAGTTTCAGAAGGCTGAAGAATGTGTGTGAGCTAGAACATGGGTCAATGTAACTTGGGCATACATATGTGATGTATTCTGTGCATTAGATATTGAAAATTGAAATTCCATCTGTCGTCATTTGTACTTGTTTTCACTACCTGAGCTACCTACTTGTGGATGGAAATAGAGATTTGTTTATATCTTCCATTCCCATATGTAGCTTAAAGAGTAGTATTTCTTTAGAGGGTTTATTTGTTGGGTTTTTTTGGTTGGTTGGTTGGTTGGTTTGGTTGGGGTTTTTTTGTTTGTTTGTTTTGTTTGTTTGTTTTGGTTTTTTATTTTTAATGATGAAGTAGGATGTACACCAGTCAAGCCAAATCATGTAGGATTTGCAGGGTGGGAGCAGAGGTCAACATTTGTTGATATCCAAGGCCAGATCTGTTTTTGTGCCACGCTGCACTTTCACTGAGGTGGCTAGACTGATTGTGCTGAAGCTATACCGACATGCAGCCATCGTTACGCCAAGGGGACCTGTTCTCATTGGAGGCTAGGGTCACACCATTCACGGATTTCGGTTATTGTAACCCATCTCCTTCTTCAGGACTGATTTTGATCTGAGCTTTTCCTTGTAATTTCATAGTGTTCAATCAGTGAAACAGTTACAGAAGTTCTGAGTTTTCCTTATTTTGGGTGTCTATGAGTTGATACTCTTTGCCTTTCCTGAGTCTTCAACCCCTTTCCATTTGCAGAGATCACAGGAAAATGATGCAGTTCTGAGCACTGCCTTACGTCTTCAGCAGCCGCACTGAGTTAGAGGAGTGCATTTTCTGGCAGTTCAGTGGGCGCAGTTTCAGCTCCTTCTGAAATGTGTGCCTAGAGGGCAAATGGCAATACTCATGTGTGCTCGGAAGGGCTTCCTCAACAGAGTTCATTGCCATTCTAAACTTTAAACATTGTGACACATGCCAGAAAAATTCATCGGGTTGTTCTTTAGGGCAGTTTTTCCATATATGTATGTATGCATTTCCTTATTTAATATAGCACCAATCTGAAGCAAAACTGTAGTGTTTTCTGTTGACCTCCACTCATTCCCCCATCTTTACATGCAGTCATAGTGTTTTGTTTACTTGTGCAAACAAAGAATTGTTCAATATGAGAACTAAAACAGAACGTCAGCTCATGGCATTGGCAATGATGGTACAGGCAATATCAAAAGCTAAGTGGATCCCATTACCTATATAAAGTAAACAAAACACATTCGGGCCTATAAAAGCTATTCATGCGTATTGGTTGACACAGTTACTTTTTGTACAATTATAACTAGGTACAGAGTTCTGGGTCTGATCTCATGCAGGTATAAATAATAACAGTTTCATAGAATAGAATTGTTTGGATCGGAAGGGACCTTAAAGATCATCGTTTCCAAGGAGCGGTGCTGAAATGACGGGAGTGCAGACCTTGTCACGTGTAGGTTCAGTGGCTATATGCTGAGTGCAAGAATACTGTTGAATTTTACGTCATTGCTAATAGTTGATGTGTATGAATTCCTTTGGAGAAACCTTCTTTCCCCTATTAACTCCAATCCTATGAATCACACATAAATGCTGTGAATATGACTTCTGAATAAAAATACTCATGACTAAATGGGACAATGCATGTGTCTGGGCAGAGCAATAAAGGGAAGACAAGTCTCACTGAGCATCTTTGGATTAACTTTTACCTCCTAAGAGAGAGAGAGAAAGTGGGGTCTGCATACCGTCATTCATGCTATAGATACCTGTAGGATCATGAGTAGAGCAGTAGAAAATACAAAATCTTTGGCATATTCTTTCTCTGTTTGTACTGCAAATGCATTGCCTCTGAGGGACAGTTCTTTGCATCCTGGCTCCTATAGCTATATGTACTTACTTAGTTTTGCCTAGCAAGCTGCAAGAATTGTAGCCTAATTGCTCTATTTGGGCATTTTATTACGGAAATAAATTTGAATTTATATTAATTTTATCATACCATATACATATAAATGCTTTATAAATGACAACTACTCTCTGACTTGTTTTGAGTAATGTTCATAATAGCAGTAAAGGCCCAACTTCTTCACTATTCCTTGTTATAAAGTTTTCTTGGCTACATGCTGAATTTATTTGAATACAGCATCATTCATTGTGTATTATTAAAATATTTGATTAGAAAGATCTGAAAGCATGTGGCTGACTTACATTTTTCTTGTTATAGTATTTAACTGCACTGACTTGCACAAACAAATTCCTTATTTTTCTGACAAGCCCTTCATAGCTACAGCACCAGGCAGAACAATGCACAGAAATAGATGGAGGAGAGGGAGATGCTGGCATGCAAAACAAGGCAAACTTACCCGGCACACAGAAAGTGCCAGGGGGCCCGTAGCGCTCACACAGTACAGCTATCTGAAAGTCCCAGCCCGAAAATGCAGGATCTCATTCTGTTTGCCTTGAAGTGACAGGCTGAATCAACACAGCCAGGTTTGAAATACATCACTATTGGACATTGTAAGGATTTCTAAGTAGGGGTTCAGTGCCCAGCACCCTGGCCCATGTTGCCTTACCACTGTGGACAGAGCTGTGCTAACAGTGATGGGAGAATTACAGTGTCTATTTGATTTACATATCAAGTGTGGTATCTCTATGTGAAATAAAGCAACAGCAGTTGTAGTTTCTACTGTAGAAAAAGAAACAGGAGAAAATATTATGCTGCTAATTTTAAAAGATGCATTTAATGTGCTGAAGAAGGTACAGAGGCTTAGAGCCTTCAGGCTACTGGTTTTACCTTCTGGAGCGAGGTAAGAGCTCAGAATCGGCCAGACTGACATGGGTTTGTTCCAAATACTTTTCTCATTACTTCTTACCTTATAGCTGTACAGAGACGTTTATAGGTTTTGAGCTTAGGTTTGTATGTTCTGTTAAGTTCTTCCTGTCCTTTTTTTTTTTCCTTTTTATCTGTTTTTGGCCCCCGATCTAAAGAAAATGAGAGAGGATGGGGGTGGGAAGGAGATGGGACAGCATTCTGTTTCACAGTTGTTCCTTTCCTTTTTTACAAGTTAAAGCTTACAAAAGAAACATGAATGTGTCTCCATCTTGTAAGCATCTGTACTCCTACTATCAGCCCTTGGATCAAAAGCTTATTTGAGGAAATAGCTAGACATTTTTGTATGTATTTTAGAACTCCCTTCTTACTTTTATTTTAATACAAAATTATGGACACTCCAACATGTTGCCCATAAGAGTTCTGTTACAGGTAATTAAATGTAAGTTTACACATTTAATCTACTTTTAAGAGCAAGAGAGACTGGTAAATGACACAGTTAAGGAAAGTACTCAACCTAATTGGATGTAATGATTGCTTGCTGGTGTTTATTACTGTACTAAGAGTAGACGTGTAGTCTGTGATTCTAATTTGGTTTAAAGACAGACCTGTAGTATTTGCAGCTATCATCAGAATTCGATTGTTTCAGTTAACATCATGAAAAAGGTTTGTGTTCAGCTGGGAGGTTAAATGTACCAGGATGGTGGGAACACTGTTTTTTTGGTTAGTATTGTTCCCCTATTATCGTCTCTCCAGACTGTTTTACCTACGAAAATATCTTAAGCTAGATATGCTGGTGCATATTTTTGCCTGAGGAAAACAAAGATAGATTTCACATCTTTACGTACATAATGCAACAAATTAGCAATAACTAAATTTACCAGTGAGATGATTCCTTCTGATTTATCAGTGAATATTTTCTTCAGCCTATGAATTCAGTACATTAACTTTTGATTATTTCCAAATCATTCTAAAGCAGTTGAGATCCTCAGCAGTGTAAAATCAGTGAGGGAGCTGAATCAAAGTCACAAGATTTAAGATTTCATTAATGCTTGTTACTAAAACTTTCCTAATTATACACACCCTTTTGCAATTTACACTTCCAATTCTGGGCTTCCAGCAAACGATACCAAACTGGAATGTGTTGTATCTGAGTGTGTTTACCAGAGAAGATATTTGTTGCTTAAAAATAGAACATTGGATTTTATGCCCAGAGGAGCAGCACTTGGATTTCAAAACACTTATGTAATTACTCTTTATTTCATAAGCTCTCAGAATGATAAATGAAATCAGAACTGACTTAGAGATGCAAGGCCACTGATGACCAATGCGCTTAGCCAAGGTGTCTCTGTTTACTATGATGGATTTGAGCATTTTACAAAATAATAGATCACATACAGAAATGAAGTTAAAGTAACATTAAAGTCACAAAAGCAAGGATATTCAGAATGGAGACTTGTGCTTCATCTTAATTCACCCTGTTGTGCCTAGTTGTTACAAGACACAGATCAATGAAAGATGTTAGCTATTTTTATCCTATTACGCAGACATTGCAAGGTAAATTAATGGCAGCCTTAATTCTAAGTGACTTCATTTATTGTGAAGGAAAGAAAAAACCTCAGTATTTTGTTCTATCCTTCCATATGTTAACTATTGTTAGCTTATAGTAGACTCTACTATGCTAGTAGAAGTTCTCATAAGGTTAAAGAAAGATAATTTACTCTCTTGGATGTGTGCAATATGTGCAGGTGGTAATACCTTTATCATATACTACGTGCTCCAAAGCCGTGTCAGCTGCTTCTGAAACTTCAGTATTTCAAAATATAAGATTATTACCTCTCTTGAAATAGGTAATGTTATAGAAAAAGGGAGATGGAATGTGTGGTCCAGGTAGAGATGGCAGACAGGGCAGAAAAAAAGATTACTTTCATATCAACAGAAGTCATTGACGTGTTTGGGTTTTTAGACCAATTCAGTTACTTACAATTACATCCACTGCAGGAAGAGTAAAATAAGAGCTCACAGTGCAATA
Source organism: Anser anser (assembly GCF_964211835.1). Taxonomy (NCBI): domain Eukaryota; kingdom Metazoa; phylum Chordata; class Aves; order Anseriformes; family Anatidae; genus Anser; species Anser anser. The sequence goes on from NC_139727.1 coordinate 4,846,894, forward strand.
CTCACCTGAATGTACTAGAGGGAGCTGAGTGAAGGAGTCAAGACAGAGGAGGAAAATAAAGGAGAAAGATGATAGTGTGAACTTTCGTCTGTGGAACTTTTCTTGAACGGAGAGTCTTATTTGATGCCGAGACCCATTTACAGCAGTCTAAATATAATGCCCGTGCATTGTTCATTCTCTGTGCCCAAACACATGCATTTGTATGCATATGCAAGTGTCTGCTGTGTACTTAACGTAGAACATCTGTGTGTGCCCAAGCAGATAAGTTTATTACAATGTGTCTTCAACAGATTTATCACTTTGTTCATTGTTCTAGCATTATCTAGAGGCAATCTTATATACCTTCTCATGAAATGGATGAATACACTCTGCTCTCCTGGCAAAGTTTAATATAAGACCTCTCTTTCTTGATTTCCAATTCAAATGAATCCTGTTAAAATTACTGAAAAATGTTACTTTTGAAGACTATCTTAAGAGTACAATACAGCATCAAAGTAGATTTCTAAGTAGCTTTCTTAACAGTATAGAGAGCAGGATGCACTGAGAACTGACTGAAACCTGTTCTTTAATTGGAATATTCATCTTATGGTTTTCATTACCCTTTTTCCTTTGCCTCCCATGGATGGTTGTTGCTAATGCTCCCCTCCCCTCCCCTCCTGGTGGGCCAGCCAACAGTTCCCTCTGGAGGCAGCATCATTATATCTGCCTGGTTCACTTAGTGGCAGATGGTGAAGAGCAGTAGAGCTGATACACTGCATTTCACAGAAACCAGGATCCTTCTGGTACCTCTGCAGCATACGCAGACTTGCCTGATTTGAGACTGTGAATTCTTCATATGCTTCCCAAACTAGGTTTCCTTGTTTGCTACTGTGTATGTCAATGTGAGAGCGATTTTTATGATCTGTTCTGTTGCTGGACAGTGAAGAAGCTACTTGTCTCCAGCTTTTAGCTGCTGGAGGATCTACTTCCCATTTTACTTTTTTTTTTCCAAAAATTAAAGGATGACAGCTCTGATGGTTTTCATTTTCACTGGTTGACAGGCTTTTCTTCCCCCTCCCCTTTTTTTAATTCCTGCTGTCTGCCAAAGGACAATCTGTTTGCTCTGAGACAGTTTAATGCATACTGACTACCAGAGGCAGAACTTCCATTGGCTCTGTTACAGGGGTAATTTACACTTTAACAAGGTATTGTGACAAGGTGGTAATTATATTTTTATCACGTCATTATGACATTACCACCTGGAAAGCCATAGCTGATTAATTAGTGGTATATATTAAATTTATAACCCTCGAACTCTAAAGTTATCATACCTAAGTGGTGTAATTATGTTGAACTGTGGTGTGGCAGTGAATTGAGGTGAAGATGCTGAGTATCCACCTATTGCAATAGGTTTAACAAGTGCCAGTAGAGGGCAGGGAGCTGCAGAGAAGGACATACTTTTTTAAAAAGAAATAAGGAAGAGAATGAAGTCGTTGAAATCTTGAAGCCAAATCTAGTCAGCTGGAGAGTTGCAAGCCTCCTTACATATATGTGTTTTTTAAAAAGATGTAATTTGAGAGCAGTCTGATATACAGTAGTTCCTGCTCTTCGTTTCACTTTAGCTAGCTCACGTGTGTTTTGTTTTTTTGCAATGTAGCAATTTCTTTGGAACTTTTGGAGGCTCAGACTGGCTATTCTGGAGACTACATCACCTCTCTGCAACTAATAAGAAGCACTGTTTTTGGCAGGATGAGCTTTTCTTAGTCTTGTCCATATGCCCATGTGTTTTATGTTGTTCCTCCCAGTTTAGTTCTTTTCTCTTGCCCTTAATATTAGGAGATAAAGAAAAGGAATGAGACCGAAATTAATGAATGAAAACGTCCACAACAAATAGCTTGATCAAATGTATTCCCATATCCCTCTGCAAAAATACTGCATTGCAGATTATTATTATTATAAACCAAATCTGTTTTTGTCCAAATTACTATGTTGTGTTATAGAGTCAGAGCTTCAGTTTTGATTTTTTTGTCACTGTTTGGTGTGCTTTTCTACGTCATATTTGTAAGCTGCTGATGTTTTATTCTCTCTTTCCGTTATAGAAAATGAAGTAGCTACTTTCCCTGTGTTGGTGAGTGATCAGAGTGAAATCGTGGATACCAATGGAGCTGGAGATGCATTTGTTGGAGGTATTTCTTTCTTCACTCTTATTTGGAGATTGTCCTATTATTCTCTGTATAAAATCTACCATTTTTTCATTCAACTATCCCATAGAATTAACTTCATTCTTTTAGAGCTTTTCTCTGCATTCTGAACTTATGGGATTCAATTAAGTTCTGATTTTCAAATGGAAAGTGCGTTCTATTACTTTAAAGATGATATGCAATTATGCTATACTCTGGTCGTTTTCATGAGATTAATTGTGTCTGTCAGACTGTTGCATAAACAAGCTGCATCAAGTACTATATAGTGTACAGAAATCCCTCCTGGCTTAAATGTTAACACATTGTTGTTCTTTAAAACAGGTTGTAGTGAATATTAAACAGTATGTTAATAAGTGAGCATAATGTCTTCTGATCATGTCGGTTTTGGTAGAACATCTGCTTCCAATACAATTATTTGGACATCAGAAAAGAACACAAAGGGTTAATTTGTTAAAACAAACCCAGAAAATATCTGGCATTGCTTAATATCCATTTGCAAACTTACTATTTTTTTTGGCATAAGCTCTAAGGAAAAAAAAATAGGATGTTATGTCTATGCCTGTTTTTAAAAACGATTCAATATAAGCCAAAAAACAATCTAATCCAAAAGTTCTGTCATTCATTGTAACCTTCATACATGTAGTTCTGTGATGCCCTATTGCATCCTGAAGGCTCTGATATCCAGGACACAGCAGCTTTAAGGAGCTCCATTAGTCACTAATTTACTGGAAACATTACCAAAGAGACTTTATAAACAGAAATGCAGCGCTCAGTCTTGTAGCCATGAAGGGGATAACAAGCAGCGTGTTAACCCAAATTAAAGCTTCAGAATTGAGTCCCACTTCAAGAAAGTATTCAAAATAAGCTTTATCTTAAGCATGTGAATAGTTCCATCCCTACTCAATACATCACTTCAACCTATGATAAATTTTCAGTATACACTTAAATCTGGCTGAAAATAGGAATGTTATTACTCTTTTGCCTTGGTGTTTTCATGAATCAAGAAGGGCAGGAAAAGAGGAAAACATGTTAGGTCATGTTATTCATACACCTTTTAATGTATACTTGTGATTTAGGAACAATTGAGATTGACAAATAAAGACTAAATTTGAACCAGTAAGTAACAGTGACTATCAACATAAATTAGATCTTCAAGTGCTTATCCTCATATACATGTGCTCTGTGTATCAGCTGTGCCAGCAAGCTGCTGTTCTTGTCATGAAAACGGAAAAGATCTTGCCTGTTTTGTTTTCAGATCCTAAAAATAAAATAATACTGGGTAGTACTCAGGTGGTCAATATGGTAGACACCAACCAAGCTTTGCCTCAGCAGGAAGCAGATTTTCATGACTGCCACATTTATCTCAGATTGTATTTATTCTCATTTCTTCAGATTTTAGGCATTATATGGAAATCGGGACTTTTATGGTTTTTTAATAGTCCTGCTTCTTTCCTGGCTTTGCTGCTGGAAGACTGTTATGACTGATCAGGCTTTAAGAACTGCCTGGTCTCTCATAACCTTTCCTTTTCCCTAGTGGGAAAAGTTCCCTAGTGGGACCCTAGTGGGTCCCTGCCTTAGCTGCTGTTTTTCTGTAGAAAGATAAAACGTTAACTTCAGTAATTTTTCAGAACATACTGGATGGACTGGCTGATAGAAGCCAAATCAGACCCCATTCCAAACTGCTCCCTTCCAAGGAGTTCAGGCATACCTGGCCAGGCTGGTCTTGGATCAGTTGTGAGATGGCTTTCTCCAAGTGTCTAACAGTGGATTTCAGAATTTTGGGGGAAAACAATGTGAAAAATGCTAAATTTGGGAAGAAAGGAAAGAGAATGGCTCTTCTGAAAGATCAACTCCCCTTTGTCTTCCTAAGCCTGTTGAGATAACCTGCGTGGAGACAGCAAGCTTCAGTGTATTTGAGGGGAATTAGAACAAAGATCCTGTATTACTATTTATGGACATGAATTATTTTCCTCACTTGCCCTACAAATAGCACTTAGGCATCATCGGATGCTTTTTGTATAGCATTCAAGTGCAATGCAGTGTAATGTAGCATGGCACTGTACAGTTCTCCCTCTTACCATAACAGGTAAGGAAAGGAGCACAGCTGTTTTTTCCTCTGTAAAGGAATTTGGCTCAGCAGTTGCAAGTCTCTGAATTCTCATTGCAGTTAGATCCTTACCTGAATATTGGTATGTGAGCTTAGGTTCTTCTTGCACCGTATTTCACTCTGCTATGACTCAGAAACCAACATGAGCTTTTGAATACTCACACTTCTTCCATTAGCTTCTGAGCTATCTTAGTTCTCCTCTGTCACCCCATAAAAAATAAATTGGTCACTTATTCTCCTCAGAGAACAGATTTTCCCGAGCTTAGTCCAGATGGGAGATTTGGGAGTCATAACAGTCTAGGTACACAGCTGATTCTAGTCTTACATACTGTGGTCTCCTTCTTCATGGAGTCATTTAATTTTCTTTCCCATATGTAGGAAATGGGATACTGAACTGGATAGGCTTTGATTTGGTCTGTGTTTCATTTGGGGGGAATGTCTGTATTTTATCTATATCACACTTTTCATGTGTTTTCAAAGTATGTATTTGCAACAGGAAAAGTTCTTTATTGTCTCCTTACCAGAAAACCCTACACAGTAATGTGGGTAGTAGTAGTTAACATATGTATCTTCTGTTGATGCTAGCATTGTGCCAGATGTCGTGTTTTAGTCCTGACAGAATTTTTATAATGGAAGGTTATATATTCTTTTCAGTGTTTTCCTAGTTTCTTTCTTTGATTGAGGTTTTTATCAAGCTATTACTACCCAGGCAACAGTACTTGAGTACCAGAGCTGTTGACTCATTTGAGGTTGGAGAGACCTTGCAGAGAGATCTTGACAAATTAGAGAGCTGGGCAATCGCCAACCATATGAAGCTCAACAAGAGCAAGTGCTGAATTCTGCACCTGCGATGGGGCAACCCTGGCTATAGCTACAGACCGGGGGATGAGAGGCTGGAGAGCAGTCCCACAGAAAGGGATCTGGGGCTTCTGGTCAACAGCAAGTTGAACATGAGTCACCAGCGTGCCCTGGCAGCCAGAAGGGCCAGATGTGTCCTGGGTGAATCAGGCACAGCATGGCTAGCCAGCTGAGAGAAGGGATTGTCCTGCTCTGCTCTGCACTAGTGCAGCCTCACCTCAAGCACTGTGTGCAGTTTTGGGCACTACATTATAAAAAGGACATAAAACTATTAGAGAGTGTCCAAAGGAGGGCTACGAATATGGTGAAGGGTCCAGAGGGCAAGACGTATGAGGAGCAGCTTTGGTCCCTTGGTTTGTTCAGCCCCGAGCAGAGCAGGCCGAGGGGAGGCCTCATGGCGGCCTGCAGCTCCCTCACGAGGGGAGCGGAGGGGCAGGCGCTGAGCTTTGCCCTCTGGGGACAGTGACAGGACCCGAGGGAACGGCATGGAGCTGGGACAGGGGAGGGTCAGGCTGGGGGTTAGGGAAAGGTTCTTCACTGAGAGGGTGGTTGGGCACTGGGACAGGCTTCCCAGGGCAGTGGTCATAGCACTGAGCCTGCCAGAGTTCAAGGAGCGTTTGGACATTGCTCTCAGAAACATGGCTTAATTTTTAGGTACTCCTGTGTGGAGCCAGGGGTAGGACTCAATGATCCTTGTGGGTCCCTTCCAACTCAGGCTATTCTTTGATTCTAGATATAATATTTTGATTTTAGTATCCTTGCAATAAAGTGTTTTGAAGTTCATCCCGTAACTTAAAAATGCACTCATTGTTATACTATACTCTCCTAGAAACATAGTCCTTCATTCAAACAGTAGAGAACAAGAGTGCCCTGGCAAAGCTTTCCCATACCGGGAAGCTTTTGAGATCGGTATATTAACATGACTGAGCAGTGGTTTTGTTGGCACACGGTGTCTTGGCTGAGAGGAAAATGTGGGATATAATGAGAACTAACCCCATCAAGCAGGTTTTATTTTACATGAGGAGGTCAGGTTTGTTAGGCTTTATCGTATTTTGAGAGGTCTTTCACTGAGGCACTCTTCCAGAAGTTTAACTCACAGTTTGTAAGGAAATTCCATCTCAACAATTATGCCAACTTGGCAGGTCACTCCTTATGTATTTCTCCATGTGAAAGTGGAAAATAAGAAATCTGGTGGTTTGTTCTGTTTTATTTTTTCTAGAACCTATCTAACTACTGACAGCCATTAAACTTAAAAGTCATGAAAAAGTTTAAAGATACAAAGTTTCTGGGCGCTTTTAACTCTGTGAGTTGATTCATGAGCTGAGCAGTTCCATACTTCAAACTTCTGGCCTCCAAGGAGAACTAGCTTACTCCAACAGCAAGCAACAAAAAATAAACTTCATTCTTCAGTTGAAATGTGATTTTATTAAGTTGGCACCAGGAATATCTCCGAATTTCTTACCTCTTACCACAGGCATCAAGTCACCTGCCATTCACGCTGGTGCAGTGCATGAATGAGATATCAGGTTTTAAAATGGCTGCAGGTAGCTTTATGCTAAAAATACTTCTCTAAACAACACTAATGGAGTTCTGCCTTTATTGCTTTTCAACAACACTACTACCTTCTAGAAGCTTAAACAATAATTACTTCGTAGCATCTCAGCACCTCCTATGGATTTCAGGGGTGCCACAGATTTTTCTGTTATAAATCCCTGAGATACTCATAAATTAAAGTTGCAAGTCCATCTCCGGGTTCTGAGGACATTGACAAATCACTTGAGCTTCGCTGACCTGGCTTATGACACAAGAGTTCTCTAATGGAATTACAGCCTTATTTTGTAGAGTTTGTGGAACATTCTGTTACTCATTAAATTACCATTTATTTATTGCTAGTCAGCCCCGTTTTGAACTTCTGCAATAATGTTAATCAGAGTATATTTAATGGCAGTAAACATACTGAAACACAGACAATTTTAACATCCTGTATTTTCCCTTATGCTATCCTGCTCTCTTGAACTATAGTAAGGTCTGCTTTCTGTTTGGACTCCTCTTTGTCATTGCCACCATAACCAATGAAAACAATAAGAATCTTTTCTGATAATAGCTGTCGTTGTGCCCTGCAAAATCTCTGCCTCTAAGTGGAATTGGATCAAGAATCCATAATAAATGAATAGCAGAAGTTGTAAAATCAATGCTTTTTTTCAGGTTCTGTCAATAGAAATATATTGACTTTGTAATCTACTATGATTTAGTTATATACTGTATGAAAAGTACTGAAGTATGGAGTGTAACCACAAATCATTTTCAAGTAGTGTAATGACACAGTGACAGAATGATCACAGTAAGCATATATTACTTATCACCATGCTATAAAGATATTATACCATTCTCAAGGAAAAAAAAATCCTTAGATATAAGGAGCTCTTCATTAAGCATTATACAGTGCCAAAGACAAGCTGATAGCGATTTGCCTCTGTTGGTACCAAAGCTGAGTCAACAGCTCAAACCACCTGTCAATTTAAAAATCCCATTGACAGTTTTCATATACAGAGGAATTTCATAAGGCTGTTATCTGTAGTTTGAAAGCCACACTGAGAAATTTTTTGGTGCACATGCTTACAGAAGAAGCAGTTCTCTCTCTTTCTCTTGTGAAACCTAGCGTAAATCTTATGAGGTGGCCAAATTCTGTCTCTGTTATCAGAGAGCTGCTCTGATAGAAGACAGGGACAGCAACAAAAGAGGACTTGTTTCCTTTCATAAGTGTTTTTGAGCAAGTGTGCCTCGTTGCATCCTCATCTTCTCTTTAGAGATTTGAGGGTTTAGTGGAGATATTTTCCTCCTTTTGTTTATGTTTCTATTGCCAAACTGACTAAACTAAGTCATTCCCTCAGCTTTAATATAGAGGTTAATCCTAAACAGTATTTTTTCTATCTTAATTTAAATGCCTCTACAAATTAGATAAAGACCTTGGACTCCTCAGAGCTTGCCTAAAGGACATCACATTGTTCAAATTTTAGTCTGGTTTTGTAAGCCAAATGCAAATGATTTTCTATAGAGTGACATCCAGCTTTGATTTCAGAGTTAAGTAATACGTGGTATATTTCTACATTATTGAAATGTTAAAATATTACCCTTAATGTGAAACATTCTTCAATGATATTATATAAATACATACATACATCTGTGAAAACACGGTACAAGAAATATGAAGATAGGCTTGCAGAGAATCCACAGTGCACAGAATAATTGCTCTTCATTATTCCTCTACTATCAAGTTTGATTCAAGAAACCTTGTTTAAAAAAAAAAAAAAAAAAGAGGTCTGGTTCTGTTTTCAAGGCACTTTAGTAAACTTTGAAGAACTTTAGTATAACTTTGAAACACCTTCACTGAATGCAGTGGATTTGAACAAGTATAACATCGATAAAAATGGAACAAATTAAATCTGCTCTTGTGTTTCTTCTGCTGTTGCTCTGCAGAATCTATCATTTATGGAAGGAATCCAAGAATCTTTAAATTAAAAAATCATCTAGATGGCCACAGGCTGGAGCAAGTGACCTCCTTAATTTGTATAAGGTTTTTGTATTTGTTTAAGATACCTTGGGAAGTTGTCATCATTTTTAATCACATTTGATAGAGAGAAATACAGTGGATAAAATATCACTGCTGTGAAGTACTGCCTTCTGATAACTCCAGAACCCTGAGAGGAAATTTTATTTGCCAGCTGGGAGTGAGGGGTACTTTTTTGTTGTTGTTTTTTTTTTAATAGCAATTAGATATATACATATATGTTATTTGTTATGGCTTATTTCTGCTGTAAAATTTATCTTCATGAGCAAAGAGAAGAGGGGATACTACTTTTTGTCTTTTCTTTGAAGTAAAGATAAACGTTTTAACAAAAATCAGCACACTTAGTCTTCATTTATACAACATGGGTGGCTAATTGCTTCTGAGCAATCCTGTTATTACCGAGATCATGGCTGATGAGATATGAAGCTTTGAAATAAAAATACCTTGTTAATGTCATCCGCATTTTGACTGACAGCCCATTTTGCCCGTCTTTAATACTTCTGTTTTATAAACAGCGTACATGAGTATAATAGCTGAGCTGCAGATAGGGCATCAATCTTGGCTTGCTAGAGGAGAACTTGTCAACATGTTCATGACTTACCGCCCATGTGTTCTGGTGGAATCCTTAATTCTCTCAGATAAATATCACATCTAAAGCTAGTCTATTAGATGGTCACGTTATCTCTGTAACTGATCTTCTACAAACTAGAAAATTACCAGATTATACTTTCCTGGCTGACTTTGCTCAGTCTCAGCTAGAGGCACACTGTTATTCTGATCAATATTGTAGCCAGTCACTAGTCATTTCAACATTGATACAGGCACAATTTAGATGTTTACCACAGTTTGAATTGCAACTACTTGAACAAAACCATAAAAACTGGTATCACTCAGAAAAACAGTGTATTCCAGTTTTCTGTTTAATTCCATACTTAATTTATTTGCCAATCCCATTCAAAATTATTTCTTTGGAAGTAATATACTCTTCTGTGTTGGTATTACATGTAAAACTTGTACAAATTTTGTCCCAGTGTAATGTACATTTTTTTTAATTGCTACCATTATGTAGGTTTCTAACTGTTCATTTTAATAAGTTTATTGCATATTTATTTTTATCAAAACATAGTAACCTAAATATGGTAATTCTCATTTTCACCTATACAATATAAGGACAATCCAGAAAAATACATAGAATTACTGTAAAGCAAAATATTAGTATATTTGCTGTCTTTTTTTTTTTTTTTTCAATCATATGTAGGAGAGAGCCCTTTGAAATGACCATGGAGTGGAATTAAAAAGCCTCAGAAGTTTCTAATTAGACTGAAGCAGGACCTGATCCTTCTAGCTGTCGTGTCTCTTCGCCTGTCAGTGACATCAGCAGTGCTAAGGGAACCAGAGTGTGCAGCAAGAGGATTAATATTTTGGGTCTTAAATGCCTAGTTTACCTCACCATAAAATCAGAGACATTCTGGATAGGCTTTGTGAGAAACAAGCATTGAATAGGCTGTGTACATTTTAAAAATAAGCCTACTGTGTTAAAAATAGATTTTCAAAACCAATTATAAAGTTCCAATTTTTGCTGTAATAGCTATGGGACAATTACAAATTGACTTAACGCCTCAAAGCAAATCATCACCATTTAAAATATTTTGTCATGCCTACTACCCCTATCCTCATAACATTTCATTTTATGTTAATGTGTCATGTGTTAGAAAATCATGTAATGATAAAGCAAATGTTCATGTGGAAGGTTAGAAATGACTTTAATGAGTTATTATTACCTTGCTCTCAGACTGTTGATAATATTTTTGTGTTATTTTAATGTATTCTGAGTAGAGACAGAGGCACTAGTCAGATTGGATCATCAAGAATATTCCCCTGGGAATCAGGGCAGGATGCAGTCCCCTAAGAAATGATGTGTCAGATTAAGCTGATGCTATATTCACAGGAAATACAACACACAATGAAATACAAAAATACACTGAAATATGTTATCTATTTCACGTCTAATATGAATTGGTTTGGTGCCACAGAGACTGACACTGATCATAAAGGCACTTCTCAGGATGTGGTATTGGTTAGTGTGTATGCTCACTCACTCGCAAGTTGCTCTATTATTTAATGAGATAGTAACTTCTCCCATAATTTCTTCACTTCCCCTGCACTGAAATGGGCTCATACTTGAGGTGGGAACATGGCAAGGTTGCAATAAAAAGGAAAGAAAATTAAAAAGCATGATCCCAATTGAAAGCAGCAGTAGTAGCAGTGCTTGTAGGTTTAACGCTGATCTCCTATACCTAAGTGACATTACTGTTATTGGTGATCAGCATCAATCCAGGACCATAACAGATATTTAAAGAGGCAATATATACTATATTAGTAATTATAATATACTATATAGTGATATTCTATAAACTAGGAGCAGTAGGAATACAATGCTGTGCGAGGCTATTTCGGCCCACAAAACTCAAGCTATTCATAGGCTGTCTAGCTACCACGTGATTCCTACTGCATTGGCTGTTGCTTTTTGATTCTCTTTGCATACGGCTGGCTCAACTGTGTAGAAGTATACCTGCAAATAAAACCTTACTGTTGTATGGTTGCTCTGCAAACACAACTTCAAATTTCCTAGCTTTTGTGTATGTGAATCTCAACTGTGAAGTTACATTCATGTAGCCATTTTTGTACTTATGACAGAAGCATTATGCTCTCAAACAGCGTTAAAAATTGAATAGTGGTTATTACATACTATTCCATTTTGTTATGCTTAGGATTTCATTACCTCTATATGAAATTAGTGAAATTCTCTTCCTCCTATCCCAAGCAGTAGGTGTAGGAATCTGCACCATTTAATGTCAATACTAAGAATCTGTTTTGAGGCTCAGAAATTGTCCTGAGATACTTAACAAAAAAAACAAGAACAAAAAAGTTTATTTCATTCTGCTGTCTCAAAAATGGCTATGGAGAATTTTAATTTTTGAAGAACACTTCTATGAAACTTTCTAGGAGAAGTTTCTAGGGGAAAAAAAAAGAGAGAGAGAGAGAGAAATATCAGCCAGGAAAGTAGGTGGGTTTTGTTGTTTTGTTTTGTTTCCAGATAGAGACAGATGTTTCCAATGAAAATACCTGTGTTAAGATTTGGCATACACAGTGTCTTGATCATTCCTTGTAAGCTTGGAGGGTTTTATATTATTTTGCTTTTGTTTTATCAAATCTTTTCCCCTGGTCCTGGCTGTTGGAGACAAGCCGAACACCACTAGATTCTGATCCAAAAAGGAATTTTCCCAAGGTTCATCCTGTGGACTTAAAAATGAAGACTAGGACCATCAGAAGTTACAATTTTGTTATACCAGTTTCTTCCATCATGTCTTTCTTGGAGCATATTGTAAATTGACATGATTCTGTTCCTGGACAATGAGATGCACTGGGGAGTTCTAATAGACTCACGTCTATGTAACACAGATTATAAGTAGAGTCCACAGAGGATGAGTAATGTGGAAAGTGTCACCGTATAAAACACTTAAACTTTTCTTCCAGTGTTGGGCTGTTCTTCCTTAAAGAATGGACAGCACTCAGTGAAGGCATAGGCCGAGAAGTTGAAGTCAAAAGGAAAACTCCCATCAGTCTCAGTGGGCTCCAAATTGGGACGTAAGTTTTCTCCATCCATTGCACAGCCTTCAGGACCAAAGTGCTGTAGAGCTACAGACACCATTTTTGCTTGCACAGAGACATCAAAGAAACAACAAATTTTCCTCAGAGAGAGTCTCCAGTGGGCCCAAGCATCTATACAGGCCCTGGGAAGTATGATTACGCCTTACTCTACGAGCTGCAATGAGCTGGCCCAAAAGGTCCAGACAGTGGTAATCATATAAGCAATGCAATAAAAATATTCAGCTTTGAGTAATTGACTCCTAATGGAATAACAGGGATATAGTGGAGTTTTATTTCATTTTTTTATTGTTACATTTTTGCAGGAATCTTTTGTTAACTTTTTCCACATGTAATGCTTTAAAGCATTAGGGGTTGAGCTCTTTTTTGCTTTGTGTATTCAACACCTCCTCTCTATTCCAGGAAATGGCTGCTAAAGTGATATGAAAACACTCCTTGCACTTACTCACAGTCTTCCAGTAAATGCAAAGTTGCATTATTTGCATGTGTCCATAAATGACTGTATAAGCTCAGACTGAGGCAGATGCAGGCATGCACCCATCTGAATGATCCTTACAGGAATTCAGTGCATTCAGGAGGTGTTTGTAAATATAAAGAAAACAAGAAGGATAGAGGCAGCAATAACAATACTAGCTGCTTTTCCTGAAAACATGCTTGTTTCAGTATTCATGTTGGTGACTAGAAAATAAGAAGTTTGTGTAAGAAGGTGGTACACAGACAGTAAAGTGCATCCCCCATTTAGCATGTGACCGTTTTATAAATAGAGTAGATACAGACTTCCGAAACATTTTATTTATGATCTCATGGTTTTGTCATTCTCTGGAAGTAAAAATATTGACATTTAAAAGGCTGTTTGTTCCAGCTTTCTGATCTCCTGCAGTTTATTTTTATAACAACCTTATTGATGAGCCTCTTACTCAGCTCTCTAGGTTTAACTGAGTTGAGTCGATTTGTTACCACAGCTTCAAGTAGCTGTTACAGAACAAGTGAGACATCCTAATAAAGCTGTAAACGTGTTTACTCAAACATGGTATTGATTTTACTTGAAGAGGGAGAAGCTAGTGCTTAGCATGGTGTCAGGGAGGATGAATTTAACTGCAGTTTTTCATTGTCATCTGTCCTGGTTGTGAAACACTAAGTGAAGCCACAAGAGGATAATTAGAATTGCCAGAAATTTAGCCCCTAAAATCAGTTAACCACTTGGGATTTTTGTAGTTTAATTAGTTTTTATTAAAACTTTCCTCCAGTGATGTAGTTAGGAAGGCTTTTCGAATGTTCTTTTCAGTGACAGTGAGATTTCAAGGTTGCCACTCGTTAGATATACATCTTAAATGACTGTGTTTCTGAAAGGGTTGGTAACCTTTCTTCTCTCACTTGTAATTAGCCTGGCACTACAGTTCGGTAGAAGCACAGAGCCATCTCATTTAAAAAGAGAGGAAAAGACACTTGTTTACTGTGTGCACTTGATTGTACCTATATACATTTGAAGTTAATAGCATAAATATGCATATGTAGAATAATTGTTACACTATATTGAGAGAGAAGGAACTTAGGCGTGTGAAGATTGAAAGAAGTATCATGTATTGGAAGATGCTTACATTTAATTTGTCTTATATACCATAAGTCTAATGTGTCAGACCACAGTGCCAAAATACATGAAAACTGAAGCCAAATCCCACCCTTAATCAAAAATGTTTCCATTTAGAATAGCCAACATTCAGTTTGATAGCAATGGGCAGGGCCTCTGGCTTACCACAGTTCTTGGCTGTAATATCCACCATCTGCCACAAAATCAAAAAAAAAAAAAAAAGAAAAAAAGAGAAACCTCAGCATGTTGATATACAGTCGTTCAGTGACTATATTGCCAAATCATCTGATGCCTGCATCTTTTACAAAATCTAGGCTGGCTGGCTGGCTCTTGGCACCACCATTGCTAACCACCTGATTACAGCTGACCAGACTCAGGATACCACAACATTAACCCACTCCAACAGCACTAAAAGACATAATAAAAAATAAAAAACACCTCACTTGTATCAGCTACAAGACTTTAAATTACCAGAGTAATGTTTCTTGAAAACTGTATCTTCGCACACTGCTGGCCTCAAAAGCTAGTGGGATCACTTAAAAATAGACCACTCAGGCAACTGTGATAAATGCTGTACACAAACAAGAGTGTAAAAAGGTGCTTGCGGCTGTCCGCTGTGGTGGAATAACACCAGCTTAAAAAGGCAGTTCACAGATTACTCTGCAGAAACTTTAAATACAAGAAAGGGGAGACAGCTCAGTTGTCTGTGAACCGTTTTGTGGCTGGGACAATTCTGCTGACAAATGGCCTGGCTAACACGGATTGTGTTAGGTGCTTCAGGGCTCACCTGGAAGAGAAGGATTATCTGGGAACATCACATAGCAAAAATGTTTTGAGGGGCTCTAACAACTTGTAATTGTTTATAATTAATGCATTTGATAGTTGCTTTTTTTCCTGATTTTCTCTCTTGCATTTAAAAAAAATATATTAATATTTCCTTGGGCGTTTTTTGAAGATTGGAAGTGTGAGAGAGACTGCAGAAAGACGAGTAGTGGGCGAGCTGGGTGTCAGAGGCTATAAATGGATTTCTAGCCAACATCAGTGATTATAAGTCATTAAAATTAATTGTCAAGTGTACAGTTTGAAATGAAATATTTGACTTCAATATAAGCTGTTTTTAAGTGTTGTTAAGCCATTACTGAGGCAGACCAGAACTGTTTCAAAATCACAGCTATTGGACTCCTACATTCCTCTCCAACTGCACTAGCGCTAGGCATTCATTCTAACTACCACTGATAATCTGGAAACAAAACTTTCAGAGAAATCACATTTCAGTGAAATTGCTTCCGAAATGTCTACTTTGCTGGCCACAAATAAATGAAATTGCTTCTCCATTAATGATTTTAAAGTGCTACTCAGCTCCTAAAAATAACGAAGTAAAGACAACGCCTTTTGTGTCAGTCAGAGGACTGTCTTGCTATGTCTTTTCAGAGTGGTATTGACATTAATGAAGAGACTTGAGCTGGTTTCAGTGAGGCCTTGATTTGGGTGTGGATTTTGAGGCTCAAGTACCACTTCTGGCACTTGGCTTAAGGAACCGTTAATTTGTTGGTGAGCACAAAAGGGAAGAAAACAACTTGACTTTTTTGTCCCCCATTCTGTTTGCGGGCCTAACAATTGTAAACATTGTCTTTGAGTATATGTAATACGGAAGAGGGAGATAAAAATTAACTCTCAATTATTTCAGGCATTCCTTTTAGAGCAGTGATTTCAGAGATGCTTTTCTCTACTGAGCAGAAAAGAAATAATTATGGGCCAAAAATAGCTATTGGTGTCTTATTCCCAGATGACAGAAGTGATTGTGTGAATACATTTTCTTTTGGGGTTTTATAGCATGGTAAGGTTTATAGCAGCTTTTGAAGCAAAGTTTCTTTGCTTTCTAAGAAGTCGCTGAGTACATGGGCTAGCTGGATACTGTTCCAAAGAAGTTCTTAGTAAGTATAGATAGAAGGTGGTTACTTGGCCACATGATTGTGGGAGACAAAAGGCATCCCAGTCTACTCTGAACACCTACTGAGATGGCCAACTGGGTATCCTGCAACTGCCATTTCTCTTATTCCATAAACAATAAACATTTTGGATGTCAGGGCAAGAGGCAGATGAGTAGGAAATTCCTAAGTTTCATTCTTTTCTTTGTGTTCTAGTGTGAAGAGTGCAGTATGTATTGCATGTGATACCATGCACAACCTCAGCAGTGTAGAAATGCTAGTGCAGAACAGCTGCAACTAGAAGATAGTGGGCAATAGTGCCTAAAAGTTGTTTCGGTAAAATATTTGAAATGAAGCTGTCTTGTATAGCCAAATACAGTACTACTTTTTGCACTCCATTCCAGTGATAGCCAGAAACTAGTTCAGGGCATGACATAGGTTAAAATAGTTGCTGATCTACTTTAGTATGTGTTGGGATAATCTAGTTCTGTGAGCCCAGACCCATGATACAAGATCAATCCTGCCCTTTCTGCCTGTGAAACTGTAAGAGTGTGGAGTAAGTCCATGGCAATGTTCACTTCTCTTTCTGCATGGCCAATCATAGCACCTTAAAAAGATTACAGCCTTTAGCTGCTTTGTGTCTTCCCTCCACCATCCTGCTTGCTGGTAGAGCTGTTTGAGTATTTACTTATGCCACTTCAGTTTAAATTAATCACATTAACAAAGACCTACTATTGACCAGTCCACTGTTAAAGCTAATCTGACTCATTTTGACAAGACAGTCAGGTTACACAAACAGCAAAGAAGGATGGTGAAAAACAGATGGGGCAGTAACTTCCTCATCTGGAACCAGAAGATCTGAATCCATGCCTCCTTGAGAGTGTGACTCAGGGGGTTTGCATCACAGTACCTTATACACTGGAGGAGGCAAGCTTTAAACTGCATTCTGACCATGTTGCTTTTTACTGCATTAACTAAAAAGAACATTCTGCAGCTGAAGCAGCCAACCCGATAGAGCTCTTTGTTTCTCTGCTCAAACAGCAGTGCTTTCTGGTGTTCCCTCGGGGTCTCCTTTGCCAACTGCCTAGTCTTAGAATGTGATGTAGTTCTGTGTTTGTGGTATGTGTGTTTGTATTGTCATTCAATGCGATATTGTGTCAGATACTGCTATTTCTATTTCATCTATGAAACACATACCTTTTAAGTGAAACTCAACAGACAAGAGAATGGTTTGAGGGCAAACTCTCCTCTACAGTTTCTACATATCTCATATATGACAGCTGCACTTAATGTCATTTCTTCACTGCTCTAATATCAGAGATCTCTCATTTCTATCTGCAATTAGAACAGGATTTTTTTCACCTGATTCTGCTTTCGCTTAGATCAGAATAAATAAGAAGTAGCTGCACTGAAGACAAAAAATATATACTAGCTTGAGACTACTGTGAGCTTGGGAGGTGGTGACAGTCTCAGTCTATTTGCTGTTGAAAAGTAATTCATGTTTTATGGTCCTTTGCTCCTTGCTATTTCCTCATCTTCATATATATTCGATGCCTTGATCATAAACATAGAGGACAGTTGTTCTTTCTTGTATAAACCGCTCTCTGAACTCATGCTCAGCACAAAACCTAGCTGAGTGTTTGCCTTTGGAGGTCTGCCCAGCGCATCTTCTATACTCACTGAGTCAGAAACGGACTGTCTTAACAGCCTCATTTTACATACGGTTACAACTTGCTCTGAAGTTTTAACCACCCAGAAGCACACTGACAAGCTCCTGCCTCCCAGGCAGTGTAAATGTAATGATTGACATTCTCTACGCATCCAAGAAAGTTTCCTCTAAGAATGCGTGTTAATTTAATAGAGAGCAGACCATTTTCATCTTGTTATTCAGAAATGGCCTGATTTCTGCCAGGCATGCTGTTTGAATTTCTCAACTGTTACCCAGCTATTACAGCTGGACCATCCTGCCACAGTTGTGTTGTCTGTCATCCCCTGACTGCCATCAGTGATAGCACTCACAGCACAATTTCTTCCTATTTCAGATTCTCATCTTTGTATACTGAAAACTCCTGTCTTCTCCACTTGTGTTTATGGACTTAACATTTGCTGGTGAAGCATTCATTTTTTCCCAGCTAATGTCAGTCAATATCTGTGAAATTCCAGCTTGTATGTAGTTCAGGTTTCTCTAGAAAAGTATTGATGTCAGAAACATACAAATTTAAAACACCTGTTTTCTATGCTCCCCTCCATTCCAATGAAAAGCATTTGATTTATAGATTTAGTAGTTTCAAGTAAAGCCCCAAACTCTTTTCCCATTCGGTGCAGTTTAAAGAAAATCAGTTATCAGCTTGGCTTTTTACCATCAGTCATGACTGAGAAGCCAAGAGAGAGCTTGGTAATCCGTGAAAACAGGGTCTGTTGCTCACCAGTATTATCCTTGGTTAATCTGTGACATTATTTTTCATGTACCTGGTTTTTGATCTTCAGTGAACCAATATTATTGCACAGAATAAGATATTTTTGCCATCTTCTAAAACTATACTCTGTTTCACGCTGAAGGAAATATTTTGAGAAAGAGCATGGATTGAGTGAGAGCATCATAACTTAACGTGGGATCTTTTTTCCACTAGTAACCAAGCTGAACAGCAAAAGCGTGATATGTCAGAAATTGGTACCAATGAGCTACATAGTTTCAAG
Source organism: Anser anser (assembly GCF_964211835.1). NCBI lineage: Eukaryota > Metazoa > Chordata > Aves > Anseriformes > Anatidae > Anser > Anser anser. The sequence goes on from NC_139727.1 coordinate 4,865,489, forward strand.
GCTAGATTTGTACTGTGAAGGCCCAAGACCTGTCAGAGCATGACATGGAAACTTGAAATGGTGGATGAAAGCTTTAGAACACTTTAAAAAAAAACATATTTCAGCTTACTAGAATTCAGATTTTCTTGGGTAAGTCTCACTTTCCCTCTGCGATTGGATGGGGAAGGGAGATACATGTGAAAGACATTAAAAACAGGATAAAAGTGAATAAAGTATTACCTCTAGAATGACAGAGTGGAGTTTTAAATTATAAGAAACTAAGTTTACTTTTCACATCTTGAAAACCTCTTCTAAATTTAAAAAAACATATTTCACCTCTGCCATAAGTTCTGACATGCTTTCGATGACAAAAGTTTCAGCCAAGATAAAATGTTTCAGAGATAAGAGACTCAGTCCATAAAATTTCTGGTACCACTTGTACTTAACTTTTCCAAGTACCTATGAATAATCTCCTTTTTAGGAGTCCATTTGCTTATATTAATTTAAAGATGTACTCTGGTTTTCAAAACACTCAGCTTCCAGAAATTTCTGGTTTTCTAAACCATGAGTGCTAGAGGTTTTGTTAGTTAAAACAGTCAAGCAAGTGCCCTGACTGGGAGAGGTGCTTGGTTCTCTGTACGGTTTGCTGTTGGTCTGGGTATCTGAGCATGGGGATGGGTGCCCACTGTTTTGCAAGTCTTAGGTTAAATTTCCCGTAGTCAAGGACAACAGATGTCATCTAACTTTCCTTATCAGGTAAAAAGTTCTCACTTTATCTTCTCTATGAAAGTCTGTAACTGTGAATATTGGTAACATTCGTTTGCTATGTGCCTTCCCCTCTTTTGAGAAAAGCCTGCACAGTGACAGTTGTGTGGGGCTGTGGCTGTAGCCAGCAGGGACAGAAGGAGCTCTCTTCTGTAGGGAAAACTGCTGTGTTTTATTTAAATATATATTTGAGGCATTTGAGGTATTTGAGGAATCAGGATTCTCTCTGGAAAAGAGCAAGGATACTGGTAAATCCTTTTGAAGTCACTAGTAAACATCAGTCTTGGTAATCTTTGATTTACTTGTTGAGAGCAGCTCTGAGAAGGACCTGGGGCTGCTGGTTGACAAGAAGCTTGTCATGAGCCAGCAACGTGTGCTCACAGCCCAGAAAGCCAGCCACATCCTGGGCTGCATCAAAAGCAGCGTGGACAGCAGGACAAGGGAAGGGATTCTGCCCCTCTACTCTGCTCTCGTGAGGCCCCACCTAGAGGCCTGCATTTAGTCCTGGGGCCTCCAGCACAAGAAGAATACGGACATATTAGAACAAGTCCGGAGGAGGGCCACAAAGACGATCGGAGGGCTGGAGCACCCCTCCTATAAGACAGGCTGAGAGAGCTGGAGTTGTTTAGCCTGGAGAAGGCTCTGGGTAGACCTCATTGTGGTCTTCCAGTGCCTAAAGGGGCCTACAGGAAAGCTGGGAGGGACTCCTTGTCAGGGGGTGTGGTGGTAGGGCAAGGAGTAATGGTTTTAAACTAAAAAAGGGTAGATTTAGAATAGATGTTAGGAGGAAATTCTTTGCTATGAGGGTGGTGAGGCACAGGAACAGGTTGCCCAGAGAAGCTGTGGATGCCCCATCCCTGGAAGTGTTCAAGACCAGGTTGGATGGGGCTTTGGGCAGCCTGGTCTAGTGGGAGGTGTCCCTGCCCATGGCAGGGGGGTTGGAACCAGATGGTCTTTAAGGTCCATTCCAACCCAAACCATTCTGTGATTCTGCTTGAAGCTACCAACTGAAGACTTCAGGTAAAAATGACAGCAGCAGCACCCTAACTCAGCGAGTCACCTAAGCACTGTGACAAACTGATGCACTCAAAAGATAACCATTTTTCTTCCTTCTCTCTCTCTCTCCTGCTTTGTTCCTAGGCTTTCTCTCACAGCTTGTCTACGACCGGCCAGTGACCGAGTGCATCCGAGCTGGACATTACGCAGCCAGCGTAATTATCAAGCGCTCAGGTTGCACCTTCCCAGAGAAGCCAGACTTCCACTGATACTGGTGAATTGGAGGGATCAACAGTAACTCCCGTGTCACCGTGGGATCGCTGCCTAATTTTTCCTCCTTCCCTTCCCTCACCTTTCCAATTACCTGCATCAACGCTTCTGTACTTCTGTTCATTTTATTCTAAACAAAATATGTATTTCTATGGTGTGTTTCTTTCCGTACCACTACCATGTCTCACTAGTCTTAACTTTTGGAAACAGTGCTAAGTGAAGCTTTTTCTCCCATTCATCTGGAAAAAAATGTTCTCTTGACACAGATTAAAAGAAAGTCCCACGTAAATGACACTGCTGATTAACACCAGTAAAATACTTCTATTGAATTATCTAGTTTTATCTAGCTGTGACCAAATCCTACACAACATACTTGAAATCAACAAACCTGACTTTGTGTGTAACGTAATGTTGTAAACCAGGAATAGTTCTTTCTGTATAGTGGAGTCACAGTAGTGTTAAGACCAATTTTGACTATCCCAAGATTTTCCTTAACTGTTTGAGTGTAGAAGATCTGGCCATCACATCCAGCCCAGCTTCCATGAAAGTGAATAGCTATTTTGTCAGTAATTTAAGGAACGTGATCCAAAGCTGGTGCCGTGCATTCAGTGTTCTTACACTGATGCCAGTAACTTTGGGTCTGGCACTAACGTGAGAGCAGGTCCTGGTCACCATACCGTAACTTCATGTTGGGCTGTCAGGTGAGCTAGCAGCTAGGTATGTTCAGTGATTTCAGGACAGAGGCATGAGCTGCTGATGAACATAAACATAAAGCTAGATCCTATCTCCTCAATGTGAGCTTTCTGGAGGCTGTATTTAATTAAGGTACACATAGTGAAAATGAGGTACAGAAATATTTATGCAGGATATATTGACAGGATACGCCAAACAGAATCTCTGAAACGCACATTTTTAAACTTTTAATTTACTTTGGATAATTAAGCAATATGGTGGATTTTGTTTGTATTTACAGTATTCAAAGAGGTGATCTGATACTGCATTCATTACTTTGCTATGTAATTTGATACCGATAAATAAAAAATTGTCGTACAGTAATTATTGGTTTTGTATTGTTATGTATCCGGCATTCCTCCAAGTATCGTACTGAATCAGAAGCAGGAAAAGGGCTCTTAACCCACAGTACATGTTAGATCTCTGCATTTGATCCATGACTTTCCGTGTCCAGGTGGATGTTCAAGAGTGAGCTCAGCAGTAAGGAAGGAAGGAAGGAACATCAGTGTTGTGTTTATATACCACAGGGAAGATGAAAAATTAATGGCTAGGGTTCATCAAAGAACGGTAAGTCCGCACAGTCAGGCTTCACATTTTACTGTAAAGCATAGAACAAGGGACACACAGAGATCTTTTGCTGTTATTACACTGTTGGTGCACTGCATGGGGAGAAATCACGGCTGTGGCCCTGATTCCCTTCTTTCTTTGGCCCAGTACCTGGTTTGATACATAGGAGAAGGTCTTCTTAGAGACACCTGGTGGGATTCCTGCAAGTATATCAATATGTATATGGGACCATGGAACCCCATCATCACAAGTGCAGATCGCTGCACTGTAAGTATGGACTGTTCCTCAAGGACTCGGGCTCACAGTTTCTAGGTGAAAAGCGTTGTGTGCACAGGCCTTGTCTATCCGTGGAGCTACTCATGAACAGCTTTGTGCAAACAAGGCTTGGCTGGTTTTTCCGCAGTACTACTCTCAAAGAACTTTGGGCTTTGCGCTTCTCACATTCTATCATAGGAGAGAGAGAGAAATATACTGAAGTGAAAATGTACGAGCAAATGAAGCTGAAAGAGACTACAGTACGTGGTCTTCAGCCTTTATGGGTTGATCAGAATAATGTTATTTTTTACATCTCACAGTTAATTTTTAATTCTTTAAATTGATATATCCATGCAATATATTTTAATCAAGAAAAGCTGAGAGGCGAAGGAAGGATGTGTTGCAGTCTCTGCTTTTAATGTGTGGTCACATAGGCCACACCATACTTACTGCATGAATTTGGCTGTCAGTAAGGAAAGACCAATGATCTAGTGGTTAAATCTGCTGTTCCTTTGCTCTGTATCAGTGACACATTTCACTCCTTTTGTAAAAACTTTACCTATATCCTGGACAGATAATTATGTCTCATTTAAAGTAGAATTTAAATATGTAAATGCTCTCTGCTATAACAATGGAACTAAAAGACAACATAACTAGTTAAAAGGAAGGGAGTGTATGTAAAGGAAGGGAGTCGTAACATAGGGTTTTTTTCTTTCTTTATCTAGGCCATTTCTTGTTTTCAATTCAGGATGCAAGAGAGCCAAGTCAGAAGTTCTGTTCTGAGCTTTTCCACTGACATGCTTGGTGAGCTTGGGCTCCCGACATTTGGCTCCGAATGTCAGCTACAGAGCATAGTTTGAAGGCAGTTGGAGCAGCTGAGGAATAAACTACTACCCAATTCATGGAAGGGCATCAGAGTCTGGCCTGCTGTATTTAACCATTCATTATTTCTCCAATATCTGTCAATGGATATTCTTGAATGATATATGGATACTTAGAAATGTATTGCCAAATCATGCTAAATAACTTGAACCTGTGCTGTCAAATTGCCTGGTGATTTCATTGAGAATTCTTTTCAGGATCTATACCCCTCTCCTGCTTCTCACCGATGAAGGTTTTTTTTGTGCATATAATGGATAACGTTGTCATCCTTAATCTTCTCTCTCACATCTATTTTTTCACTTTTGTCCTCTACCAACTTCTTCCACACAGGGGCACGTTAGAAAACTGGACTTCCTGAAAAACATATCATTGAAAGAATTGTCTGCAAGTGACACATCCCATTGTCTCTAATCCCAGATGGGAAAACTGAAGTGAGCCTGTCACTGAGCTTGAGCCATCACTCAAACCCAAAGTTCTGAGCTGGGATACTTCCAGAAAAAACAGTAATGGAAATCCACCTCCGCTAGCTGCTGGCCAAAATGTGTTACACTCACTAAGATAAAACTTCTATTTTGATGGAAATAAGAGTGTGTCTCCTATGCATCATGCATTTTAGGGTTGATTTCATACCATATGAAGTGTATTGCAATGCTGCTGAAACCAACAGGCAAGGAAATCGGACAGTTGTTCACAAAGCCACATGCTAAAGAGCTGAGAAGAGTAAGATCTGGGAATCAGGAAATAAAGGTTATGTTTCCATTTCTCCAAGTGATTTACTTTGTTGTTATGGGCAGATCGCTTCCCTCTCTGAATCTGTTTCCCTCTGTAAAGATGATGTTAGGCTCAATAAGGTGGTAAACTCAAAAGATGAAGCTGGTAGGAATTTGAGTATAGCAGTATGAGCCACATCTCAGCCTGTACTCACTGCTGATCTTTTAGTTTTCCCTTTTGTATATGAACTAAGTTAAAACTGTTTACCATTAAAATAGTGATAGCTGTTACTACTTGTTTGAGGGTTAAGACAAGGAAGGAAAAGATGAAAAAAGGTAAGGAAAAAAGCTTTACTGTAAAATGTGCTACATGAAAATGACAATAGAAATGCACAGTGTTTTAAGATGACAAGTCTGGGAACAATCTTTAATTTAAAGGGTCTTATCCAGAGTTTTCATAAAGAAATGTTAATTAAAAGTGTGATGACATGTTTGGGATTTAAAGGAAATCATTCTGCGAAGGATTTATAGCAATCACAGCTCCAGAGCATTAGGATTACAGATCCTTGTGCTGTTCCTTTTCAGTGATCATGTGATTGGCCTGTTGTTAAATATAGCTTCCATTTAGTGAATTGAGACAGGCATGGGAAAGGTAGGGATAGTTTCCCTCTAACCAGCGGGATTTCAGAGGTGTTGGAGATTATACATTTCATTAGTTTTTACATAAGATCAAAGGGACAGAGGAAGTCTTAATTTGGGTACCAACTGCTACTGCCTGAAAGTCTTACAGATTAATGAAAAGTGAACATGTGCAGCGCTAACTGCTTGTATTAGAGCATGAGCCTATTGTTTTATATCTCACTAACTCATTGTTCTCTTCCTGGAGATAATTCTCACACTTAAGACCTTCTGAGATAGTTCTGTCTATTGTGAATATTTCAGCAACCAACTGGCTCAGAGGTTATTGCCTAAGCATCTTTCCCTTGGTCTAATCCCCTGCAAGGGTTTTTCTGAGCAGTGTTGTTAATCTAAAATGACTGCTAACTGACTCCTGTGTCAAATATTATTCATTATGTGCTTTAAATGCTTCCTGCAGAGGCCAAAATAAATTTTGCTTTTTAAAAGCGGACCACAAGGAGTGCCTATATAGGATACTTCCAAAAAGATTAGACTAAAAATAGCAGTTAAGATGCTGAGGACACACACACACACACACATGCACATGCCACTGTACTCTAAACAAAGCTTCACAATTTAACCAGGGACATAAAAAAACGTACAAACCTGTTACCAAAACCTATTTTCACGTAGATATGTCTATAACCTATTCCTGTGGGAAAGAGCATACACCTGTGCAGGGCAGGAGAAATACCTTTATAGAGCAATTGAATAACCTACATTATTAGAAAATGAAGGCCAAATAAACAGATATATAAAAAGCAATAATTCTTTTGTGTCTTTTTTTTTCCCCAGGTGTCACTGGTGTTGGCATAAAGGGAGAGCTTTTTTTTTTGTGTCAGTGCCACTGACAGGCCTTGCATGCGTAATGACAGTGTGGGAAGAGAGACAGACAGATAGATTTGAATAGCAATAAGGTGGGTTTTCTTCCAGTGTGAAAAGAGCACGGGATTCATGTGTACTGAGATGAAGTATAGCCTTGCTGCACAGTGCAAATATTTAATGCTCTTCTAACTATCCCCTGGTTATTGGAGTGTGACAGTTAATAGCCATCAGCTGCCAAACCCAGTGAACAGTTTGGGTCCCTAAAAAGAAAATGAAAAGTTAAAAAATGAAGCCAAGTCAGACTAGAAACCTGCAAATCATAAATGTGCTATAGCTTAGCAGGCAGATCATCTCCAAAGTTCAGAGCAATGTCGACCTGAGCTGCTTCTCAAATGAGAGAAGGACCGAGTTCATCTGTCTTCTGGTCTGAGCTTTGCCATGTACTTGCAAGCAAGCGTTGGCTGGGCTTCCTGCTTTCCAAGGCCCTGTTACTCCCCAGTGATGTTTTTTAATGAGACTGAATAAAGTCTGGAATGAAGAAAAGCAAAGCATTAGCATTATTCTGGATCAAATATCTCAAGTCAGTGGTGCAGCATAAATGCATAGAAAAATTGAAGAGTTCCTGAATGGAGTATGAGAGAAATCCTGTGCTTGGAAGTCCTCCTTAGCTATGGTGCCATGGAAATGTTAACACTGGTGTAAAATATTACCCTTAAAGAAGTATTACTGTGGAATCATAACAGCATATGGGAGTATTTCAAAGAACAGATTCAGCTTGAAAACTACCCATCGTTCTACATATTTTTCTTAGTAATGCTAGAAGTAACACTTCACTGTGCTTAAAAATTGCTCTGTTTTGAATGTCTCTCTTTTTTGGGTCCTTGGGAATATACAATTTTCCTCTGCCCCTACATATTTGCTGGCAGTTCTCATCACGTGACTGGAAGTGCCAAACGTAGGTGATCAGACATTCTTGCTCTCCAGGCTTCCTCCAGAGGAGAGGTTGGAACAGGGTGCTGAAGCACACCCACAGGCACCTCTTCGATGCGGGGAGGAGGCAGGAAGGCTGTAAGGCTGTTAGCCATCTAAAGCAGGAGCCTTTCCCCTAGTTTGCCTCTCCCCCAGTTTGTGTGCAGTTTTCACAGAAATGGAGGAGGAGGGAAAAGAAACAGCAAATAGGCAAATATATAAAGCAGCAAAATCTATAACCATCAGAAAAATGACTCAGGAGTAAATTACTCCCATCTCAGTTTCTTAAAATTACTTGGGTTGCAAGTTAATGATGACTCTCTCCTATTCATATTAATACTGGTGATATTGCAACAAATCCCATTGCTCACCTGCTGATTGGGTGGCACATCCTTTAAACTACACAACCTTTTGTTTCCAGTGGATTGATCTTGCCCCTGAAGTATTGCCCCACAAACACACTTCCTGTCCCCAGCTAATTTCAAAAAAAAAAAAAAAAAAAGTAGGTTTCTTAAGGGGTGGAAGAGTTACCAAGATTTTCCCCAAAATTAGATTGCCATCATTTCTGTGGATCAGCAAAGTATAAATGAAATTCTTGATCCCACTTTGGATACATTTTCAGGGTTACCATCTATTGGTGGAACTATTAATGGTATTCAAGTAACTAACAGTATTTCATAGACTCATGGAATCATAGAAAATCCCAAGTTGAAAGGATCAGCGAGTCCAGCTTGTGGCTCCACACAGCACAACCCCAAAATCAAACCATGCATCTGAGAGCGTTGTCCAAATGCTTTCTGACCTCCAGCAGGATTAGTACCATGACCCCGGGAATCCTGTTCAATTTCTAGGGTTCTTCCATAAATCTCTCACATGGATAGATGTATTTTAGGCTAGACTGTCCTAAAGCATAGCCAGCTACTCTGGCTGTCTTGCAAGGTAAGGACAAAAGAGTTTTCTATTCATCTCCCAAGGTCAGTACGATAACAAACACATTTTATATCTGACAGTGTACTGGGTCTGGCTGGGATGTTAACTTTCCCTGCAGCAGCCCATACAGTGCTGTGCACTTGTAGCTAAAACAACAGTGGTATCACACAGGTGTTGTGTCTGCTGCTGAGTAGTGCTGGCACAGCATCAGGACTCTCTAACCCTCCTAAGAGTTGGGCAAAAACATGAGAAAAGAAACATCACCAGGGCAGCTGACCTAAACCAACCAAAGGGATATTCCATACCATATGATGTCACACTCAGCAATAAAAAGTGGAAAAAGAAAGAAAGGGGGGGGGGGGGAGGGGGGTGAGCTCTCATTGTGAAAATGTCTGTCCTCCTCCCGAACACCGGCTACGTGCGTTGAGGCCCTGCTCCAAGGACGTGGTCAAGCATCGCTCATTTGTGGGAAGTAGAGAGTAATTTCTTTCCTCTGCACTTCCACATAGCCTTTACTTGTTTTGTTTAGTTTTCCCTTTCCCCCTCCCTTTTCCCCTTTCCCTTTTTTTTTTCCCTTTAGTTAAATTGTTAATTGTTTAGTTAAATTGTTTAGTTAAATTGTTTAATTAATAATAATCTTTTCTTAATAATTATTTATTTTTTCCTTTAATTAAATCATCCTTATCTCAACCCATGAGTTGTTCTTTCCTTTACTTCTTCCCCTCCTCATCAAAGGAGGGGGAGTGAGAGAGCGGTTGTGGTGTTCAGCTGCCTAGCACGGTAAAACCACCACAGATAGCGAAAAGCAGTCATCAGTGCAACATTTGCATTGTGTAAGTGGCCACAGATTTCAAAAAATGAACACCCTGGATTTAGGAAAGGTTGTGCCCAGATACATAGTGAGTTGTATGTATTATGAATACACACATGATACATTTAATTGCCTACAATTAGCAGTAAAACAGCCTCTTGAGGCTTGATGTTTGTTATGCACCACAGTGTTTCAGGACAATGCAAATTCACTTGCAAGAAACAAAATTTTTAGCACATAACCTAGCAAGTTGAGCTTGGGAAAGGAAGAAACTAATTTGGAAAGACTTGTCATAGTACGTTTACCATAGAAATCTATGCCAGCTCAGAAGTTAACCCTTCTACCCCCCAAGGAGCAGCAGCTTAAATTGGGCCATAGAAGGAGTCTCACAGAGGAGGAAGATATTTGTGTTTCTCTGAGGCTCAGAGTTCTGCAGTGAAAAGACCCCTCACATCTTGTTGTCTCAAAGAAAAAAAGATAAATTGCTGTGTGCCTGGGTATTAACTTGCACAGTATCAGCTGCAGATTTGCAGTTTGCGTTGACAGGCAGAAGTACTGTATCATTCCAATCATTTTTTATATGACATATCTGCACACCTCTGCCTGACACAGTGTTTTCTTGTCCCTCTCGGTCCTGCCTGTAAAGTCACAAGTAGCACATTTTATTTATCCCAACCTTGTAACTTTTCCCTAATGTCCTCATTTTTCTGAAACAGGAAGTTGGGCAGTGATGAGGAGGACATTGCTCCTGTACTTCTAATCATACATTCTAAGACAATTAGTTTCGCTCAAGACACTCTCACTCTGCACTAAGCTGACGATGGAATTAAAGAACTTCTTGATAAAAAGGCTAGTGAGATTTTTAATGATGCACTGTTACCTATGCCCATGTTTCATGCTGTAGGGAGATATCAACTGTGTTGAACCAGTAGACAGCCCTACCAAAGGACTAGCCTCTTTCATTGGTTTTGATTCTTGTTCTTTAATTTTCCTTAGACACATCCTGCCCACATGCTAGGCCATTCTGATGCTGGGATACTGAATGGGATCTCAATGCAGGGCATTTTACATTGCAGCTCCATATTGCATCAGATAAACTTGAGTAGTATACAGAGCAGCAAGGATCATAAGGTTTACTTCCCCTCCAAATACTACCGGCAAAAAAGAAACAGACACAAATATGTGTTGCACAGATCTCTTGCCTCCCTATTCTGCTCATTTAGCTCAACTTAATGATTATTTTTGGCTACCTCTTCCCTTCCAAACCATAGTTGTGAATATTCATCTTTAAAAGTAAAGAATCATAGAAATGGGCCTTCATACAGGACTCTTGCCGGCTGCCACTCCTGCTGACAAAAAAGATTGCAAGAAGAAAGTATTTGAATAAAGGACAAACGTCACATATGCTGTGTGCTATGGAGGACAAATGCTGAATACAAAATATGTTTAATTGCTGAGTTAATTATCTCACTAAAGTCTAAATGTTGTTTTTCAGCACTCCTCCCCCCCTCCCTCAGTTGTTTACTTTTATCAGTTAGAAAATAAAAAAAATCAATGTCATGAAAAACATAATTATATTCCTACTAATCTGGAGTGTTTTCTCATTTGAGTACTGCAGTGTGATGCGTTTTATCACTTTTCATCAGATTATAGCAGTGGAAATTGCCAGCTAAAAGCTATGGCTCTAGAGCAGAAAAGGGGAAGAAGAAAACCCACCCCAGAGCCATATGCCTTGCCAATCAAATCTTGTTCCTAATGACAAAGCTTCTGTGATTTCCTTTCTGACAATACAGGAATAGCTAGTGAATAATTGGTTCAACAGGAGCGTCATTAAAGTCCAAGAGAGAAAACAGGATCTTTCATGTGAATAATTTGGAATGATTGGTAAAGATGAGGCATTATTATAGGATTGCCTTCTGCTCCACAGTCAGATATACACAGCCTCTTCCTTGCTGAAGTGTGAAAACATTTTGTAAATAGTTCTAGCTACTTCCAAGTGGTGGGTGATCTTGCTACTTAGTGAGATGGCTTTTTGGTTGCTACTGTTTCTGCATTAAATGCATCCATTCTTTACACAAATGGTAAGAAAATGAGCTTTGTCTAAGAAGCCCCACTGAGGGCACATCCCGCCACTCCCATTTTAACAGGTTTTGGTGTAATCTCCACCACTCCTCCACCACTGTGGTGCAAAGGGTGGTGGCAGTGACCCACAGAAACCCAGACCCTGTGGATATGTGCCCTGGGCTGGGGGCTGACACCCTACAAAGACAGCCCAATTTTTTAATTTCAGATCAGGGCTCCTTCTTCAGTGACTGGAGCCTGGGCCTGCTGGGCCCAGTGTTTCTGGCTAGGGCCAACTCACCTCCTGGCCTTGCTTGGGATTTCATGTGGCCCTAACTTGCCACTTGGGATCCTGAACTCTACATGTACCTCAGATGTTAACAAACAACCCTTTTCTGGAAGAAGAACCAGCTAGTTTCCTTACTCTGCAGTAACAGATGCTTCACCTCACGCGACAAACCACTCAGTGCCTCTGCCAGCCCTGCAGTCTGACTGGACTAGCAGCTGGCAGCTAGACTGCCCTAGGGGGGTGACTGCGGAGCATGGACTCACTGTGGGGAAACTCAGCAGTAGCAGGGCGGCCATCTTCTTCTCCATTCCCCAGAGGATAATGAAGCCTTCTCTGGTGTGTCCCAAGGGATGCAGCAGGTTATGGTAGGACCCTGTGTGAAGGCAGGTCTCGGGGCAAGCATACAGGATGAACCTTCGGTGAGAGTGACCATCCATGTGCAGTGGACACACACAGGCCCTCCTTCTCCAGCCTCTGCTTGTCTGACAGGAGCCAAAGGTCAGGGAATTGATTTTTTCCACCCAGTGTTCCCACTGTAGCTCAGCAGAGTTGTGCCAATGCATGAAGACATACACTACCTGCCAAAATTTGGTTAATTCCTGCCAAATTAATGATCATAATAAATAACTACAATATTGAATACAATCCTGCTCCTCCAGGCAGTGGATAAAGCAGCTTTCCCAAGTCAGAGGCTGTGGCCTGATATCAAGTGGCTGCTAAACAGCTGGCTCAGAGCTGCGAAGGAGGCTATGTGTACCCAAGGCCATTCCTTGCAGGGTGGCTTACGGAGGGAGAAGCAAATTTCCATTGCTATGAGGGCTCATTTGTACAGACAACAGTTAACCAGAGTTATGCCTTTACTGTGGTGAGGTTTCTCACCCCTATGTGTGCTTGAAATGCAGAGCACCACACTATGCCTGCAACACTGAGTTTCGCTGGAGGGTCTAAAACCTTGGCAGACCTTCCTGTGCAGTTTCTGTGCTTACGGACAATGGCCTTGTTCATTTTCATGTCCTTAGAGACTACTTTTTAAACCATTTAGCCAGTCTCTTTCTCTTTTCAGAGGTCTTCAGGTGGCTAGTCAGCACAGCATGCTTTGCTGGTTTTAAATAGCCATATCTGAGAGATGAGAACTAGTAGAAACAACATAGATATACAAAAAATGTCAACAAATTCATAGCATGCATCAACAATGAGCAGGATTCCAGTGAACAGTCCTGCCGTTCATTACCAAAAAGAAAATATTTGTCATCGCTCTTCCCCAGAAAGTTTTTAAAATGGCAGCTGCTACCTGAGCTGGTATTTGGGTTGCTGAACAAGTGAGCATCATTGCAAGGAAATAAACACAGAGGCAGGTGTGCAACCATGCTCATTTGCTGCTTTTTGAGGGCAGGAGAAGGGTGATGTAATTAGCAGACACATGTTTAAATTTTTAATTAAGAGTTTTAATGGATTATTCACTGCCTACCAGAACACACATGCTCTTACTTTCTCACCCTCCTGGGCTGAGTTCCTAAGGAAACCAGGCTTAGACAGTCATGCCGCCTGCCAGCCTTCCTTCCTAGTCAGGGCTGAGCTCTTTAGGGTTCATGGTAGGTCAACACCACTTTTGTGGTAAAATCATGACTGTGTCACAACACTGTGGTCACAAAAGGCCTGAGCAACTGCTGCAGGAGTTCAGCCATAGGCACTAAAAGGCTTCTCCTGGAGCAGGGCCTCAGCCTGCAGCAAAATCAGCTGGGGCTAGGGAAGAAGAAAAGAGCATCCTGGCATGCTGACCAGAGTTTCCCTGGACTCCCTTTGACTTTCTATCCAGAGAGGATTTTATTTTTTTTATCTCATGAAGATTGCTGGCGCTGTGATACTCATTGTGGTGCCATTTTAGCTGGGGTTGGTTAAGAGGCCTCAAGGAATCTAACTGAAAGATTCGTAAGTGTCAGTACTCATACAAGTTATTTTCCTCTACTTTATGAATTAATGGCATTTACTTCCAGGATTTATCTATAGTATTGGTATAGAAAGGCTAGAGGACTAAGGAAAAGAGTTCCCAAGGTTTCTAGCCTTGTATTCTTATCACTGAGCGAGGGGAAGCAGTGTAAGACTACAAATTTTGCTGCTTCTGTGGGTCAGTAGTAAAAGTGGTAGGTTTGATTCCTGTCTGATTCCACCATTCTTGTTGTTCTGTGAAGGAAAAAGGGTTGGCATTTTAACTGAGATCATTGGTCTTTAAAAGCTATGGAGATTTTGAGAGGAATGGCCTGTCAGGGTGCAGCAAGGGCTGTCTCTTTGCAAGGGAAGGCAAACAAAGGCCCAGCCCCGCAGCCCCTGAGGGAGGCGAGCAAGGCAAGCCCAGTGAGGGTAACCAGGATCGGTCATAGCCCATTGAGCACCAGAGATGTCTACAGTGACAAGGCAGGCCAGGTCTGGCTGAATTCAGTCACAGGTCAAGGTCTGGGGTCACAGCAACAGGCTCAAAGCCAGGGTTAGGCAGGGCTGTGACACAGCTGGAGCTCAGATGGGGGACAAAAACCGAAGTGTAGCCTAAAAGCAAGTCTCACTGGAAGTGGTCTCAGTCCTGGCTGAGGCCTCCCCACAGTGCTGTATCCAACGCCAGCAAAGGAGCTGGGGCACCTCTCAGCTGCACTGCCTCTAAGCTGTCCCTGAGCCTGGGCAGCCAAATCCCCAGGACAGGGGATGCTCTCAGGGTCCTGTGACAGCCCCCCTCTCTCTCTGTGCTTGTTCTTGCTTAACTATGGAGGAGTAAATTGGAAAGTTGCCATGGAATGTGGAATGGTCCACACCAGCTTTAAAATCCATAATCTTCCCATTTGGAATTTGGCTTGCCAAGTATAACTGCTGCTTGTTGCTTCATGGTCCAGCATATGTTTTTTTCCAACCCTGTAGAGTCTGAGGAAATTGTGAGGCTGCTCAGCACCTGCTGGTGCTGGTGAACATGCTGGTGGATATGGGATGGAGAGGACCCTGACACTAAGCACCACATGAGATGGATGACCACCTGGGAAGTCCAAGGTACATTCATAAATGTTAAACTGCAGAAACTGAACAGCCAGAAATGAAGTGCATTGTTACAATAAACAATAATTTTTAAAAAAGTGCAAACAAACAGATTTTTTTGCATGTGCACATGCAGTTTAAACAGGAAAACAATTTTACTGCATCCCTGTGGCAAGGGTACAGAGCTGCTCCAGTACTCTCACAGCTACACAAACTCACCTACTAGCTGGACTGGGGTCTCACCTGTGATCTGAGCTCTCAGCCAGTCACACAAAGCACAGCATGAAAACTGTGCATTGCAAAGCAAACTGCCAGGGAACTCCTAACACCAGACTGCAAGAAGATTCTTGTCCCATAATTGGGATCTGAATATTTGTTTTGATTGTTTCACTGCAAAATACCTCAGTGAAGCTACAAAGGATAGATTTGACATCCATTGCTGACAGGTTTTCCTACAACATTCACCAAAGCTGTGTTTTGTGTGCCTTCTCTTCTGTTCTATTTACTACATTAATTATCCATGCATTAACACAGTTTACAATCACGCTCATTTATGTTAGCATTGCATTCTCACTTTATGGGTAACTTTGTTTATTAATTCATTCTGCTGGCTTGCCTGAAGGTAACGCTTTGTTCTGTACCAACACTGCCCTTTTCAACTGCAGCATGGTTCTCTGAACGAAGTCCATACTGTTAGCTCGTTTCAGAGGATGGTCTAGAGAGAGATGAACTGTTCTACTGCACTATCAGTTGCCATTGGTTGTTATGCTTAGCTGCAAGGGCACAACATGCTTCTAAAGGACTTTACCACAGTCAGATTGGTATTTCTGTCAGAGCTACTGTTTGAATGGACATGGTGAGTCTTGTTCAGACGCAGAGCTTGCTGCAAAAGGTGCATTTCCACTTCAGTCAAACAAGACCCAGCCTGAGCCTGGTTGGAGAATCAATCTTAGCACGTTAGAACCTCACCCCCGCCCCCAAATCTCTTTTGTAGATAAACTAGTGAACACAAATGTTGTAGGAGTGGAATGAAATTTTAAATGCTCTGTGTTCTCAGCTTGCTTGAGGATTATAATTTTGGTCTGAATCTTGTTATTGCAGATTTTCTGGTAATCTGCTTTGTTTTGTTTGTTTACATTATTTTAATAACCTATATATAAACCCATAATAATGTGTCACTACACTAAAAGTATGCCATATGCATGTATGAGCGTGTGTCTATAGTTTTATACAAATGTGAAGTTGCTTGGTTTTTAATATGAGTTGCCTTGGATTTTTAAATGTTACACCAGCTTTTCAAGAACTTGCCCTAAAATAATAGTATTAATTTAAGGTTGTGTTTATGGAAGAATTTTAAGACATAACTGTAAAATACTGCATAAAATGGGAAGTATAAGATACAGTTAAGGTTTTTGTGTCTGTCTTAAAAATATATGAAACGGAAAAATGTCTGGGGGGAAAAAAAAGAAAAAAAAAACAGAAATCAGCATCTGATAAAGAAAAAGTGTTGTACAGAATTGAAATATGGACAATTCTTCCAGCTCTCCTTTCAAAAGTAAAGCATATATCAAGAAATGAAATGAAGAAGAATGGGAATATTTGGCTAGACTTAAGGTTGGTTCTAATAACAGTTCTTCCAAAAGACTATTTGAATTCTCATAGCCAAAAACATTTGCTACTCTTTTTCCATGTGCGATTTTATAAATCAAAAGGTAATGGATATTGCTAAAAAGTCCTGAAACTGTATGGATGAGTTTTCCAGTGAACCTCCAAGAAACTGGCAAAGTCACAGGCCCTTAATTTAGTCTTGCTAGCACCAACACAGTACTTTCACAGAGTATTGACTTGATTGGAACTGCTCATGTACATAGATATTTTCAGGGGGATTTTTGTGTATGGCAAATTCTTGCAATGTGGAAGGTTTTCTTTTACCCAACAGTGCAATATGCAAAAACACTCCAGTGATGCAAAATGGAGCCCACTTAGCGCAGCTTGTCATAGTGAAATAGCCGCATCAGTGGAAGCACCCGGCATCCTCTTACTCAGGATGTCATAAGATCTCAGTGACATACAGAAGGGTTTGTAGGATCAAGTTATTATTTGTATAACATTAAAATCCTGCTCTAAGCGGCAGGTAAATGTGTGGCGCTCTTCATGGCATTTGTTTATAAAGACAACCTGAAAACCCAGCGCATCTATGTGTCAGGGTGTGTAAGCATTGATGGCCCTGACCAGCCTCACCTGGGGCCTCCCCTCCACCCTTGCTCCTGCCCCTAAGTCCAGGAGGACTTAGGGGCATTTCAGCTCAGCCCTAGGCTATAAAGCAGTGCTGATTTCCAGCTCTGCTGCTATACTTGTGCTTGCTATGCTGTAGGCTTTATCCGAACTGTAGCTCATGGGCTAACTTCTCAGCTGGACCTTGGCCCTGCCTCAGCACTATGGACCTGCCTGGGGATCCCTGGAGCAAACACAGATCCTGATCTGTGGGCTGCCCAGCTTGACCTCAGAACCTGCGTCATCACCACAAACTTGCATGGTAAGCTTGACTCATGGTTAAACTTGGTCATGACCGCAGGGTCTGCCCTGCCATGCTCCCCTGCTGCCTGCCCAGGTGTCCTGCTGGGCACCTGGCCTGCAGGTTGCTGGTGCTGTACAGACAACTTGTACCTGTCTGGGAGCAGGAGGATTAATTTAAGAGATGAGTTACAAATTATCAAGAAAACTAATTAATAATGGAAACAGTGAGTCAGCACGTGTGCTGCCATTAGGTTGTGGCACATGAAGGATTTCTTGTATCATGTCTCAGATCTTGTTTCAGCAGTATGAAATATTGATCATGAGTTAATTAGAAACAAATCATTTGCATGATCATAAAATTGTTTTTCTTTCAATGAGTGGATGTAACTCTTTTATCTCTGTCAAAAGAGCTTGAATCTGTCTCTGAATTGCATTTGGGGTCTCCTGAATTTCAAATTCTCACTTATTAGGGTTTTTTAAGTTATATGTGTAGTTCTGAAAACCTCAGTATTTTTGTTTTTAAATCTGTTTAGCAATGGCAGATAATTCTGCCTTCTTAAATATCTCCCTAAGGCTCCCTGTGTGCCAGAGAAGCCTTGTACCTGGTGCAGCTGACAGGACACTTGCAGTCCAGCACTGCAGCAGGGACTGGGCAGAGCCATGGGCTGGAGGTATAAACTCTGCGGAACTTGCCAGCTGCAGGTCTTCCTCAGTCCCTGTGATGCATGTCAGTCGAGTAGCACATGGCACACAGCTCCCTTTTTGCTGAGAAAAGGACTTCTGTTGCTGGCAGACAGCTGCCACTCAAAGTACCAGTGCAGTTTGGCCTGCCCATTTTCTGGACTCTTGTCACAGGCACCTTTGTCAGAGGAATCTGGTATGTAGTGATGCTTCTTGGTGCATATTTGGGATAGTTTTATTACTTCACTGCATATTTTGTGGCCTGTCACATCTTTCAATCTAAAAAAAAAAAAGTTCCTATACTAAGCTGCAACAAGTCATAAAGCTGTGTTTGAAAAATGTAAGATGCTGCTGAAATCAGCTGTTGTTGAAGTCTGTATGGATCATGTAATGTCTATAAGATTTTTCCCAACAACATGGAGCAGATGAGTTAAAAACAAAACAAAACAAAAAGCTGCAGCTCCCCCAAGGTCAGCATAGAGTCATTCAAATCAAGCAGTCAGTCCTGTCTGTAAAGAACAGCACACTTAATATTGTTAGACTCGTGATGGAGATCACAGTGGTGTCAGTTCTCTGATCAAGGAGAAATAAAGGTTCATGTTCCTGTCCCAAGGGAAGGCAATTGGTTTTGAAGGGTTGTCAGTCTCGAAATTTCAAATACAAACATGTACGTATGTCAGTAAAGTCAGTTTTCTGAATGTATGAATAACCTTTCTCCAGACTCGATTTTGCAGCACAAAAGCCTCTGAATGGCAGTCTGACACAACCAAATGTGTTGGTGTTCATTTGAATCTCTCAGCTAAAAATATTTGAAAACAGACTTAAAATAAGAGCAGCAAGTGGCTACAGGTTGCTAAATTGATTACTGTTGAGGAATATGGCAACTGCTTACCTTAGGTAATCATTTGCAGTAAACACTAATAAAGGAGAAGAGTTGATATGAGACTATAATTGGGGCTGCAATGGCTTAAATCACAGTAGAGGGAGACTTAGACTGAACATCAAGAAAAATCACCTGATTGCACAAGGTCTATGAAAAGCTGGGGAGGTGCTGAGGGAACCTCCACCCAGGTCACTTTTGAGGTGATTCACTGAGGGAAACTCATACCTGAGTTACATGTTCATTCTGGATATTCATTTGCACATCATCTTTAAATCTAAGCTCTAAGGAACACCTTGTGGGGAGTGATCCTGCTGAAAGAAGTGAATTTGGCCAACTTTTCCTCATTTGGATCTTTGTGTCGGTCCCATGCTTCCCTCCTATGATAGTACGCTCAGAGCATTTAAAGAACTAAATTATCAACCCAAAACAAACGATTCCTTTCCTCCTACCTTCTCCTGAAAAGAAGGTAAGGGGGGGGAAATGAGAGAGAATTTTAAGTAGATAAAATCAAGAAATTCCAAACTGAAGTAGGCTCTTCTGTTTAAACAGTAGTTAATGCTCCTACTGATCAGAATCACAGTAATGATTAGATGCCTCAGCGGAGATTGAGAGGGAGGGTAGTGTCACTTTCTTTATACTCTAGATTAAAAAGACAGTCAAAGGAGGTATTATTGTCCCTCTATGACAGAAGAGAAGATGAAACTCTGGGAGGTTAAGTGACTTACTGACAAAGTCTATAGGAAAGACAGAAAATGAAGCCAGAGCTTCCAAGTTTCAATTCAGTGCTTTAATCCAAAATCTTTCCCTCTGTCAGTGAGCTTTGTTATGGTAGGGCTCTGAGAAGGTTTGACGTTCCTTGACCAGGGTGTTGCTACCTATGCAATGTGGAAGCTACAGTGCTCTGATCAGGTGGCCTCTGCAACAGGAATGGGAGCCAGTTAACGTGGTGGGCTGTGGGTTATTTCTTCATTAAATTAAATTGTTGTTCACATGTGTCATGCAACTGCACTCAAGAGACCCGATTTTGATTGCTTGCGTTGCCAGCTGGGAACTCAGAAGTTTGTAATTTTAGAAACAAAAGGAGAAATGTAATTTCCTGGACTGCTTTTTTTTTAAGCAATTATCCAATGTCTATAGAGTCAACATGTAAACTTGGTGCTAATTCTTTTATAAGAGGTTAATTGTTTTAATAGAGAGGATAAAAAAAATATGCAGCATTTGAAGTTGAGTGGGTTTATCTCTACATCCAGAAACACAGTCCCAATCTGAATGTGTCTGTGATAAACCCCAGCTTTTACAGGTAGGAGCATTTCTGAGCTCTTCTGCTTCACCAAGAGACAGGATGGTGTCATTCCTATTTAACAAACGTGAAAACTGTAGCAAGGAGCTTTCAGCAAGACTAGAGACATCATCACATGTTTAACACTCGGGATACTGTTGACCATTGTTGTATTTCATCATTTCAGCCACCCTCTTTCCTGAGAGGGGTAGAGGTAGGCACAAAAATTCAGGGCCTGATTTTCAGTGGAGATGACAAGAGAAACAAGTCAGGCTTACTTTCCCTGAAGCTAATGAAGATAGGGTTATTTTTCTTATATTCCCAAATGTTCTCCATTTAAAGATAGGAGTTAAATTGTTTGTTCTTATTTTAACCAAATTAGGAACAAAATTTTCTAGTAAAAACATCTGAGTTTATTGTGAATGCTTGTTCTTTGAGATGTTGCCTGCGTTTATAAAGAGAGATTTTCTACCTCCACAAGTTTACAATATGAAAAGTATTTCAAATTCTGCTACATCCAGTTCTTAGTATAAGGAAAACTTTTATTATAAACACATAAGTTTATAATCCCTATAAAATCCCAACAATCCCTGAAATAAGATGTGTATTCCCAATGTAAAACATTTCTCATTTGCTCGTACAGTTTTACCACTAATTCAAGGGTCTCCTATGTGTCTTGGCATTTGCAGTGACAGCATTTGTGAGAAAGTTATTTTTATGATGTAATGTGGAAGTTTATTACATATATTCATAGATTCCTTTCCTTCTAGATAATTTGATATTTGCTTTCTTTTTGATCCTTTTGTATGTCCCTTGCTTCCCAGAAAGAGCATTGAGGCCACAGATGAGCTCCTTATTTAACTTTATTTTAATTTAGTCCAGATTAATTATTTTGTGCACTCTACTTAAGATTGCTTCATTTGCAAGAAATCAATGTTCAGTATTACCTGAAAAGGAAGGAAAATTAACCTATTGTTTTTAAAAGTTTGTTATTGATAACATAGACCTTAATTTTGTAAGTTTGTTTTAAAATTCCAGTCATTAGGAATGCAAAAATAAGCCCAAACATGCAAACACTTGAGGTATGATAGTACTGAATGTATGATAGCTCACTGAAGGCAGTGGAAACCTTTTAATTGGTTTTAAAGAATTTTGTAGTATTCCCTGAAGCAGGTGTATAACTTCATGGACTCACTCCTGGCTATCCCCACCAAAAACTTCCTGACTGTTGAGCTGCAGTCACCCCCCTCGATCAGACCACAGTAAAGCCAGGTGAGGTGGTCACTGTTCTGGGTCTGTGCTAAAGCAGCCCACCCAGACTGTCTGTTCGGGCATAACTACATCTGCAATCACTCCTTAACCCCAAACGGTTTAGTTTATGCACTTTTCACATCAGGTCAATTCCAGGGTGTCTGGAAGTCCTCTGCACCTTCTGTGAAGAACTTGCATGTGAGTGGGTGACAATCGAGGTGCTGACTCACTGTGCATGCAAGTTAAGCACCCAGTTCCTGTTGGAAGACAATAAGAGTTGATTAACTCTCAGCTGAGCTTTTGAAAATATCCAATGTTGCTCTCAGGCCACCTTTCAGATAAAAATAATGCACAGCAAATGCTACTGGTTGCAGTGGAGCAGAATATTTATCTTCATTCTTAGCTCAGTGGGCATGATATCTCACTTAGCAGCAATAAGCTACATTTAAAAAAAAAAAAAAATCTGGCAGCCCAGAATTAACAGAGTGGGTGAAATACTGTGAGGAGCGAGAGAGACAGCAGTGGATGTTATGGAAAGACACAGGGTCTGATTATCCAGGCGTTGAGAGGGATGGGGGGAGAAAAAAGAGGGGATGTTCTGCAGCTTAATTAATGGAAAGAGGCTTGTGCATCTGACAGCAGCCCCTCTGCAAGGTGAATTCTTTCATAAAGGGACTCATTCATGAGTTGCCAAGACATCCACAACCTATTCTTGAATTCACACAAAAATTAAAAGAAAAACAACTGACTGGCTAATTTAGTGACTTGCAGGATGCAGCTGGTGCTACTGTTTTCACAAAAAAAGGGCCTTTTCCCTTCCACCTCCTAACCATTCCAGTGCTCCTCCCCACCCACAGCTATTTTGTATCCTGCTGCACCAGCGAGGAGTGTGACAACTCCCTGACTTAGCAGGCACTGTGGGATATCGCATAACAAAGGCGAATAATATCAGAACAAGGGGGTTCTGGCCAGTATTTCTGAACTGGGAACCAATTCTGGCTCTCATCAGCTGAGAAGTAGGACTTCCCTGTGTGTATATGTGTTGAGATGTTACTGTTGGATTTTTGTGTTTATGAATGAAATAAAAAAAAGGCTTCATTATGCTGGATAATGCAATTCCTTCCCTGGCATCTTGATAAATCACCAACTACCTACCCTATGTACTACTGAGGAGACAGTTTGTATAGTTCCATGTATATGAAGAAGATACTTCGTGTCTCCAGCACTGATATATTATTACCTTAGCTCTTCTTAGCTAGTACAGTAGTTCAAGTTCTCATGTTGCCTGACACAGAAAAACAAGTCCCTCCTGCCCCCCAAATCCCTTTTCACCCAGATTTTCCTTCCCATAGGGTATTTAGTACAAAATCATCCTGTGTGTGACAATAATTTAACAACCAGAGTTAGTCAGCTGGGCAGACCTAACACAAAAGAGCCACTGGCTATTTTTAAAGTAGCACTAAGCAAACCTAAAGGTTTCTGAAAGGTGTTTGAAATGATGTGGTGCATTGCCACCTGACTCTGACAGGTCTCCTAGTCTAGCTAACATGGGTGGAGCTGCTCTGGCATCAGCAGCTATGGGAAATGACTGAAATAAATTGTTTGTGTGGCCAGAGCTTTATTTAGCAAGGAAACCTCACAACTAACGCTGCCAACAAAGAAAGCATAGCATGCATCATACAGACTTAGCTACAACTCCTGCTGGAGGCAGCAGTTTGGTCCTTGAGACCAACCAGCCTCCACTTGATTCAATCTGCAAAAGCCTACAGTGGATGTTGCTTGGTTTCCAAACAACACAGAGCAGACCTAAGTTTTCTCTAAACCTAGACTCAGCAAATTCAGAGCCTGTTTGTCATACCTGGTTGTTTCCCAAACTCCCATCCTTTGTGAGAAGGTGGGTGTGCCAGGAGATGCTGAGCAGAAACTGAAAGGGGAAGTGCTCCAACCAGCTCTGCAGTAGGTGAGGGCTTTTACTATCCATTGAAACTGAAATGTGGTGGGTGTGCCTTTACCTCATATTTCTTATTGCTCTGGCTGCTTGTCTAGTGCTGTTACACACCAAGGGTTGTGCAGAGTCAGAATAGTCTCCAAATTATGTGGTTGGTAATATCCTCTCTGCTCATTGCAACTTCTTCAGCTTATTATTAGGATTTTAAAAAATACAGCAGTAACTGGATAAGTATGGGATTAATAAAAGTATGGTCAAGCTCTCTCCTCCCACTTTTTCTACATGTTTCTTGGCAATGTTTGACCATTAAAGGGCTGCCAACAACTTCAAGTCTGGAAACTTTCCCCTGGCTAAAACTGAACTAGAATGTAATACACCCACATCACAGTTGGAAGTTGTGAGAATTCATTCAGTCGCATTAAGGACCGTCAGGATCTTTTAGAGTCTCAAAGTAACCTTGTTCAGCAAAACTGCCTTTGCAGTCTCTTTTATTGGCTTCTAAGTACTGAGGATGTCCTTCTTTTCATCTGAAGGGCTCAGCAAGTGTGATTCCAGGCTTCTTGGCAAGCTCCCCCCCCCCCCCCCCTTTGTCCACTTGGATCTGGAGAAAGTAAGAATAATAATGGTCCTTAAAACAGAAAGAGAGAGAGTACTCTAGCAGTTTGGAGAGCACAAAAAGTTGTTGGAAAGCTGTGAAAAGGATTTTGTGTGAACCCTACAAAGAATCCCCCTCTCTCATAAAGTGACAACCCAATATCCCCAAAGGGAACAGCAGGAGGGAAATCTAAACCTGTGGACAAATTCAACTGATAATGATTGGAGAGTTAATTACTTTAAAGCTCACAAAGACAAGCTGAGGTGTTAAAATGGATCCTGCAAACAGCAGCATCCTCCCCTTTCACCTAGACTAACTAATCGCAGCAGGACAGTAGCAAGAAGGACCTGAACAGCCTCTGATTACAGCAGCTTTCGCTTGCTCTGAGCAAAGTGATCCTTATTCATTTCCAATTCCATCCATCATCTCATCAGCTGCCCTCACAAAGCATTACCGTAAATGTGTACAAAAACACAAAGCTGCATCAAGTTCAGTGATGCTGGTTAATACAGGGTCCTGCAATACCCCAGGCCTTCCTCTTGGGGTTAGCCTAGAAAGCGCTACTTCTGCACACAGCAGCAAAATACTTCTTGCCATATCAGTGCATTTTACATGGCAAAGGGAGAAACTTAAACCCAGTATAAATATAACTCACAATTTACCTTGGAACCTAAATGATGATCCCTTTTTCTTCAGATAGTTTGTTTTAGGTCGCACTTCATATTAAGATTCTGTTTGTGAGGTTTAATGCAAGATTAGCAGGTAGGGACTGTAGAGTTTAAATATATTGGTAGGAAGTGTTTCAGATGATGATAAGCTATCATCATAAAAAAAAAAAAAGCAGATGCGTTGGACTCTAACAATTGATTTCTACCTATTAAAACATCTATTAATCACTTACTAATTCTTTATCATGGTTATAAATAGATTCTCTGTATGTAGTGCTGAGATGCTGTGTATGTGAAAGACATGATCGCACAGGACACTGTCACATATAAGGACCATCTGTTTTTTTCTGCTTTGCTTTTAGCCTTGTTCCATTGTACTCTTAAATTCTCTCTGTCCTTTTGGCTCTTACATGTAGAGTAGTTAATGCAGCAAAAAGACGTGGTCCTGGCTAGGGGTTCAAATATACATTAGCAAGCAAGTTTCTTCTCCTGGACTATTACAGCTAACTCTGTGACTGGATCTCCTGTGGCTAGAGCAGGGTCCTTGCAACTCAGGCAGACAGATGCTTCCTTACACTAGCACCTTCTTCTAATGGCTGTGCTCTATGCTTTGTATCCCTGATTGGAGAACAGGAAAAAATAATACACATTCACCTAACAGAGCTCTTATAGGAACTAATTAATTGAGGGTTGTAAAGTACTTTGATCTGGCAGCGTGGAATATTTGCCAGAGTAGAATGGAACATGTGGGATTTATTACAAAAAGTCACTGTCTCTGTCCCTGTGGGATGACAGTTGATCTACCACAAACACTAATTTCCAAATTACAGTATCATACCAACTGCAACTCCTGAGTTGAGACTATTATAGCATTTACCTTATAAACTGTTAGTTTCAGGAATTAAAATGTCCCCAAATCAATAAGATGGCATCAAGAGACTATTTTATATTATTATTCACTTTTAGTAAATGTAATAGATGAGACAACAAATGATCAGAAAATATGCCCACAGGTTATTCACTTTGTGTGTGTATAACTACATGCGTGTATATATTTGTATAATCTATAGTAGTGTTTGTCAATAGTGTTTAAATTGGGCAGTGATGCTCTGTTGTGTGCAGTAATGCATATCCTCATACTTAAACCAAAAAACATGCAATTTGCATTTTGTGGGGTAGACTTAGTTACATGGATTAATCTTTCAGGTTAAATTACAATATAAAAGGCTGTAAAAAATACCCTAATTGGGGAAAAAGGAAAAAAAAAAAAAAAAGACTGTTCTAGTCCAGAACAAATGTGAAGTTGAAGGTTAGAGATACTGGGAAGGTGCTGAATTGGTGGCAGGTGAGCTAAGCAGAGGAGGTGGTATAGGTATGCATTAGGGACACGCTCGAGGTGACTGTAGAGGCAGGGAAGAAGCTCACTGCATTCTTAGGATGACTTTTCTCCCACAGGTCACTTCTCTCCACAACCTAAGCCAGGGAAGGCAATTTCCAGGTGACTGTACTCACATATGTGGATATGTACTATAATAATAAAAGAAACATCCTGTCTCTAGTAAAGTCGGAGGAAGATTTTCCACTAACAATGATGTAGGTCAAGACTTCACCCTATAGTATCTTAAAAGATACTTAGGGGACTGTCGCTATACCAAAACAGACAACTATATAATTGTTTCTAAACATGTTACAACCTCACTGATTGTAATGAAACTCTACCAGCGATTGAAGCCCTCACAGGCAAATCTTTGTATATGGCAGTAATGTGAGGCAAAATAATGTTCTTGCTGATTTCAAACAATAGTTCAAACTCTAATTTAGTGTTCTTTATTGTATAGCAATGAATTTGGCCTGCATATGGCTGGGCTTCATCTAAGTCTAAATCTTGTCTTACACCACTACTATACACATATCAATAGATATATTTTGATATAGATTTTGATTTTTGAGAATTTTTGAGAATTGAATTTAGCTCAGACCATGCTCATTCCTTAACTTCTTCCTTTCTCTTGCATGTGATCCAAAAATAGCAACTGTACATGTGTTTTTGGAATAATTCTAAGGACAGTTGAAAGTAAGGATATGGTTACTGCATATACTACAATACAGATGTGCAACCAAATATACTTTTCTGTATGAAAAAAACATTAAGGATATTTACGCTGTAATTAAGGCAAGGAAATACACAGAACACAGTGATCTGGGCCATAGAACTTCTTACTAAAAGCAGGTGAGGGTGTCTTTGATTTTAGAGACTTTTTTCTTTAATATTAGGGACAACTTTTTAGCAGATTTGTCATGTATATTTGATGTGTAGGTGTATAGACATCTCTTACTGCTCTGGGGCATTAACAGCCATTGTACCTCATTAGTTTCATAGTGTATATAGGGGAGTAAATCCCCCAAAGTCTTACAGTAGAAGACATGCTAAAGTGTGAATTTTATTGCTTACACTGATTTCCTTGATGGGTTTATAACTTTTCAATGGATATTTTTAATGTAGTTTATTGTGTGTAAATACAAAGCATTTTTTATTTAAAACTGAAAAACTTCTTGTCTAGATCACAAATCACAATGCACCCAATTTATTAGACATGCTTGGTTAGATCCAAAGTGTTTCTGGCACGTATGGCTTGCCTGGGTAATACGCATTGTTTCAGAGTTCCACTTGTTTATCACATTGAACTGCTCTAAATTCATATGATGCAATTCTTTTAAAATCATTATTTTGGGAAATAGTAAAATTGACAGTGGTAACAGATCTAAGTTCATTGGAGAACGATTCATCCATAAAGATGTGCTCATGTTCATGCGCTTAACTTCTCTACTTTTCATAGTATTAGGTACACCTGTAAATGTTAAGATCCATGGGAGTTTCTCTTCACACAAAAGATTCTTGAATATGTTAAAATCTGGAACACAA
Organism: Anser anser; assembly: GCF_964211835.1. Lineage (NCBI taxonomy): Eukaryota > Metazoa > Chordata > Aves > Anseriformes > Anatidae > Anser > Anser anser. The sequence continues at coordinate 4,892,968 of NC_139727.1, forward strand.
TACCTATAACATAGGTATTGTGTCCTATAAAGTTTTTTTTGTTTGTTTTTTTTTTTTTTTTTAGAAAAAGGAATTAAGAAGAAAGAATGAACATGGGTGAGGTGAGGATGAGGTAGGAAGCCTACCCAGGAGGATGCCTGAGGTGAGGAAGTTGACTCCACGCCTCAGGACTGCCTCCACCAAGAAAGAAATAAGGGTGATTGTTGTGGGCGACTCCCTCCTCAGGGGAACGGAGGGCCCTATTTGTCGGCCTGACCCCACACATAGGGAAGTCTGCTGCCTCCCTGGGGCCAGGGTCAGAGACATTACCAGGAAGCTTCCAAACCTGGTTCGCCCCTCTGACTATTACCCGCTTTTGATAGTCCACGCTGGCAGTGACGATGTTGAAAAGAGAAGCCTCAAGGTTATCAAACAGGACTATAGGGGGCTGGGACAATTGGTGGAGGGAGCGGGAGGGCAGGTGGTGTTTTCGTCTATTCCTACGGGGGAAGGGAGAGGCACGGAGAGGACACGGAAAGCTCGCGTGGTTAATAGGTGGCTCAGAGGTTGGTGCCAGCACAGAAATTTTGGGTTTTTTCACCATGGGGAGCTTTACTCGGCACCCAGCCTGATGGCCCCAGAGGGGTCCCTATCTCCAAGGGGAAAACGGATCCTAGGCCAGGAGCTGGCGGGGCTCATAGAGAGCGCTTTAAACTAGGTAAGAAGGGGGACGGGGCTCAAACAAGGCTTGTTGGAGCTGTGCCGGGGGAAACAATGGCTAGGCCGGGGAAGAAGGCGATGGCCCAGCTGAAGTGCATCTACACTAATGCATGCAGCATGGGTAACAAACAGGAGGAGCTGGAAGCCATCGTGCAGCAGGCAGGCTATGACTTGGTTGCCATCACGGAGACGTGGTGGGACCGCTCCCACGACTGGAGTGCTGCAATGCCTGGCTATCGGCTCTTCAGGAGGGACAGGCAGCACAGAGGGGGTGGTGGCGTGGCTCTCTACATTAGAGAATCTTTCGATGTTGTGGAACTCCAGGCTGGGAATGATAAGGTTGAATCCCTGTGGGTTAGGATCCGCGGGAAAGCCGGCAAGGCTAGCTTCCTGGTCGGGGTCTGTTATAGACCGCCGAACCAGGATGAGGAGACGGATGAGGAGTTTTATAGGCAACTGACAGAAGTTGCAAAATCGTCGGCGCTTGTCCTCGTGGGGGACTTCAACTTCCCGGACATATCCTGGAAACACAACACGGCACAGAGAAAGCAGTCTAGGAGGTTTCTGGAGAGTGTGGGAGATAGCTTCCTGACGCAGCTGGTCAGTGAACCTACCAGGGGTGGTGCCCCGCTAGACCTTCTCTTCACAAACAGAGAAGGACTGGTGGGAGATGTGGTGGTCGGAAACTGTCTTGGGCAGAGTGACCATGAAATGGTTCAGTTCTCTATTCTTGGCGAGGCCAGGAAGGGGACCAATAAAACTGCTGTATTGGACTTCCGGAGGGCTGACTTTGAGCTGCTCAGGACGCTGGTTGGCCGAGTCCCTTGGGAGGCGGTTCTGAAGGGCAGAGGAGTCCAGGAAGGCTGGGCGCTCCTCAAGAAGGAAATCGTGATGGCACAGGAGCGGTCCATCCCCACGTGTCCAAAGACGAGCCGGCGTGGAAGAAGACCGGCCTGGCTCAACAGAGAGTTGCGGCTTGTGCTTAGCAGAAAAAAGAGGGTTTATAATCTTTGGAAAAAAGGGCGGGCCACTGAGGAGGACTACAAGGATGTAGCGAGGCTGTGCAGGGAGAAAATTAGAAAGGCCAAAGCTCATCTGGAGCTCAACCTGGCTACTGCCGTTAAAGACAACAAAAAATCCTTTTACAAATATATCAGCGCGAAACGGAGGACTAAGGAGAATCTCCATCCTTTACTGGATGCGAGGGGAAACCTAGTTACTAAGGATGAGGAAAAGGCTGAGGTGCTTAATGCCGCCTTTGCCTCAGTCTTTAGCGGCAATACCGGCTGTTCTCTGGATACCCAGTGCCTTGAGCTGGTGGAAGGGGATGGGGAGCAGGATGTGGCCTTCGCTATCCATGAGGAAATGGTTGGCGACCTGCTACGGAGCTTGGATGTGCGCAAGTCGATGGGGCCGGATGGGATGCACCCGAGGGTACTGAAAGAACTGGCGGAGGAGCTGGCCGAGCCGCTTTCCATCATTTATCGGCAGTCCTGGCTATCGGGGGAGGTCCCAGTTGACTGGCGGCTAGCCAATGTGACGCCCATCTATAAGAAGGGCCGGAGGGCAGACCCGGGGAACTATAGGCCTGTCAGTTTGACCTCAGTGCCAGGAAAGCTCATGGAGCAGATTATCTTGAGGGTCATCACGCGGCACTTGCAGGGCAAGCAGGCGATCAGGCCCAGTCAGCATGGGTTTATGAAATGCAGGTCCTGCTTGACGAACCTGATCTCCTTCTATGACCAAGTGACGCGCTTGGTGGATGAGGGAAAGGCTGTGGATGTGGTTTACCTTGACCTCAGTAAGGCTTTTGACACCGTTCCCCACAACATTCTCCTCAAGAAACTGGCTGCTCGGGGCTTGGACTGGCGTACGCTTCGCTGGGTTAGAAACTGGCTGGATGGCCGGGCCCAGAGAGTTGTGGTGAATGGAGCCAAATCCAGTTGGAGGCCGGTTACTAGTGGACTCCCCCAGGGCTCAGTGCTGGGGCCGGTCCTCTTTAATATCTTTGTCGATGACCTGGATGAGGGGATCGAGTGCACCCTCAGTAAGTTTGCAGATGACACCAAGCTAAGTGCGTGTGTCAATCTGCTCGAGGGAAGGAAGGCTCTGCAGGAGGATCTGGATAGGCTGGAGCGATGGGCTGAGGTCAACGGTATGAAGTTCAACAAGGCCAAGTGCCGGGTCCTGCACCTGGGGCGCAACAACCCCAAGCAGAGCTACAGGCTGGGAGATGAGTGGCTGGAAAGCTGCCTGGTGGAGAAGGACCTGGGAGTATTGGTTGATAGTCGGCTGAATATGAGCCAGCAGTGTGCTCAGGTGGCCAAGAAGGCCAACAGCATCCTGGCTTGTATAAGCAGCAGTGTGGCCAGCAGGTCTAGGGAGGTGATTGTGCCCCTGTACTCGGCTCTGGTGAGGCCGCACCTCGAGTACTGTGTTCAGTTTTGGGCCCCTCGCTACAGGAAGGACATGGACGTGCTCGAGCGAGTCCAGAGAAGGGCGACCAAGCTGGTGAGGGGTCTGGAGAACAAGTCTTACGAGGAGCGGCTGAGGGAGCTGGGCTTGTTCAGCCTGGAGAAGAGGAGGCTCAGGGGCGACCTTATCGCTCTCTACAGTTACCTTAAAGGAGGCTGTAAAGAGGTGGGGGTTGGTCTGTTCTCCTACGTGCCTGGTGACAGGACGAGGGGGAATGGGTTAAAGTTGCGACAGGGGAGTTTTAGGTTGGATGTTAGGAAGTACTTCTTTACCGAAAGGGTTATTAAGCATTGGAACGGGCTGCCCAGGGAGGTGGTTGAGTCACCATCCCTGGAGGTCTTTAAAAGATGTTTAGATGTAGAGCTTAGCGATATGGTTTAGTGGAGTACTTAGTGTTAGGTTGGAGGTTGGACTCGATGATCTTGAGGTCTCTTCCAACCTAGAAATCTGTGATACTGTGATACTGTAACATATTTAAAATAGAGACTTTTATGATTTTTCTCTGTGCTATTCTTATGCCTTCAGCACACTCATAATTTAGAAATGGCCAAACAGATTGTCAAGTTTTCTCCAGTGTTTTGTTTCCTGAACTGGGACATGCCATGCCAAGTTTCAGTTTCAAGAGATTATTTTTCTCTTTTACCACTAACCAAGTTGTAAATTTCCCGGAAAAAAATAAGTCCATAATGGAAATGTTGACACAACATTCAGAATAGTGTTGCTGCAAATTGTGCTGTAATGATTTATATTGTTTCCAATAATTTTAAAACTATTTTCAATCACAGCCAAGTCTGCGTAATACATGAACCTTGAAGGATTCTCCAATAAATATTAGGTCACTGCACATTTTAGTTTCCTGCTGTATATTTAAAAGACTGCTTCTGGCCATTAAAAGACTAAATCTTCAGTCAACAGGTATGGTATCATAGGCATAAGCCAGAATAACATTTTCACCTGGTGATTTCTGTAGGTAGGTCATTCAATTTTACAGTGCTCTGAAACATCACCAAAGAGCTTCCTCATACAGTATCTGCAGCAACTGACTGAAAAAAAGTTGCACTAAACCAAAATACTTAATCTATTATTATGGAAACTTTGTTCTCTTACTGGTGTACGTGCAATACATGATCTAGGAAAGACCTTGATTTATTGTAGAAGGTCACTTTCCATCCACTCTAAAAGGGATTTTTTTTTTCCTCTGTGTGGGTTCAAAATAAATGAATTCCTTTAGCTCTATCTTTTCCTCTTCAGGACCAGACATACTAATTTTACAAAACTTTGCGGACAGGCACCCAAATGCAGCACGTCACCCACAATACATGGAAAAGGATGCCTTGGGGACCCCTGAGATGGGTCATGGTTCGGGTTTGGGAGGATGGGAAGCACCCCTAGCACCTAGCCGGTGCTTAGTTGAGTAGATAAACATGTAGGTAGGACCACCTTTCCCTCTCTTGACTGGTGCCATACCCTATGGTATTTTGTCACTCCATAGTTCAGTGAGAAGTGGTATTTGCTAACCATAACTGAGAAAAAACATCTTTGGTATTTTAGACTTCGACATGTTTCATGGCCTTTGGCAGCATGGCTCAAGATGGCATGGAGAAAAGGTTGAAACTAGTTTTAAGTCCGCGTGCTTAACCACCTTGTCCTTTAAAATATCTTCCTCATAATATCTCATTGCAACACACTCGATGGGAGGACATCTGTAAATCGTTCACCTTCCTTTCATCCCACAGCCTAACTACAGTTCCCCCCCGACACAACCCTCTTCCCCCGCACTGAGGAATCGCCCAGGCCCTCGAGGAAGGATCTGCCAGCGTTGGTGCTCCAACAGAGACATTTTAACCCCTCCAGGGTGGACGAAAGCCCCTCAGCACCCCCGAGCCCGGCGCCGGGGCCCCCCGGGCGCCTGCTCCCCTCAGGCTGCCTTCCCACCCCGTCCCTCAGCCCCTAACGGCCGCCGACACTGGGCCGCGCCTCCCCCCAACTTTATTGGTTTCCCCCCGCTTTCTCTCCCTCTCCTTTTTTTTTTTTTTTTTTTTTTGAGGGAGAAAGGTGGGGGGAGCTCAATTTCCCACTTGCCAACAGCAGATAAAAAAAGTGGGGAGGGACCTCTTCTGTCACAGCCTATGTAGATTAACCTTTCAATTAGCTGTTATCAGGTCCTGTGTCTTAGCACCAGTCCTCGCAATCTGCGTCCGCTCAGCGTCGGGGAGGCTGGAGGTTCGGGGTGGGTTTCTGGTTTAATTTCTAAAATTAACGCTAATTGTTCGTGCGGCCCCCCTCCCCCGCCGCGAGCCGATGGCTTGCGTCTGATCTGCCCGTCCACCTTTTAGTGGTTTGGAGTGAGAAGAGGAGCCCCGCGGAGGAGGAGGAGGGGAGACAAGGTATTCTCTCTGTATTCATCTTTTTTTCCCCCCCTCTCGCGAAGGGGCTTAGAGAAGGTAACTAGTGCAATCAATCCGCTGGCTGGGGATTCCCTCCACCCCCACCCCGGCTTGTCTGGCTCTCCTGGCTGGGTCCCCTCCGTGTGTGTGTGTTTGGGGAAGGGGGTGGGGGGAGGCTGTGTTGTTGTTGTGTTCCTGGCTCTGCTCGCAGCCAGGAGAGAGAGCGAGCGAGCGAGAGACAGAGAAGGAGCGAGCGAGAGAGAGAGGGAGAAGCCGCGATCGCGTTTCAGGGGCAGCACATTCCGCAGGAAACGCTGCTGCAGAAACACACACGGGCAGAGAAAGGAGGTCATTGCGAGCAGAGGGGGGAAACCTGCATCCGAGGTCAGACTCCCCGGAGTTTACGTGGGGGATAATAGGGAGCATGCGATGGGGTTTGTTGTGCGTCGGGTGACAGGCTGCAATTTACCATAATAATCCCGTTTCCCTCCCCTCTCGCAGCGCAGGGGGCTTGTCACTAGGCTCCGCACTTTTTTTTTTTCCCTTTGCATTGGGGGCTGATGCACGTGTTTGCAGACACTTGCGCTGGGTAAATGCATTGCAACGCTCTGCGTTTTGCAGGGGAGGGGGAGCAGCAGCAGGAGGTGATGGCTGGGCTGGGGAGAGGGGGAACGGAGCGGCGGGGGGAGGCAGGGAGGGAGGCACGGGTTTTTGTGCTGCATGCTGCCCCCCGCTCGCTCCCGGGCGGCGATTGTTCCTCGGCGGGCGGGCTGACAGAGGAGTCCCCGCGCCTCGCATGGCGAAACTTGCCGTGCAGCCGGCAGTCATTGTCGCCATTCCCGTTTCCCCCCCTCCCCTCCCTCGGCGGTGCGGGGCGTGCGTGTGCGCGATAAGAGGCTGCCAGCGCCTGGCACCTCGGGCGGCTTGCGCTGCGAGCACGCCTCTCCCGCCCGCGCGGCCGGCGGCAACCGCGGCGCGCGCGTGACTCTGAGTATTGAGGGCTGCTGAGCAGTGTGTGTCGCGCGCCCGCCCGCACGCCCTGTGCCGGGCTGCTCAAGGCGGCCGCCGCCGCTGTCTCGCTCCCGAACTTCAGCGGCACGAGCGGGTGGGGCGGCGACGGGTGGGGGAGGGGAGCGGAGCGGAGCCGGGGGGAGCTAGATGGACGGCGGCGCCAGCCAACGGGAGGGCGGGCTTGCGAGAGCTCCCTCCTCCGCCGGCGGCCGCTGCCTAATCGCTGGCGTGCGAGTCCCAGCAGTGAGGCGGGCCGGGCGGCTGTGTGGCGGCGCTGGCGGCCAATGGCAGCCTCCGGCACCGCCCTTTCTCGGGAGTGGGCGGGGCCGCGCGTGGAGGGAAGGGGCGTGCCCGTTGATTGACACGCCCCGTCTTCCAATGGGGGAGGCCGGTTAGTTGCTGGGCGGGACGGGCTCGATTGATTGACATCGATCCGCCGCCTATGATCGCGGCGCGGCGTGCGCGGCGCGGCCCAATGGCGGGCGCCGGTGGGCGGGGCGCGGGGGTAGGTGAGGTTTTAATGAGCCTCCATTGGGCTGCAATCAGTGTCATGTCGGACTCACGTCAGGCACAACGGGGCGAAACAAAATGGCGGCTTAGGTGAGGCGCGGCCGGGCGCGGCGGCCGGGGGGAGGAGCGGCCCGCGGGGGGGCAGCGCAGCCGTGGGGGGCGGCCGCCTCGGCGCGGCCTGGCCGCGGTAGCAGGGAGCAGGGGTCGGGCAGCCGGCAGCAGGGGGAGCCGCTGCGGCGCCCCGAGGAGGCTCCTCCCCCGCCGCCGCGGTCCCGCGGAGGTGAGTGGCGGCGCCGGGGGGGTTCGGCCAGTCCTGCGGGCTGCGGGCGCTGCCCCGGGAGCGGGGGGGGGGGAGCGGGAGGTGATCCCGGCCTCGGAGCTCGGGGGTACGGCGGCAGTTCGGGGCAGGTTGGGGAGCGTGGGCCGAGCCCCTGGAGCCGGGCTGCGGGAGGGATGCCCGAACCGGTGCTCTCTGGCCCCAAAGCTCCCCTTCATCCCGCTGCCCCTGGGCGCCGGGAGTTACCCGTCCCTTCAGCAGCGGTGTGCTCAGTGCAGCCCTCCCCAGGTGCACTGCCGGTAGCGCCTGCTGCCTTTCTGTGCTGGGGGATGCTCCGGAGTCACCGGGCTTTGAGTGCTCAGAACTTCTGTGGGAGGGTAAAGCTGGGCAGTCCTGCTGGGGGTGTCGTCCTCGTGCTGCTGGCCTTGGTGGTGCTTGGTGCTGTCATGACAGTTGCCTTTTAGCATCTGATCTTAAGCTGGCTGTGGGCTGTCACAGTGTGCAGGCGCTTCGTCAGTTTCAGGTTCCCGTGCACTACTCGTGCTCCCTTCAGGTCTTCTGGTATAGCTCTGAAGTTATTGTAACATCTTCTTATCTGTCTGTGTTTAAAGCATGGGCAAGTTTCAGTTCCCTTCCTTGTTACAATTAAAAAGTACAGGTTCTATAAGGAATAATACGGTAGCTGGCTTCACGATGTGGATAATTCTCAGAGTGTCATGTGCTGGTAGTCCTTGTCAGTATCTCCTTTCTCCTTGTCTCTTTGTAGGTGACTGTTTTGTGATGCTGAAACGAGTATCATGCCTCTTTTTGCATCATTAATTGAGATTGGGGTGGTAGAGTAGAGCTGATTAGCTGCGTAATTTTTAGTAATGGCTTGGAGGAAAGAAAAATGGCAAAGAACTCCCTGAATGCAATGGCAGTCTCCTCTTCTTCCTTCTCCTCTGCTGCAATCCTTACCTGACCCTGATGCTGCAGCAGAGAGCTGGCCTGCTGCTGCTTCTACATCTGTGCGGAGCAGGTAGGAGGAAGCAGAAAGAAATTGTGCTTCATAGGTCACCAGCACGTTGCATGAGTTGCTGTTCTTTTTTTGTTTGTTTTTCCTCCCCTCTCCTTTTTATTTATTTTTCTGGTAGCAGCTTTAACTTCAATTTGAAAATGTTTACCTGCATTTGCATTTAAGACAACTGAAGTGATTTTTTTATGAATTTATCTGAAAAAGACTTCAGATGATGTTTTATAAAATGCTTTTTGGATACTTGTGTAGTAACTTGTTTAGTGCTGTTTTGGAGTGGGTAACATTTTTTTGTTGTTAGTGTTTTTTATTCTTTCCAACTAGACAGCTTGCATTTAAAATGTGGATCACTCTGAAGTAGTTCCAGATACTAGTTCAGCCTAAAAAAGACCTCATTACAGGATTATACGATTACTGATGACACCTAAGAATGACAGATTCAGTCAATGTGTTCTTTAATTAGAACCAGCTGTACAATAGCTGTATGTTTTTATATTTGCATTCAGTCTAAATCCCAAGCTGCAACTTTGCAACTTCTTTGCATCTATCTGATTATTTATGACTTAAGTTAAAGGACAAACCCTGACTAGAGATGGCTTCTCTTGTTTTGAGAGTAATGTATTGTACTCCCCCGCCCCCCCCCCCCCCCCCCAATACCAATGCTTATGTTCTGCAGCCTTTTGGTAGCAGACTTGTTAACAGCCTTGATGGGTATCATAGCATGATCAGAAGTTTCTGCCGTGTTACCACTTTCAAAATAAGATTTCGTGTAGTGTAGAAGCTGAAACATGACATGTGAGGTAGAGCTTCATAATTCTTGCTATAAGACTTGAAAGTGGTCCTGTGCACATAGGAGTCTGGAGAACCTCATCTGTGATTGGATGGGTGCTGTTGAGGGCTTGATTAAAGGTTATTTAATTATAAGATGAGGAAAGTCAACAAATAGAAATGAGTGCCTGCTGTTAACTTATTATCACTCTTAAAAATTGGTATTTCCTCAAAAATCTCTGGGTAAGCATCACATTTTTTTTTTCTTTAAATATTAAATGAGGTGTGACCTTCTTTGGCAGCTTTGGTGAAATAAATCCTGAACTTAGAAACCTGAACTTCGTTTTGAAGCTCCACATGCCTTTTTACATTCAATTTGTAAAGCTTGTTTCTGAAGCAGCTTGTTCTGTATTTATACATAGCAAGTGAATGGGTATGTATAGATCTATATGTTGTTAATCTCGGATCAATAGCTGTCTGAGCAGGACCTGATTTATGAAAGGCCTCTTTAACATAGCGCTCCTGGGTCACTGAGCTGGATTATGTTGTTGGCAAAAATGTTTACTATGAGGAGGTTACTCCGAAATTTATGTATGGTAGACCATGTCATGTGGGTTGTGGAGGTCAGGGTGCTGCACTTTGGGTACATCTGCGATCAAAGTGGCAGAATAACTGAAACTCCTGGTTGGGGTAAAGCAATTCCGAAATGGGATCAGGTTAGCTTTACAGTGCTTCCTAAAGCAGAACAAACTTAGATTCTGCTGGAAGGAGTGAATTGAAAGTGTCTTGACTTTTCTCTTGGAATATCCTGCCCCATGTTGGCAACTCAGTGCTCCTGCTGATACACTCGACTAGTGTTGATTTAGTAGGCGCTAGCGTGCAGGAGGTTGTATTACACGTGGGGAATTTTAAGTAAATAAGGAACAATGTAATTCTGAATATGTATTGCTGTGAAATTCCTGTGCCAAGCAGCAGGCTCTACATGAAGCTACAGGCTTATGCTCACCTTTTGCCACAGTCACTGGCCAATAAAAATTCCTGTAAGCCACAAGTTGCAGCATTTATACCAAAATGTTCATTGGTGTCCAGGCGCTTGGAACAGACCTGCACTGTGTATTCTGGAATTTAATGGAAGTGATGTGGTTGCTTGTATGAAATTCAATATAACAGCACTGCAGGAGATTGAAAAATGGGGAAAGTATGTCTGACTCAGCAAACGCAGCTTTCAGCATTGAATTGAGTACTGACCATCTTCACGAGGACTCCTCATAGAACAGCCGAATTAGGGAACTTGGGATCTTACAACTAGCTTTCTAGGAAACTGGCACGTTGTTTATATGCAGCTAGAAGGGCCTTCCAAAGCCTAGGGCAAAGCATAAAGCTGTCTCTATTTGTGCCAGTCTCCACTATATGTAGGCTTCTGCTTTGTTTGTTGTGTTATTGTATTTTCAGTGTTAGAGTTGTGAGAGAGTTCAAAGGATTCATAATACCTTGGAAACTTTCATTCCCCATACTTGTTTGCAGTTTGTGGCTACAGTGTTGCTTTGGAATCACGCGAAAATGGTGAATCTGAACAATGCTGTCCACGGAGGATTAAATTAAAATGCCTGTTTAGAGATCAAGTTACTGTTTTATTACTGATTCTTGAAAAATGCAGTACTGTTATCAAATGTAACTTGCTTGAGTACAGACTGGAAACAAGAAACATCATTCAGTCTGTGTAGTAGGGTTCACTGTGAGAGCCAATTAAATGTTCAGGCCCTGTGTTTTTTATCAGGAGTGTGTCTTCGTTCTGGCAGTCAGTTGAACTTGTGTATTTGAGTCCGAAAATGCTTACGTTTCAGTTGAACCTTAAGAATGAGAAATTAATTAAATGAATTGATTAATATTTTTACTATTTGGGTATAGAAGAGTTTCACATTTCCCAATTATCAGCTGTTCTTTTGTTACAAATTCTGTTGTGTAGGTGTAATAATATGTGAAACATGATCTTGTACCTTAGATTTAAAGAGATTTTTGAGGGGGGTGAAGAGGAGAGCACGTATAGGAAACCAAAAGCCTTTTTTTTTTTTTTTGTAATTGTTCTCTTCACAGTTACAGAGGATTCTTCTTAACAAGTTGAAAAACAAAAGATTACCAATTCAGGTTTTTTCCTATTCATAATTTACTCAAGTTTTAAACATGATTGAAATGCAAGCTGACTTGAATAAATGAATATAAATGAGGGCCAAGACTTACGTAATCACAGATATTTCTGCTTGTTGTAGGCTGATTGCCTTGGCTTCAGAAATGTAGTTTCAGATTACTTCATTTTTGGATTTTGCTGAGAAACTGGTGAATCTTCTATTTTATGAGACAGCACACTTACTGAGAATGAAGATTTCTCTCCTTTTGTATGTATTTTACTTTGATTTAAAATAATTGCACAGCTCTGTTCATGTCTTCAAAAGTTGCCACTAATATTTCACAGCAAAAAAGCTGTTAAATATATTTAGTCATTAGATGACCACTGTTTTAATTTGTGTGTTTTTTTATTTTATAAAAAATGAATGTCTTGCAGAAGAAATAAATTCCTGTTCAAGATGTTCTTTCAGATTTCTTAAAGAAGTTTTTGTAGCCACTGAATTTTCTATTAGAGGAATATATTCAATAATAAGTAAAGAAAATTGTTCTTGGAGCTGAATCGCTGCAACATGTTTTGTCGATATGACGTCCGTATGTGTTCGCATGCTGACGGTGTATTTATGTGAAACTGTGTCCTGTAACTTTGTTTTAATATATGTTCCTGAGAGCCTCTATCAAAAATAGGTGCCTGTTAACTGCATACCTTGGAATGAGATGTGCCTTTGTAATTACTTTCTGCATTATAGGATAGCTGGGTATTAATGAAAGATGTAATACCAGTAACACTGTTCTGATTCTGGGGTATTGATTCTTCTCCGTTGTGTAATCAAAACAGGGCATAGTGCTTACAAGGCAGCACACAGAAATGGCTGTGGTTCATAACTTGACTTCCATCAGTTAAGGGGTTTTTACTGTACAGGTATAATCCACACATGTAGACATCTTCTTACTCCAATGTGTCTAAGAATGTTTTGTAGGCAGTTCATATTTTTGAGAATATTTTCAGATGTTTGGCTGAGTGGAAGCTGCCTGACAAGTCAGTAGTAGGTTAGGTGTTGGGGTGATGGAATTGAGGAGAGCTAAACCCATTGAATGCTATGAGAAATGTAAGGATTTTCTGATGATCTCTGATATGGGGAGGGAATTATCCAGTGTTTCAGATAATCTCTGAGAAGTTTTTGCATACTGCATTATCTACGCTACGAATAAACGTCTGATTGTGTTCTATTTGTTACTCTTTTGGCATTAACTGTAATCTCTCCTGCCTTCTCCTTTTTTCTTTTTAAAGGTTGAAACAAACGTTTTGTAAGGATGTACGAGTATCACCATGAATGAATCCTTTCTGCCTTTCCATATTGGTAAAGTAATTGGAAGTTTCAGCCAGCAGATGCTTCCCTGTCTTCTCTGACTCTTCAGGATGGGTTTTTTTTGAGATGTATCCAAGCAGTGTATGGAATCCCTTGATTTGTCTTTGAGGTGTGAACAACCTCTGAAAAATTTGCTAAAAGGATAAGGAGGAACCTCTATGGGTAACCCTTGGCTGGAAACAATTACTGGTCAACCATGGTAAAACTTGCCAACCCACTTTATACTGAGTGGATTCTTGAAGCTATACAAAAAGTTAAAAAGCAAAAGCAACGGCCATCTGAAGAGAGAATATGTCACGCTGTTTGTGCTTCCCATGGATTAGATAAGAAGACTGTTTCGGAACAGCTGGAACTTAGTGTTCAAGATGGTTCTATTCTTAAAGTTACCAACAAAGGCCTTGCATCCTACAAGGACCCAGATAATCCTGGACGGTTTTCATCTGTTAAGCCTGGCACTATTCCTAAACCTGTTAAAGGATCTAGAGGAGCTTGTAACGAGCTTCGTAACGTGGATTGGAATAAACTGTTGAGAAGAGCAATTGAAGGGCTTCAAGAACCAAATGGCTCCTCCCTGAAAAACATAGAGAAGTATCTGAGAAGTCAAAATGACCTAGCAAACGTTTTCAACAATCCTGCTTTTCAGCAGAGATTGCGTCTGGGGGCCAAACGTGCTGTGAACAATGGGAGATTACTGAAGGATGGACCTCAGTATAGAGTGAATTATGGTGGTTTGGAAAGCAAAGGACCTCCAAAATATCCCAGCGCTTTCCCAGCTTCTCTTCCACCTGTCAGCCTTCTACCCCATGAAAAAGACCAGGTAAGGCTGGAAAAAATGAAAGCAAAGGTAGTAATGCAAAAGCAATGATTTATCTTGTTCTTTATTTAGCCTTTTAAATGCATGTAAGCGAGGGTGCGTGCCGAAGATCTGTGCAGGATCAGGTCTGATAAGGCGTGTTTACTTAGTTCCCTGTGTCCTGCTGTTCTGTGTTGGGTAGTTTGTTTTTTGGCTTTTCAGTGGGTAAACAGCAGCAGGGAGGAGTGCAGCTGTCTGCTCTCTTCTGGGTGTGAGGTTGTTCTGTCTTGTCTGGTGGACTAGTGTTGCTGATAGCTGCTATCTGATTTGGTTCTGGCATTCTTACTGTCACTTTGTGTGGACATAATTTTTCTTGTGGTTCTAACACTAGCTGAAGTACTACCAATAGAACTCTTGATATTTAAGATACTTAGTGTGTTTTGTTTGTTTTTTAAAATATCTGTATATAGATACTTCACTTAGCTTTAAAATCGTAGTTAATAGGAATAGGAACTGGAGCCAATGTAAATATTCTAGGAATATAAGTGCTGTCAGACGGACAAATAGGGGTAAACTTGAGAATCCTCTTCCTATCTTCAATTTCCTTGGACTTGTTAGATGTGTGCTTTTTTTGTTTTGATTATTTGGACTTTCTTTTCAACACTGTGAATAACTAACCTGAAGCCTTGAGGGAAAACGTTTGGGGGATGTCAGTTGGTGTTTTGTTTACAAAAGGCTAGCATCCAAGACGTGTCTGTAGGTATTTTTTTGATCGTTCGTCATTTAGTGTGGTGAAATGTATTTTGAGTTTTCAGTATACTTGGAAGGAAGCAACCTCTTGTGCTTGAATTGGGTTATATAAAATGGAATATTTTTTTTTTTTAAAAAAACTTCTTCATGGTAAAGTTGGAGACAGTTCTTTTTTGGCATGGAATATGCCAGACAACTTTGTTATTGTAGAAATGCCATTAGCATCTATTTCTAGATACTAGGTTATGTTTTTTTTTCTTTTTAAGATGATTTTCACTCATCTTTGTCTTTCAGCTGATCTTAAGGCACTAAAGGGCACAGAGAAGAGAGTTCTTGATTAAAAAATATTGAGGCAAATTTCAAAGAGTTGTTCATGGAACTGTCAGAGGTGGCACAATGAATGTTGGTATCTGGACATTGACTTTTCTGAGTTTCTCTAAATATGGTTGGTCTTATGTGGATTTCTGTCCATTTCTATCAAGTTGGACTTGGCAGGTGTTTGAAGGATGCATGGAGAGTCATGCTCAATAATCGGAACGGGAATTCAGAAGGGTGGTTTACCATGCAATTACTGCTGTAGCTATACACTGTAAGGATTTAATTACTTGTAGTGATAAAGCTTTCTATTGTATAAGTACTTTCAGATAGTCCTCTGTAATTCTGATACTGCAGTGGCATTAAAAATGTGAAGTCTGAAGTACAGAGCAACCACAACAGTTCAGTGCTATGATACTTCATGTGAGTTCTGGGGGAAAGAAAATCTTCCCTGTTAGGCTACGCACTGGGACTGACATCCATTGCTAGAAATGTTAGTTGGGTCACGGCACTGAAAAAGCCGTTACTGCCGTACTAAAATGCTGGTATAAGGATAAATCTGTCTTTCAGAAGTTAGCCAAACAAATCTGTTATCTAGCAACTGCTTTGGCAAGAAAAAAGCTTTTGATTTGGGTGCCTCAAAATTAGCAGTGTGACTTGTGTGTTTAAAAACTGTTCGACATACACTTCTTCCTGACACAAAAATACTTTTGACGTAAGGTTGGCAAAGCACTAGTTGTGTATCTGTGTAGTGCACATCCTCACGTGCTGTGCTCAGCTGTACTAGTTGTGGCACAGGTTACTGTGCAAATGCATGTAGACTTCATTCAAACATAGGGTGTTTCCTGATCCTCAAGCTATATGGCTTTAAAAACACTAAAGAAGGGACAGTTCTGCAACTAATTCTATAAGCAGGCTTGTTATTGGGATGCGATTGCATGTTCATTTGATGTTAATGATAAATTATGAATGAGCAGAGCAATGCTGCAGGAAAACTGCTTGGCCATTTTAATTGGAAGAGTTAGTGTGGAAGAGTTAACGTGGAAAAGTTGGTGGCAGTACTGGGGGAATGCCATGGTTATATTTTATTGTCAAAAATTCAGTAATCAATTGGCATCTCTCATGAATGGCTGGGCTTGAAAGAGATGAGTGTATTTCAAAGCTTCTTTGTTTGACTGTTCATGTAGTTAGCTCCAGTAAAAGCTGAGTGCACACATTTGTTTTTGGGGTGGCCTTTTTTTTTCTTTTTTTTGCAAAGACTAGAGGTGAAGTTCAAGTATATTTTCTGTTGACTTACCTTGAGGAGAAGAAAGAACAGGAGGGGCTGTAGAAAACTGCTTAGATAGATGACTGTTGAAGCTTCTTGATTTTTTTTTTTTTTTAAACTTGTGCATAGTTAACATCTCATCAGGACGAGAGGTAAAGATTTATTGCATTACAAGTCTGCATCTTTTCAGAGCTCCCCCTTTGGCAACCTGAACTTTCACACTTGCAGTACTAAGTGCAGACTCTGATCCTTTCTTCCTATGTACAAGGTGAACCAGCAACGTTTGGGGGGCAGGCAGGGGGTTGTGCTGGTGGCTTTTCACACACATGCACCCCTTCCTTCCGCCTCCGAGCCATGAGAGTGCCTAGTACACGGAGGAGATGATACTGCTATATTGCAGTGCCACTGAAGTTAGTTTTGTGAGGCTGGAGCCATGACTGTATGCCGGGGGTGTTGGGTGTTTTGCGTGAGATGAAGTACGTATGTGGAACAGGGAGCGGGAGGTGCTAAATTTTTCTCTCGGTGATGATACCACGCTGCTTTTCTTGCCTCCCCGCTGAGTGGGTGATCCAGCGCAAGTAGATGCAGTTGTCTTCGTTCAGTAGAAGTTGAAATAGCTGCAGCTAGTTACAGCAGCATTAGCTTGTATCACCATGTTTCATCCTGTTGCCATTGGCCTGGAATGAAGGATTTGTTTAGAAACAGTATTCCTTTCAAGTGTTATCATGACTATTGGGTTTGGGCGAAGGTGTGTCAGCTTGCTGTTACAGGAAGCAGAAGCACGCAGTACAGCTGTTTGAATTCTCAGTTTCTCCACCCCTTTCTATTCTCTCGTGTCTGTGCGGGTTGCTTTTTCACTTGTGCTTCAAGAGATGCAAGCACAAGGCTCGGAAGAAGGACAGGTTGCATTGGGAGGTGGCTAACTCTCATTGGCTGTATGGTCTCTAGGCAGTTCATTCTGGAAAATATAATCGGTAGCATAAATACCAAAAAGATGCCACAGTTACCTTGAATATTCTGGTCCTTACATTAAGAGAGCCTCTAGCTTGGTGTGGATGGGTAAGGTGAATCAAAGCACTTGAGTAGCTGCTTATTTTGAAGCGTGAAGTTTGTGTTAAGGAATAGCCTAGCCTCCAGCCAGAGGTGGGCCCTTTATAACAACAAAGGCAAACTGAAAACAGCGTGATAGCCTTTAGGTTGAAGGCTTCAAAGGTTTTTCCTTTCCTGTAAATAAACAAAAATGAAACAAACAAAAAACAATGCATGCAGGAAAGCAGAAAAAGAAAACTTGTTGCTTAGTATTTTGATCTTGTGCACTTTGCTTTAGTGCAGTGCATAGTTAGTTTTAACAATTTAACTGCTCTCATGTGCTCTTGTTTATGTTCAGAGTATCTCGCATAGATAGCATCTCTCCCATGTTTCACACCTTCTCTCATGCAGCATCTTCAGGAAAGGGCTGTGTAAGTATGTTAATTGGAACATGCAGTGTAAAAGTTGAGAGCGTAGTAGGAAGGGGTGAGAACAGAGGGAGAAACGAGTCTGAATATGCTTCATGGTACCTAGTTTTTGGATAAGCCTCTGACACACTAAAATACACGTCTGGAAATGCAGCAGTGAAAGTTCTGTTTCAAGTTCTTAAATGGGTGGTAAATTTTATCTTCAATGGAGTCAGTTGTAGGACAGCCATTGCTCTTCACACACTGTTTCTTGTTCTCCTGGGCACTTGGACAAGCACTGGGAAGGTTCTGCTGCGTGGGAGCTGGGTGAAACCTACTGAGTCTTAAGAGGTGGTTGTCTCCTGAACACAAATGCTGAGCAGATGTAAACCTGAAGAAGCTGGTGTTTGTAGGCTGTAGACAGGGCTTTAATTTCTTAGTTTTTAAACATAATTTAATATGAAAATAAAGGCTTTAAAAGATGAGGTAATGGCCACTTGTTTAATGTTCTCAGAACAGTGGGAATGTGTAGTCTATCTCAGTGGCAACATCCCTGCTGTGTTCAGTATAGCTACTACCTAAAGGATCCTTCAAAAGAGGCAGTGCAACTGCAGCTAATCTGATGCATGCAGCATTTTCTTGGTTGTCCTGAACACTCCCTTAAACAGCTGAACAACTGTATTAGTAATCGTTTCCATTTGATTCTTGGCATGACATTTTTTTCTTACCTTCCTCCCCCCCTTCCTTCATTTTCAGTTTGTATTTCTAAGCTGACCTTCATGCAAAAACAAAAACAAACTTTCTTTTTTAATACTCTGAACTCCTATCTAATTTTGTTTTCACTGGCCTAGGTACATTTAGCTTTTCAAACTGTAACTTGGCATAGGTTGAATTTCAGTTTTCTGGTATGCAGCTTGTGCCAGTGCAGACACTGAGTGTTCCTCCTTCTGTCTTTTAGGCAAAGGTCCAATCTATAGAGGAGCTTTTTTTGGCATCCAGGCTCCTCCCTGCTCTGCTCTTTAGTTTCCTGCCTTTATGTGGCTAGGCAAGCAACTGTTGGCTGGGGTTTCTTTGCTTGTTCTACCTTGTTCCCTCTGGCCTCTAGGCTTTCCACTGAGCAGAAACTGAAAAGTTAGGCAGAAAGGAAGTGCTACACAATGTATCTGACTGATGTACATATAAAGGAATACTTGTACTGCCTAGCTTTGGATGTAGCTTTAGATCGAGTCTGTGTTCCTCAGGATAATTTTGAGCACCAATTTTCAGGTAGGTAGGTTTCTGCAAGAGACTGTCTGCAGTGCTACAGCTGAGGAGGATGTTCTCTACAGAGACAACCTGTGTTTCTACCCTTGCAACATCTTCATGGTGACAAAAGACTGTTATTTGTTGTTACTTGCTGCAACACCAGTGTCATTTGACAAGCAGTAACTCATGTTTGTGCATCTCACTATTTCAATTAAAAGGTATCCACCTTAATTTCATGTAAGAGGAAGTGCCTTTGGCTCTTGTCCTTGAAGTTCTAGGATGATTGTTAGGTACTGTTGTCCCTGTAGTTTGAGATGCTAAAAGTACCAAATCCTTGCTTGCAGAAGCCGAGTGGACACTTAAGAATGGGTCCTATTCACACTTCAGATTTTGGAGCTTAGCACAAGCTGAAGAATCCCTTACCCCATCTCTTGAGCATTTACAATTAAAATGGAAAAGTCTTGTCATCACTATGCTAGAGAAGCAGCTCATATCACTGTAAATAAATAAGGGGCTTTTAAAATGTGTGTGTGTATATACATTTATTTTAAGATTCAGCAAATTTGGATCAAACCAAGAAAAGTGCTTGTAAAATTCTTCTTGAACTGTGTGGTGGGACGGGAATTCCAAACGGCTGTTTGCTGAGTTAGGTTGGAATGTGCCTTTGTGATGACACTGCGGGGTTGGCTTCCAGTTTCTGTCGTCTGCAGGTACCGGCTCTGCACACAGGTCATCTGGTGGCGGTTTCTTACACAACTATTGGGGAATACCTTATTCATCCTTTTTTCCCCAAACTCAATGTTTAGCTGAAGAACATAGCTTCACATGGTGTGCTCATGCTTCTTGTTTACTGCGAGGAGCAGTTCCAAGCCTTATGCTGTAAGCCATTTAATCCTAAGGACTGCTAAAATTTGTTTCTTGTGGTAGTTTCTCTTAAATTAGTTGGTGTGATATACTGCAGTGAGAGTCCTGGATGATAACAATGATAACTGATAACAATGAATTAAAGAAAACCTGTGTGGTTCTGCAGTTCTGTTTGCGGTCGTTCATCATTTCTCTCTTCTGCAAACTGTCCTGTCTCAGCAGGGAGTGACATTGGATCCTCAAACTAGAGGTTTTAACCTTTATCTCCTTTCATAAGGTTCCTTGTAGAATAAACAAATGGCCGATTAGTCTGATTTAGACTTGAGGAATATGTTGGAAAATATCCACCTACTTTGGATATTTTCTCAGTGCTGTATTCTCAACTATCTTAAGTGCCTCTCCTCTTCTGTGTTCTATAATAGTGCGTCCTGACTCTTGGGTCTTTATTCTGTGGCAGTTGGAATGCGATGACTGTCAGTGTAGTTTCTTGGTGTTGCAGGAACTTGGTTGTAAAACAGGTGATGAAAAACCTTGAAAATCTGCAGTTGTGGTAGTCTGGCATTTCTTGACAGATTTTACATATATAAGCTGTGTGTTTGTGTGTGTGTATATAATTCCTTAAAGTTCCCTGGGTATAGATCAACTGGTAATTAACCATTGTTCTTCAATTTGATAGTTGGAAATGGCAAGAGTGGTTTTTTCTTTTTTTTAAGAATTAAAAAATACTGTTAAAAGAAGAATTAGTCAAATGGTATAAAAGCATTTTTTTCCCCAAGTTTGAGCCCATTTATGGTCCTGTTAGCATCTTCTTTCGAAAGGCAACTCTTCTGTTTATCCAGGACTATATTTTCCTTGGTTTAAAGATAGATGCATGCTTCCTTTAATTGTTAGGACCTCTTTTGGCCAGGACACTGGGACTTTGTGGCACAAAAAAGGGACATGTTATGTCCTCCTGTGTACGGGATCAGCACTCCTAGGGCTTAGATGGTGGCTGTGGAATTCTGAGTACCAAGTGCGTTAAATCAGGTGCCACGGAGCTGACAGATCTCATGCTGTCACTGGTGTCTACCTGATAAGAGGCCAAGTAATCTTTTAACTAGAATGATTTCCTCTGGATGCTAATGGGGTACCATGACATTCTGCTGTCATGTAGACTATATTGTCTTGCTAAATGGCTTCCTTGTTTTGGCAATTAGGGAAATGATAAACGTTGGGGATGATAAACATGACTGTAACTTGATTAAATGGTCTAGTGTGCTTAAATAACTTAGCCTGAAAACTTAAAAGCTCAGCAGGAAAAATTTTGACATGAAAAACCTTACTAATAGACTATGAGGTGGCAATGGTGCTGCTATTGACATCTGTTAACTTTGCTAAATTGCTAGAAGGAATGTGAGCTTTTGGTGCAATATTCAAGTATTCAAGTGGCTAGATATAGTGAAAGTAAGTAATTTTCAAATTAATTTTCTTCCAAAATTCATGAGCCTAGACAGCTTATTAGGCTTGTAGTCCCATATTAGGCTTCTGACTTTTGAAACTTGTTCTTGGGAGTGGCCCTTGTGTTAAGTAATCAACTTAAAATTGCAAGTCCCACTGAGTTAAGCTGACAAACTTTGGAGAAGGGCAGGTCAGACAGCACACTTCACCTTTCTGGTTCTGTGAAGTAAAGGGGACTAGCAAGTGCATGCAACTGATGATGCAGTAGGAAATTCTGAACTTGGGTTTGTTCTGTTAATGCTTGGGCACAGATGCCTGTGATGGCTGTGGCTTATTTCATATAGGTAGTCTGGTTAGGTGTGTATATAAATAACAATGTTAAAACAGAACTTCTAGGAGTACAACACTTCACCACTTGGGAAAAGAAAATAAGAATTCAAGTAGAGTTGGTGTAGGGTGTGTTTTACGCTTAAATTTAGGCAGTGACAAGCCATCTTTATTTGCAAAATACAGGTCAGTTCTTTCTGAAATACTGTGTTTAATGGGTCTTAAATATGTGCTTTTTTCCCCCCTCACACTTAAACAATCAGTTTAGAACAGCTCAGAGCTCTGGTGTGGGTCAGTGAGGCTTTTCTCCCATGAGGAGACACTTTGTGGGATGTTGCAGAAGCAGATCAGAGTAAGGTGCACTGATACTTTAAAATAAGTCTATGTGCGCTCTCTGTCCCTCAGGGTCTGTAAGCTGACTCTTCCCTGTGAGATGGGATGCAGCCTTCAGTCCTGCCAGGTTCACTTGCTTGATAGGATTAGCAGACTTTTTATCTGTATTATATATAAAGAATTTTCTGAATTGTCCTAGTGTGGCTTAGCAGCAGAAGAGTAGAGATGTATGGCAGCTCTTTGCAACCATTTTCTTTCGTAGAAATGTGGATACTGGATTGCTGATTCAGAGTACCAGGTATCACTGCCATTGAGGCCCTTCTGGGTTGAAGTTCCCTTACGGGCCTCAGTTTGTAACTTCTTGGTAATGCAATCTAGGAACAAATTCGGTGGTTTTTTTCCCCCACCTTCCTCGTTATTCTTCCTTAAAATCAGACTTGCAGTTGAAATGAGTATTGCCGTAATGTACTAGCCTAGAGTTTTAGAGCAGTATGGCATAACTTGAGCATGTCTGTAATAATGCTGCTTCTTCAGAGTGCTTAGGATTTGTGGATAATGAACAGTAGTTAGCCAAGCAGTTATTACAAATACATAGTTAAAAGGTGATGGAAAAGGCAGTGCTTGATAACCCTGAAGAAATTCTCAAGGCCAAAATAATCTCTTCTAGTAACTGAATTTAGTAGTTAGTTAAACAAGTTCTTTGCTTATAAAGGCTACTGTAGCTATCCCTTACATCTGTTCCAAATTTGAAAATATATTTAGCTGTGATTTCCTACTCTGTTGCTCCAGTTTTGTCCTGTAAAGACGAATGGACCTGCTGTAGGAGTTGGGTTAATAATGTGGTGGTGGAAGAGGAGGACAGCACGCTGTTAAAAGTAAGAATCTAAATACGAATCAGATAATAGATATCCACATGGGAATTCATGTAATACACGTTGGGGTTATACATAAGTAAGGCATTTTTTTGACCTGGTAATTTCTGCTGTGTTTTGAAGTGTCCAGCTCTCTTCCCTTCCAGCTTCATCCCATTATGAAAACTGAATTGCACAGAAAAAATCGTTAATACTACTTTACAAATATTAATGCCGCTTTAATAGTGGAAAATTGCATAGTAAAAAATTCCTATTTGTTTTGACATGCTTGGCAACACATTCTGCTGATTTAGCAAAACAAGCTTTCATATAGATGCTACACACACTTTCTGAAGTTCTGAAAGCTGTAGATAAGTCAGCCAAGAAGCGAATAGAGAAAGCCAGTCATCAGGTTTGATTGTCAAGTTATATAGCAGCATGTGCTGTGTGCATGTGGAACGGTCTGTTACTGTGCGGGTGAGTGCATATGTTTAACTGCACGAGCAAGTATTTGTGTGCACACTGGCTTAGAAACCAGGGACTTGTTCTTCTGTGGCCATTGGAAAGAATTCTTCCTGCTGGGTCACTGTGCTTGTCAGCCATACATCTTGAGGAGGAGGAAATTGCTGGTACTTCTGTCTCTTAATGATTCTACATGTTCTTAAAGAAAATTTTCAACTACGACGTTTTTAAAGGTGACAGCTTCCATTGTAGCCTAGTAATTCCTCCTCTTGCTGTCTGTATGTAATGTTACTCTCTTTTGATTAAAAGTAAGATGTTTTACCCTGGATAAAATATGGAACACGATAGCTGTTAAGAGAAATCGTGACTTAGGTTAATCCTCCTGCTTCACATCCATTGAAAACCATTGAAAAGCTGGGCATCTGATAAACATGAGTTCCATTCTGGGCTTTACCCTCCCAGTTCATGTGATGATTGGCAGTTCTTTTACCTTAATGCTTGTGTGCATTTTATTTAACAACAGATCAACAGATGAGTAGCTGCTTGGAGACGTGTTTTCAACTCTTTCAGTAGAGAATTTCAAAAGTTTTTCTAGATAGGAACATGGGAGGTGGTAGGAGTGTCTTATTTAAAATAATGAACCACTGGAGAAGTCTTCCCATGTGTCCAGCTTCCCATACACCTCTGAATTCAAGATGGTACCTTAAGTTTGTCTGCGCACTTAAGGAAATGACTGAAGCTGCTATTCTGGTCGGGGCTGACAAGATTGAGTTTTATGTCTTTCACAATACTAGTGGTGGGAAAGGGCTGTACTGGAGTTGGTTTGGTTCCTTTCTCATCAATAACTCTGCCTTCTTAAGTAACACTTCCAACATGTTTGATGGGCAGCTTCAGCCTGTTACGGAGAAGGATAGATAACTTTTAGGCATAGACTGGACATAAAAACAATTACCTGATTTTGTTAATAAACCTGTTATAGTTGAGTGTATTTGAGGAAAATGTATTTGGCAGCTGGCAGCTCTGTTCTTCTTAAGGCGGAAAAGGAGTTGGGTGTTAGGGCTTCGTTGTGTGAGCATGCTATATTGAATTTTCTTCATGGAGCTCTGAACAGAACTGCTTACAGTCTGTGAACATGAAACTGAGTCTTAATGGATTGTTTCTTGCTTTTAATTCTGTGTTTGGATGTATCTTGAAGAGACCTCTGAAGGATTCAGTTCCTAGGGTAGAGCTGCTAAAGTAACAGGCAGCTGAGAGTAAGCGTTTTCCCTTTGCTGATCTGTGGGGTAGTAAAATTCTAAATTGCTTGCTGTTTTGGTATAGGAAGCGAGTTTCACTAAAACAGGTGGCTTTTTTAATTTTGTATGGACTTTACTTCTAAAGCATGATGCCTTAAAATTTTGGTTTTTGACTTAGAGTTAGTTAAGATACAAATGTCTTAGTGTGCTTAATGTGAGAACAACAGTAATCTTCTCATGCCTATGTAGCAGGGGAGGGAATCCTAAAATAGTTATAGTGGCTAAAGTGGTTTTAAACTTGAATCTTTTATTTGACTTTTCCTCTCAAAAATATTTATCTTAGCTTTTAGCTGACTTGTGTATTACCTTTCAATTTCCGGCGGCAGCCTTAAGAGTAATATCTTTCCGCAGAACACAAGCATTCTGTTTACTTCGTGTTACTGATATCATTGCAAGGCCAGCAGCTTTAAATCAGTTAACTTTTGTCTTTTACATGCACAGCTATGATTCCCATTGTTTTTTGCTTTCTTAAGCCATGACAACTTCACTTTTATTTCTAAAGTATATATTTAGTAGATTTTACCAATTACAGCAGACATCTGTTTGGAGATCACTGGCAATCGAAATCACTTACAAAGAAATTGTTGGCTCGTGATGCCTCTAGAGCACTTCTGTAAGTTCAGCTTCTTTTTAGCTGTTGCTAAGAGAGAAATTTTCATTAACATGAGGGACGTGAGGACTTGTCAGCATGCTATCAGTTGTTTTATAGGCTGTTAGCTCTGCCGCCTTGCAGATGGTTGGAAAACTCTTGGTAGTGGGTAAATGTGTGCTGATTATCTCATTGAATTAAGGTAACCTTTTGTTGTTCATTGAATTCTGCAGACCAGGCACTGAGCAGCTGCTCTACTGTTGTTGAATTCTGGGTTTGGTGAATACAAAGATTATGCTAAAGGCTGTTTAGTCTAGTGCCAGGTACTGAGCATTGGACCACTGTAGGATTTTATTTGATACCACCTGCAGTATTTTAATAATCATGGCAATTATCAATATTATGACAAAACTGTGTTTTCAAATGTTGTCACCATGTGCTCAGTGATATTTTAAAGCTTTGGAAATGGGTCAGGAAGAGAGATGGCAGAGAGCTGTTAGTTTTTGATTTTGTCTTTTTCTCCTCCCTCCTACCTCTCTCCCCCTGCCTTTTCTTAAGGCAGTACAAAGCAAAGACACTCTTGTTTCTTCCTGCTTCTTGCATTATTAATTTTTTTCTCTTTATATTTGACACTAGCTCACGTGTCAAATATCAGTTTAAACTAGTTCCTAGTTTATTGATGAGACTGGCCTCAAGGACAGTTTAAGCAATCTGTCTATTATAAAGTTCATAAATAAATCTGCTTATCTGTTTTGGATTACAGTTGAGTGCACTTGTTTTATTGGATGTGTGCGTGTGTGTTTAAAGGTGGTAGTTCAGTGTCATGTTAAAACTTGCTTGTAAGCTTGTCTTCCCACCCTTTTGAGAGCTAGGCAGAATTAAGTTTTCAAATAGGTTGCTTTTATTAAAAACTTTCCAAGAGCTAAGTAAAATAATTAGATTTTAGAATAATTTTGGAGGAGGTAGGACTGGGGCATTCCCAGGTAGAGCTAAAGTGACTTGGATTACAGAAAGCAAGAACCCATTTGGATTGTTGGACAGTTTTACAGAGCTTCAACAAAGAGTTCAAGTTCTCAAATCAGTGTAGTTATCCAAGAAAATTGTGTTCTGTAAGGATCTGGAAGGTATTTTGTTTTGGGGGTGGGGTGGAGGATAGTTCTATTGCTTCAGAAGTAGAATGAATAACATACATCAGAATAAGGTATTGTTACAGCAATGCTGCACACAGGGGTATACTTGTGTTATGGTGCTGTATAGAACAGGGCAGGATACTTCCTTCTGTAACATAGCAGTGGATTGGGTACTTAAGGGATCTTCTGGGAGGCAGCTTTCCCAAGGCATTACGGTTCCTAAGCAAAGTTTAGAAATAGATTGGATGTCACTGTGTTTGGTATTCCAATACCTTGTCTTCAGGGTAAGAGGTGAAGAGAAGAGGGCTGGG
This sequence comes from Anser anser, assembly GCF_964211835.1. Taxonomy (NCBI): domain Eukaryota; kingdom Metazoa; phylum Chordata; class Aves; order Anseriformes; family Anatidae; genus Anser; species Anser anser. The sequence continues at coordinate 4,919,003 of NC_139727.1, forward strand.
GGTTAAATGGGCTGTGGTGAAAATGCCACCAAAAGGTGCTTCTGAGACCTGGTTCAGATTCCTCTGGCTTTGTTCTTGAAAGTGTCTTCTTTGTCAAGTATATGAGGTTTTAATGGGTCAGACCTTAATGGGCCCTTTGACCCAAATCATATGTGCTGATTAGAGTTCTCCCAGTAAGTTGCTGCCTGCCTTCTGTGCAATTTCAAGAAGTATTGTTGGGCTACTTGTGTTGAAACTAAATTGTACAAAATCTAGGAAGTCTATTTTGATGTAGGCTTGACTTGTATTCACAAAACAGCTAATACTTAGTCTCCAAAAATATTTTTTAGATCTATTAAATCCCATCACAGATATATTGGACGCAGCTTACATGTGCTGTCAGCATCAGCTATCTACATGGTTGTTGCCACAGACGGCAGAGGTTTGGTGTTAGTGCTGTATGCCTGGCTTTGTTTTGTAGGTGTGAGGTTCCAAGTACGTTTCCAGCTTTTCAAGGAGTAGCATAATCTAGAACAGATAACCTGCTGAATGAAAACAATAGCAAAAGTGTTTTTTTCCTTTTTCCTTTCTTTTTTTTCCCAGACAAAATGCTTTTTCTGCTAATTTAGTAGAATTACTTTGAAGACTTCTCTTCTGAGCTTGTTAGTGTTTGTTTAGCCTTATCAGTGGGAAGCTTGAGGGGAAAAGCTGTAATAAATACTTTTTAGCCACTTCCATGGTGGATTAGGATGTGTCCTTCTGTGAAAGTGAGGAGTAGTAACGTATAATCTATGTGAAACCTGTTCATGCTATGTACAATTTGGCTGAATACTTGGGGTTCTTTTTTGCCCAAATTATCAGTTAGTAACCAGACTGCATACTTCTGAGGTGCTATCAGTATCAGTGATAACAGTATACTGTTTTCTTCATTCTATAACCAGTTTGGAGGCTTCTCCAGAGTGCTAACAGGGAAGTCAGTAACACCAAGAGCCCAAGCGATAGACAGGACTGGACAGATTTCATTCTCTGGTCTGTGTGGGACCAGTTCAGAAACTTCAACTGAGCAGTGTTGTATTTTGTTGTACCAGCCATTTCTGAACTTCTCCCAGGAGGGGACCTTAGCTGAGGTTAACTTGGATTTTGTAGTTTCACCCCTGATAATTAGGGGAAGGAAAAAGCCAACCATGACCTGCGTTTACTGTTAGGGTATAGACCACAGCATAGTTCAGGTCATGTCATAGACATTAATTAGGTTCTTTTGCAATATTAAATAATTTAATAGTTAGCTGAAAATAATCTGAGGAAATGAGAAACCTGAAACTTAAATGGTGGATGTTAGGCTGTTCCCTGCTGGAGGAGAAGCTGCCTTTCTTCCTCACTGTATCCCACTGGTGCTAGCTTCTCCCACCCATCTACCTGCCTTCCGCTGTTGGTGCGCACAGCTTAGAAAAGAGCCAGCTCGAGGCCCTGACTACAGTGCATCTGTGTCCTGACAAGAGAATGCTGCCTTAGGGCACTGCTTAACCTTCCTGGCCCGGGGAACGGAGTGCTGGGTGCTGCCTGCAGCAGGTCTGCAGGGGCAGTAGTACAGGTGAAGCTTTTAGAATGGCACACAAGGAACGTGTGTGAGCTCAAGAGCTCAGGCTTTCATAGCTGGATTAAAACAGTCTTTCTTTGATTGTGAGTTACAACAGTTAAATCGCTAATCCATCAGAGTAGAACCAAAAGACCAAATGAATGCAGTGGAGGTAGTTTTTTGAGCCTAATGCTTAATTCTGATTCAGGAGAAGATTGTTAGGGTGTCATGCAGATGTTCTATTTGAGGATGGATGGGCTTCTCCCTAGGTATTAAATAATATTGTAGGTATTAAATAATATTGTAGGTATTAAATAATATTGTAGGTATTAAATAATATTGTAGGTATTAAATAATATTGTAGGTATTAAATAATATTGTAGGTATTAAATAATATTGTAGGTATTAAATAATATTGTAGGTATTAAATAATATTGTAGGTATTAAATAATATTGTAGGTATTAAATAATATTGTAGGTATTAAATAATATTGTAGGTATTAAATAATATTGTAGGTATTAAATAATATTGTAGGTATTAAATAATATTGTAGGTATTAAATAATATTGTAGGTATTAAATAATATTGTAGGTATTAAATAATATTGTAGGTATTAAATATAGCATTAAAATAATAATAAAAGATGGTATTTTGCTAATAGAGCATAAATCAGGCTACTCAATTCTGAGTTATAACGCAGAAGTACTTCCTGTAGTACCGGAGTTTTTTCTGTTTACCATCCAAAATTGGTCAATGCAGGTTTTTATGTGCAAGAATCCGTAGTGACCTGCAGCATCACCATTCTTTTATTTGTTAAGGTGAGAACCTGAGGTATCTAGTGGTGTAAAAAGGGAATGAGAAATCAAACTGAAGTGCAGTGTGTAGGTCTTGAGGTGCAACCTTCCCTTTTCTCTCTTCCCTTTCCCTGTGGATTATATAAACTCAATTTAATGACGCTTCAACTAGTGGTACCTATAGATAGATGTCTATCTCTTCAGCTGTCATCAGTATTGATGGGCACCCGCCTGTGAAAACTTACGGAGACATTTGGTTAGTGTGTTATCCTTTATAAAATACTCCAGAGGAAAATGTCCTGAGTGCTAGCAGGTTTTCCTGTGCAGCTGTCAGTGTTGACAATTGACAGCTGTTAAGAGCACAATAACTAAAAGGCAGAGCCTTTTACCTCCTCACAGGAAGCAGCTTTTTTACTCTCGTGTGTTTTTTGTTTTTCCTAGTGATGCAAAAGAAAATACTTTCAAATGTCTGGAATTCCAAGCCATCATGAATATGCCTGATGTGAAAACAATATCCACAAAGCTCTACAATTACATAACAAAAAGCTGTATTATGCAAGTTGTTGTCCTTGTAAATTCACAGTGTGATGCCAAGAAACCATGAAGAGTCTTCTCTTGCTTCCGTGCTGTATACTAAGGGTAGAAGTGAGGGGTGGGGGGAATGCTACCTTTCTGTGAGAGTTGTCTTCTGTGTGTATGTACTGCAGCATACCAACGGTTAGATTTGTAAAAGCATACTTTTCTGATGGCTTTGCCTTTTGTACAGATATGCAGTACAGTACAGCATGGTTGAAGGCAGTTGAATCCCGTCTTTCCTTTCTATTCCTGCTTTCTCATTTGATTCAGTGAAGATCATTCATGACATCTGAGGCCCAACAAGAAAGGGCTTCTTGGCTTTCAGAATTTCAGACCTCTTATGCTAAACAAGATAGCACTTATTTTTGCACAACTGCTTGTTCTTGGACGTAGGTTTTGCAGTAGATGAAAGGATCTTAGTATTTAGTTTCAACTAGCCATGAGAAAGCCTTCTTGAATTGTTCGTTTCTGTCTTGAAATGTTGCTATTTCAAGCTGTTATGGTCAGAGAAATTCCAAAACAAGACATTCCAGGTTCCCCTCGGAGGACTTAGCAAGTTAGTCTCTAATTGAGATTCAAATAGGACCTGTTCTATTCCTTTTGGTCCAGGATGGCATCTGACATGGCTGGACATGCAGGACTTATACCCGCATGTCTTGTTCACTGCCATAATCAGAAATAAATGTATTATTTTCTAGTACCACAGGTAAATGAATCTCAAACTGCTTTTCAGTCTCTAAGTAATGAGTCTAATCTATTGCAGTAAAAGCTCTACCACTCAATGTGTGTGGCACTTCAAGTGATTCTGTTGGTTAAATCTAATTACTGTACAGTACTTTTTAAATCAAACTTGTACTGGCTGCAGGGCAAAGCATCTTAAGCCTTGTCAAACTTAAACTGTACATTATGTGGAACTATTTTAAGACTGATAACTGTGATCCCCCTGTAAATACAGAACATACTGCACGAGAAAGAAGAACTACAGCTGTTGAAGTTGGTCAATTATATAGGAAATAATGGGATTGACTGTAGTGAGATGCCAGAAAATTGTGTGTAAATGAGAGCCAAACTCATTAGTCTGTGATGACATACAGTGAATGCAAGGTTTTAATGATAAACTAGGTACTAATTGCAAAGCTTTTTCTATACTACAAATGAACTAATTTGTAAACTGCCAGCACCTGAAGAAAGAATTCTCTTAAGCCTGGAAGCTTGTGAATTATAACATATGTATTAGTTTGACAAAAGCTGTATTGCATTATCTGTCCAATTTAACCACAAGTATTTTTCTTATAATCTAACTGTAAATCTCAGGAGGAGAAAACTGTAGGAGTGTGATTTTGCATTGTAATGCTGTTTAGCAGTAGTGATTTGGGAATTGATGCAAATAACAGTTTTAAACAGCTTCCAGGGAAGAGATTTTTTTTATCTTCTATGATGAAGTACCTGCAAAACATCAGTTCATCTTTGCGCATATCTTACATTCCTACACAAATGCATTTATGAGTATATAAACATTTTATTTGCATCATTGGTAATTCACCGTATATATAACAACCTTCTCTTCTTGTGAAGACTCCCATTTTTATTTAAAATATGGGAAAATACAGTGCAAGACTCAGTGAAGATGGAAAAACAGAAGACCACAGTGAATGAAAGAAAGGTAAAAAAAGAAAATACTCTGTGTGCTGTTAACTTTACAGTAGTGACTTTCACACTTGAGAGCAGCTTCCACTGCAGGCACTGGCAACCATTCAGCAGTGTTGAATGGAGCATATTTTTCTCACCTTAACCTAGCCAGTTGTCCAACTTGGTGCTGGCTGCAGCCAGCTGCAGATGCTTGGGCCAACAGGTGCAGAGTTGCTCTAAGAAATGCCACTGGACCATGCCCCACTGCAATTAGTCAGCCTTCTCTTAGTGACGTGTTATGACGTTCTGAAATGACAAGCAAAATTGTCCTGGAACCTCTGCAGTGTCAGTGTATTTCTCGCCCATGAGGAATGTTACAGGAAAGCTCAGTGAGGGGTGGGAGAAACCCTGTAGCACAGCCTTCTGTGTAATCATCGGTTCTGCGCTTTGTCATAAGAACTTAAGGCACTATCATGCTCAGTGCTCACGTGTGGCATAGTAGTCACCTGAATCTAGCCCCGTTATCATGCTTGGGGACGGTAAAAGGACACGTAGAACAGAAAGGACCCCCCTTTCCATTCCAGTTAGTACAGCAAGAAGAGGGGAGTAAGAGACACCCAAAGGTGATGTCTCTGCCTTTGAGCTGGAATGGAGCAGTTGGCTGTTGTGTGGGTGGTTTTCAGACTATTTTTGTTGGGAAAAATTGCTATAAAGTTGCAAGGATCAGGATGTGTTTTCCAGGGATTTCTGCTCACTGAGGTGTTTTGTATAACTTGGTACCTGTGCGTCCTATATCTTGTTGTATTTTATTGCAGCTTCGTTTCATTGCCTGCATATAGTAGCAACTGGGATGGGATTGACAGTAGCATCGTTAAATGACTTTGAATGGTCTCAGCTGTTTGGTTTGAGGAAGGGGAAAACATTTTCATAAGGGTTCCGCCTTTTTAAAGTTGCAAGGAATACTGTTGCACTTCATGAAAGTCTATACCTCTGTTCTTTATCACCCCACTCTGATACCTGACTATTTCCATCTCAGTTGTAATATAGATACTGTCTGTGTCTTGTAGTAAGAAGTTACATGGGTGCATGTTTCTCTCCTCAAGACAGGCTATGGGGGCGTAAAGTGTGCAGGGATGGGCACACCATAGTCTTGCAAAGATATAAACTTTTCTTTTAAGAGGTGGACTTCTCCACCTCTTGAAATTTGATCACAGGTTTGAAGTGGATAATGTATGTGGAGTTTGAGTATCTCAGTATTTATATCACTGAAGATTTTGCCCAAGTGCACGTGTGAGCAAGCAGCCCCTTTGCATAAAGCATCCTGTCTCTTCTCAAACCAGAAGAGAATAGAGAAGTAAGGCATGGAAGCAGTTAACATCATGCTCGGAGCTAATGCATGCGTTTCCAAGCACGCTTTGAGTTTAACTCTGTTTTGCCGGAGGTTTTCAGACTATACTGTGCAGGCACCAGAGCTCGTGTTGATAGGCAGTGACCATCATGCTCACGCTGGGAGAGATGGACTCCAACTGCAGACATGCCCAGACTGCTGGACTATTTGGTGTGTCCCAGAAGCTACACATGGAGCTGGATTGCTGCGCCTTTTGCAGAGTTGCTGCTGCTTCTGACTTCATACAGGGTAGTGTTGAGCTAGTTTGTTTTAGCAATTGGTTTGGTCAGTTTTGTGCAGCCAAGTGACTTCCACAAGTTTCCCCAGCCAGTGGGTGTGATAGAGCCTCCCAGGCTGGCTCTGAAGGAGCCACCTGTTGCTGCTGTAGTTTTCAAGCCAACAAAGTTTGGGAGCCAGGATGCTAAACCACATCTGTGTGAGAGGAATTAAACCCAACTTCTAAAACAGGTGGCTGGGAGGTTATCATGATAGCCTGATCCCCAAATGGTTTATTTTGTATGTCTTCCTGCTATTGGGGAATGTCTATGGTCAATAAGAGAGTATCACTGCATCAAGAAAATGTACTGAAAGCAAATAAATCATTAATGTTGACTCTTGCTCAGATCAAATGTAAATGCTTTTACTGTATTATGTATTAATGGTCTTGGTTTGTTTAGGTTACTTTAATGCACAATTGTTTTCAAGGAAATGAATCTTTTTTGAGCTTGTTCAAATATACCAAGCTTAATGAAAGGCAGTGTGAACTGGATGTGGTTTAATGAGGCCTGCTTCTATCAAATTTATTGCTTTAAACCCAACTACAAATAAAGTGAATTAAAGACCAAATTATTTCAATATAGGTGTGCATTGAGCCAGAGTGTTATAGTGATTAATTTCCTCAAGTGTTTAATTCCCAGTAGGTTTTTGTGTCAACAGCCAAAAAGGAATTTATTGACTTTACATTAAGCATAGTTTGGTCTAGTTGATTATATTATTCACGTGTAAATTAGTGGGTGGTAGAAGACTGTGTTGTATTGGAATTTTATTTTGTCTTAAGCAAATTGTCTCATGCCTTATTAACTACCAGTGCTTTAAATGTATAGTTCTGACGTTTGGAGTGGATGCTAGGATGTTCAGAAGGTCTTTTTTTTTGTGGGTTTCTTCTATTCATTGTGGAAGAACATCAGCATTTAAGCACCATCCCCTCCCCTGCCTTGAGTGGGTGCTTTTATGATGCTATTGAAAGTTCGAACGTTTTGTGTCAAATTCACTAGTATTGTTGTTGTGTTTTTTTTACATGTTATGACATGTAACCGCTGTCTTGGACTTCCGGAGGGCTGACTTTGAGCTGTTCAGGACACTGGTTGGCAGAGTGCCTTGGGAGGAGGTTCTGAAGGGCAAAGGAGTCCAGGAAGGCTGGGCGCTCCTCAAGAAGGAAATCTTAATGGCTCAGGAGCGGTCTGTCCCCACGTGCCCAAAGACGAGCCGGCGTGGAACTAGACCGGCCTGGCTGAGCAGAGAGTTGTGGTTCGAGCTTAGGAGAAAAAGGAGGGTTTATAATCTTTGGAAAAGAGGGCGGGCTACTCAATAGGACTATAAGGATGTTGCGAGGCTGTGCAGGGAGAAAATTAGAAAGGCCAAAGCTCATCTGGAGCTCAATTTGGCTACTGCTGTTAAAGATAACAAAAAACGTTTTTACAAATACATCAACACAAAAAGGAGGACTAAGGAGAATCTCCATCCTTTCCTGGATGCGAGGGGGAACTTAGTTACAAAAGATGAGGAAAAGGCTGAAGTGCTCAATGCTTTCTTTGCCTCAGTCTTTAGCGGCAAGACCGGTTGTTCTCTGGAACAACCTGGTACCCTGAGGTGGTGGAAGGGGATGGGGAGCAGGATGTGGCCCTCACTATCCCTGAGGAGGAAATGGTTGGTGACCTGCTATGACACTTGGATGTACGCAAGTCAATGAGGCCAGATGGGATCCACCCGAGGGTACTGAGCGAACTGGCGGAGGAGCTGGCCAAGCTGCTTTCCATTATTTATTGGCAGTCCTGGCTATCAGGGGAGGTTCCAGTTGACTGGCGGCTAGCAAACGTGACGCCCATCTACAAGAAGGGCCGGAGGGTAGACCCGGGGAACTATAGGCCTGTTAGTTTGACCTCAGTGCCAGGGAAGCTCGTGGAGCAGATTATCTTGAGTGTCATCACGCGGCACTTGCAGGGCAAGCAGGTGATCAGGCCCAGTCAGCATGGGTTTATGAAAGGTAGGTCCTGCTTGACGAACCTGATCTCCTTCTATGACCAAGTGACGCGCTTGGTGGATGAGGGTAAGGCTGTGGATGTTGTCTACCTTGACTTCAGTAACGCTTTTGACACCGTTTCCCACAACATTCTCCTCGAGAAACTGGCTGCTCGTGGCTTGGACTGGCGTACACTTTGTTGGGTTAAAAACTGGCTGGATGGCCGGGCCCAAAGAGTTGTGGTGAATGGAGCCAAATCCAGTTGGAGGCCGGTTACTAGTGGAGTCCCCCAGGGCTCAGTGCTGGGGCCGGTCCTCTTTAATATCTTTGTCGATGACCTGGATGAGGGGATCGAGTGCACCCTCAGTAAGTTTGCAGATGACACCAAGCTAAGTGCGTGTGTCGATCTGCTCGAGGGCAGGAAGGCTCTGCAGGAGGATCTGGATAGGCTGGAGCGATGGGCTGAGGTCAACGGTATGAAGTTCAACAAGGCCAAGTGCCGGGTCCTGCATCTGGGGCACAACAACCCCAAGCAGTGCTACAGGCTGGGAGATGAGTGGCTGGAAAGCTGCCTGGCCGAGAAGGACCTGGGAGTATTGGTGGATAGTCGGCTGAATATGAGCCAGCAGTGTGCTCAGGTGGCCAAGAAGGCCAACAGCATCCTGGCTTGTATAAGCAGCAGTGTGGCCAGCAGGTCTAGGGAGGTGATTGTCCCCCTGCACTCGGCTCTGGTGAGGCCACACCTCGAGTACTGTGTTCAGTTTTGGGCCCCTCGCTACAGGAAGGACATGGACGTGCTCGAGAGAGTCCAGAGAAGGGCAACGAAGCTGGTGAGGGGTCTGGAGAACAAGTCTTACGAGGAGCGGCTGAGGGAGCTGGGCTTGTTCAGCCTGGAGAAGAGGAGGCTCAGGGGAGACCTCATCGCTCTCTACAGTTACCTTAAAGGAGGCTGTAGAGAGGTGGGGGTTGGTCTATTCTCCCACGTGCCTGGTGACAGGACGAGGGGGAATGGGCTAAAGTTGTGCCAGGGGAGTTTTAGGTTGGATGTTAGGAAGAACTTCTTTACTAAAAGGGTTGTTAGGCATTGGAATGGGCTGCCCAGGGAGGTGGTTGAGTCGCCATCCCTGGAGGTTTTTAAAAGACGTTTAGATGTAGCCCTTAGTGATCTGGTTTAGTGTAGGACTTGTTAGTGTTAGGTCAGAGGTTGGACTGGGTGATCTTGGAGGTCTCTTCCAACCGAGACGATTCTGTGACATGTTTAGGTTTCTTTTCGGTGTATAGTAACTTACAGGTGAGTTTATCTGCAATAAGCATAGTTCAGACACAAGTCATTTCTCATTGCTTCCCTTGAGAGTCCTGTCTTATGCATCTGTTACTCTAAATAGATAACTTTATGCATTTTATGGATTGGAGTCAGGAAACATGATTTGACTGCATGTCTTTTCTCGTGCAAAGATAATGCTAGAGGAATATCTGGTTTTGGTTGTGTTTTGAAGGGCAGGAAATGCAATGTGGAATAGTTATAACAGTGTATGTGTCATTGTCAAAAAGTTGTGTCCTCAAACGCATTCTCTTCCCTACTATAGTCTACCATCAAAGTATCATTAGAAATGATAGGTGTTGAAACAGATGATCCCGATAGACCTTTTTATGTTTCAATTAAAAATTTTGCTGTGCAAATTAAAAATTAAAAAAAAAGTAGATTACTAGTTGGACTTGACAGCCCTTCAGTTTGAAAAATAATTACCATTGGATCAAACTTTCTGTTCAGTGTCTGCTATCAAGTTATCTATCAAAGAAAATGAGATGAGTAATTAAAAGGTTCAGATCAAAGGCAACTGATTTAGCTTCACTGGAGGCTCCCATCTTTTAATTTAAAATGTATCTATGTCTAACTGATTACTTCTCACATTTATAAAGAAATATTGACATCCTGCTGAAGTATGCAATGACCTCACTTCTAGCTGAGTTGTGTAGGTTTCACTGCAGGCACTCTGAAAGCATTGATATTCCTGTAACCTTTAGAGGCAAGATATGTGTTTAGTGTATTAATGAGCTGGTTGAAGTGATGTACAGTAATTTCATCCTTCGGTAAAAACAGATGTGAAAGATTCCGTTTTAATATTTAATCACGCTCAAAGCCTCTGTTGGCTTGTTTAAGTTGACCTGACAGCATTATACCTGGAAACACTTTGAATTAAACCCTGAGTGCTTGACCTTGTTCAAACAGTTGTAATTTAATAAGGCTGCTGTCTTTGTGGAGATAGTGCAGCTAATGGGCAAATCCTTTCTTGGCCAGGACTGCTTTTTATTGCAAAACTTCCTATCTGCTCTTAAAAATGTTTTAATCAGGTGAAGTAATAAAAAGGAGAAAAGAAAAATAGCCCAAGAGCTTTTGCTGTGTTGGTTGCTAGCTCTAGATTATAGTTCAGGGATCCCAGAAGAGGCTGACTTTCTTCAGGTGTCTTTCAGCGTTCTCTCCTGACAGATCCCTGGCTCTCACTGTGCCATGGCTCATCTTGTACCAGAACTTTTCAGATAGTTAGGGTGTGGAAGCTAGTTCTGAAATGGTGTGTGTTTGTATAGGTTCACTGAAGTCAGTAGACCTTAAATTAATTTAAGGCAAGTGAAAGACTTGTGGCTGCAAAAATGTTTCAGCCCCCCTGATCTCTTTCTGCTGAGCTGCTCTCCAGCCACGCAACATCAAGTTGTGCTGGACTTCTTACATTTCATTGTGCATAACGGGGATTCTTTTAAAATTTGCAATAATCTGCTACTTGATAGGGAAGACAGTCAAACTACATTAAGAATGTTTTCATAATTCCAGAGGCTACATAATTTAAACAACAATAGTAAAATCAAAATTCTCGTGAAATAATTTTCATTCCAAAATATAGCAACACTTCATTATGCCATGGTGTTATTATAAAACATCATATGGTTTTTGCTAAAGAGTATTAATATTGTTTTAAAGTACATACTGGCAAGGACTGCATATATTCACAGAAAAGCTACCATGTGTTGAATGTGCCTCACAATGCCAAACAAAATAATCATTCATTTAAAGAAACCTTTTTCTCACTCTAGCAAACCGGGACTTGTAAACTCAACTTCAGTAAAATAATTCTAGTTCTAATATAATGGAAAATATTGTATTACACTTTTCTTCATATTCCTAATGTGCAATTGATAAATGTGATACGGATACAGGCATTTAACATTTGTGTTCTGGAATCAAGCAGCACATCAAGGTAAGCTTGACTGTGCATTATAAGGAAGTCCGTTAGTACTGACTGATGCCCAGGAGATGATCCAGCACGCTATTTTTTTTTCTATCACCAGTGTTTTTATTTATTTACTTTCATTTTTTTTATTTTTTCCGAAGATGACATAAGCAATGAGGAAATAACTCAGAGTTGCTGAACCTCACTGAAGCGTGGCTAGTTGAGGGTAGTCTTTGACTTGCATGAGTGAAGAAAAGAAAACAAATTTCAAAATAAATATTCTTTCATCTGATAGTTACTTTATTGACACCTTGCATTTAGGGATTTTAATTGCTTCAGTGGTTTGAGAGCTTGCTAATGGTTTGTCAGTCTTGAGTTTGCTGCTGTGATCTGTCATCACCCTCGTTCTGTGCAGTAGCTCGCTTTGTCTGAAGCTTGCATTTCTACCAAAACTTCTGTACGAGCACCAGGACACCAGTGGTGGGAAGCAGCTGTTGGCTGTGTTTGTGTTGGGGACCTGTGGCAAGGCTTTGGGTTCAGTGTCAGTCCGTGTTAAGTGCAGTTTTGTGAATCACCTTCTGGTTCTGCCTGGGCTGTTGAAATGCTAGCTGATAGCATTTTGGCAGTTTATTGTTGTTGGCTTTCCTTGAGAGGGTTGGTAATGGCATGTGATGCTCTTCATCTCCGGGTGAAATACAGTGTAGGCCCCTTACTGTGGGAGGTCGTTCTGAATACTTGCAGGCTTATGTAAATAACAAGGAATCTCCATCCAGTTCTTCATGAACAGGTGCCTGTTTTTAGACTCGGTAATATCATGTTCTTACAAGTGTAAACAGAGTCTGGGCTATTGATTAATAACTCCTGTAATGCAGGGAATATGTGAGGGTGTTGCCCTTCAACACAGCCATTCCTGTTTTGATTTCTTGGAATGTATCTGTAGCCATCTGATAAACATATTTGAGGAAACTTCATGTGCTGTACTTGCTTTACACTCTAAAAATACAGCCCTTTTCCTGGGGCTGTTAGTGTGATGCTGTAGCAAGCTGGCTGGCTTCTTCAGTTGTCTCATTTTCCTTGGGGGCTTGTAGTTGGCTGCCTGTGAATTTAGTGTGTGACCCAGGGTGTAGGTGTAGAGGTAGATGCCGTTTTGGGGTACTGATTCTGTAGCCAGTAGGTAGACTCTAAATTAATTTGGCTAATAGGAGGAGGGAGGCTTGAGGTTAGGCTTGCTTTGACTTGGAAGTGATCGGACACCCCTCTGCTCCCCCCCCCAGTCCCAAACCAACAGAAGAGACTAATCTCCAGACTTGATTAATGCTTACTTCTTAATTTTAAATGAATTTCCTATAAATTTTCACACTTGTTACTATTGAATTTTGGAATATAACGAGGGGGAAACAGGCTTGTGCTTGATGAAGACATGACACCATTTAAGATGTTAAATGCTTCCTTGTGAGTTGTATGTGGGCAGGTTGGGTTCCTTGGAAACTCCAAGAAGCTACTAGGGTGCATCTTTACGTGCCTCTGCAGTGTATGATCATCACCATCAGTGAGAATGCTCACTGTGTACTTCCTTTACTGTTTGTTTATTAAAAGTTAGATTGGCCGTGTTTAAAAAAAAAAAAAAAAAGCAGTTTCCTACTGGGAGTAACTGGGCCTGACGAGAGGTCCAAAGTTTTGACTTGTGTAAGGTTGTTTTAAAAATATAGTCTAGTAAAACAAGGCAGGAGAAGAAAACAAAACAAAACTAAGCAATTATAACTTTGCAGCAGATTGGCAGGTTTTGTTTTGATGGGAAGTCTCTAGATTTTACACAGTGCTACTGTCTTATGAAATATATCTGTCTTAAATATATACTGCTGGAATCAGCAGACATGTTTAAGGTAAGACTTGTCCAACGTATGAGAGGGGGAAAGAAGTATTGGAGCTGAAACTTCCTTGAGGGTATATTTGGCAAGGTTAGCTGCTGGCTGTTTTAATATCTGCTTTACTACACTTAAAATAAAAACAAACAAAAAAAACCCACCACCACAAAAAAAAACCCACCAGAATTGTAGTTTCATTGCAACTGCAGTCAATGTCAGTCAGCTGTACTTCGCACATCTCCCCGCAATAGCATCTAACTTCTTGGCCATATTTTTTGTACTTGATCAAAAATAGCATGTAAATTTTATGGGAACAGAGTGGTCAAGAGATGTCTTTGGAAGCATTATTGCTGAAGGAACAGGAGGAACAGCTCTACCTACATCTTTGTTGGTCTTGTGGGTGGTGGCAGGTAGTCAGCTGAAGAGTTCATGCGTGATACTGAACAACATGTTTATATGATTGCTGTTGGTGAGTTAGAGACCATGGGGACATACAGAGGAGGAGAAGTGTTAGGGCTGTGGGGGTGAGCATGAGTAATATAGTTTGAGAATTTGGAGACGAAGAGGTAGCGGGGAAGGTACAAGATAAGTTCGTTTCTCACTTGATTACCTTCACTAGATGCGTTATTTTGGGAAACGAGCCATTCATAAAAGTTCAAGGCTCTATGTTAAGCTAATGTTGTTATAAAACTAAACACTTCCGAAATCTCAGGCGTTTAAGGGATATTTCATAGCCTAAAATAGAAGGGGAAATCTGAGTGTTTTTTCTTGTATAGTAACAGATACAAATACCATATTTGTCTTTAAAGGTTGTGGATATTCCAGCTCCACAGGCTGTGGAATTAGCCAGTCAGGATAGCCACACACAGTAAACAAAGACACTTACTTGTTTGGTGTAATCTCTCTGTCCTGTCTCCTCCTCTCTCATCCTGTTCCCATTATACAAAATTGTTTTCAAGAAACAATTTTTCTATTTGTGTACCTTAATGGAAGATGCAACAACACTGGGAGTTGCTTTATTTTTTTTTTTAAAAGAGCAACATGGTTCAGGAGTCATGTAAGCTCTTCTTTTTCGGCTATAGACAGACCTGAATATAAAGTAGACAGCCGAGGTTTTGCTTTGGTTACACTTTTTGGCATGTATTCTTAAGAGATTACCCCTGGAATCTCTTGTATATGCAACTCCTCCACCCCCAATCCTTTTAGTCCATGTGTAATGTAAGTCCAAAGCAGGATTCTTGTCTGAAAGCGTACAGTGATATTTTTGATTTGCAGAGCTCTCCTGAAGTTGGAGAGGTGGGGAAATAAAAATAATAATAATAAAAAATATATATATATATATAAATAAGAGGAAAGTAAAAAAGCAGTATGCTTTCCAGGAGTTGGGATGAAGCAGTTGAACACTTATTTTTGTAGTATTTAGTAGTGAAATACACTTTTGGTGGTGTAAGCTTCTATATTTGTTTTGCCTTTCTGGGAAATAAATGCCAACATATGTAATTAAATCAGGAATCAGGCTAGCCTGTTTTCCTCAGTGGGAGGTGCAAATAGTTTTACAACTTGTCATGACTACAGCTTTATTTTCTGAAGGTGCAAGCAATTACCCTGTTGATGTAGCTGTATATGTGGTATCAATACCCTGTGCTGTGCCTGCAGAGTGATCAGTGTCACATTGAGTGCTGCATGGTAGGATCTATCTAATGCGGTTCTGTAACACCAAGCCCAGGGGGGACTAGCAGCATGAGCAGCAGTTTGCTTTTGACAGCAGAATGTCCTTGTTGCTATTGATTGGGTTGTTCAGTGAAGTGAAAAGACATTGATCCAGCTTTAAACTGGTAGTTATATGATAATCCTGGAGATGAATGAGTATCAAGTGACGTATTGCTGGAGGGAGGTGGCATGGGGGGAATCCAATACTGTTTTTTTCCCTGAGTAGTTAATAATAGGCTAATGATATTTAAAAATAGATGTTTTATTGTATAGATCTGCACTAAATTAAATGCAACTAATAAATATGAAACAGATCTTTCTGTACAACAGATGTAAATAGTGGTGAAAGGACATATGTCTTCTCTCTAATACCCCAAACAGTTGTGTTCTGTGCTGTCTCTAGTGTAGGGTACTGTACATAATGTTGACATCTCTGCTGGTGTTGGGCGTGCTGATAAGGGGTCACTCTTGCAAAACTATCAACAAGACACCGAAATACTGCTTGGCACTGAGGTGCTCTGAAACAACACAAGTACATTGTGCAGCCAATGCCAGTTAATTTGCTTGTCCCATCTCCCTGTCACCACCTCATCCTCCAGTAACATGTAAACCTAGCAATGTGAGATGATGATAGTTTTATTGCAAAGCTAATTTTTTTTTTCTAAAATGAAGAATGTTGGGATATTGGGGTGTGGAATACTCTCTTCAACACTATTTCCTGGCTGTCTCAGATATTATCAAGCTGAAAGGGATAATGAGATGGCATTGCTGAAGGACATTTGCGGTGTTAATATATATTCTGGGATTTGAGTTTACTTTGACTTTTGCACTCTAATATTTTTTTCTTTGGGGTAGATACTTCCTGCACAGCTTGCTTAAGAACTGGGACAAGTGTCTTGAATATGATATGGGAGGACCGCCCTTTCTCCAGTCAGTATTTGTTAAATGTTTGTTGGGGGGGGGGGGGGCTGAATGCCACGGCTTTATTGCTCAGCCTGTGGTTTGGTGGCACTAATGGTGAATGTCTGCACCTTGTGTTGCTAGTTACCTGAGCAGGGCTGCTGCTTGTTCCCCCTGGGATACCATGTGCTTCATCCTTGTGAGGAACACCAGCATTCTCAAAGGCTGTGCCTGCAACACCATGCTCTTGACTCCCTCTTACCACTATAGCTCACCCATTTGTAGGGCTGTGGCTGTTGAGGCACTAAGGTAGAATTAATGTTTTTTCTTTTTGTTGCACTGTGTGCTTTTGCTTTTTACCTGCATCAAGCTACAGTTGTGCACGCTTCAGTAAGGATAGCATGGAAAGATACTGTGTGGGGGCTTAATTTCTTTGTACAGTGTGGTCCACAGAGCCTTCTCCAAATGAGTATGCAAACTGTAACCTGTATTAAGGAATCATACTGGTAGAACAAACTACAGGTTAAAGTTTGAGAAATGCTGAAATCCATCTTCCATCCACATCAATTTTTGACTTCCCTGTTCCCCTAAAAGACTAGTACCTGAAGTGCTTGAATTGCCGATGTGTACGAGCTTCAAAGATACTGAAACAGTGTGAAACAGCATCAACAGCAGCATGCAGAATTGTAGTCCAGTAGGCTCCTGAAACAGGTGCTGGCCATAGCTGTTCCTAGTGACAGTTGGAAAAAGGGATTTGAACTCCATCAGCTGGACTACCCCAGGAACTTACCACCTCACCTTCATCACTTGCCAGAGTTCGGTAGTATGGACGTGCGCTCTTAGGTGGATTGGATGCATGAGATAATTGTAGTCTGTGTCTGCGTGTCATTGCTTCTTTTACCTTACTGCATGAGCGTAGCTATTGGTAGGGATGACTGGACCAAAGGAATTGCTCAATTATCTATTGTGTTTCCTAACAGGATTAACATTTCAAAGCTTGAATTAAAGTTTTTACTCTTCATTGTCAAAACCAGGTTCTTCACTTTTGTGAATGAAGTAAGCCTTTTTTTTAAAGAAAAAAGCTTAGGTCTTCGAAAAGAAGTGATGGAGAGTAATACCATCTAATACATAATGCATTTTTTGGGGGTTCTTGGAGCATTTTGCATATAAACTGCATTACAGTTACTCTTAATGTGTAGACAGTTGATTGTAATTATGAAAGGTCATGGGTTTTACTGCAGTGCTGGCATCCAGGATCAGGATACTTAGTAACTCAGTCCCGTATTTTTATATCCAACGTGATTCTTCATGTTGTACAAAGATGGTGTTGTTAAAATCATACAAGCTTCCCCCAATAATCATACAACTTGATATCAAAACATTTTTGCTATTAGTCTTGCATTGCTTCCTGACCAATGTGCCTCTTAGGTATAAGCAATAAAGAAACAAAAGGCAACGATAGCTAATTACTGATAACACCCATTTTATTACTCTAACTACATTGATCTGTTTCAGGAAGGCAGTGTAATAACACTGGGTAAGACTTCTTCCAAATGGGGATGCTTTTTATACGAATAAGTACTGAATATGGCTTGTATTGTCACTTCTACTGCTTTTTTTTGTGTGTGCCCTTGCAAGTGGGGCGGATCGTGTTGTTTTCAGAGTCTTATTGCTTAAATATGTATCCAAGAGACAAGTGTTGTTATTAGTGGCTTGTTTTGGGAAAGTTACGTTTGTTGAGGGTGATCCTCCTTACTTTTGCAATACACTTAAGTAGCTTCATACATAAATTAATGGCACTGAATTTGAAAGAGGCAAGAGTGATTTATCAGTGTTCTTGTCCTAGAATACTCCCCCGCTGTTTTGTTTTGGTATGTTTCTCTGCTTCACTTTTGCCATAACTGCCAGACCTAATGGCCTTCCAGGAAAGCTGAGGCAGACCCCCCACTCTCTGTTTTGGAGGAGACCCTTTCACGCAGAGGGGAGGCCTATGCTAGAGCTGCCTGCTGCTTTAAAAGTGTTCAATGGCAAGTGTTGTTTTCAAAAATGTGTTTAATCGCCTGACCAAACTTATTTTTTGTTGTGGACCATACAGATGATGTTTTCATGTTTACCTAATAGGCCGCTATTCTTTCAACCAGATGCAAGGGGTTGGTCGTCACACAATCATTCTTCCAACTGAAATAAAGTGGAGACCTGTCCTTAAACTTGTTGTGATGGATCCCAGTGAATGAAAAGGTCAGCTGAGGGAAGTTATATTTTTGCTTGTGAAAACAAGGTGGGGGGTAGTCTAAAACTTGAATGGCTTAGTAGTGCGTGGACTTGTATTAAAAACAGAATTGTTTTAAAATACTAAACTGAAATCTAGGGTTAACAGTGAAGTTTGTTCAGAGAAATTCTGCCTGCTTTGATCTCCAAACAGCTTAAGTGCAGATGAATGCTTGTTCATTATCTGAGTGCTATTAACTTGTTACTACCTTATGGCATTGAATAAAGTGGGCCCATCACTTCACTCCGTAATTGAAGTGGTATTGGATGGCCCAGAAACTCGTCCCTTGGACAGTTCTGCTCCAGGTCCTCGCTTCTTTTCTCTTTTTGTAGTCGGGGCTTGAGGTGGGAGGTTCCTTCTGCCTCCATAAACTTGTATCTCAAAGCCGAAAAGTGTTTGATAAAACCACTTTTTGGTTAAGAATGAGTTTAATATTTCTTAAGTTACTCTGTCAGAGCTGACGCCTTTGGACTAAAACTGTGTTGTGGGCTGTTCTCCTTTTGGACTGCAGTCGTTCCAGTGGCAGGTCAAGGGGAGGGATGGGGCCGGAGCTGCCAGGTGCTGGGCTCCCTTGGGTGCTGGTGCATCAGAAGGATCGGTCCTTAAGTGCTGTGAGCAGCCTTCTGTTTGAGTATTTTCTCTGTTTAAATTGTAATACTATCAGCTATCCAAAGCCAGTGCGGAGGGATTCAAATCACAGGTCCTAGAATTAGAAGTTCTGGAACACTAGAATTGGAATCCTTCCAGTGAATTAGTGGTCTTGTAGGACTGCGTCTAGCTTAATTCAGGTGCTTTTGGTTAAGCATGACTTAGAGAAAGTTGTGAAAATGCTCTGCTACCTTGTTTGGTATTGTAACGGAAGTGGAGTTAGTTGGGGGAATGAGGGGGTTAACTAGCGCACTAATGGAATTATGCTCCTGTGTAAACAGAAGTAGCATTGTGGCTCTGACATCTTCTTCAGCTCTGTCAAGTGGTACCTCTCATCTGTTTGCTGGGAGGTTGTGTACAGTTCTCTCATCTGTTTCAATGTTTCTCTGTTGTTGGACTTGATAGCAATTCATTTTTTACTGTGTCTTTTTTCCCTCCCCTTCTGGACACTGCACAGAAATCCTTTCTACTTCTTTACAGGGACGGTATAACAAAGGTGCTCCAGCCAGTGAACTTCAGAAATAATGGTTTCAGGAGGCTTTATGGGGAATGTGTGGGGAATACCTTTTGCCCAAAATTGCTTCCATATCCTATTCTACATCCACTCCACATCTTCCTTTCCAAGCAGTGGCGATGTTCTGAAGGACGTTATGTCAGGAGATTGTGTAAATTCCTTTGAGAAGGGCAGACATCTTAATAGAGATCTTGGAGTCCAGTTTCCCCCCATACCCCATTTAGCTGTGATTACAGGTGACAGAGCAGCTTTTTTTCCCCATGAAACACAAGCCTCAGAATGCAAAAAAGAATGTAGGTCCTCTTGCAAGGTATTTTATCCTTCAGTTGTAACGAACAAGATGCAAAAAAAAGTAACAAATAATTTGTCAGATGTCCTTTTTTACTTCCTTCTGTACCTGTGGGTATTATCTGTTGTTCTTGTGAAGGACTACTGTTTGCTTTAATATTGATTTTTATTATTATTTTGGAGAGATACAGATTTGAAATCAGAAGTTTAGAGTTTTATTATTTTAAATGATTTTTTCCCCCAGACCTTAATACTTTAGGAAATCATACCTAACAATATCAATTTCTCATTTTTCCCTATCATCTGTAAGACAACATTTCATATTATGAATGCATGAGAGATCTCCCAGTTGAGTTTCTGTGAGGGCCATGTTTTTAGGAAACACTTCCCGAATCATAGTATTAACAGCATATTTGGCTTAGAGCTGCTGTTTTTTCTACTGGTATCTTGTGGGAGCTGTTGCAGTGAAGACCTTTGCTGCCTTATTTTTAATGTGGCAAGAGGTATGCATGGGGTTTAATATATAACGGAGCTATTAGTTCTGATCGGTCATTTCTAGCTCACTTTGAGCAATAAACTATTTTCATTAGTGAATGACTGTCAAACTTACTGTTCACGTGAATATAGACTCATTAAATTGCAATATTATAATTAAAAGGTATATAAATCTGTGAAGGCTGTATAGGCTGTCATTGATAGGGGATTTGAAGAGACCTTTCTAGAGCTGTTTGCTGTAACAGCAGAAATCCCTGAATATTTCAGGGTAAGGTGAGTTTTGCTGGCATGTGGGGTATTGTGTGAAGTTTTGCTTTGTTGTCCTGAGAAGAGGAGGGCATATTGCTCCCAATATAAAGGGGATGCTGGAGAGACTTGGGTCTTGTTGCTCTTCCTGAGGACATTTCAACTCTGTGGATTCTTTGATGGGGCAGCAGGGGAGTGGGTTCTATTTAGTGACCAGTAGAAGCAGAGCTACTATCTGAGTTTTCCCAGCAGAAAACAACAACAACAACAAAAACCAACCAACCAAAAAAAAAAATTGCCATCCCAAAGAACTTAGTAAGGAGTAGAGAAATGGTAAGAAACCTCTGTTAATTATCATAAGCTCATTAATTTTGTGAAATAGCAGCAATGGGTTATCTTAAGATCTTTTTTAAGAGCCAATGAATTTTCTGTTATATTGAAACTTTAAAAGCACTTTAAGAGGAATAAACTGTGTAAGCCCATGTCATAAACCACTCATAACTTGTCTTTCAAGGAAAATCCTCTTTAGGATTCATTACTTTATTCCTTGGTATGCACTTTGTGGGTCTTGCTGAACAAAATCAGTCTAAATTTACTGGCCACTCAGTACAGATTTCAGTTAAACTTCATGTTTTGTTTGTAAGGAAAGCAGTATTTGTTGTGGTCCTTTCTGCCTGCTTTCAATTCACTTGAGGGGCAAACTGGAATTCCAGCTACAACACATGGGAATCCTGCAAGATGCCTGCAAGCCTTTTGGCCCCCATCAGTGCCAAGACAGGCACCATTGTCTCTGCCCAGTCAGAGAGACCGAATATACAGGCAGTAGAAATAAAACAACTTCACAAGTGTCCTAAATAACTGCTCTCCCCCTCTGCCCACAGCTGTAAGGGAATAAAGCAGACTGGTCACTGTATAAACATATGCATTAATATGTAGCTGTTGCATAGACTTGCATGGTGGGTGTTTACTGTGTCACAGTGCAGAGCCACATGCTTGTACGTCTGTGTTGTGACTTGAGTAGCTGCTGTAAACCCTTACAGGAGTTGAAATTTCAACTTCTGGAATACCGGATTGATTCCCCCCACCCCAGCGTCAAGTCTTTGGCCTGCCTTATGGTCATCAGTTATTAGTCCAAGAGCCTGGGCCGTTTTGGGTTTGAATGCCTTATCAGAGAGGTCTACAGGGAGGATTAAGAACATGCCACTGGGAGAACGTTTTTTTTGTCTGTCTTGATATCTGCCTTTCTTTATGTTTTGTACTGCTAATTTTAATTTATTATTTATTAACTTGTTGGCGGTTTGCAAATATAAATCAGACTATTTTGCTGAAATAGGCAATTTGTGCTTGATCTGAGTAGTACTAGATCTATCCCAGATGAGAAATAAAAACACTGTTATTGTAATCTCAAATAGGAGAGTCATTGAATAAGTTATGCGATCCAGGTTTGTGTTTCTGAAGTTCTGCTTCTGTCGAATATCATTTAAATAGTCTGTCATTAAGAAAGATTAGAATGAGAAGTTGTTTTCAGTTGCTGGGTTCACTTGATTCATATATTCTGGCTTTCAGACTTGGAGCTTTGCTGTGTTTTGAGTAATAAAATTATACAGGTTTTTTGTGCAATATTAATACTTTCCCCTTCCTTTCTCCCCTCTTTCTCTTCCTCTCGTCATGTTTTGTCACTGTCACCTCTCTTCAAGTGTAGATTTATTTCTCATATGAATTGTTGTTTTCTTTGGCAGGAGCTACAAGCAAGTCTGTGTGAAATTATGTAATGTCTGAAAAGTTATGTTCATGATTAATTAGCCTATCATAAAATGATTTTGGCCTGTGTGGAATAACTAGATCATACTTTTTATTTACTTGGCACTGGTAGTCGGCACTCTGGTCACATCCAGTAACTATAGAATGCTTTGTATTAACTACTCTATACATTACCCGATTTATATTTGGAACATGAAGTACGCTTTTTTATTGGCCAGTTAATGTGAACTTCGCATTCAGGTTCAAATAAACTTTAAAGGAAACTAGCTTGGGCTGCAAGTATGTCTTATTTCTCAAATAGTAGGATTTATAGTTATTTGCTTAAAGCTGAACACCTTTTAAATGACACGTTCAAAAAGTTTTTACAAGAAGTGAAAAAAATGGGGGAATGAGATGTTATATCCGAACTGCACTGACATCAGCGGCACAACTCTGACTGCTGCAGAGTCAGCAAGCATTTCATCCAGGATTTTAAGTCTGGAGAAGACTTTGTACGATTTATACTGTCGCTTTGCCGCCTTTTTCTCTTTTCTTTCAAGAAATCTATTCAGTACAGTTGAATTGTTCCAATAATTCTGCATGGATTTCGGATCTTTCAGATCTTGGCTTGGTTAGCAAGACTTTTTGTTAGTAGTGAAGGCTTTTAGGTTCTATTCTGAGTGTCAAAGAGTAAATAAGCAAGATCTGTTCTGTGAGTTAGGCTATTTAGGATTCTTTACAGACTTTGTTTCTAAAGCAGTCTGGATTTTAGACAAGTAGTGTTCAAAAAATTCTGTGCTCTTTAAAAGTTCTGATTTGTATCATTTAATTGATATTTCAGAAATGCTTGCTTTTGCAAAACTGAGGGAGATATTTTGCTCATCCTTAATATTACTTAGCTAAATTAGCTTTGCTGTTGAAGAATAACACATCTAACTTTTGTTTTTGCTAAGTTGAGGGCCTTCTCCTGCTTGGGAAATCTACTGTAGGCTTCTTACAAAAATACTTAAAAGGCACCAAAGGACAAGAGCTGTAAATAATACTGATTTAGGGTGGTAAGAAATAGGCTAATCTCCCTGGTTGTGCCTCAGGAACCATTGTCTCCTTGTTCAGACTGGTTAAAGGAAATAGGGTCCGTTTTAGGCCAATGTAAGAAAAACTAAAATTTGTACAGAAGTCTATAGGATCAGAATTTTGTTGTTTATTTTCTAGTGCTAATAGTTCAAGAGCGAGCACCTGAATTGAAAAATTGACCTCCTTGGTTAACTCGTCCCTTGGCCTTGTAGGTTACTCCAGTCCTAAAGGCTGCTCAGCAAGATAGGCAGGGTAGCGTTCTTCATGCTGCTTCTCTTTCCATTGGGTTATCACATTTTCTCCTGGATGTGAACTAAGTGTCACGGGCAAATCTGTGCCTAGAAGATCTTGTCATGAAATGGATTCCTGCATTATGTTGTACGTGTGCCTGTGTGCTTTTGTCCCAGCTGTGCTCTGCACTCATGGAATTAGATCTAAGAAAGCGTTCTGTTGGTCGCACTGCACAAGAAAACTTACACTGGAAGTAGTTAGAGTATGATGGGTAAGGCCTCATACTTCTAGCAGTCAGTGTCCCTTAACCTGCACCTACAGCTTCATTCATAGTTATTCCATCACTTAATTCTGTTAATGTGTGGAAATGAACAGCACCAGCTCTGTATGAGGTTGAAATAATCCTGCCAGCGTTGGAGGGAGTTGTTTGGCTTCTGAATGCTGTGAGACTTCATTTCAAACTCAGGCAAGCTCCAGTAGTACTTTAAGATTGATGTGTTAGTGTTTTTTGTATGCTCTTTCCTTCAGCTATGCTATTTTGCTGGAGTGCAAGGTCCTTGCCACCATCTGTAGGCCATCAGTTGCTGTTCTTGGGGCAAAGCATAAGTGACTTGAAGCATGCTGTAAAAATCCCTCACAAATTATAGTGAGCTGCTGGCTTAGTGAACTTTACTACAATCCTTCTCCTACCCTTTTTTTCCTGTTATTCTGATGCTATGACTCGTAAATGCTCCCTTAGTAGCATGGCAGTTCAATGTTATTGGCAGGACAGAGGATGGCCTCTTAAGAGTTTGTGGGTTTTTGCTTGGTAACTGCAGACTTTGAATTGATGTAGTAGGTAGATTTAAACCAGGGTTTGAGAGCCTGACTGATTTGTTTCCAGGAGTCATGCAATACAAATTACTGCAATCTTTTCCATTTTTTTTCCTGCCTGCTTAAACATAATGGTTGAAGCCAAATCTTAAGCCTGTTTCCTTCAAGAGGCTTTCATTTAACTTTATTTAAAAGGCATGCTTGGAAACCTTTCTAAGAAGAGCTGGCCTTCTGTGAAATATTTATCGGTTTTGTTCTGAGCTGTTTGTGTTCCAGTTTACGTAGCAGGGCTGGTTAACAGTGGTTTATTATATCCACATGGAGATAATTTTCCCTGTATTTATAAAATTAAAGTATTCTTTTTATATAATTATAACATTAGTTTTAATTTGGAGGAAGGGGTGGGGGTGGAATTTCTTGTATGTTGGCCTTTCCTTGTGCACATAAAGAAACAGGGACCAGTGGAGCAATGTGCTTCATCTTGTTTGGAATGCCAGCCACTTAAATAACCCTTGGGGATGTAGAACTCCTTTGCCCATTCATTTTTAGCATCCCACTGCCATAGGTTTCTGCAGCTGATCAAGTGAAAAACTGCTGTTCTCTTCGCTCTTGTATAAAATACACTGTATGTACTTTACAGACCTAGCAGACTTTCAATGGCATTGTGTCTTGTAAAGTTAGAAGCCCTGTGAGTGACTTGAACGTTGAGGCTGTTGGAACAAATTGCCTTTCTCTTCTCAGGAATAAAATTCAGTTCCCATCGAGAGGGTGGGGAAGAGTGGTGGTTAAGCTGTTCTCATTTAATCATTTATTTGTCCAGCTTTCACCCTTTTCAGTAAGGAGATCAGGAGTGAGTGTATTTTAAATTAAATGAATAAAAGTAGATTTTTCATTATTTCTGTTGCTCACCTAGCTGGGTAATATATTAGTGCCATTGTTTTCACCAAATGAAAACCAGTGACTAAGCAACAGCAAAATCAGTGGTATACTGGTGTTATTTGTTGCCCATAGGAATACAGGGGTTTAATTAATACTTGGGCCTCTCTGTACGAGAGGTAACTGTCCTAACAATGATGTTATTTGTATTGCATCTGCTCTTAAAATCAGCCTTTCGGCAGAAAGGATGTCAAATTACAGGTGTACCATGACAAAACCCTGTTCTAAAAAAAACAATCAAAAATCAAACACAACACAGCTCTCTTTATTTAAAGCTTGCATTTTCATAATGACATCAGTGGAAGAAATCCAAATAAACACTTCTCTTGTAATCTCATATCAAGTTGTGGAATCTGCAGCCTTAATCTTGCTTTGGTCCCAGTGCTTTTCCTTTACGTATGTGAGGCGAACAGGCAGGATATATCTTGACTTTGTGTGGCAAATGAGCAGCTTCATCTTGGAGTAGAACTGTTTTACTTTTTTTGTTTAAAACTGCATTTTGCACTATCCCAGTCCCACAAAGCCCTTGCTTCTGTATTTATAGTGCTACTCAGCTCTGGATAGTGCTGACAGTAAACTTGCCCCAAAGAGTAAACGAAATAAAATATGCGTATGATCCACTTAATATGCAATTAAACATTTTCCCTGAGCAATTAGCATCAAGACAACTAATAATCATCCTGTGCCACGCTGCAAACATATTATGCACATTTATGTTGGATGACTTTGGTAATAAGTTATGAATAAAAATGTGCATATATACAAACATCTGAGTAAACATAGTATTATGCCAACCAAGTGTGTACTTTTCATACTGGAGTTTGTTTAATCTACCTACAAGCAATGCTTTTTCTCCAATGAATGTCAAAACTGACATTCCCATGGGATCATGGCCTGTGAATCACAGCACTGCTTAACTGCTTGTGATTATACATGTAACTTCTTGCTTCATCTTACTTGCATTGCAACAACAGGTAGAGCTTGGAGTTAGGAAATATAGTTCCATTCCAGCAAGTGTATGTACCCGTGACCCAAAAAGAGTCTCCCTAAAACAAAGAACCAAAAAAACACTAAAAGTACAAAGGGGTTCTATCCAAAAAGTTTGGGCATCTTCTAAATATATGAAGAAAGCAAATACCAAGAAAACAAGGTAGGTGAAGAAAAGGTGAAAATAAGAAGTGAGCAGGATTTGAGTTAAGCTGGGTACTTCGCTGTTTTTAAGTTTACCTCTGAATCAATACCTAGAGGTGTACTTAAAGGGGTGAGATTCCTTGTGGGATTGCATACTGATAATGTGGCTAATGTGTAATTGAAGTGCCTTGTCATCAGGCACAATGGATGGCATGGTGGTTGATGGTGTAGCAGACAAATCATGATGATGATGATGGTAGGTCAGTGTTGTTAGGCTTACATGCATCCTTTTGTGACAGAGATGAAGTGCATGGGGAGCAATGGAAATGTCTGGAAATGGAAGCGTCTGGGTTCTGTAGCAGTTGAAATGATCGCAGGGTCTACCCATATCAGAAGGGCTGGCTTTAGGCTGCCGACAATAGTCTTGTGTGTCTATTAAACTTGGATTGTGGTTGGCAAACCTTACCTCTGCAAGCACAGAGGCTTTAAATAGGTTCTGTTAAAAATGAAAGCTGAGCCTCCAGAGAACTGGGAAATTTATTTGTGGTTTTGAGGTGTGGCTTTGCACCTTTCTCCAGGAGGCTGCTTTGGGTATCTGTTTTGTACGACAGAAGGGGGCTTTTTGAATTGTTTTGGTGGATGCCAACAGAACACGAGTGCAGTTTCATTTGTATGAAGTTAATGAAGAGGACCAGGGCAATTAAATACAGCCTTTTCAGAAAAGGTGAGCACGTCTGTGGTTTTCTGTGTTGTTTTTGGTATGTTTTTGTTTTTAGACAGGGTTTCTTCTGCCACGCATGTTGAGCAACCTTCAATACGAAGAATATATTGGATGGTTTCTTGAATACTGCTGCAGCAACTTTAGTAAATTGAAGTTAGTTTTGTTTTTGTTTCTAACGTTTGTATTTTCATGTGAAACATGGGAAGTCTACTTTGAAATAATTTGACATAGAATAGAGCTTGGCTTTTATTGCATTTCCCAGTTTGCAAGCAAAAGAGGCTTTTGATGCCTGAGGTTGTATTCTGCTTCCTAAGCAGTAATTGTGAGTCCCCCTGTTCTAGGTTGTGTTGTTCTCCGGTTTGGATGAGCAGGAATATTTCAGTAACTTAAAACTGTGTTTCGAAGACCACTACTAGTGTATGTTATTTTGTGCATGTCTTCTTTATTACAGTGTTTCTTTATGAAGACACAGGTTAGCTTTTTGTCTCTTCAGTTTCATAAGATGTCGTGGTGCTTGCTGACTGATGAGGTCAGTCCCGAGGCACAAAAAGTGATGTGGGGAGCTGCATTCAAGTGGGATGCATGCTGTCCTGTGAGGTACCCTTGCTTTTTTGTACAGTCTAATGAAATACTCTGGGAGGAAAAATAGTCTAATAACACAAGTTTGCATTACAGTTTGGCTGTATTTTTCAGGGTGGGGAGGAGGAATCAAGTTTTATGTTTTTACACTTACTGGCTTAAAAAAAAAAAGTTGTGTTAGGGATAATACATGGGATTTTTAGCTGGAAAACAGTGAAAAAGCTAGGAGTAACTTGGTTGGCTCTGCACATCTTTCATCTTAGGATTGATGGGGACTGGATAGAGTCCCCATCTGTTTAGGAACCATAATTTTCTTACAGGCTGAAGTAGAGCTCCAGAAAGTGGGGGACTGCTCCCCTGCCTGCTGCCACTTGTAGCAGTAGGTCCATTTGGATGTGTGTTCAGGAGTTTCCTACAGAAAGTTAGATTTCCAGTTCTTAGGACGACTCAGGAATGCTACGTGAGTGGTGGTCCTCACATGTGTGCTCTCACAACCTGCTTCACCCGTCATATACCAGTTGCTCTATTTGTGCACACAAAGGGAAGGGCAGGGACCTGCAAGAATGGATTGCAAGCTCTGAAGCCTAGTACCACTGTTGTAGTTAAAGGCCTTTGGGGGTGTAAATCCAGGCAGACACAAATGGTTTCATGCTTCTCAGTTTTGGGTAATTTAGTTACCTCAGAGTTATGCTGCATATCATAATTTCCATACATATGTACCCCATGGAAGTATGGGAGAAGGATGTGAGCAGAGGAGAAGCCACTTTGTAATAAGGATATAAGAGATTTATAGCTCAAAAGAAAAACATGACTCTGTGTTCTAGCAGTGAACATCCTCTTTTGGGGGAAGAGGAGAAGCTCCAGACTACGGCTTTTCCTCCACATGCTCTTTATGTATAGTTTATTGACTTTAATCTGTAATACAAAATCTTTTTCCTTGGAACTGTTCTTATGCTGTTTTTTTCTTTGTGCTTTCTGAAGCTGTAGGTCCTACAGTCATGTTTGTAGCATGGCTACAGTAATAGCCTGGGTACGTATTCCTAGTATCCTTTGAGTTAGTGTGTATTCTTGCCATGTATTAGCGTGGCACTGTAGAATTAAATATGGGATTTAGTGGGCAGTTGTCATTAAGAAGTTGATTTAAAAATTAAAGTTTAGCTTACTTTGTAATCCCTAGTTCCTGAAACACAGCATTTTTTTTCCCCGATGTGTAAAGTGAACTTTTTTTTTTCCTCCCACAGAATGGGTGCAGTAAGGGAATTGGAGCTGAAGGTACTGGTAATGCCTTGCCTTGCTTATGACCAGAACAACGGTTTGAGTAGTTGAGACTAGAAATTAATATGTCTCTCATTCAGTTTTTGTTTCTCAGTATTAATAATAGTAGTTAAAATGTTTAGAGATGATAATGGTGATAGTTCTTATCCTAATTTCAAAAAAAGAAGTCCTGGATATGATTGTCAAAAAAAGAACACCACCACCAACCAACCTGCAAAGATAGCACTTGAAGGTAAAGATTGAGATCAAAACAGTGGATCTCTATTGAAGGTCACGGCAGTTCCCATTTGCCTCTATCCTGTTAACCTTGAAATGACTTGTGCTGTTTCTATTCATGGGATAATAGAGATCTAAAATTTGTGTATTGCATATGGATGCATCTTCTAGCAAGCTGTCGTGCTGTTGAGGCCTTTCTGAAAAGGCATGTGAGAGCTGCAAATATGAACATTTGAGGTTTTTGGATTGCTGTTGAAACTTATTTTTTGGGAAGTATACATGAAACTTCTTAGTTCTCTCAGTGTGCATAACATTTAATGGGACTAGGACTTAAAACCATAATTGTTTATATACAGCTAATGTCTAGCAGTTTTCAGACAATCTGTTTAAATCTTCAGAGTGCTATAGCAATGCAAATAATAATCTACTTGCTTTCAGTGGGATTTATAGTTGTGGGTAACTTCACATGCTTGAAAATAAAGACTTTTCAGGACTTAAGATGTGACTTTTGGGGCTGCAGACTGTTAGAACATTGAATGCTCTAAGACTTTCTTGGGAATTATAAATTAGAAGAACATGCAAATTCCTCCAGCACATGAACTACTGTAGGGAAAAAATATTTTGAGATAGACTTCTGAGACAAACTTATTTTGGCGTAAGTTAACTGAAAACCAGGGGAATTTTAACCGTGGATTAATTTTATGCAGTGGCAAAGCTTGTTATTTTCTCAGAATAGATGGATATGATTCACTTAAAAATAAGTAAATCACATTTACTGGTTTCATAAAGGACAAACTGAGCTAGCATTAAGATGAAGTTTTCACTTAAGTACAGATGATGCACTAGTTGAACTACGTGCTAACACTGCTGTTACAATTTCTAGATCAGCATGAGTTTTTTTGTGAATCAATCTCAGGGTTTGAAGTGTGAGTGAAGACAGAAAGCAGTAAGGAAAGTGGATCCTTAATGTTTCACACCTTGTAAAATATTCCAGGTAGTTGGAACCTTTTTTTAATCAATTATAAAACACTTCCTGAAGTCACCAAAACCAGTGTTTCTAATTTGGTTTTAGCTTTTATCAGTAGCACAAACTCCCTGGATATTTTTTTTCTGAAAGTGATTGAAATGATTAAACGATCAAAATGTAGATGTACATAATCCCTATTAGTGAAAAAGATCTTAAATGTTAGTACCTGCATGCATAATTACTGTCTAATATGGGTTTGAAACTAGGCCTTTTAAGATAAAGATTGAGTTGTGCAGGAGGAACTCTATTGTACCATCCAAGCTCCACTAACATCTCTGCTCTGCATGTGAGGCCGTGCCAGTCTGCGGACATGGGGTAGCTGTCCTTTGGCCTCGGTGTTCCTTGTGAAGCCCGTGGCTGTTCCTAATTCGGCAGTAATTCCAACAGACTTGGAAACACTGATCTCTGCTCATTAATTCTCCATTCTTCCTGCTCCCCTAGATGTTAAAGTTGGATGATATTTTTTGATTCCTCATGGTGAATGATGTCACTCGTGCATCTTTTCTTTTCTTGTACTATGCGGGTGGTTGTTTTACCTTCCTTTCCTATCCTGTGCCTGGTGCATGACGGAGGATAAACTGTGACACTCTAGTCCACCCCACCTGTTGCACCATCTTGCACACCTTTCTTCCCATGTCCCTGTGACTTGGTCTGCTGTTAGTGCCTTCGTGCTTTTTGTGGTGGGGTAACAGCTCAGGTTGATGATGTGCACTCAAGTGACATCTTTAACAGCTTTGCACTGCACTCCTGATGAAAGGCAGTACCTCTCAGGTTTAACTATCTCATGCTCTTTGCCCTTTCTCTAGGTATTTAATGGCAGAAGTTTGAATATGATGTTTGTGAGGGTTGTTTGTATTAGGTGTCTTTATTATTACTGTTTTTTAGCATAAAAATTACATTGTGTACACAGCTTACCAAACTTCTGTTTGGAGTAAATGAGCTGCAGACCTTAATTTTTCCTTGATTTTATTAGTGCCCTTTTTAGGAAGGTGATGATGCATTTATGAGATCAGAGCAAGGGTTTGTATGGTGCCTAAAGCAGACAGTGGCTGGGATCTGCTAAATATTCTGAGGTACTCTATTTGGGAAGCCAGTGTTTTGAAACCTTACCTGCGTGGCTCTTATGGTTCACATAGGCTTTTATGACACTGTTCTGATCAACTGCAGTGGGCGATTGTTTATAGGAATAATCTTGCCTTTGCATTTTGTGCCTGAAGGGAAGGGGGAATACATTTGAGACTTCCTATTGTGAATGTTAAAAACAACGCCTGGTTTATTTAATATTTGTGCTGTATTTGTAGCAGGATTAAATAGCTATCACCTACCAAAAGCTAATAATTCATTTGTCATCGCCAAATAATACGTTCACAAATTCGAAACAGATTGTATTTCAGAAATTTAAGTTCTACATTCTACGTTATAATCTTTTCTTGCTTATTGGAGGAGACTGGGAATGTAATGTCACAGTGTGTGCATCACAGGGGTTCTGACCCAAAATTACTGGTGTCAGTGAAATTACCATGATATGACACTGGCTCGTAAGGCTATTTAAAGGTTAGATTGACTGCAGTAGTTGAAGTGTGAAGTTTTTAAAGGGTTGGTTAGCTATGATTGTTGAATGTATTGTGTTAAAGTATTGTTCAATTTCTAATTGGCAAGGAAAATAATCAGTTGACAGTTGCTGAATTGTTGGTCTGTTATTGCTCTGTACTAGATTTAAAAACAAAGTTAAAATCTGACTGCCTAGCTGCTTTTTTGCAAAGCTTCATTTTCTGAAGGCAACTGCGTGTTAGCATAGGGTGTGGATTTTCTGCATATTTACCCCTACTGCAATTGTAAATACGCTGTTACTTGAACAGGGCAGCCTTCTAAATTTGGATATACAATTTCTACTGATCTAGAAAACCAAAACCTTCTGACAGACATAATTTAGCTTGTTCTCCAAGTTGAATTGGATGAGAAGTTCTCTGCTTACTAGCTCTGTGGAAGAAACAACAGTATGTTACTGGAGAAGCATTGTTCAGACCTATATTCAGGGACAGAGCAGACAACAAAACCTTAAAGTTTTTGCAACAAAATCACTAATGTGTTTCTGAAATATGAGATGGAAAAAAATAAACTCAGATTGAATAGCAAGAAAATATTGGTTTATTTCATGTAAAATGTTACTGCATTGAATAACTGGAGTGGTGCCTGCTACCTTACCCGGGATGGGCTCAAGCAGGAGCAGGAGGTTTGTTGCTGTGGCCAAAATCCCAGTCGTGGTCCTCAAATCCCAGTCATGGTCCTCAGCTCCCAGCACATTGACGGTTTGCTTTTGGGAGTTTCTGCCCCTCCCAAGTGCTGTTCGGGGGGCATCCACCCGTTGCCTGTCCCCCCTCAGTGTCTCCCATCCCATCCTTAGCCTCTTGCTGCTTTCACTGCTCTTCTGCAGCCTTCTCCCAGGCCTCCGTGAGCTGCCTATTTGCCCTTCTGGCACCCATTAATGTTGTGACCGGTGAGGGTTGCCTGGCCCATGGGTGTGGGAAGATTGTGACAGTGGGTTTGTAGGATTCTGTAATGCACGAGGACTTGAAGGCTTTTGTTTCTTGAATTTCTTCATTGCCAGTTGCTACAAATCACTGCTGGTAAAGCAAGTATATACTCGTGATTGTTTACCTAAGTGCCTGCCTGCGTGTGCTATGTTGAAGGGCAGCTCTCACCGAACCCCTCCCAGGGGCTACCATAGGACACCCAAGTTCTGCCCCACAGCTGAGCTGTGTCATGGAGCCTGGCCTCAGCTGGGCATCCCCAGCAAGGGCCTGGCCTGATCTCACGTGGAGAAGTTCTTGCAGGAGAGCTTTGGAAGAGAAGCTCATCTCTGAGTAGAAAGCAAGCTGCTTTTGGGTGTTTGGAGATGTATGGGGATTGGACACTAGTTACTGGTACAGCCAGTAGCTGATGGCGATTTCTGCTTTCCCAGACCATCTGTTTGTTATCACAACTTCTCTGTTCGGTGCCCATCAGGGAGATCTGCGGCTCCCAGCTGCGCTCGTCAAGGATGCCCTGATTCCCAGGCCAGCCGGCGTACTGTGTCAGTGTTTTGACGCTTATGGCTGCTCCAGCACCAAATTACTGGCCAGACGAGTTTCTGTAAGAGATGAAATGGAATTAATCTTGATGTTGACTAACAGTTGTGTTCCAGAGAATAATGATACTTGATAACTGTGTTTTAGGTGGGAAACTAGTGATTAGGGCTTGAAAAATGATACAGGTAGGAGATGAGCTTCTTTGTTTTATATGCTGACAAAGACTTTTTATGGTTCATCCTAATTGAGTCAGTTGTGGGACAAAAATACCACCAGGATGACTGCAGTTCTGCTTTAGCTATGCAAGTTCAAGTAGCATGAAACTAGGCTTTACTTAGTGTGCTGACAGGAATGTCTGTATTAACTAATGTCAGTAGCTCAGAGATCAGACCTAGTAATGTTCACAGTTATTAATGTAAATGGCTCCTAAATATATACAGGAGCCTGTAAGTTTCTTGAAAACCTGTGTGTGAAGTGACAGGATTTGCGCGCTCTCTATTACTGCGTTTGGTATGGGAACATCAGTCTTTGTAGCCTTGAACTGCCAACAACCTTTGTCCTTTATTTTACCTTCAGTTAAAAAAAAGGGGGGGGGGGGTGGAGTAAGGGGATTGAAATAGGAAAGTACATGAATGTTGGCTAATGGCCATGTCTTTCCTAGAGCAAGAAAAAAAGTCTTGGAAAGATAAATGAGTGTGTGGACCTGGATTTGTTTCATTACATGAATGATATGTGATGTTTTGTAAATAATTTATCAGAGCAAGCATTTCTGAAATGGCTAAAGCACTGTTATATCAAAGGAAAAGAGAACAGTATCATTGCCAAGATGAGGTTTTTACTGGCTTCCACTTAAATATCTTAAAATGATCTGTGTTAAATATTTCTTAAAGTTAAGAAATGTTCACAAGATGCTGCAAGTGAACGGTTAGATAGCTCTGAACCATTTTTCTACTGCTTTTTATTGGGCTCTGAGTGATTAAACAAAAAGCCAATTTTTAGTAGTGTATGTATTTTTTTTAGGTTAATACCACTTTCATGTAAATACATCTTAAAGTGATAATAATCGGACAGATCATTATAATTATGATCTCTTACTGGCAAGAATTGTAAGTAACAGGTTTTCCTTTATCTGTAGGTATGTTACTTTAAACTGACAGGTGGAAAACTCTGCAGGTATGAATGTCTTCCCCTATCTGGGAAGGTACTTATTACTTTGAGTATCCCATTGAAGAAATATTTGCACCTAGTTTTACTTGTTACAGATCCTGTTTATAGACTCTCTGTGCAAGTACTACTGATTTATGTGTTTGGATGATGCAGGTAACTATTTTCACTGAAAATCTCTGAGAATTTGTCATTGGGAGAATGAGGAAGTAAATTTGTAGGGTTTTTTAATAGTTTTTGTGGAAAGTTGTGTGTTAATTGCAGGTATTGAAAGGTTTACATGTTAGTTTTATTGTAATTGCATGAGATAGTTGATGGGACTCATCATGCTGGAACAAAGGGTTGATCTATTGAAAGCAGTGTTTTTAACCTAAACTGGTAGTTTCAGAGAGAGGCACAAGGAAGCTATCCATTGGACAGAAGTGGATAAAGTATGTCTTAACACTGACACACGTACACGTACTCCTTTGGAAAGGAATTCTATTCAGCTGTAATAAAAACTAGTTTGCATCTTAATCTTTGAAGCACTATTACAGCTGAACCAATGATTTCTTTGTGTTCTGGAGCTGAAATAGTATATTTAAGAACAATGTCCTAAAATTCTTATTTTTCCTGGATTTTTTTAACACTAATCTCATGTTGGAGATCTTTATATGGGTAAGTACGAAAAGTTGCTAATTATGGGTTAACTTTTGGTTTTGAAAGATGTTAAGATAATAAATCTTACTCAAAAGCAAGTAAATTTGTAATTAATACATAATACAACAAAATGCCAATTAAAACTGATTTTCTGAACTCAAGTATATGAGAGAGAAAAGGCCCCTGAGAATGGTTTTGCCTGTGTCTGTAGTTTTTGGGTAACTTTTTTTTCTTGCTTAATAAAGCTAACTACGCCTGTTTGTTTTTTAAATCTAGCCACGAGCTGATCCCATCCCAATATGTAGCTTTTGTTTGGGAACGAAAGAATCAAATCGTGAAAAAAAACCAGAAGAGCTGTTGTCTTGTGCAGACTGTGGCAGCAGTGGTAAGTTGGATGAATTTACAAATATTATAAATATTTATGTATAAATCTGTTTTTAAGGTATTAAAGTATTTTTAATGTGAGAATGTCATTCTCTCTTTGGACATAGATTGACAGCTACAGCAAAGTGTGTTGGGTGAGGCAGTGGAAGAGGCAGGTTTTTAAATAAAATTTTGTTAGACAGCTACCAATGAGTTGTTTGAATTCATTTGTAGGCCCACAGTTTAGACATGCTGAGGAAATTTATAGGGAAATGGTACTTGCAGAATGCTGGAATGGTGTGATTTTTCTGGGGGGTTCTATGCTTGGTTTGAAAACTCAGTTTTGCTCTGTGCCTGCGAATGATCATCAGGAATTCTGTACTCATTTGCAGCATTTAAGAGGTTGGGGAAGAATGAAAAAAAAAAAAAAAAGACAACTGTGTAGCAGTCTTTGCTGTTACATATCTTGTGTATGCAGTTAATTTTCTTGTAAAAAATCTTTTGTTACTCAAGTGGTAATTTGTATAGTGTTTAAAATAACCTACTCAAGCTGTTAGGAGAAACATCACATTTGTGTTTCACTCAACAGAAAACGTGTATGGCTTTCAGGGGAAAAAGGGAGTTGTAAGAAGAACAAGTCTTTTGGCTAGTAACAGGAAAATTACAGAGTCAGGTAAATATTTTACAAGTACAAAGAAGTCTGGCAGTTAATGAGCTAGGTGTTTGCTTCCTTATGAAGTTACATAAAGCAGAACTTAAAAAAAATAGTTGAAGAAAATAATACACTCCTTTTTTCTTCATATTCTTCAGCTAGTGTGAGAATCCAGTTTCCCCTTTGAATGGTTTCAATTACTTTGCAAAAAGCGTTTATGAAATGGGATGAATTTTTATATCAAGAACTTCTTTGTCAGAATGCATAGGATGGTTTTTGATATTAGATCCTTATTTTCCCCCTTCCAAGAAAGTGACCATGTTTGATAAAAGAGGGTTATACTTCACTGCCTGTTCCCTGAAAGGTGTTTGTGTGGGTGGTGGTAGAGTTGATTCAATAGCAGGTATGGGAACTGGTATGTAGGCAAACCGGAGGCCACCACTTGTCAGACACAATGAAGTGACCATCCACTTACATGTACCTTGCTGCTGTGCACTGGAGCTGCTCTTGCTGTACCTGTGCAGCTGATCTGAATGCAAGTGCGTCTAGCAAAGTGATCATCTGGCTTAATTTTGAAACCATCTGGGTTAATTTTGGAAGCTGTAGCACACTGTTGCTTCGAGCACTGATTGCACATAGATGATACCAGGCTTGTTCTTGGCTTAGGTTATTGCTGATTTGCAGGGGGATTTGAAACTCATGAAGACCTTGTTAGAAAAAGCTTTATGGCATATAGCTGGCCTAACTGTCGAGTTTGGGTTGTGAAAATCCTCTGATCAGTTCAGCTATTCTAAAAGAACATCCCCTGTGTAAAAAGAGCTTTATATTGGATGAAGAGTTATTTGACCAGTAGAGCTTGTCACTTGGGTGGACTGCTCTTGTTAGCTGTGTCATTAAAAGAATTTTTGCCCACGCAAGCTACCGCTGCTTAAGGAAGTACTTTCAGCAAAGCTTTTTGCAGTGCAGATCATCCCATCCCAGCTCACAGACACACTAGCACTACTGCTTCTTAAAGTCACAACCTGTAACGTGCTACCCTTTCTTCTGCCCTGGTACACGCGGTTGCATGTGAGCTGGACTGAGGAACAAATGTAGTTGAAAGATGGCAAGTTTGATCGGTTCCCTGCTCAGCCATACAACCTTCTGTGTCAGAAAGAAAATTAGGGAAGTGCTTGGGTAGTAAATGAGTAGGGTCTGAGTAAGCCATCGCTGCTTTTGAGAAGGATGTAAATGAAAATATTGTTTCAGTGTCTTTAAATTCAGAGTATATATCTCTCACAATTTTGTAGGTGTGATGCTGAAGATGGTTAATCTTTTGGTACTGTGATAGCTATAAAAGTACTCAAGTAAAAACAAACCACTATGGAACAAAAATGTATTTTCAGTTCATCAGGGTATGCTTTTCATTGTGTGTTTCACCCTGGACAGATTATTTTTATTCTAACCAGTTTGTTTTCTAGTATATTTAAGTAAACGATTAAACAGTGAAATAAGGAAGTGGCTTTACACTGAACCCCTTAGACTTGCTAAATGGCCTTCCATATGGCTTACAGGATTCCGGCACTTTCCAATCTGTGTTCTAGTATTTGGAAGTTTAATAGGATTTGTGCTATTGTGGTACGCAACGTTTACATTAGTCAGGTGACCTCAGATAACAGCTCTTCTGTTATGGAGTAATCCCTGGTAAGTCTAAGGGCTCTGGAACTGCGGAAGCCTTGGCTTTCATGGATCAACTTCCCTTTGAATTAACACTGATACATTCTCTCTGCCTCATTAAGAGTGAATTATCTTTAATTAGTTCCTCAGATGTACCTTATATGAAGAGTGAAATGTTGAGACTGCCAATCAGATTGCTGGTTAAACTTTAGCTACTGATGCCTAACTAAAAGAAAAACCAATTTCAGTGCAGTATATAAATAATAAAACTTCATTCAAGTAGAGGTTATTGTAATTGGATTTGTAATTTTGCACACTGCAGTATGTCTCAAAGCTGGTCTTACTGTATAAGAAACATAAAAGATAATGCATATTGTGCACAGCAAGCAAAATTGCTCAGTTGATCAGAGATTAAATTGCAGTGCCCACTACTGGCATGTCTGCTTTACCTTAGTTTTTTTGTTTCAGTTGCTTATGCTTCTTCAGGTAATGCTTCTGCATTCTGAAAGCAGAAGCTATTTGGGTATTTGAACACCTCTCTAATATCACTCTGATTTTGTGATAAAATCTATTCAGGTAGTGAAAATGAAATGCATTGCTGTGTCCCTTTTCACAGGGTGTTTTCTAAGGGAGTAAGATGAGGGATGTCAGATAAGAGAAAACAAATCCTATTACGAAAGCAAACATTGTTCCTTCCTTTTTTTCCTTGCTATCTTTTGATTTTGAAAAATCAATAGACTTGAGAACTGGAATCAAACTCTACCTCTGTTTGCACAACCAAGAGGTTCAGAAGCAACTAAAGAGCTGCTGCTGACAGATTTTTGAAAGGGAGAATGAAGTTTGAGTTATTGGGAAACTATAATAAATACTTAAGAGCAACAAAAGAGCACAAACAAAAACAACAAAAAATACAAGTAGAACAATGGTGAGTTTTATTATTCCAAATAAGTATTATGTTAGGCTGAGAAGGCAGGAGGGTTAGTGAGCAAATGTGGGTAAGGGAAGCTGGAGAGCAGAACAAGAAAGGTTTTAATCAGTTCAAGAGAAACAGGGACAGGAGATGTTTGGAAAGCAACCTGTGGAGGCTGCTTTACAGAGATCAGGGTATGCCTGAAATGTAGGAGCTCTCAGTGGAGCAGGTGGATGTGGCCTGAAGACAACTGCAGCCCATGGAGAGCAGGAACAGGCTCTGGTCCAGAGCTGCAGCCCATGGAGAGGAGCCTACACAAGAGCAGGTGATCTGGTGGCAGCCCACGGGGGACCCACACTGAACATCTGTTCTTGCAGGGTGGACCCTGTGGTATGGACCCATATTGGAGCAGTTCTTGAGCTGCTGAGTTCTTGAGTCTGAGGGAAGCTCGTGCTGGATCAATTCAGGAGGGACTGCATCCTGTGAGAGGCACCCTGTGCCAGAGCAGGGGGAAGAGAGCATCTGTGAGGAGGTGTTATGGACTGACTGCAACCCCCATTCCCCTCAGCTGCATGGGGGAAGGATGTAGAAGAGCAGATGTGGGGAGAAGGTGTTTTCAGTTTCCTCTTATTTCTCATTGCTCTGGTCTGTTATCAATAGGCATATAATATATAATAATATATAACGTAATGTTTGTTTTATTAATCTCCCTTATACAGAGTCTCTTTTGCTTGTGGCAGCAGTTGGTGTGTGATCTACCTGTCCTTATCTCAACCGATAAGTTTTTTTCATTTTTTCTTCCTTCTGAGGATGGGGAGTGAGAGAGCAGGATGGTGATGCTTGGCTGCCTATTGGTATTAAACTGGTACATAAGGGAATATGGAAATTGTCTTTTACTCTTGTTTACTACCATACGTGGGAGGAGGTTGGCTAGTTGGATAAAATCAACTGCTAAGAATCCTGTATCTAGAAAAACATACTGGATGCCCAAGTTAGATGCACTGATCCTTTCTCCTTGTAGTTAAGTTCACCCTAATTAATAATGCTTTCTACCTAAAATGTTATTGAACACATTTTTCTTTGCAAATTACTTTATAGGTTTGTTTCTAACACTTGTATTTCAAGTTAAAAATAACATATTAGCGTATCTAATCTAGCACTGTAAGTAATTGTTGTCAGTAGTGTAACACTGTTCTCTTAAAAGACTGTTTTGTCAGATCCTTTGAAGAATATACAAGACCCAAATTTGCAATGAGGAAACAGAAGTGGACTTGTTAAAGGAGTTCTCTTCACTCAGGAGTGAGACATTGTTTTAACTTCCTGATCTCACCTATTTTTACCACATTAACATATTGCAAGTCTTCACCTTTTCTAATTGGGGTAGACAAGAAAATTTTAAAGCATTTGATTTTTTTTTTAAGGTTGAACTAAACCTATATATCTATTGCTGGTGGGAATTGGCAGCTTTCGAAGGTTAAAGTTACCTGTAATCTGTTAAGTTTGTACTACATTGATGTTGCTGAGGCTTAAAAGAAAGTCATAGAATCATTTAGGTAGGAAAAGACCTCTAGGATATCTAGTCCAGCCTTTAACCTAGCACTGGCAACTCCACCATTAAAAACTCTACCATTAAACCATGTCACTAAGCACTACATCTACATGTTTTTTGAAGACCTCCAGGGATGGTGACTCAACTACTCTGCTGGGCAGCCTGTTCCAATATTTGACAACTGTTTCAGTGAAGAAATGTTTTAGTGTGTTTATGTGGCAGGGTTTTGCTAGCGGGGGGCCGTAGGGGTGGCTTCTGTGAGAACAATCCAGAAGCTGCCCCATGTTAGTTAAGGGCCCTGCTGCTGACCAGAGCCGAGCCAATACATGATGTTGTTTGCGCCTCTTTGAGAGCAGATTTAAGAAAGGAGAAGAAAAACAAAAAAAACCAAACTGCTGGGAACAGCAGCTGGGAGAGAGAGAGGAACGAGAAACAGCCTTACAGACGCAAAGGTCAGTGAAAGAGGGGGAGAGGTGCTCCAGGTGCCAGAGCAGAAGTCCCTTGCGACCATGGTGAAGCAGGCTGTCCCCCTGCAGCCCATGGAGTACCACGATGGAGCAGGGTTCAACGCTGCAGCCTGTGGAGGAGTCCCTGATGGAGCAGGTGGACCTGCACTGAAGAAGACTGTGGCCTGTGGAGGACCCCCGCCGGAGCAGGTTCTGGGCCAGAGCTGCAGCCCGTGGAGAAGAGACGATGCAGGAGCAGGGGATCTGGGGGGAGCTGCTGCCTGTGGGGGACCCATGCTGGAGCAGTCCGCTCCTCATGAATGGACCCTGTGGTATGGAGCCATACCTGGAGCAGTTCTTTAAGAGCTGGATCAGTTCGGGAAGGATGGCATCCCGTGGGAGGGACCCCATGTGGAGCAGGGGATGAGAGTGACTGTGAAGGAGCGGCGGAGACGAAGCGCTATAGGCTGACCGCAGCCCCCATTCCCCGTTATCCTGCACTGCTTGGGGGGAGGAGGTGGAAGTGGCTGGATGGGGGGAAGGCATTTTTGGTTTCTTTCCTTTGTTTCTCACTTCTACTTCTCTAGCTTGCTAATAATAGGCAATAAATCTTACTATCCCACCTCTGCTCTGAGTCTGTTTTGCCCATCACAATCCTTTTTGAGCGATCTCCCTGCCTTTATCTTTACCCTTGAGCCCTTTGCATCATCTTTTCTCCTCCTTCCCCTTTGAGAAGGGGGAGTGAGAGAGGGGCTGAGGTGGAACTCGTCTGTCCACCTGAGTAAAACCACCACAAATGTTTTCTAATATCCAACTGAAGCCTTTTCTAGCACAACTTGAGGCCATTTCCTCGTCTTAGCACTTAGTGCTTCGGAGAAGAGACTGATCCCCACCTTGCGATAGTCTCCTTGAAAGTAACTGGAGAGGATACCTGTGATAAGGTCTCCACTGACTCTCCTTTTGTTTAGGTTAAACAACCCAAGATCCCTCAGCTGCTCCTCATAAAATTTGTTCTCTAGGCCCTTCACCAGCTTTGTTGTCCATCTTTGGACATGCTCCAGCACCCTGATGCCCTTCTTGTAGTGGGGGGGACAAAACTGAACACAGTGCTCGAGGTGCGGCCTCACCGAGGCCAAGTACAGAGGGACAATCACTTCCCCAGTCCTGCTGGCCACGCTATTTCTGACACAAGCCAGGATGCTGTTGGCCTTGGCCACCGGAGCATGCTGCTGGCTCGTGTTCAGCCAGCTGTTGACCAACACCCCCAGGTCCTTTTCTGCAGGGCAGCTTTCCAGCCCCTCTTCCCCCAGCCTGTAGTGCTACATGGGGTGGTTGTGCCCCAGATGCAGGACCCAGCACTTGGCCTTCTGGAACTTCATACACTTGGCCTCGGCCCGTGGGTCCAGCATGTCCAGGTCCACCTACAGAGCTCTTCTACCCACGAGCAGATCAACACTCATGGCCAACTTGGTGTTGTTTGTGAACTTAACAAAGTCAAGTGATTGAACCAGAAGAAATTGCCATTTCAGTGTGGAGATTGGTAGAATGTTACTGAGGTACTGTGTCCAGTTCTGGGCTCCTCAGTACAAGAGGGACTTGGGCATACTGGAAAGAGTCCCATTGAGGGCCATCGAGATGATGAAGGGACTGGAGCACTTCTATGAGGAGAGGCTGAGAGAGCTGGGGCAGTTCAGCCTGCAGAAGAGGAGGCTCAGGAGGATCTTATCCAAGTCCATAAATACCTGAAGGGAGGATGCAGCCAGGACTGAGCCAGGCTCTTTTCAGTGTTGCCCAGTGCTGGGACAAGAGGCAGTGTGCACAAACTAGAACACAGGAGATTCCCTCTGAACGTCAGGAAGCACTTCTGTGCTATGTGGGTGACTGAGCACTGGTACGGGTTGTTCAGAGAGGTTGTGAAGTTTCCTTCCTTGGAGGTTTTCAGGAACTGCCTGGATGCGGTCCTGGTTACCGATCTGCAGGTGTCCCCTGCTTGAGCAGGGGGTTGGACCAGACGACTGACCTCCAGAGGTCCCTCCCAACCTCATCCTTCCCTGATTCTGTGGTGAAGACCTCTTGGCAGATATATCTGCTTCTGAATATGCAGGAGATAGTATGTTCTCTCTGTTCAGATGAGTCAGTGCTGATATTATAGGGATTTTAGAGCCAAAAACATACTTTCCCTCTTGAGCAATTTTACAGGTGCTTTCTTTACGTTTGAAGGTCACAGTGACTCAGTTTAATGGACTACAGAAATTGGTTTAACTATGGAAGTAGTTTAAAATATAAGTCACTTACAGAAGTAAAACCTGCATTGATTGCTACTTCATGTCTGTTAGGCATAACCCACTTTTTGTTAAAACTGTATTTTTCCTATACAATCTTGTGTCCAAAATGAAGAATGTAACTATTACCAGCTAGTAAAGAAAAAGACCGTATTGTATTTGGAAATCTACAAATCTGTGCTGTTTCCAGTAGCACATACCTAGGGAAGACAATAAAAGAACATGGCAAGCGCATAGTGATACTTCCCTTTGCACAATTCCAGCCTACAGTTACTTGTGTCTGAAGGACTTTGAGTCACAGGCAATCTTC
The DNA here is from genome assembly GCF_964211835.1 of Anser anser. Classification (NCBI taxonomy): domain Eukaryota; kingdom Metazoa; phylum Chordata; class Aves; order Anseriformes; family Anatidae; genus Anser; species Anser anser. The sequence continues at coordinate 4,962,125 of NC_139727.1, forward strand.
ATGTTTAATCCCAGTAGATGTTTTTCATGATTTTTTTTTTTGATAATAAAACCGTTAAAGATAGGAACAAACATGTCTTAAGCTGTGTAATTACTTGAATGAAGAACGTTACGTTGGTAGATAACAGAGAAATTACGTAACCCTGTTACACTTAGTCTGTGCATAGTTACCAACTAGTGAGAATGAGCCTTTCTTAAGGTAATAACTGAGAAGGATAAACATACTGCAAAGTTAAAATCAATGAGTTAAACCACAGCTTGCTTATTTATGCCTTGAAGTAAATCACTTCTGTGCAGGGTAGATGTATTTAATTCTAGTTATGAGTAAGGAGATAATTGGCTTATGATAACACTTTAATGTGTTAATGTACATGTTAAGTCGTGGTTGATGGAATAAGTTTGTGATATTGATTATTAGTATTATTGACTTCAGGGAGCTTTCTTCTTTCTTAGCAGACATTTTTTTGAATCAAGCACTTATTAAGCTTTATTGAAAGGGACAGAGTGACACTGAACTGCGCTATGCAGTTCCATGGTGCATTTGTAACTTCCAAGAGAAATAGCTACTTTAGGTGCGCGATCAGTTATAAATACAAATTGTTAATTTCTGTTAAACTGCATGGTAAGAGTCAAATGGCAACATTTTCTAATATTTCTGTTTTTGAAAGTATTTGTGGAATTTATTCCTGATTTTTTTTTTACTTACAGATTATATTTCTGCATTTTATTTTGAGAAAATGGTATTTTTACCCTGTTTAAATTCCTTTTTTAACAAGAAGTTAACAAGAAGTGGATTGATTAAGTCTTGGGTACGTGCTGTAAGAGGAAAAAATCAGTACAGATTTCAGATTTTGAAGTGGTTTTTGCATTCCTTCATTCATCTTTGTTGTTCTTGCCTCAGTCTATTGGAAGATTAAAATAGCAAATGCTTAGGGATTAGCCTGTATCCTTGTTTGTAGTGGTTTAGCTGTGGTGGTTTAGACTGAGAGAGAAACAACAGATGGACAAAATCTGAATCACCATCACTAGACCATTACCTGGAGGAATGTACTTACCAGGCTCTAGCAATGAGAAGAAAGCGTCATGCATTCTCATGACATCGGTACAGCATGGCATCAGGGATTCTTACCTCCCTTACAACTTGATGTCCTTGATGATCTCTAAATATAAGTGCTTTCTCGGGAAGGTTTGTTCTTTCCTATTTAACAGTGCTTTTATCTTTTATGGATTAAGGGTTTACAACACTCCTTTGAGATTGTTAGAAGACAAGAGAAGTCACTGCCAGTATTGCCTAAGGTGTTATATGTGTTCAGTTGTCTGATACCTTGTATTAATTGGCAGAGCTTCTAGGCTGCCATGGAAAAGATGATGATCCCACTAGGGAATAAAATGCAATTTCATGGGAAACTGAAGTTCAGCTACTCTTCTTTCCCTACTTGATCTTGTCCCTCACTTTAAACCTTCCGTAGTAGTAAACTTTTCACGTGTCACTTGTCCACTCCATTTTTTTCTTCTAACTGCTCTGAAATTGTTCTTCGTATATAACTTAGTAATAAGTTGGAATGAAAAATGCATATCGCTCAGCTGTTAAGTTTCTCTGGTAGGTAGTTAGAAAATTTTGAAAAAGATATTAATTCAGTCTTGTATAAAGATTTAATCTGTTCATTGCACTGCTATAAAAGGAGTGGGTTCAAGTATGTAGAAATGCTTTTTTCAGGACCAATGGCAGTTGGTTATTTCCATCGCATGTATAACTAGTGAAAGAAAAGATTATATTTCAGATGTTTGTGAAGACTTTTCCCAGGTGTCAGTTGTCAGCTTTCTACTTCTCTTTATAAATGAGTTTTGTGGCAGTTTTGCCGTATCTTCTTTGTAAGAAGCGAGTTAAATGATGTATTGCAAAGTTCTAAAAACTCCTGGTGCTTACAAGGCTCTGGTGGTGCTGGCTACATTTTGTTGAACATAAGCATCAGTATTTCTTAAATCTCAAGCTTTAAATATGTCATGGTTTATTTTATTTTTTTAGGACATCCATCATGTTTGAAATTCTGTCCTGAGTTAACAACAAATGTGAAGGCCTTAAGATGGCAGTGTATTGAATGCAAGACATGCAGTGCATGTAGGATCCAAGGCAAAAATGCAGTAAGTTAGACTGTTCAGTGTTACCTGACTTTTGTTTATCATAGCTCTATACTTAGCACATGTGCAAATACAAATCACTGTTGTGCAACCTCTAGCAATGCTGTATTAAGTCTTTTTTTCCTCTTCCTCTTCCTTCCCCCACTCCCCTTCAGGATAACATGCTTTTTTGCGACTCCTGTGATAGAGGGTTCCACATGGAGTGCTGTGACCCACCACTTTCCCGAATGCCAAAAGGTGATAATGAAAATACTTTCAATGAAAATACTTTCATTCATAATCTTTTCTCATATTAAGTGACCAAAAGCTCTTGATCATGCTAATTACTTTTGCATTGGTGAACAATATAGTTTCAATCATGTCAAAGCCAGAACTTTATTTTTTGAGTTCTTTTTTTTTTCCTCTGTGAAACTGTAAAGGCCTCTGGTCAGTTGACCAGGCGAATTCACCATGAATTGAGTTCTTGGCCTATTATTGAGAGTGAAGTTTTGCAAAGGCTGTTTAAAATGTTTGGCGTGTATATATTGATGTAGAAATCCTTAAAGCAGGTGAAGAAGACAGCTGCCTCATGTAAGGGTAACTTAAACAAAACACCTGTGTCCTTCAGGTTCTCTAGATTTCTGATATGTAGCACCTCTCATTTCTGGTCTCACATCTTTATGGCTTTCCTTATTTAATCTTAAAATTACACTGCAGACTTTTTCCAGCTTTTTTTTTCTTTAAATCTTCTAGTGTTATTTATAAAAGCAAAAAAAACCACAAACAAACAGTGTTCAGACATGGTTATCTAATGTTAAAAGGATGACAAATTCAAGTTGTATATTAAACCAAACATACTTAGTTGTGATCTGGTATTTTCTTTGGCACACTGTAGCCTAGTTAGCTGTGTGATGCACATGTAATTTTTTCCCATCTTATTTTTTTCAGAATAAATATGTATCTGTAGTGTAAGGAAGAGCAAGCTATAACAGGCTTTCTTTTAAGAACCCATTTGCTCACCATCTTTTGTGATCTCTTTTGCAACTTTTTTTTCCCCCTTTCCTTGAGCACTTTGCTCTCAAAAAATTTGAGGTATAGGTAGAAGGGGATCGCTTTTCTTTGCCTACTTCCCCTTCCACCTGTCTTGTTTATAAGAAAATTTTACATACATGGTATATATCTTGGTAGACACCTGCAGGACAGATTAAATAAATGTGTACAATTAAACTTTTTTTCCTTTATGTAGGGATGTGGATTTGCCAGGTCTGTAGACCAAAGAAGAAAGGGAGAAAGCTACTTCATGAGAAAGCTGCCCAAATAAGGCGACGATACGCAAAACCTATCGGACGACCGAAAAATAAACTAAAGCAACGAATGTTGTAGGTTTCTCTTAATTTTTTTTCTTTTTTTTACTGTACTAGAGTAACAAGTTTCAACCAGTTTTTAACTGTGTTTCAAATTGGGGAAAGTAAGTGATGAATATTCTAGTGCAGACCTTCTAGCCCAATGGATAATAACTTTTTATTTGTAATGGTTAATTTTCACATCTTGTCAGAACGTGGTGGAAGAAACTTCCTGTAAGTTACTTTTCTAGGTCCCATTTTTTTTAATACAAGTTGCACCTATACCAAATAGAAATAAAAGTCTCTACAGTAATACATGACACAGCTATCTTTATATGTAACTTAAAATAACTGATGCACATGCAGAGACCATATTAAATCAATAATAAATAATGAATTTACTTATAAATAATTTCAGGCGACTGTTCTGTTCAAAGGCCTGTTCAAATGTAGTATAAAAATTACTTTATTTGTTAGTATCAGTTCACAAAACCCATTCCAGAGAGCACAACATATAAATACTATAGAAGTTCTGGTTTCAGTGGTACTCTAGGAAAAAAAATATGTTTGAATTATGTTGTTAAGCTGCCACTGGTTACTAGGCAAAGAGGCTGCAATTTGTTTTACTTATTAGGAACGTGTTCATCTAATACAAGAGAATGCTGTAATTCTTTTGGCATCTGTCCTTCCAGGGAACACTGTAATTGGACATCTTAAGGCTTGGTTGGAGGATTTCTTTTAAAGTAGTTTAAAATGCTGAGTTGTCTTTACACTCAGTCTTAAACAGGAACAGATTCTGTGTTAACTTCAATAGCATGTTGCCCTCCATTTCATGTTTCTGTCCACATGTGCCTTCCTTCTCTTCCTATTTCAGTTTGTTTGGCTGTGTCAACTCAGCAGGTGAAAGGCTTTCTGGCTGTACCTACTACTCGTTTTGTTATGTGGCTGTTACCCAACCATTTTCCTCTACAGTCTAAACCTGTCTGGTATACTTCTGAGTTGTATGTTAGCTGCTGTAGAACTTTGCATTTTGCAGAATAAGAACTTGTGGAATCAACATGTAAAAGGGGAAACACATACATATATTAAAAAAAAAAAGAGGTAAATACTGGCAGTACTCAAGTACAGCATAATAGTCATGTTGATGTACTTGGTAGTGCAGCTTACTATGTATATATTTATTCTCCTCTTTATGTCAGGATCTCATCTTTCCTTTAGGTCCATGTTCAAATGTTCTGGGTAGGAACCCTAGGAGGAAGCGTGGGACTATATCAAAGTCAAAAATGTAGTTGTAATGGCTCATAAGAACATGCTCATAAAGGAAGAATGCATGAAAAACTTTTATTTCTCCCTTCTCTTAACTAAATAAGTATTAAAAAGTCATTGAAATAGCCATACACCTTTCAGTGTTTTTACATGGTGAAATGGCTGTATTTCCTTGTGTGTGCATCTCCCTCTGTTTATCGCTACACCTTTGTGTTTACCCCTTTGAGAATTCTAAAAATGTGTCCTTGATTTATGCATTCCACAGTGGGTTTAGCAGGCATGTTTGTCTGATACAGTATTTCCGCTTCCCCTCATTCCTCATACATGTAAAGGAAAAGTTGGAAAGCTTGTGTGGGTTTTACTGTTAGCTTTTGATGATGAAATTCTCAGCTATGGCTTTTAATGTGAATGCTGTGTTAAAGGATGTTCAAGTCCCTGTAATGGTGCATGATAATTATGAATACAAAGGTTTTCTTTTCTTTGTAGCAAATGAACCACATGAGCATGTTAGTTTAGTACTTAGGGAAGTTTTTTTCTTTGTAAAAATACTTGCATTACAATGGGCACGCTTCTACTACTGCAGTGTCTAATCTACGTGAAGTAATTTTGTTTTGGAAAAACAATAGTTAGGAGATCGGGTAAGAGCAGAGACGTGTCCTCATAGAACCCTATTGAAGTAATAGTAATGTACAGCAGACAGCAGTGTCATACATAAATGTGAGTGGTCGCATGAAATACAGTAAGATTAGCTAATGCCACTTGATTCTTTTTGTGTAGTACAAAGAACCTGTCCAGTTATCCTCGAATAACCATCTGCCTATTGATTGTCTGTAGGCAACCCTTCACAATTATACCATACAGGCAAATTACTATATAGGATTAACTAAAAACAGGTGCGTTAGTCACCACTAGTGCCAAAGGCTAGTACATGTGGTAGTAAGAGTAGGTCTTGTTATAGACGCAAGCTTACGGCAGCAAAGGATTTGAAAGACTTAAGTTTTTGGTTTTGTTGCCTCTTAAGAGCTACCCAAATGTAAGGATGTGTGAGTAGAAAAGGGCCAGTTCTTAAACTGGTGGGCCCTTGGAGTTCAGCATACCAGATGGTAGCCCCAGGCTCTTTGATCTCTAATTAGAAGTAACCTGTTGGAATTAATTATTCCGGCATCTCAATTAAGAAGGCAAAATCTGTGAAAGAGAACTTTTCACTACAAAATAAACGAGCTAACTTCAAAGAGCAGGATGGAAAGGGGGAATGGAAGCATTTGATGCAACTATATAGCTCTGTTTGGATTTGCCATTTGATCATGCCTCCTGATATTTATTTCTCTTACTCCAAATAATTTTAAACATTCAGTTTCTAAATACTTAAAATATACTACTTACTCTCCAGCTTGCCCTTCAGTGTTGTTCATCTCTTTAGTCATTAGCAACCAGCTGAACCTGTACTTCTGCTGTCACAAGTGTTGGCTTTTCAGCATGCCCTTTTTCTTCCTAGCATTCAAGTAGCAGTCACCACTCTTCTTTCTTAATATCTTCCATGTTAGGCTTGACCGGTTTGTGTTTTTTCTATAAACACTGCTTGTTCTTACAGTTTTGATCTTTCTTCTTGATGGTGATTTTTTTTTCTTATTGTTCCAATTTGTAGGAAAAAAAAAAAGAGGCCATTTGTTTGGGTTTGTTGTAATGCTCTCCATAAATGACCTCAATTTTCTTTTATATCTTAGGTGGTAATTTTTATTGCTAGTGTTGACATATGTTATCAAATGAGCGTGGATAAAAACAGCAGTTTGTTGAAAATTGACTGTATTGCTAACTAATAGACTCTCTCTACAGTTTAAGCAAATGTTTTGATATGCATTAACTTATTTACATTGCATATGAGCATCTTCTTTGTTTATACAATAAATTCTATTGTGGTGAAACCATTACTGTGCTCAAGAACAGTGCATTAATATTTTTCTCCAAAAATGCACATTTCTAACATGCCTGAAAGTAGATGGAGAGGGTGTATACTTGGGAGATCTTGCTATCTGAGCTGCATCTGTGTATATGTACAGTGGACTACCTTATTTAAACAGAGGAAAAAAAGAAACGTGGTGGGGAGGGGAGAGAAAAAGTTGGATGTTGCATCATAGTGTGAATTACTTTAAAAAATGTGTATGTCCTTAATTTTTTTTTTTAAGTACAGTGGCATAAGTAACATGTATAAAGTGTAGTGCTATCTGGCAGTAGCTGTGTCTTTTTAATGCTGATTTTTGTTTTCCAAATTTTTGCATAGGTCTGTAACCAGTGATGAAGGATCCATGAATGCATTCACAGGAAGGGGGTCACCTGGTAGGGGTCAAAAGACTAAAGTCTGTACCACACCTTCATCTGGTCATGCTGCATCTGTGAAGGATTCAAGCAGCAGATTGCCTGTTACAGACCCCACTCGGCCTGGTGCCACCACCAAAATCACCACCACCTCCACCTACATATCTGCCTCTACACTTAAAGTTAACAAGAAAACCAAAGGGCTTATTGATGGCCTTACTAAGTTTTTTACACCATCACCTGATGGTCGCAGATCACGAGGTGAAATAATAGACTTTTCAAAGCACTATCGTCCAAGGAAAAAAGTCTCTCAGAAACAGTCATGCACTTCTCTTGTGTTGGCTACAGGTACCACACAAAAGCTAAAACCTCCACCTTCTTCACTTCTACCCCCAACCCCCATCTCTGGTGAGAGCCCCAGTTCACAAAAATCCAGCACTTCTACTTCTTCTAACTCTCCCCAGAGTTCTTCCAGTCAGTCAAGCGCACCCTCCTTTAGTAGTCTTCCTAGTAATAGTCAGTTAAAGGGACTCTTTGATGGACTCTCTCATATCTATACTGCTCAGGGACAGTCTCGAAAAAAGGGACACCCAAGCTATGCACCGCCCAAGCGTATGCGTCATAAACCAGAATTATCTTCTACTTCAAAATCTAATAGCCATTTCTATGGAAAGAAAGAGGTTAGGAGTAGGTTTATTTCTCATGCATGTACCTCTGGATGGGGTGTGTTTAGAGGACATGCTTTTAAAGCAATTGCTCACCTCAAGAGAACAACTTTCCTTAAAAAGCACAGGATTCTAGGCAGATTAAAGTATAAAGTGACCCCTCAGATGGGGACCCCCTCACCAGGGAAGGGGAGCTTGGCAGACGGAAGAATTAAACCTGATCAGGATGATGGTAAGCAAAGGTCAAAGCGCCAACCAAACCTGCGTCCCGTCCAAAACCAAAATTCTTATTTTGTCACATAGGTCTTAGCTATTTCTCTTATTCTTACTTCACTTTCATACAAAAGCGACGAAGCTGACCTTTTATCTAATGCTGACTAAACCTCCAAAATGTTTTTTCTGACTAATACCACACCACCTTTTTATTATTTTTTGCATCTGTAGTGACATTAGGAGCCCCAAATGCCTTCATGATGTTGCTTATGGCTGTTTAGTACTGCATGAATAGCCACTTCATGCTACTTCCTTGTTCTTCCCCTGCCCTTTCTCTGGCAGTAGTGCTGTCATTATGATTGTGTGCTGTCAGTGCTTATAATGGTGGGCATTTCAATTCATTTCCCACTGCTCCATTGCTTTTTCATGAACAATTCCATCCTGCTACAGTCTCCACAACACTTGATCTGTACTGCTGTAAACTACCTTTTTAATAATTACTTTTATTTAAGAAAAAATATACTGGTAACGTTTGAATGTACACTTAGCTTAGCATTGGTCTCCAACTTTTAAGGGAAATTTTTCTCTGATTTTTACTATTAGAATAGAATATCCTTGTAGAATATCCTGAAATTTATCAAGTGGCATAGTTTTAATGAGAGAATATATTCCCTTTTGTGAGGTTCAAAACTAATTTAGTAGAACTGGACTGTAAAGCCTTAGACAGAAAGACAAGCAAGTACCAAAAATTGCTTACGCAACAGCATACTACAGAACCAGAAGAGAGGAAAGATTCATTTCTGTTATTTATAATCCCACATTTAGTCAAAATGGGAAATCATAACAGCTATAACTGCTACAATCCTATTTAGGAGCAATACTTTGGTAAGGCATGCGTAATCTTCATGTCTGTGAATAAACTTTTTGCTGGTTTTAAATAACAGATACTGAAATCAAACTAAGCATCAAACAAGAAAATACAGATGTATTTCTGGTGGGAAGCAAGGACACAGTTACGCAGGAGGATTTGGAAGTATTTAAACAGGCTCGGGAGCTTTCCCTGGAGGTAAGACTATGTTGCATGAAATTACAGAATCATAGAATGGTTTGGGTTGGAAGGGACCTTAAAGATCATCTAGTTTCAACCCCTGCCAAGGGCAGGGACACCGTCCAGCAGGCCAGGTTGCTCAAAGCCCCATCCAGCCTGGCCTTGAACACTTCTGGGGATGGAACATCCTCAGCTTCTCTAGGCAACACGTTCCAGTGCCTCACCACCCTCATAGTAAAGAATTTGTTCCTTATATCTAACCTAAACCTACCATTTTTTAGTTTAAAGCCATTACCCCTTGTCATATCGCTATAGTCCCTCATAAAATGCAGTTACATATGTAAATTAAAACCAGTTTCATTCTCATATTCTCTTCATTTTTAATAAAATCCTTTTGACCTACTGCATCATGCTTATTGTAAATATAATTTGGGAGACAGTGTATATGCAGTTTAAGCCTCCTAGATTAGAGACAAGGCTTTGGAATGGGTCAGGTAATTGAGACTTGGGATAGATTTTGAAAGATACCCTTGAGCATTTTGGACACAAGGCTACCATTAATTAAACAGAGATTAAGCACAGCTGAAATAATGGTAGTGACTGAGAGGATGATGGTCTGTGAGAATGTACTTTGATGTCCTGTGCAGCGAAAGCAGCCACTATGAAAACTTAAGCCTGTCCCAACAAATACTGCTTGGTAGAAGGCAAGGGGATTTAGTGAGTTCATGACTTTATTTTGCCCCACTATTTAACACACTTTGAGTTTGAATAATATAGATGACTTCTAGTAGTAAAAATGCTTGAGTTAAATCTGACTAAAACTGTTTATACCAGCTGGTATTGATGCTCTTCTTTAAGGTACGTACTGGTAATCTAAAGCTTGCTGAAACTGAGCTGGTTTTCTTTACCAAGGAAGTTGGATATGGCAGCTGAATCTTCCTTTTGCAAAAGAGGCTTTTAAATTTCTTTGTCAATGAAATGAGCAAGCCTAGTAGGCTTCTATGTTGCAAGAAGCTCTTCACAAGTCAATCATGAGGAGATTTTGCCCTTCAAGCAACCAGTGTCTTTGAGAACCTGGGTCAGAAGGGAGGTGCGTGTAATGCTTCAACTGCTGTTTTTTATAAAATTGCATAATAAACCATTATGTCTAGTGCTTTTTCTAGCGATGCAAGTCACTTAATTTGTTTTTCATGTTAAAAGTAAAAGAACCGATGTTACTTGCTGTAGGTCAATGTGACGACCTTATCACAGTCTGAATTCAGAGTGTGTTAACCAGCAAAATCAAACCAAGTTTAAAGAATCAACTTCATGATTAGTTTGTGTTTCCATTTGCTCATGGAAACGGTTCCCACCTCCTCCTCATTTATTTCTTTCACTTGCAGTCCAAAAATGTTATGAGGCAAGATTGCTGAAATTGGGGGCAATTAAATTACTTATTTTTCCATTTTTATTTAGTTTTTGTATTTAGTCTAGCAGTCATTTTCTGATCAGTTCAACCTCAGTATGTTAGCTGAGAACAACTTATTTTAGTATACTAGGGACAGTTATGAGGTCAAATCCAATGGACCTCCAGAAAGGTTCTGCTGATCCGTCCTCTTTCCTTGTTTTAACAAGATAACGGCTTAGGGATTGAACCAGGACTGCAGAAAAGTCCTTCCACTAGATCCTGCAGAAAAGGATTCAGGCAGTTGTGCCCCTTCTTTGGCTGGGCCATTCATCGTCTATTTGTATGTGCTTATTTGTAAGCACTACTGACCTCACTTCATGATTGTGGGTTTGTTTGGCACCTTCAAAGGAATGTTCCCTTTTTATATCTAGCTTTTTGCAAACTCTGTTCTCTGCCTGGGCTGGAAGAATTGAAGCAACGTTTGAATACTTTAGGTTTGTCACACCTTCACTGGGTGAAATTGATACAAAGATAAGTTTGGGTTTTTTTTGTTTGTTTGTTTTTTTACTTTTTTATAACTAGTATTTTGCTTTTATTATACCTGACAGAAAATTGGGTGTAAAAACACTGGTGAAACAAGTGGGCGATACCCCTCAGTGATTGAGTTTGGAAAATATGAGATACAGACCTGGTACTCTTCACCTTACCCACAGGAATATGCAAGGTAATAAGTCATCAAAATCAACATATATTGTTTTGATTTTTTTCTAATGTGATTGTGATTTACTTTCGTACTTTTCTGTAATTGTTTGTAACTTATTCGTGTAACTTTAAGAGCAGATATGCTTTTGTAATTATAAGGGAGATCAAGGAGTTGTCTTTCTTTTTCTACTAGTTCTAATCAAAGATTCATTTAAAATGCCATTTTTTCCAGTTCTGCAAAAACTTTAACTTTGTAGCATGTATTAGTATTTTCTTTTTAACAACTTCAAACCAGGAATGCCTAACTTGTGGCCATTTAGAGCAGTTAATCTTGTTTGTCATCCAGAAGTTAACTTCCTTCTTTTTTAAGGACCAAGAAATCTGCAAATATTAGATAAATAAAGTTAAAGTGAGCCAAGTGTGGCAACAGTGTCCCATTTCTGGCTGCCTGTGCTAGGACACTTCAGTCAGGCAGAGAGCATGAACTAGTATGTGTGTTCAGTAGATTCCTGCTGATTTTGGCATGTACTGAAAAAGCATATTTCATGAATCCATTGGATATGTGGTACACATGGAAATTTGCAGAACTGTATGTTCTTCAAGTCGTCTGCTCCAGCAGGCAACTGAGTTATGTGGTCTGTTCAAACCTTTTCCTTCCTTCCCTCTCATTCCTAGGTGTTAGCATTGTGGCACAGTGGGAATGAGGGATGTGTTGTCAATCGATAATACAAAAAACAAGGGCTAAAAAAAAAGTGTAAACAGCATGTTTCCTGTTATTTCCAATGCCTTTATAGTGTTAATCTTCTTTATCAGTTACTCTTTTAATCCTTCAATTTATATCCTATTGTGAGAGACAGCTCTGTTACATCAAGCAAATTAATTCTACATACAAGCATGATAATGAATAGTCGTTAGTACAAGACAACAATGAGATGTCATTTGTAGGAGGCAGTTCTTGGCCCTAAGTGCAGTGGGATTACATCATGGAATGAACACTTAAACTATTTTTATGTTGTTGATAAACTTTCTTAGAATCCTGTAATCATGCAAGCCATGATTATGATCCCAGGATATGCCAATATCTTCAGAGCAGATAGTTTTTCATCTGTTCTAAAACGCTGTGGTACAATCCACTGCTCCAATAATTTTAAAATGGAGGTTAATAGCCACAAAACTGATTGAAAAGGAGCAGTTTGTGGTATGTAGAACACTTGTCAGCATTGTCTGATATGAGGCATGTGTGTTACTTGTATCTTGTCTGAACTGAATCCTCCTTGGAGGAATAGTCATCATCTAGGATGCGTTGTTTCATGGACATAGGTGGAAGGGAGACTTTCCACATATATGGACTGTTTAGACAGGCTTCTCTGGTTGAGTTAAGTAATAACGTAGGCAAGGGTGAGGGATTATAATCCTACCACAATTGCTTTCCCATTGAAGTATTAGGAAGATAATTGTTTCCTGTATTATCTCCTATATATCTTCCCCATATCCAAAGTAAAGAAAATTAAAGGGAAGGAATTTCCCATTGAAGTATTAGGAAGATAATTGTATTATCTTCCTGTATTATCTCCTATATATCTTCCCCATATCCAAAGTAAAGAAAATTAAAGGGAAGGAAATTCTTTGTATTCTGCTGTGTCCTCTTTGTCTTTATTGGAAGAAAAAAGGTGAAATTTGAGGTATGACTGTAGTGTGCTTGCTTTGATGGAGACCACAGCAAAAACTTTGGAATGTGGGAAGGGGCAAATCACAGGGATTTACCTAAAGTTGTAGCACAAAATAGCTGACCACAGTCACACTCTGTTGAATCAGATTCACTGTGATTAAACTCTTATCTTCTTTTTCTAATAGCTAATGTATATGTTTAATCATTCCCTGTAATGTAGTGATACTTTTAATTAATATTATTAAATTTGTTTTTTAAACTTAAGCAGCATTTACTCAGGGTACCTTATAATAAACTGGGGAAGGAGGAGCATGTCACTTTGTGATAACTTTTCTTTTTACAGAACTTAATATTTTTTTAAAATAATATATTTTTCTAATTTTTCTCCAGACTACCAAAGCTTTACCTGTGTGAATTCTGTCTTAAATACATGAAAAGTAAAAGCATTTTGTTAAGGCACTCAAAGAAGTGTGGCTGGTTTCATCCTCCAGCCAATGAAATCTACAGAAGAAATGACCTGTCAGTATTTGAGGTAGGTGTATCCAAGTCTAGATTTCTGAAAGTAATTGTTTGGTAGACATTACAGACCAGTTGTAGAACAGTAGCATGGAAACTTTAACATACTTAAACACTTCCTCAGAGGTTCTTATTACACTGCAAAAACAAGCCCATCTTCCCTGTCCCGTTCCACCTTGTCAAATTCTGTCATGACTCTTACTTTCTTTATCTGTAATTCATGAATTACTCAGCCTTTTGAGACGCTTTTATAGTATGCATCTTAGAATGGACTGCAATGGATGCCCTTTGACTGAATTGCCTTTCCCTTGTCAGTAGAATTGCCTTTCATCCTTTCATTTCTAGCAATTTATACATTTTGGGTGTAGAGAGACCACACCTGTAGTCTCATGTAGATTCTTCCAAGGTATAAAAGCAAGCAATACAGTTTATTACCTACTGTTCTAGAAATACAAATGATAATTAAGTGCTTTTGCCTCTTTCTGGATGTTTGAACATGAAATGTCCTGGTTGGATGATGGAGGTTCAGTCCAACTTTGGCCACAACAAACTGCCTTCAGTTTAGAAAGTCCAGAGTTGGGCTTGTGGGTACACAGCCTTTTATAAACTAAATTATTTTCTTGGGAGACTACTTCTTTAAAAGTATTGGAAAGTTTAAGGATATCCTGAACAGCAGAAATCTTGTATGTCACATAACTTTAATAACTGCAGGCGTGCTACACATTAACCTGCATGTGGCTGTTTCTCAAGAGTTGTTACCAGTCACATTAAGAGAACAGACTATCAGGGTTACTAGGACTTGTTTTTCAACAGCAAAACAGCTTCAATATTTAGATGGGTATGTTGCCAACTTCTTTTTAATTGTAGGTATTATAGGTTCTACTTGAAACTTGTGTTTACATATTGTATAAATGTCTATTGTGCCTGCTAATTGCCATTGTCTAATCAAACAATTGTAGATGCAGTTTTGGAGTCCTTACTTAAATGAAAATCTTGATGTTTGGTTCATTAACCTATTTGTTTTTATGCTATTAAAGAGAATAGCTATCTGCATCAAGATTGTTTCCTTCCTGACTTGAGCAATTTTTCTAAAGACTGTAGATTTGCTGGCAAAAGACTTAAGTTGTAAACAGGCTTAGTTCTTTTTCTATTAAAACAGAAATTGTCCTGTCAGTCTAGAATAATTAACCTTTTCTCTGTTTAGCAGGTGTTAAGGCTTGTGCAGCATACAGCAATAGGCAAATTCTGCTTTCCAGTTTATTTTCATTAGCTACTGCCAACACATGAATAAAAAGTTCTTAAAGTAAAATTCAGGTCTGGGTGGGGAGGAAACCACACACACACACAAACACATGGAAAACAAGATGCCTGTGAAAGGGATGTCTGGACTCTTTCTCCACTGCTCTTATCCCCTTTCTCTGAGGTACTTCAATAAGCACCTATGTTAAGACTTCTGAAATAGCTATTCTTATTTCAAAGGTTCTGATAACTGTAAAGTTACTCATCAGATCATGTCCTTCCTCATAGGTACTTTAATGAACTTTGTGCATCCATTTTCTGTTTGGCAGCATGAAGGGTTTGTGGTTTCCCTTGTGTTCTCTGTTTTCTAGAGAAATATAAATGACTTTGGCATTTAAGATTTATGTACCTCTGCTCAGAGCATGACTTTGACAGATTTGAGAGAAGGCTTTGACACAGTTTACTACTACATTGTAGCCAAGGAAGTTTGACAGATACTTCCTTTTGGAGTTTTAGTCTTTTTTTTTTTCTTTCTATTTTTATTTGAAGCTGATGAACAAGCTGTGTTTGCCTGCCACTTAAGGAGTCTTTTTGCATTTCTGTACAGACGTTCTTGCTGAAAAAGCTTACATAATTTGGGTTTTCAGACTTGTGGCTTATTCAGTGATGATTTTTATTTAGTTGATGTTCTCCTTTAATTTGCATGCTTGCTACTAAGCGTGAAAAGAAGGGAAATAAAATGGACAATGGAGTGTGTTGCATGAGAGCTTAGTGTACTGATACGTTCTCAAGTGCTATATGAAGTTTATTCTAATGCCTTTATTAGCCGTAGCTGTCCATTAATTGTTCTTTCTTTAATCCAGATAACACAAGTATTATACAGCAGTCGCCTTGAAGTCCCTAAATAGGTCCAAGAGGTTGGGGGTTTACTCAGATTTATAACTAGGATTCTAACCAGAAACGAAGTAGAACATGGTTTCTTTTTCAGCACTGTGTGCATACCATTTGGCTGTCTCTGTTAATGAAATATAAATAATGACTTTATCAAAGAACATCAGTACAAGCAAACCTTTCCATTAAGATTATTTCAAAAAGACTATTGCCTTTGAATCCTCTCTTTTAGGGAGTAACTAATTGATGGAGGAAATCTGCATGTATGTCTGGCTTTTCTGTAGCTGTCTGCATCACAGCTTGACTCTTTACACTTATACCTAGACTAATTGTAGCACTTAGCCTGAAAATTTACTTCTCTTATAGATTCAATGTAATGAGCTTCGTTGTCTTTGATTTTATTTATTTAATTATTTTTGGTGTGTGTGTCGGACACCACAGCCTTCTTGCAAATCAGTTTAATGTAATTTTCAGTAGCGCATTTTTGTTGTCTGCCACTCATGTTCATTTTGTTTCAAGAAGTAAGTGAAAGAGGTAAGTCTTACTTGAACAATTAAAAAGTAAAGTTACTTTGTTTAATAAAACCAGATCCTCAGAGGATACTTACATATGCAAGGTAATTAGTACTAGTTCAAGAATTCTTATCTAACAAGAAGCAGGGGCATCTTCTCTTGAACTTTTTTTTTGTAATGCTACCTTTTTCATGTTTCCTTCTAGGATATGGTTGATTCAAGAAGCTGTTTTGTTCTAACATACCGGTGGCTTTGGAAGTAACTGCATCTGTCTTGCTTTCTAGGTTGATGGAAATGTGAGCAAAATTTATTGTCAGAATCTTTGTTTGTTAGCTAAGCTCTTTCTGGACCACAAAACCTTGTATTATGATGTTGAACCATTCCTCTTCTATGTCCTTACGAAAAATGATGAGAAAGGATGCCATTTAGTTGGATATTTCTCAAAGGTAAAAGAAAATATGTATATATTTTAAATATTTATACTTTCCTACTATCTTTTGTGTCAACAGCAAAGATGAATTTGATTCAGAAACTTGAAATTCTCTCTATGGATCTCAAGTGGAATGTATATATTTGTCCCAAATCCACTACTACTGTCTTTGAGAAAAAAACAATGCAAGTTGAGAAATTGTATGTGCAATCAGCCATATGCATTGTTACTTTTTGTTGTTGTTGTTGAATGTGTTGTGGCTTGTATTGTACAGTTGAAAAATTCAATCTTTTTCTTCCCCATCAGTTTTGCAATAATATACTAAGTCTAACTTTTAAAAGTGCTAAGTATTTGAAATGATGTTCATTTCCATGCATTTTCATAGCTTCACTGGTAAGCAATTCAAGTTGTCTAGATATAAACGGTTGGCTGTTTTCATCTTTGTTTCTTTCTTGCATAGAGTCTAATCTAATGAAGCTACTAAGTGCACAGAGCATAAGAACACAAGCCTAACTTTTATGGTGGATGTCTTTTTTAGAGTAGATGTCTGTTGCTTGTGGCTTTACTTGGAATTTTAAAACAGTAGTTGCTGCTGTAGACCAAAAATATTTCTGTGGACTGTCTTGACAAATGCTAGCAAAAATAATGGTGAAAGATAATCAGATATGCCTGCAACTAGAAAAGCATTCAGCTGTCTATTTGTAAGAATTTTGATCAATCGGTACATACTTAGAAATTCAATACTTGGTGGTCTCTAGTATCACCTTCTCCATCAGTATGTAATTTACTTTATTTAAAAAATGATTTGTATGAAGATGCTAACTTTAAGAAGTCTAAAAATTATATCAGAGTACCTGCATGCTGCGCAACGGTCTCTTGGGGTTTCTGTGTTCTGAAATGAGGGTCTTGTTGAGATTTGAAAAACAGACTAATAGGCACAATTTACTCTGTCTTATGTTAGCTAGAAGTTCTTGTGGAATACAAACATGTCAACCCGTTTATTGGCAAGTATTTTTCTAGTAGGTTTAGATACTACAGGTGTCCAGATTAATCTCTCTTGATATTTCTTCTGAATGACTATTCAGCAAGGATGCGTTTTGTTTCCCCACTCCACCTCTATTGCTTCGGCCAGTCTGTTTGTCCGTTTTGATGATAACAAATGCTTTCACTACCATAATTTAAGAAAAAATGTTGGAGTCCAAATTTCACTTAAATACTTAATTTGTTTGTGTTGTGTCCTCCCATCCCCCCACCTTTTTTTTTCAAGCGTGTGTTTGTATGTGTGTTCTTGCTGGCAGATGTGCTCTGGCTTTGCTTGCCTGAGTATAAATATGTTGGCAGGATGTGTACTTCATACTAGCTGTGGTCTTGAGAGTTTGGGATCCTGAGCAGAGTTTGGAAACCCATGCAGAAAAAATAATACTTCAGGATTCATTATACCATAGAAAATAAGAAACCTACTGAAATACGACATGGTTATCTACTCTCATGTCTGAAGAAAGGTTTGGAAGCCAGGCTTGTGGTCCTGTCAGTGTCATCACTGATCTGGTGTCATCTTATGTGTAGAAGCTGAAATAATAGGTGGTATTTTAAACTACCTGTGTGCTGGCCCTGACTTCCTGTTGGTTATACTGACCTGAATATCTTTAGTTGATTTATTTGGTCTTCCTCAAAATTACCTAGTGCTGTTTTTTTTTTTCCTCTGTAATCTTTTAAAGGTAACAACACTTTATGGATCTTCCTTTTTATCACTAAACTCTAAAGGAACTAAAGCCTAAAAGCTGTATTGTTAGAACAGCTTCCTAGTTAAGATTCTTCCTTCTGTTGTTTTAAACAGTCAGTATAATATTTGCATCCACTGCCTATGTCATATGAATTCACTTTGTCTGAAAGAGCTCTGAATTTTGAGCATTCTGCCTTGATTTGGATTCAGGTGAGAAGCTTTGAAAAAGTTAGCGTGACTTAGTTTTGTTGATATCGGTTGTTTCCACCAATATTCATTTAAAGAAGACAAAGGTGGAAACCAGCAAGCAGTCAGTGTAGCAATTGCAGAAAAAGCAACTTCACCATGTGTATGGATGTTATTTTCCTCTTTTATATATCTTTGAGAGAAAGGTCAGTAAAGCATGAAAATATTTCCCTTTTCCCTGTCCTCCTCCTCTATTACACTTAACCTTCATTATGCTGTTTAGACAATGTATTTAATTTTAAAGGTGCTGAGTAGTTAACTAGTAAAAATAAATATTTTGAAGGGTATGTTTGATTGATATTTCCTTCTTATAATTAAATATTAACATTGAATTATTCGACTTTGGTACTGACCCCAGGCATCTGTTCACCTTATTGGGATATTTTAAAAGGATAGTAGTGGCAGGTGCAGGCAATTGCCCACTTCAACACTGCTTTGACATACTTGATCTGTTTCTCCTTCCCTCAGGAAAAGCTTTGCCAGCAGAAGTACAATGTTTCCTGCATAATGATCATGCCCCAATACCAAAGGCAAGGATTTGGAAGGTTTCTTATTGATTTCAGTAAGTGAAGTGTTTTGTTTACATTTGTGATCCAAGGAGCTGATGGTTATTGTATAAAATGGTAACATGTAAAACTTTATTTAACTTGCTTTGTTTTTTATCAATAGATGATGGGATTTCTGTTTATATTTACATAGGATAGAAAAGCTCCCTGAAGTGAATAACTTACTGCTGATCTGTTATTGTACTCCAGGAAATTGAGAATGGATCTCTCAGCAGTGTAATATTAGCTCACAAAGCTATTACCCTGAATGAATTGTCTAAATTTCTTTCCATTTTGCCTTGCTCATTAGTATAAGAAGAGGCAATTATTTGTGATTAAAGCTTAAGAAGATACTAGTCCAAGGCTTTCTCTACATTCTAATATTTCTAACTTACATCTTCTTTTAGCTAAAGAACTGTTTTTGCTGAAGAATTGCCACATAGAATGTATTTCGTTTTTTGTCTTAAAATGCATCACTTACTTAGTGGAAATTGTTACGGAAAAGTGTAGGTGTTCATGGTTGTTCTTGCTGATTTATTTTGCTGAGCTGTTGATTTGACCTGCTTGAAAGCTTGAGGGACAATTGTTTAAACATAGATTTGTTAGCCCCCAAACCTTAAAGCTGTAGTGAAACTGCAAACAAAATTATCTAAAGAAATGTCTCGGCTAAATGTCCTCAGTATTACTGAATCCAACTTCCTCCTGTAATTTAAAGGGAGGATATTAAGGAGTTTGTGTACATTGTCTGTGATTAGAGAAATGGTAAATGTAGTTTTCAGTATTACTTGTGACTTCTAAAGTGCTGTAGAATTACGTGACAATAGAGATAGTTAGGATAATAGGATTCCTGCCCAGAAGGTGTGTGCAAGAAAATAAAATGCAAATAAAAATATATTGCAGTATAACAGCAGGACAAAGACAATAATTTGTAACTGTAGAGTTTTCAAGTTCTGGGTCTTCAAGTGTGCTACCCAGCATGACTATGCTATGGTTAATAAACATACTTAGTATTTCTGTTCGTTTTGTGGCTTTTTAACAGTTTTCACTATACCCCTGTGAGTTAGGTAAGGTTGGTCTTGGACCACTTAATCCACCATTTAAATGCAGCCATCACTGGAGTGGAACACAACAGCTGTTCCATTGTGTGCATTCTGCAGCATTTTAGGAAAGGCAGTGAGAAATACCACATACTAGAACTGCGGAGTGAATTTAAGCTTGTTACTGAGGCAGAAATTGGTCCTTACCTGAGGATTAGCATCTCCTCATGCAAAAGGAAATAGGGAACTCTTACTGGGCACAAGTGGTAAGTACTTCTAGGCCTTTTCTTTGTTTTGTACTCCAGTACAAAAAAGAAAAAAAAAAGTCCAAATCACTCTTAACAAACATCTTTCTGGTTGAGTACTGACATAGCACTGGAGTTAGGCCTACGAAACTGGTGGCACAGCTCTGAAACCTGTGGATTCCACAGAAAGTTTGGATTCAAACGTGCTGTGTCTCTGTGGATCTCCATGCTCTGTTATTATGCCATGTGCTACTTAATCTGGAGAAATTAGTAGTGTGTTCTGTTACTCTTACCTGCCTGTAAAAATCTGGAAGTACATCAGAGTGTTTGAACTGTTAGGATTTCTGTGATGTCTTGCAATGTTATGTAATGGTATAATTAGGTTGAACCTTGTCTGGTGCTGTCTTTATGCCTTCCGTCTTAGCAAACATGATCAGATCACAGCTGTAGGCTACAGCTGAATACGTGTTGGACGTAGTCCAGAGACCAGTTTTATCTTCTCCTGTGGCTGAGCGAATATGCAGTCCAGTCCTTCAATGCTTTTTCACAGTGCCTTTCCTCTTTTTTTCTGGACAAGAGGTTCCCTTAAATGTCTGGGAATCAGAGCTGCTAGTGGCTGTCTTTTCCTAGGTGCAGAGAGGAAGCAAGTCTTGTTTTCTTCAGTTGTATTTATATCCTTTTGCAGAATTGAGGCTGAATGTCATTGAACAGAGTAGCCATAGCCTCATCCAGATTAGTAAACCCCAAATTTATCTCCACAAAAAAAAATCACACCCAAAATCAATTACTTTTTTCCCTATTTTTACTTTTTACTTTCACCTCTTCTGTTGTAACTGATGTCTAACTGCTGTCTTTTTTTGTGCTTCACCATTCCTGCTCAGTTCTGGTGTTCTGAGAATAACTGCTCTAACAGGCCTGAGAATATAGCCAAACCCAGTTATTATTTGAAACTTACACAGATCAAGTTTCAAATAGTTAAATAAAAATTTGCCAGTAACTTTATCTAGATTGTCATGTTTTCATAAACTTATCAGGAGATAAATTTTATGCTCTAAATGTTAAGTCTTCATTTATTATGCAGGTAACACATCTAACTTCTCCGTTTTGAGTTTTCTGAGGCAGTCACTGAAGCCTGTTGACTTATTTTAATAACAGTACCTAAAACAATTTTTAGTCTAAAATAATAAAACTGTTACTGTTGAGCAAGTAATTTTTCAGAAAGTGATAGCTACAAACCACAAAGGTCTCAACAACTTTGTGCAAGCAGTCGACTGCTCACATTACTTTGTATATACATGTAGACATGACAGTTGGAAAGGCTGTAAAGAACACTGCCTTAAGCCGCTATGCAACTTCTGCTTTGTCAGCAGTATGGTGAAAATGTAGTTTGTGGTACAAAACTATCTGTTTTTTTTGGTAAGTGAAATGAATTTGTTCTGATTGTGTTGCATTCTTTTTTCTTGAACTAATTTCATCTTTGCAGATGAGTCAGCGTGGTCTTCCTGTTAACTTGGAAGGGAAAAATCAATTATTTTATTTTGCAAAAAGAAAATAAATATTTGTCTGTCCCTTGAATTTTCAACTTTTTTTTTGATAACTGTATTTAAGCTTACTTGTATTCAA
Source organism: Anser anser (assembly GCF_964211835.1). Taxonomy (NCBI): domain Eukaryota; kingdom Metazoa; phylum Chordata; class Aves; order Anseriformes; family Anatidae; genus Anser; species Anser anser. The sequence continues at coordinate 4,983,855 of NC_139727.1, forward strand.
ATAGAAACTGATAATGCTGTTTCTTACTCCATAGACACAAACATAAAGATTTTTGTAAGCTCTGTCTATCGCTTCATGAATCTATAATGTCATGGGGAAAAAAAGATTTCTAGGAAGAGTACTTGAACTTTAGTGAGATGAAAGTATACTGTGAAATGTCTGAGTTGTCTGGCCTGATTGTCTTCAGCAAAAATTTAATGCGTAGTTTTTTCTATATCTAAATTGGTTGTTTAAATAGAAATTTTGTTTTTAAAAATACAATATATGCATGTGTATCTGTTACATTTTTTAAAGCTCCTGGTAAGATTTTTTTTTTATTTGTATGGAAGTTACTTGTTTTGACTGTGATAGAAATTTGTTGGGTTGTTAGAAATGGGTTTAAAACAAACAAAAAAACAAAGCACAAGTTTAATTCTAAATACTTACTACTTAAAACTGTTGATTTATAACATTGCATACTTGATATTACGTGATCTTGTTTAATTCCCTTTACTATAAGATAAAATTAGTTTGACTTACTTCATTTTTCTAGAAGCATGTCTAATTTGAAGACAATAGTTTGCCTGCCAAAATAGTTGTATTTTGTCTACACTGAGTATACTGTATTGTGTTCTTTTATAACAGTCTGATTATTTCAAATAAGGAAGTAATTTTTATTAGAAGTGTATCTACATATGTGAAAGTATTTCCTGGAAAGGGAAGGGGTCTTAATTTGCTTGTTTTATTTAATGCCTTTCTGCTTTTTTTTACAGGGCAGATATTTGTTGCCAAACTTTTTTTTTTTTAGTTTTATTATTTTTTGTATTCTTTGAGGCTGACTGAATTATGACTGCAGCACTGTACCTGAGGGAGAATAATTAATGGATGAATCTTTTGTAGTTGCTGTAAATTAAGTTTCAGGCAGGTAGCTTGTAGTTTAACTTGATCCTGAAAAAAACTGAGAGCAGTAAAATAAAAGAGCAGGCTTTTAATGCATAAGATCCCAATCTGGATTTGTTTCACTTTATATCTGTATATGAGTCTGCATGCAGTGATACACAGCTGTTGCTTCTATCATGAGAATTATGTATACTTGCATTTGGGCAAGTCTTTATGTGTCTTGCATCAGTTCAGCCTACGTTACCGTTGTGGTTTTGGCAGTGCAAGTACTGATAACTACTGTCTAGTTGCTGCCCCTTTCCATGCAGTCCCATTTTTTTTATACTTGAGCAACTTCTCAATGCCAGAGGTTTTTCTTAATTGACTTGAGATCTCAAGAGTCTAGAATCCTTTGTATACTTTTTGTTTCTATACGTTAGGTTGCAGTGCCAAAAAATCTTAGTATTTCTTTATTTTTTGTATGTAACAGATAAAATTCAATATTGCTGGAGTAGAATACTGTGATATTTCATATTTGTTTAATGAATGTTTTACCTAAGTTTAAAGCAATCTTTGGATGTACGCTTCCTCACTAAACTCAGCTCTTGTCAGTCCCATATTTTTGCTTACTGGATTGCAATTTCCATGCTGGAGGTCCCAGTGCACTTAATACAACAGCAGTTGGAAGAAAAAAAGGAACCTAATAATATTAGGATAAACTTGTCTAAATGTGCTGGCTAGCATGTTGACAGTTCATTTGCATCACAGGAACAGTTCAATGTCCAGGAGCAAAGTCCTTGATAGCCTTTTGTTACTTGTCTTGAGGGTGTTTCTGGTCCAGTTGATTTGTAGCAGGTTCTTCTTCCCTATCAGAATTCCTTCTTTTCATTCGTTTTATCCTCATGAAATGATTATTCTTGTCTGAGAGAATAAACTTGCTTTAATATTGTTGTGATTCTGCTTGGGTTACATGCATGTTCTTTGTTTGTGTGTGTTGTTTCATTTTTTATGTATATTTGGGAAGGTCAGTGCTGACTCTTTGACATTTTGTACCATTTATTGCATGCAGCTTTAATGCCTCTAAATAAAGTTATTTTTTCATTAGCTTGAACTAAAGCCTGGTTCCCTTCTGGGAGGTAAGGGGTCCATGACAGAGAAAGACCAATTCAAGCCTTGCAATGGAAGAGAGGAAAAACAGAAAAACCCTGCAGAACTTATATTACTTGGGGTTCTGTTCTGGTACAAGAAGAACGGCTCCGTTAATGTCCTTGTTTGCTTGTTTCCCTAAATCTGGTATCTGTTTCTTGGTCTAGTATTTTTGGTTTTGTTCCATACAAATAGCCAAGTAAATCTCAAGTCCTCACTTGCAGAAGCAGCGAAGTACCAGCAGTAGCAGCACTTGTGCAACAGTAATGTATATTGCTAGGGAAGGCACGTTTCCAAGGGAGGTGAGGGAGAAAAATTTGGCTATACAAGAGAAAATAATCTGTTAATGAAAAGAAGCTCATTATGTCTTTGCTCTTAAATGCTTTTCATGAGTGAACACCAGAGCAATTGATAAAGGAAGTCAGTACCACTACTCTTGTTTATAAACTGGTAACTGAGAGAGATGTCCACTTTTTTTGCTCAAAGCATTTACGGTTGTGTCAACATTCATTAGGCTTTTGTGCTTCTCAATAGGAGGTAGCTAAGCAGAGGCCTGGGTATGAGACTTGTTAGGGTGGTGTATCCATTTGTCATTTACAGCTTTGAAGAATTTGACTGCAGATTTGGAACTACAGTCTGTTTCTTTGATCTCAGTTCTCCTGTCTTCTCCACTGTGAATTCCTGCAATGGTTTGAGGGCTTCTGTGTGTAAATGCTGAATCAGTGAAATATTCTGGGCTAAAGGGAGCAAGGACAGATGTCCTTGAATATGTTTGTTTAAACCCAGATTGCTTACTGAACCTGTATATACTTCCACTGAGAAGTAAGTGATGATGATGAGCTAGTGGATAGACCCTGGGGAACGAAGATACTTTCCTAAAGTGCACTCTTAAATTCTTTTCAGTTTATGCACTTGTTTTCAGAAGATTTGCATCTCTGGAAGCTTGAAAGGCCTTCATTGCTTAGGGCTTAGTCATGTAGAAGTGGTGAGCATTGTGGATCCAGTCCAGAAAAATACTTTAAGCACAAAAGGTATCCCAGAAAAATGGACACTTAATGCAAACCTGTATTGATGAGGAAGGAGACAGTGGGTTTACTTCTTCGAGGTGCTTATTGCCAGAAGTTTTGAGACAATTTTGAAATTACCTAAAAAACTGCATTGCATGAAACGTAGGATAGTTTTCAAGCACATGAGTTTAAGGAGATTGTGAAGGGTATGCTCTTTCCTTCTGGTCTTCAGTGCAATTTTGTTCTTCTAGCGAGCTTGGTAAAGAGCTGGTCTAGCCTATAAAAAGTCAGATTTTCTGTATGTGTTAACATCAGTAGAGGAGGAGCCTTTGGAAGGGTGACATTTTGTTTCCTGAATTGCTTTCATTTTTCAGTAGGAAGATAGAATGAGGCAAATGAGCAAAGTTAACACAGTATGGAAATGTTGTTTCTAAGAATACTTGAACACAGTAAGCAATACCAGACTATTAACAGGAACACTAAAAGGGCAAAGCAAAGCACAAGTAATAAAAAGACATAGTTTTATTCTGCATTGTGAGTTCACATATCTTTGCTGTATCTATATAGCCCTAGCCGGTGGTGTTTGTTTTAATTAGCTGTGTAGACTTAGCTTATAGGAGCAGGTTGAGGGTGCTATCTGATTTAAAACTCAGTGTTCAGTTGGAAGTGAGGCACAGGACCTGAAGTGACTAACCTTATGTTGTCTATAATTATTCATAAATTAACTTCTGGAAATAAAACGGGGGGTGGTGGATGGTGGTGGAATAGTAAAGATGGCTTCTGTAATGAAGCGTATCTATTACCAGAGGTGAGATGAGGTATGTTCATGTGTATGACATATGAGTGCTGGTACCTGCTGAGAACCACTTCTAATACCTGTGCTGCTTAGAGCTCGGTCAAAGCTGCTGTGGGCTGTAAGTGGTTGGATATACTTTTTTGGTATGATTTATATAGAGTTGATGGTCTACATCTCTTGACCTTGTTGTGGGAAATACTGCACTAGCCAGAAAGTAATATTTGTAAAAGACATTTGAAGAAAAACAGGATTTTTTGAGGACGGCTAGGGAACAATGAACTCCTTCCATAGACACCCTTCAGTAGTCTTTTCCAAAGTCTGATGTTAAGATGTTTTGTGGTTTGCCATAACAAATACTGAAATATAGCAGGAATACAATCTATGAATAAATATACCTTTAAAAAAAATTGTGTACAGTTCTCCTTTGCTATGCTCTGTGAACAGAATGTACGGGAGATGTAGTGGGACCATATATTTTAATCAGGAGCATCTTCATGTTCCTTTTCTCACATTACAATCCTGAAAGAAAAGTTTTGGTGCTGTTGAGGGTGTGGCCAACAATATACGGTAAGAATGAGAGGCTGAAGGTGGAGAGGAACAGGATATGATTTTTTTTAAAAATTAACTTCACTGCAAAAATGTATACTCAAATTACTCTTAAGAACTCAACACCACTAATTTAAGGAACTGTATAATACAGGCCTGTGTCTGTTATTACCTGTGGTGGCCATTATTCTTTTTTTTTCTTTTTCTTCTTTTCTTTTCTTTTCTTTTTAAACTACTAACTGATTTGCTTGTGTACCCCAATACAGAGCACTGTGTCAATCTCTTGGTCATTTTTGTTGGTTTCTTTACAGATGTGTTGTGTCCAAATGAAAGGTTGAATTATCTGCCTGTTTTCTTCAAGAGGGAGCTGAAAGTCTCTGGGAGCTGTGAATTTGTGAGGGAGCCTGAATGCTGCTGCTTATTTTATGTTCTTTTCTTGACAATTGATTATGTTGCTGACCTGAAGGCATGAGTTTGGTCTCTCCTAAATAACTAATAAGGAACATTCTGTCAAGCTGAGATTTAGATGAGGGGGGAATAAAGATGGATTTTGAATCAGGCTTTGTTGACTTAATCTTGGGATTTCTTGGCATCACTTTTATATAGCTTCAAGACACTGCATTTATCAGAACTGCAAAAGAAATCAGGCATGTCACTTCACATATAAAAGCTAAGACTATTCTTACTGAAGAGCATCTTTATTTCAGATAGCATTGAAAACAGCTAAAAGGCAAGGCCAAACAGTAGCAATGAAAACAAATGTTTGTTGGACAAAGCTGTCCTTTTAGGGGATGAGTAAACAGGAGAAGCCATCTGCCTGAGACTGGTGGCTGAAAACAGATTTAATTAAATAGTGCATCCTTAATGATCAAGAATTTCTGCTTTTGACTGCACAGTGTAGTTCTATTACAGCAGGTCAGTGGAAAAAGCAGGTATTTGTTCATGATGTGTCGCCTGTCGCTCTGTTGTTGAGGCACTTCTAGCATCACAGCAAGACATCTTGCCTCAATGAGATAACCTTGTGGCTTTCTTAAAAGATGTCTTTCTTTGCTAGTGCCATCGCTTTTATCAGACAGTTCTGCCTTCTTGTAAAGAAATGACTTTTTTGCTTGCTTACTGCTGTTTTGAGTAACAGTAGATATTTAGCAGATTGCCACGTCTTGGACTTAGCTTTTTGAAGCGTACTGTAATAGATTTTTGTACTTCATAGATAATGTGTGGTTTTTTATCATGTGATTTCTGCATCTTCTTGCTAACTAGGTATGACCATAAGATTCCTTAGCAGCCTTTGTAATCTGTTTTTTCGTTGTTCTAAATCTTAATTGGTTAATGTCTTGCTCTACAGAATTCGTTAGTATAGCAAACAAACAACAACGAAGATTTGCAGCCCATGTAAGACAAAAATGTACTTTTCATGTTTTTGTTTTATGAAATGTCTGTGTTGTGAACACTTAGCTGAGCAAATATAGTATTTGTACTGATTTGTTCTTTTCTCTTTGTCCAGGTGTGTCTTTTCAGTAGTGACTCTCCATTTCACCTTTCCCATTGCTCTAGTATTATGAGTCTGTTTTTTGTAGTTAAGAATAAAAGAATGATAGGAAAAGATTTCGGGCTGTGGAACTTGGTCATCTACTCTAAAACTGTTTAAAAAACATCCCTGGTACAGTTTTGGTCCAGGACTTCTGTCACTTTCCAAGTTTGACAGCAATTTTCTTGAGCTGTAAGTCTGAGAGTTATGTTAAATACCAGGTTAGGTGCAGACATTTGCTCTCTTCTAGAGAGCTAAAAATTAATGGTATGGTTGCCATACATTTGGTTGGCCTCGTTGCCATGAAAAGGTTCTTGTTACGTTAGACATAGCTTGCTAGGGTTCATCTGTCTGTCTTGTCAATTGAAATCTTGTTCTGTTAGTATATAGAGAAGGCAAACAGAATTTTCTAATGGGCAAATTTAATTTTTTAAATACTTTTCATATGCTCTCTATGTTAACATCAGAAGATAATGGCAGCTGTTAAATTTGTTCAACAGTTAGTTGTATAAACCACTTGTTCAGTCTTACTCATGTAAATTTACATCTTAAAACTATTTAATAAATTGGTGATTTAATAAAATACTGCATATAAAATTGAGATCAGTCCAGCCTTATTAATTATCTTCTAAACTACTTAACCTAGTGACAAATTTCTTCATCAGATTGGTGGTCAGGACTGATGCCCTCTGTGCATGCAAGTCTTCCTTTTAAGGGTACTTCAATTTCTTTTCTCTTTTGCTCATGCTTTCACTCCACTTGTAAGTAGTCCTCTTGGTACACAGAGTGTTCATTCAATGGATTTACTGGCAACTGGCACAGATAAAATAAGTGTTAGCCAATTAGTTTGCTCAAAGGGTGCCTTTTGTTGGTCCGACTGTAATGCAGTCATCTTTACCTTTCCTTCACTTCATGAAGGGAATTTGTTTAGCCCTAACCTCTTCTGTGAAGCTTTCTGTAAAAGAACTAAAGGTTTTCGGCCCCCTGTGTTGAGTTTACTTGAGGATGTGGAAAGGAATGAGAGCTGGCATTATTTCTTACAACAATAATGAGAGAATCTTTTGGCTTCCTCTGTTCATCACGAAGAAAGCTTTTCTTCAACCAGACAAAGAAGAAAAGAGAATGTAGCAGGTTGTTCACAGATCTGAGCATCTCAAGTTACAGCTAGTCTTTTTTCTTTTTTTTTTTTTAAAGTGTTTGTGTGGATCTTGGTCTTGGGGTCTTTTGAAGCTGCCTCAAAAGTGCTTTCAAAGAGGGTACTAACACCTATTTAAGATCCTCTGTCCTTGACCTTCCTCCCGTTTACATAGATAAGAACAGACCAGAGGCACACAGAATAGTTATGGAAAAAATATAACATGAATTACAGTTTTAGAGATCTTAAGTCTTAATAAGCTCACACTTTCACCTTACCTATTTCTGCCTTTTACTCATGATCACACCTCTGAACTAGGAATGCTGAGCTGACCTAATTGCATTGAGCTGTCTTTTCTGAATACTCAGCTGTTGTGATTTTTCCAACTACCTTTTTGAACCTGTCTTCAACTTAATATAATTTCAAAATGAAATATCTGGTATTTTATGAGACAAAATGAAGTCTCTAATGATAACTTGAAATGCTGGTTTGAGGGAGATCTTCATTTGAGACACTAGTATGTTATAAATGCAGTTACGCTGTTCCTTCAGATCTCTGGTTTGATACTGAACATTGCATGAAAAATTACATGTTCTTCCTTTCCATATTAAGGGACTTAGTTTACTTGGTTATGTTTCAAACAAAACAAAGTTAAATGGAAAAGTGGTTGTTTCCATCTGAGTCTGGTAATTCATTTGTGGGGGTTGGCCTTCAAAGAGACTGAGAAGAACTCAGAACATGCAAAGGCAAACAGTTCACTGGTTGCTTCTTTTCCCCTGGATGGATTTTTCACAAATACATCTTGTTCTGACAGAAATATTAACAATGTATACATAAATAGGGGTTGAGCGGTGCTGATTACATAAAGGGCAATCTTTTAAGCAAATGCTATTGCTTTTAAGACTCTTTCAGAAAGACTCCATTTTATGACTAAGGTCCTCCATCTGAGAAGTAGATCTTAAGCCGTTCACAACTTCTGGCAGCAGTTGGACCTTTTTTGTTTTTATTGCAGATATTTTTCCTGCTCAGGGTTTTCAGCACTGCGTTGGCATTTTTAATGTCTGTATCTGGAAAACTTTCATAAGTAACTTGATTCTTTCTTTTGTGTGAGCGCTACTTCAGGGGTGTTAGAATACTTTCTATGCTGCTGGTGGAAGTATATGTAAACTTCTATATTGTGATGTGCATTCTTAATTATGAACCTGCGATTGACAGGTTTAAGTTGAACAATGTTTGAGAAGAACTATTATCTTTATAAATCAGATTCAAGTCCAGAATGCTAATATTGCATTAATTTCTCATTTTACTCATGTAGTGTCTATGTGCCTGGATGCTTTGGTTATTAGTGTGTTAAAATACTCAGTGAAGTGTAGCCCTCACAGCAGAAGTCCATTTAAAAACAGTTTAAAATGAGGGAAACATAAGTAGATTAAGATCAGTTCTTAACTTCAAAGCGGCCTGCTCCTATTTGACTCTCATTTTCAAGACATCAGTATGCTGTTCCTGTCCCTTTACTACTGTCTAGTAGTTCCTGTCAGTGGTGACGTTTTTCATCCGCCTTCCCTGGCAGATAGACTTGCATCCAGCCTTCATTGGTGATTACTTAAGTATGGAACATAATGAGGTGAATAATAGGGTTTGATCCAAACACTTAATTGCATGTATTTTTGTTCTAGTTTGTGATACAGTTAATCTGTACAGTTGGTATAGAGTTGCAACGTGCATTTGAACTCCAGATGTTCCTGTTGATAAGGTAATCGCTCTGGACCAAGTAAGTGATCAGTTAAAATACCTGTTTGTCATCTGTTATTTAAATAGTTGTGTGTGTGTGTATATATATATATATATATATATATATATATATATCGGTTAGAGGATTTACAGAGATGAGTTGGAACAGCTGAGAAGACTGGACTGGTGCAATAAATGGATATAGTCTCTATAGTCTCTTCAGGAAGCACAGGCAGGGAAGCCACTGACGGGAGGTTGGGCTCTACACAAAGGAATGACTTGAAAGCATGGACCTCTGTTATGGCCTGGGTGATATGCCGGTTGAGGGAGGCCTTATACCCCAAAATCACTCAAGAGGGCAGCAAGCAAGAACATTGGGGGGGGTGTTTGTAAGCCTAATCACATAGGGAAGAGGGTGAACCTTCTTAGCAACTGGTTGACATCTGTTGGGGAAGGCCCTTGTTCTAAGGGACTTGTTGAAAAAATCTTAACAACAGGATACAAGCAATCCACCAGATTTCTGCAGTGTGTTTGAGTTAGTATTTTGTCATAGGTCTTGGAAGGACCAGCAAAGATAAATGCTTTGCTGGATCTGCTACTCACAAATAAAGAGGTGTTGATCAGACAAGTAACTGTCATGACAGCCTAAGCTGTAGTGGCCATGAGATAGTAGGGTTTTAGATCCTGAGGGAAGCAAGGATGGCGAGTAATAGGCTAAAGCCCACTGTTTTGCCTTGTTTAGAGGATTGATAAGTGGTATCCTGTGAGAGGCTGCAGTGAAAGTCAAAGGAGAACAGGATATTGATCTTCAAGGTCAGTTTCCTCAAACTGTAGATGACTCCTCCTAATGTTCATGAAAATAACAGGTGTGACAAAGCCTGCTAGGCTGCAGGGAGAGATCCTGACTCAGCTAAAATGAAGTCTGCCGAAATTGGAAGTGGGATTGCCATTGCTTACACATGCAGGAGTGGGATTAAGGCAGAGCTTGGTTGGAGTTGCACCTGAGGTATGTGGAGAGCAACAAGAGAGCTCTTAAAAGCATGTGGACAGCCAAAGTAAGGATAAAGGGAGAGTGCCGCCCTGGTGCTGAATCAAGTAGGCACCGTGTGGTGCTCTCAGGTGTGGCAGAATTTAAGGAGTGGAGAGAGGCAGCATCCATGGTAAAGAAAGATCAAGTTAAAGAGTTCATAAGTAAAACAAATCCAGGTTCATGGGACCAGATGTGACATGTACCCAAGAGGACTGGCTGACAGGATTGTCAGACCTTTCCCTATCTTCTATGAGAAATTGTGGCAAATGGGGGATCATCCTTAGTGACTGAAATGTGACAAATATTATGCGTGTCTTCAAAAAAGACAAAGTCTGGACAACTGTGACAATGAATGAAATAAATGAATTTTTGTCATCATTATATTACTTGGTGTAAATAATATAACAAGTGCTAAGGTGCTTCTAGTTCTGAAAAAATTCAAACCTATTGATAGGATCAGTGACGTATTGCTATTGTTAGTACAGCTGAACAGTTCCAGAAGGATAGTACGGGGTTTAGTTGTGCCTTGACAGTAGTTTGGAAGAGCTGTTCAAATGTGATTGAAGTGGCGTTAGTGCATGGCTAGAGAACAAGCATGTCCCTTGGGATGGCGATCGTGTTTCTGTCTTTGTTGTCTGTCTTGTCCTTGATTCACAGGCAACTAAGCCATATACATCTTAACTGCTGAATAGTAGTGCATACAGATGACACATCTCTAAAGCAAATTGAAGCTGGTGACACTTGACCTTATTATGACATGCTGTATGTTGTAGCAGCTCAGTAGCAGTTTTATGACTGTGAGAACTGGCAACCTGGCAGTTGTTCTAAGCTATGTCATTCCTGTTTATGGGTTGTAATCTGTTTTTAAAATGGTGCTCTATGCAGGCAAGTCTTGAGTAAGTTTGCAACCATTTCAGCTGACTTTCATGTTTTGCTCTAAGACAAATTAGAGTGGTGAAAGACAATTACTTTTGGAAGTCATGCTTAGCAGATCTGAATTTGGGTCTTGCTTCATTTGGTTTATTTCCCACACTGATGCTCAGTTATTACACATTACAAGAATACCATCTGACTTGTGGAAGTAAAGCTGATTGGAAGATTATTCAGATGTGATGTGTTGTGTATTGTTTGGGTATTTTAATACAGAAGCAATAAATTAATGCATTTGCAATTGTATGGAATGTTACTTCCATTAAATTGTGATCCTTTGCACTGCAGAAGGTGGAAAGTTTTTTTCTTCCATGTAAATGAAGTAAAAATTCACAGTAGAAATTTTTCTCTCTGAAGCAAGGCAACATGATGACAATCAAGCATTTTCATGAGGAAACATGAAAGATGGTAGCCTAAAAAGTATGAAAGGAAGTCGTCTTGATGAAACCCTGCTGAACAGAATAAGTATTTTGTACCTGCTAAGCCCACTGCTGTTTCTAGTGGAGTCCAATAGGTTGCAGTGTTAGGGTTAATTTACCTGCTGAAAGACTCTTAGGAGTCCTTCCTCTGCTACATTGCATTTTCTGTATTGTTCTTGTGCTCTGCAAGAGTTATTCCTATTAGAGGGCTGTGCGTTATGTTTATTAATAATCTATGAATGTGTGGAGAGGAAATAGGATGTAAACAGTTCTCTGTAGTGTTTTCAGTGCAGCAAAGCTCAGCTTTTCTTTCATTGAACTACCACCAGTGCTTCTCTGTTTTTGAAAGAAATGCTTGCTGCATGTCATTGCAGCTTTTCTGTAAGATTATAAACTAATCTAATCTGCAGATGACTGAAAAAATAAAAAAAAGGTTTAATTTAAGTAGCAATTACAAACTGAATGAAGTGTTTTTTTTTGGAACAGCTAGGATGATCCAAGATGAGGACTCTGGAATACTCTGGTAACACATCCTAATTTAAGATGTTTGTCCTTTTGTTTCCAAGTAATTAAGACATTCAAATAGTCTGTATGGAAGATTGACAGAATGGTATTTTTCCCCTTTAACAAAGGATGTATAAGGGCGTGTAATACTAATATTAAAGTCAACGTGATTTTTCAATCAAGCTGATGTTAATTAGTAATCAATGTGAAGGAGTTTTTGTAAGCTATATTCTGGCCCAGTTCTAAGAACATAGGACTTCACTAGTATTTGTATTTTTTTTTTTTAATTCAGAGATTAATACTATAGATTTCCTAGAACATGGTAGATAAGGGAGAAGACTCAAAAAAAAATCGTTTAGTTTTTCAATTTATTTTATTACATGAGTGGAGGAATTGTGTTAATTTGGCACAAAGTCCGTAGTTCATTGTGTGTGGCACGCATGGTGAGGTTGATCTGTCAAATGCACATGGGTAGTAGAACACAAGAAATGATAATAGAGATTCAGCTGGTGGCATCTTCCTGAGCACTTTGCATTGAAAAACCGTCCCCAGGATGCTCTGGGTGGATTGTATTCTGTTTGTATGTTGAATTTTCAACAAAATGCACAATTATATTGCCTGCTTGAGATTGTGAAAGATGTTGTGATACCTGCGTAAAAAGAGGATTAATAACATGCTCTTTATAAGCCAAATGTAGCCCTCCATTTCACCTCCTTAATAAATGCTCTGCTGCAATTCTTAATTCTCTGAAGTGTAGATGCTAACCAATAGACTACTGCTTACTCTTAAGCTAAACAAAGTAATCTCTGTATTTACTGTAAAATGCAGCCTTTGTAGAATCTTTCCAGTATATAAAGTTTTCTAAAAACGGAAATACTAAATACAATTACATCAAAAATACATGTTCAAAACCTTAATTTTAGCTAAGCTCACTTAATTCTCAGGTGAACAGGAAACCACTAATGAAGTGTTCATTCAATCCTGTGCATTACATGTACCACATTTTAGCTACTTCTGTGCATAACTGAGCCACTGTATGGCCTTGCTCTTCTCTTGCATGCACAAATGCATAATTCAGTCTCATACATCCAGGTGGCAAATGGTGGGATGAAGGGAAGGGAGGACAAGACTGGGATTTCTGTTTTGTGGTTTACTTGATTCAAGTTAAATTACTTAACTTATTTGAAAACCTAATGACTTTATAATGATTGTGGCGAGTCTTAAACACACTCAAAGAAACTGAACGTCTTTATAGCTAGATCTCTTTTTTGCAAAACTTTTCATTTCCAAAATGAAATGTAGCCCTCAGAAATGAAATAAATTGATTTTTTTCATTGCCGTAGAATATAAGGCATGTATAGAGAACACACAAATTGCAGAGGGTCCTTAAAACATCTTCAAACCTCATTTGACGTCCTTCTGTCAGTTGGTCTCCCTCAGTATACCAATTCAGTCATTTAGCGTCTTTATTTGCAGCTTCTTCCTGTGCTTCTGGCCTCTATGTAATGTGCGTCTCTGCCTCCTTACACCTTTGAGGGCATGCCTGCATTGACTGCCATGTCAAAAGCAAAGTGACAGGTATATATTTCTTCAACAGATAATAAAGTTTAATTCAGCTATCTTAAGTGAAATCGTGTCCGCCATATTTAAAACTGTGGAGTGGCTACTGCTTAAGGATTAAGTTAGACTTCTTATCAGAAAGCTAAGTGGGTGAAGTTTAGAAGTGTATTTGGCAGGGTAAGAAGGATGTGGAACTAAAAGGGACTTTGTAATGAAATAGCAGCTCGTGGCAGTTTGTAACCTGAAGTGCACCTAAAACTGCATACATCAGTGCTGCAGGACTGAAAGGGGCTAATGTGACCCCAGTTTTTGAGTTAGAGAGATACAAGTTAGTTCTCCTTATGTCAGTATCAAGCAAATTAGTAGAAACTACACTAAACAGTACTAGTGAGCACACAGGTAAATGCAGTGGATGGAGGAGGAAGATGGATTCCACTGTTTGCAAAAGACAGTGGTACAACAGATCTTACAAGATCTTAGAAGGTGTCAAGAAGCATGAGGGTGGTGATATAGATCTGGTGTGATTTGTTTGGACAGATAAAAACTTTCTCTGTTTGTGGATTTCACAAGATGGTTGCCTATTTTAGTCTGTCCCATGTGTGGTTTTTTGTTGTTGTTTGTTTGTTTGTTTTCTGTTGGCTGCTGTTGGAACAAGGTACTATCAAGTTGGGCCTCTAATCCCACACTGTTTTATCTGTTACAGAGACAGTACTGATTGTAACAGAAGTAGAAGCTGACTAAGTAAAGGTTTTTGGAGTCTTGCACAGATGTATTAATGTTACTTTTTTTATGTAAGTGTGTTGTAGACTGTTGTAGCTAATTACTTAGAGGAGCTGCATATTAGGAATGCTGCAGATTCAAAGTACGAGTTAACTGCTCACGTTAATTTCTTCAACTGTATACGTTTTAATGTCGAACTACCTCCTAAGTTTGTGGCAAAGGCATAAAATATATGTATCTTACACTAATTTTTCCTTTCTCAGATAGAATTTATTCTAACTGTTTTAAATACTGAATAAGATGAAACCTTAGTGGCTCTGGAGAGGTTGTGTGACAAAAATCAAAGTCTGTAATGCCATGTGGCATGTTGCTTCACTCTGAAGGTTGGAGATAGGACAAGAAATAAAAACCATTAATGGTATTTTTGTCTTTCAAGTTTTTTTGGTACCACCATTTACATGCACAGATGATGAGACAGACAACTCTGTTTTTCTAGCTTAAGTCTTAAAATTATTTTATTTTTATTTTTTTTAGCATACAGTCTGACTTCTTTACCAATGGGTGCTGGGGAGGAGCTATATTTTGTCCTCTGAATGTTGCCATTGTTCACAGTCACAAGTCAGGTGTTATGGTGTGAGAGTTTTTTCAGGTTTTCACTTTCAGGCTATCCATTCTTAAGATTAGGTAGACACATTGACCCTGGGGGTATGTGTTTAACAGGGACGTATTGTACTCATTTTAGATGCTTCAGGATAGATACATGAGCTCTCAAGATCATTGTTTTTTATTTACCTGCAACTTAGATCAATTATTTGGCGTCTCTTTGGTAAGTTTAATTTAATAGATGTCATTCAACTCACAGAATCTTAAAAGAGAAACTTTCCTTCAGTGCCTGTTACACATAACTAAGACTGTTAGCTCAGGTCTGTATTTCTGATTCTATAGAATATCTGTATCTTGGTTAAGCGTACGTTGTATTGTAGGAAGGTTGAAGGAAAAATACCAGCGCATGTTATTGCCGTGTAGGATAAGTTTCAATACTTGGGTGTAGAATATGTCAAAATGACCATTGAGAGCTAATCTCTTAAGTCCCCAACCACTGGAAGAATCTGATGTGCAAGGGTATGCTAGTAAAGTCTAAGGCTATTTGCAGTTGCGTAATTAATAACACTAAACTCTTGATAGTGGTTTCTTCAGTCTTGTTAGATGTTTATCAAGGAAGTGTAGTTACAGCCATGTTATTTATGAGAAAAATGGAAACAGAGGAAGCTTACAGATACTTGCTATTAGTGCCCAAATTTTCTTGAATGTTAAGTTGGTAGTTTAAACTGTATAGTTACTTGAAGTCAACTGTAAGTTCTCTTCATGGAATTCTTTTAAAATCTATGTACTTCTCCCTGTCTTTTTCTTTATTGAGACTCCTGTCACGACTTGTACTGCTGCATCTTTTTCTGTAGGCAACAACGTCTTGGTATAGAACTCGTCTTTCTAAGTTGTAAACAAGATGATCCAAAATTGGTACAAGTAAAACTCTTTACACAATTATACGGAGTGGGCTATACATAAAGTCTAGGTCTCCTTTTGTGCATTTGGAAGTAAAACAACAATTCTTCAGACTAGTCAAGATGCAATCTGTTTTTGAACGTGAAAGCTCTTGTCAACAACAGTTACAATTAGTACTCAGATGCATCATCCGACTACAAAGTTTTCATATGCTGCCACTTGGAATGTTGAAGTACCTTCCTTTTCTTGAGGTCCAAGGTAGTGTTTCTTCTGTAAGACAGAATAAATTTACTTGCTGAATTTCCAGTGGTACCTTGCAGATATTGGCAGGCTTTATGTAGGTTTCTGTGTGCCTATGTAGAAGTAGGCAGATGTGGGATGGCATTCCTCTTGAAGTGGTAGCACCTTATTGTAAGTCATGCTAATGGATATGAACGTGACACTACGTATTTCAGTTTGCATGTTGCTAGTGATCACTTGGAAAGTAGTACTATAATTGCTTCTCTGTTTAAACGTTTTTATGCAAACTGGAGGTTAGACTATGATGACCACTCAACATGTGTTTTCCAAATTCTGTAGCGGACCTTTTGTGTTGTCCCCCCAAAAGTGAAGACATTTTTTTCAGGCTGAGTGAAAACACATGTGTGAGTTTTATTTTTAGCTATAAATAAGTGTATGTGTGTACACACATATATAAATGCGTGTGCTTATGCGTACAATGGGTGTATAGTAGAACATGCAGCAAAACATGGAAATAGACACTGCTTCACTCGGCTGGGTGTTAAATTGTATGTTTTAAATTTGTAGTGAAGTTGGTTACGAGAAGCTTTGTGGAGAAACAGACACGAGGATTTGCTTAACAAATATGACATGGATGTGTTAGGTATGTTTAGAGCAATCTTTTAACAATTAAAGGAAGGATTCCAACTTTTTAAAGTAAATTATTTCAGAAGAACATTGGTAGATAAAAACCATATATGTTGGTGGACTCCAGGTGACTTGGAGTAATGCAATTCCATAAGCATCATGTCCTAGCTTATGTTGGAAAAAGCATTTTGTAAGCCTGGTTTTCTTAAGACCCAAATTTTGGTAGCATTTGTAATGGCACAGTGCAGAATATTACCATGGAGAGATAAAATACTCTAGAAGGATACGTTTTATTAATTGTGTTATTTTCTTCTTTCTCCTGAATTAGTTTTAATGGTGGCAAATACCAGAGTTCTTCTATTATCTCCAAGCAGGTGTGTTCTGCTTTGAATTGTAAAAGCTTCTTAAAGCTGAAGACAGTTGAAAAGGACATATTACGTGTATAGAAGATAAAATGAGGTTGTATATTATATATAGGAAAATTAATATAATGTAATAGCTGATAAGTTAGTTGTGAAGACTGCAAACTGGAATTATGTGAATGCTCTTGAACATGAATTAAGGGAGGGTTTTTTTATTATTATTTCTAAGTAATTCTAGTAATTCAACTCGTGAATTATGTCACCTCAAATACAATGACTAACTGTTTAATCAAAAATTTGTCACTTGAGGCTTCATGAAGAAAACTGACCTAACTGGTGCTACCTGTGACAGTTCCTGTTGAGATTCTTCTGAAAATTCTTGGCTTCAGTAATGTAAAAGTTTCTGAAAAGGCCAGACACCTGTAGTTCTAAATGAGAACATGTATGATGAGACCTGCTGAAACGTGCTGGCTTTTTTTCCTCCTTGCCTTCTGATTAGAAAGGGGCTTTTGTTTGATTCTCGTAATGTTTGAATCTCTTAAAAGAACTTAATGTTTTTAAATGTCATTATAATTATGAAAAACCATCTCTTTTGTGGATAGGATTTATTTAATTGCAAGTGTTGCCAATAATGTTATGCTGAGCTCTCTATTAATACCAACTTTCTTAAAGGGTAGCTTAAATTCTTTAGTTATGTTCTCTTAGTAAGATATTTTGTTTCTTTTCATTCTAGGCTATTTACTTTCTAGAAGAGAGGGTCAAGCAGGATCCCCTGAAAAGCCGTTGTCTGATCTGGGTCGTCTCTCATACTTGGCTTACTGGAAAAGTGTAATTTTAGAATACCTTAACTGCCACCATGAAAAACAAATCAGCATCAAAGGAATGAGTCGAGCTACGGGAATGTGTCCGCATGATATCGCCACAACCCTGCAGCAGCATAGCATGATAGATAAAAGAGAAGATAGGTCAGTGAATCTTACAAAAATTAAAAAAAAGATGAGACAAAATACTTACTTTCTCTGCATACAAAACACGTGATATAAAAAATGCCCATGTAAAATTCTGACTTTAAAATGAATAACAATCTTACTGAAGAAGTCAGTAAGGCTGTTTCATTCAGTATCATCATCTGTAAGTACAATTCCTGACTGTTGCTTTGCAAATACATTGCTTTGAATGCCAATGAGGGAAAGATTTGGTTTTATGGGTGGCAGTCTCTCTCTACAAAACCCGTTTTTCAGTCATTACTGAATTTCACAAAAGTCATAGGATTGGGTCAGCTCTTTGTGAAGTCCTGCCCAAGGTACTGGGAATACAAACTTTTTTTTTTTTAGAGTTTATATTTAATGCTATGATCAATATTGAAAGTTAATGCACTGAGAAGGTGAGTTCCTATTTTGTGAATGTCATCTTTCTTAATGATCGTGATTGCTGTTTTAAACACTGAGTAATTTTATGTATTGCATTTTTTTAATTTTAATTTTTATTTTTTTATATAAAATGCCTTAAATGACTTTCAGTGGTATTTGTGTTTCTCAAGACCTTAATTCTTTCTGGATAGTCCAATCGTGGAAACATAATTAAGTGAAATTGCCTTGCAAACAGTGAGGTGCCAAGAAATAAAATGAAAATCACAGATTAGCTCAGCCTCGGTAACTTATGTGCACCAGTACTAGTATTCAAAACTAGCAAGTTTTGAACTGGTAAGAATGCAAGTATTCAGAAAGGAGATTGGCCTACAGGTAGTGTTATGAGAGTGGTTTAGAAGGCTGTCATTAGAATAAAACCTTAATTTTCTGGGGTGCTTATTTGTAGGCAACCTGATGGGACAAAAGCGTTTTACGAGAGAAATAAATATGTATTAATTTCTTGTGTGAAACTTGTGCCCTTTCACAAATTACTATAGGCTTTGAGTACTGTCATCCAGTTAGAAAATAATGCTTTTTCATCTACAGAATTCAAATTACTTTATAAACACAGTTTTTTTTTTTCACCGGTAGTAAAGCTTAGACAGGGACATGAACTGACCTGGCTAAAGGTATCCAGGTCAGTGGCTGAGCCAGGAAAAGAAATCATATCTTTGAAGTGCCTGTCCAGAGATTTACCTTAGGAGTCAGGAATGGTTCCTTATTATTTCTTACATTTAATTCATTTTTCTTACATTAGTGAGGTAGAGGTTTGTCACAGTTCTGCAAAAAATTTTCACCCGGATATGATTTTTTTTTCCAAGTATTCTCTTGGTGGAAAGTAATGTTGTCACTTTAATCACTTAATATTTTTTTGTTTTATTTTAAGCCTTCAAAATCCTTGCTTAAAAGAAGTTTAAACTTTTATAGTTATTTACTTTATAACAGGATACTTCAGCAGGGTATGTGCTAGCATACTACTATTACGTTAGTCTTTGTCTACATTTGATATGCTACTTCATAATAATTAGGAAGCTGTTTTCTACTGCATCAGCATAGGAGAGAGGTACATTTTTATGTTTTGTTAGAAGACCCGTGTTTATAACGTGTTTTCGTGTCCAGTTAGCTGCCATCTTCAGTTACAGTATTAACACTCTTTGCTTCATGATCCACAGTGTTTTCTGTTTTTATTTGTATGTCATATTAAAGTTGGAAACTGCTCTGGCAGAGTGAAGGGCCTACACTAAACCTACTGCATGTATTTAGACTGGTTTAGTATAACAACTTAACTTTCTTCCCTACTGATGTTTAGTGTTGGGTTTTCCTTTCATCAACTGTTGTTTCCTTACTTTTCTTAGAAAACAGTCAGCAGTGTGTGTTATCCATGTACATTAGCTGTTATTTTTAGTTTGATTAATCTGTTGCTTTACCAGTCTATTTTCACAGGTTATTGTGCAAAAGGATTTAATCTGTAGGAAGATTGTTTTACATGATCACTTTCTAAAATAAAATACTGTTTATTGGATTGTAGATTTGTAATTATTAGAAGGGAGAAGCTGATTTCAAGTCATATGGAGAAACTGAAAGCAAATCCACGTATTAATGAAGTAGATCCTGAAAGCTTGAGATGGACTCCTCTGTTAGTTTCTAATGCTGCAGTTTCTGAAGAAGAGAGAGAAGCAGAAAAGGAGGTAATAGCAGCAACTTTTTTTCTGAATTTCCTTTCTTTTCAATTTCATCATTCCCTAATATTCAACAGTAGGGTACCTTAAATAGAGCAGTTGTAATTTTGACCTCTGCCTAATTATGGAGGATACTGATTATGTTGTAACACAGAGTTTTGGAAACTGCTCAGCAAGACGTGGTAACTTTTGGGGGGATGAATATTAAAACTTAAAAATGTGAATCTCTTGTTGTGGAGCTGTATTTATCACTCCTGAGGTAGTCAAGGAGCATGTAATCAGATCAAATTTGGTGCAGAGCTCAGGGGCTGCAATGTCAATTGATTCTTTGTGTTATGAACTTGCTCAAAGTGATCCATGTCAGTGGGCATGTAATGTAGTGCTAAAGGACTTAAATCAATTCGCTGCATCATTAATAGTGCTAAATATCCCATGAAATGCAATCTTCTTTGGTTTGTTATCCTAACTGTTGTAAAGGAGCCTACTAGATGATTCAGCTGAAATGTTGTTGCTAGGTTAGCCAGCAGTGCTAATCAGGGTTGACTTATTGTAACTCTTTAGCAGAACGTAAAGGATATGGCTAAGTAAATGCTGTTTCAGTGACCCGTTATTTTAACCTCAACCCTTCAGGCTGAGCGTCTGATGGAGCAAGCTAGCTGCTGGGAAAAGGAAGAGCAAGAAATATTCTCCACAAGAACTAATAGTAGGCAATCACCTGCAAAAGTACAATCTAAAAATAAATATTTGCGATCTCCAGAAAGTGTGGCAGTGGTGGGGGAACGAGGGCAATCCACAGAGCAATCTAAGGACAGCAGCGAGGAGGATGGTGGGGATGAGAATCAGCAGAGTTCACCTCCCCGGCTGACAAAGCCACAGTCGCTGGCCATAAAAAGAAAGGTGTGTTATTCAGTGGTTTGATTTTGTCATTTAACTCTGATTTCAATAAAAGCATTATCATCACAATAACAGCCTATTTTGTTTACAAGTATTTATTAGACTGTTTTAGTTCTTTTCTGTATCGTTAGAGCACTGAATGCTTCCTGTATTTGTTTTATTCCCTTCCATCCAACTTTTTATCTTTTCGATTTTTTTATCTTATAAATTTGTCACATGTAAAAACATGGATGCCACCAAAGAAATCAGAATTTCGTGTTTATTTTTAAACTAGTGACTGCCATCTGCTGTTGGGCATTGGTACTGATTCAATATTTTAATGGTTTTTCCTTTTTCTCTTTTTCATTTTAAGATGGACTCCAACTTGAGGGGTTTGAATTCTTACAGTCCATTAATACAGGAAATCTGTTAGGGGAGTACTTTTTTTCCAAACAAAAAGGCAGTTATGTTTTAAACCATATTCTTCTCATCTCAAAGAAATTGAAATGTCAATTTCTGCTTGCTGCAGTGTTGACATAGTCTTGAATTTTGTTGAGAAGTTAGCTGTTTGAATGGCTTAAATTACTGAAATAAGCACCCCAAAATTTTAAAACAACTGATTTAGCACGTGTTTAGGTGTCTTTGGTGAGAATTAGGGAATTGGAGTGTCTCTTTGTTTTTATTTTCAATTAACAGACTTCAAAGAAACTATCAGTCTCTGAGAAATATATATGCATAGCAATAGAAATAAAAATATTAGCTAGCTTGCTTTATAGCAGCTAACTGTGGGATTCTTTAATGTACTGGTAAGACCAATGTGAAGCTTGAGGTGCATTTCCTTTGCTTTTACTTTTTTAAATATACTTTTGGTTTTTGTAAAATAGAAATCAGAAATGTAGAAAAAAATCTGATACTTGTGAGTGTTCTTGAATTCTAAATCTACAGTGGAAAATCTTGTAAATACAATTTATTTAGTACTGCTATGAATGTTATTTAACAGAAGTAGAATGTAGAAATCACTGTTGTATGAAGAAACTTCTAGTCCTCATTTTTCACCTACAGAAGGGTTTGTGTGTATGCATACATACTGGTTTTAACTGTGTATACTTTAGACATTTTACCCATGGAGTAGATCTACATTTACATTTTATACCATGTAAGGTATTTTGGAATGAGTAAATTGATTAAGGTGAACTCACTTAACATAAATGTATTTACTAGTGCACCAAGTCAACTGACAAAACAGGAATGTAGGAAGAGTTATATTTGTGGAATTATTTTTCAGAGACCTTTCCTACTGAAAAAGAAGAGAGGCCGTAAACGCAGAAGGATTAATAGCAGTGTTACAACAGAGACAATTTCTGAAACAACAGAGGTGTTGAATGAGCCATTTGATAACTCAGATGAGGAACGTCCCATGCCACAGCTAGAACCTACCTGTGAGATGGATGGGGAAGATGATGACTTGAAGCCTGTGATTAGAAAAACTTTTGAATATCAGCCTGGGCAGCAGAAACAGGAGAAGAAGGAAGAGCAGAACAAGGAGGAGAAAGACATTCGTTGTTACAGGAGTGATGACAACTGTACAAGTAAGCTGAAAATGTTCTTATCTTAACAAAATTAATTTGTCATGTGGGTTTCAAAGTAAATGTTATTTTTGTCATAAATAGGAAAGTTATAAAAAAGTTGTGTTTGGCTATTTTGGTCTTAAAATCGTATCGTAATGATTTCTGCTTAGAGGTGCTACTGGAGCCATTAATCTTGCATAATTTATTAGAATTTGGTGGTGGCTTCAGGGTTTGTTTGTTTGTTTGCTTTTTTTTCCTCTATCCCAGGAGTATTAATACTGTAATATTTTTATTCAGAAAAAAAAAGTTTTCCAGTCTGAAACACGGGAGTCCATGCCATGTTGCCAAAAACAACTTCTCTGTCCCTGCAACAGGCACTTCATACTCCACAGAGCAAGAGTATCTTTGGAATGTTATCTAATCTTGTTTTTGTATCTTGGTAAAAGACACAAGCAAAAAGGAAGATCTACTTTACAGAAATATCTTTCTGTTCAACATTGTTGGTAATTCAATGAAATGTCCGTAGTTTCTGGGGAATATGTCCTCATCTGCATTCAGCACTGTGGCACCTGTTTTTATCCCCGCAAAAGAGATGGTTTTAACTGCTTATCTCAAATTTTTCAAATTTATTTCAAATATATTTCCTGGCAGAAAAGCTAATGGATGGCTAGTGAAACTACTATTGAGCTATTCTAAATGTATGCTCATCCCTTGACCTCCTGGCTCTCAAATTACATTTGTAAGTTTTAATTCCAGAATGAATGACTGGATTCTTAGGGCTACATATTTTCTTTAAGAAGCCAGTGGGTACTACTTCCATGTTTTTGTAATTACATGGAAGGTTTAATCTTTGTGATCCTCAGCTAAGGGATCATCCATTAATTTCTATTTTAAAACAGCTTTTGTGCAAGTAGAACAGCCATGCTTATGAGTGTTGATGCTGTTACAAACCAGTCCGCAGGTACATTAGAATATTACCGCTTTTTCATGCTTCTTAGTAGGACTTGATTAAACCAGTAGTAGCAAATTCAGTGTTCTAGCTATGTATGTCCCAGTGATCAGGTTTGTACTTTGCTAATGAAACTGATATTGTGTATTTATCCATGGACCATGTCGTCGCATTAATTGACTGTAGTAGTGTTACAGCACTACAGTGAGAGGCAGAAATCAGCAAAGGAATATCACTGAAGCCTTCACACTCCCAAGTGCAGCATGTTGTATCTTGAGAATTCACGCCTTTTTCTGGTATATATGTAAGTGGTACCTAGGGAGAAAGAAGAGAAGAGTGATTGTTTGGAGAGGTTTTTTTTAATAGTCAGTGGATTAATTTAGTATTCTTATGTGCTCTATGTTTAATTTCAATTATCTTTTAGCTTTTGTCATGTGTTATGAGTTGTGCCATGATATGCTGCCCCTAAGAAGATACTTTTGAATGAACCACCTTTTTTCAGTGTTGGCACTAAGGCATGATTAGATGCTTACTCTAGCCTGTCCTCCAGTATGGTCAAACAGGTGACTCCAGACTCTCACATTCCTACTGTCAAAACAAAACAAAAAACAAAAACCCAAAACACATTAGCTTCATGTCTATATAAAGTGATGACAGAGTTCTTATTCTAAAAATAAAGGTTAATAATCACATCCTTGGATGATATGTTTGCTTTAGTTTACATGTGGTGTGATTTAAATCTCTAGGGTTCTTTTAGTGTATAAATGGTGGTTCTAATGGTCACTGTTAAAAGGCCACCAATCAAGAGGCACTTTACATATCTACATAAGTGTGTTTAAGCTGTGCTTATTATGTATTTCTTTTGTGGTATAAAATCTGTTTATAACTCTCATTCCAGAGTTTCTTAATGCATTTTGAGTTTATAAATTACTTTGGGTTTATGTTTGAAAGTATCGATTCATTAGTCTGTGCAAGCTAAGATGTTTCTTTTGTCTCTGTTGCCTCCCAAAGATAATACAGACGATGTAGCTGTGTTGGAAGAAAGCACTAAAGACAATCTTGAACCTTTAAAGAGTAAGCAGGGTTGGCCTAAAGGAGTTAAGCGTGGTCCATCTAAATGGAGGCAAAACAAAGAAAGAAAACCTGGCTTTAAGCTTAATTTATACACTCCACCTGAGACTCCTATGGAGCCTGACTATCAGGTGCTGGTAGAGGAACAAAAGGAAGTAGCTGAAGATAAGCCCTGCCCAGTTCCTGCTGTTACAGAGGAAGAGATTAAAGAGCCTGCTGAAGGATTACCACCACCAGATGATAAGGTAAAAGAGGTAGAACCTGAACCTCTGCATCCATCCAGTAAACCCTTTGAAAAACAAGAAAATGATATGGTGAAAGTGGGGGAAGAAGAAAGGAATGTAGAAGAAAGTGGAATCGATTCAAAAGGTGAAGAAAAAGACAAGCCAGATGAGGCTCTTCTGCAAAAAGAAGAGTCCGTGCGCCTGGATGATCATGAGGAAGATGAAGAGGATGACGAAGAACCTTCTCACAATGAGGATCATGATGCAGATGATGAGGACGATAGCCACATGGGTTCAGCAGAAGTGGAGAAAGAGGATTTGCCTGGTGAAGCTTTCAAAGAAATGCTGGAAACACAACAGTCTTTTTTAGACGTAAATGTTCAAACTGGTAATTCAAATCAGGAGGACTTAATGAATTGTAGTGTTGACCTTGCAGCTGATGAGTGTGAAAGAGACCAGAAAGAAGTAACTACAGATTTAGATCCAGTGCCGGAATCTGATGATGATCATGCAGATAACAACCAGGACCAAAAAGCTGATGAAGAATTACATTCAGATTTCAAGGGAGAGAGTACTGAGACCATGGAGATTGATTCTGAGACTGTTCAAGCAGTACAGTCTCTAACCCAAGAAGCAAGTGAACATGAAGATACATTTCAGGATTGTGCAGAGACTCAAGAGGCCTGTAGAAGTTTGCAAAACTATGCCCATACTGACCAAAGCCCCCAGATGACCACTCTGGATGATTGTCAGCAGTCTGACCACAGTAGCCCTGTTTCCTCTGTGCACTCTCATCCCAGCCAGTCAGTTCGTTCTGTTAATAGTCCAAATGTTGCTCCGTTAGAGAACAACTATGCTCAGATCAGCCCAGATCAAAGTGCTATTTCTGTGCCGTCTCTACAGAACATGGAGACCAGTCCAATGATGGATGTTCCCTCAGTTTCTGATCATTCGCAACAAGTTGTGGATAGTGGGTTTAGTGATTTAGGAAGCATTGAGAGTACAACAGAAAACTATGAAAACCCAAGCAGTTACGATTCTACAATGGGCAGTAGTATCTGTGGAAACAACTCTTCACAAAACAGTTGCTCGTACAGTAGCCTTACGTCTAGTAACCTAACACAGAGCAGCTGTGCAGTGACACAGCAGATGTCTAACATCAATGGAAGCTGCAGTATGATGCAACAAACAAATATCAGCTCCCCTCCCACTTGTAATGTAAAATCTCCCCAAGGCTGTGTTGTTGAAAGACCTCCAAGCAGCAACCAACAGTTATCTCAGTGCAGCATGGCCGCTAACTTTACACCACCTATGCAGTTAACTGAAATCCCCGAGACTGGCAATGCCAACATTGGCTTATACGAAAGAATGGGTCAGAGCGAATTTGGACCGGGGCATTACTCCCAGCCATCGGCCACCTTCAGCCTTGCCAAACTGCAACAGTTAACTAACACGCTTATGGATCATTCTTTGCCTTACAGCCATTCAGCTGCTGTAACTTCCTATGCAAACAGTGCCTCTTTGTCCACCCCCCTAAGTAATACAGGGCTTGTTCAGCTTTCTCAGTCTCCACATGCTGTTCCTGGAGGACCCCAAGCACAGGCTACCATGACCCCTCCCCCTAACCTTACTCCTCCTCCCATGAATTTGCCACCTCCCCTTTTGCAGCGTAATATGACTCCATCAAATATAGGAATATCCCACACCCAAAGACTGCAGACTCAAATGGCCAGCAAAGGTCATGTTTCTGTAAGAACCAAATCCACACCCCTGCCACCTGCTGCAGCAGCTCATCAGCCCCAAATTTACGGGCGTGCTTCACAGACTGTGGCCATGCAAGGGCCCGCACGGACCTTAACAATGCAGCGTGGTATGAACATGAGCGTAAACTTGATGCCAGCGCCAGCTTATAATGTCAATTCAGTGAACATGAATATGAATACCCTTAATGCTATGAATGGTTATAGTATGTCCCAGCCGATGATGAATAGCGGATATCACAGTAATCATGGGTATATGAATCAAACGCCCCAGTACCCTATGCAGATGCAGATGGGGATGATGGGAACTCAGCCATATGCACAGCAGCCAATGCAGACAGCACCCCACAGTAACATGATGTACACCCCTCCAGGGCATCATGGCTACATGAATACAGGCATGTCTAAACAGTCTCTTAATGGCTCCTACATGAGAAGGTAGGCCCTTTGGAGAGACAAACTACCAAACTGGCGTATTGGATTGATCTGCACAAATATCTTTTGGAGAGTACGATTTCAAAACCAGCAATTGGTGTGAATGCAAAAACATTTGTTGGCACCATTTAAAAGCTGTATGCAGCAGAAAGCCTTATACAAGTTTTTCTTTTTTCTTTTTTTTTTTTTTTCCTTTTTTGCTTTAAATTTGTGGGATTTTCCTTTTCTTCTGTTTTCTTTGGGGGTAACTAGGTGGTTTTCCATTTTTTTGTTTATTTCACTGAGCTTGAAGTTTTCTGGAAAGGAAGAACTCTTTCTATGAACTGCAATTACACAGCAGCTGATGGTTCAGAGCCATTTTATGTGCCTGCTCCCATTAAAAATGTGGATAAATAGACTCCAAAACTATCAGACAGTACTGAATCTTGGGCTTTTCTCTCTCCTTTCCCCACATGTAAATGCCTTTTAGCAGTTCTTTTATTGTATTACTTTGTTTTTGAAGGTGACACTTCCGCATGCCGCTAATGTCTTTGTTAGTGACAGTGCATTTTGTAGTACTGTACAAGTGTTGTGCTTAACAGTAAGCCATTTCTTAATTTTTTTGCCTTGATTAGGTTACCCTAGTTTGAGGGTAAAAAAAACAGAACTATATTTTTGTTAATTATAAAACTTGTAAAAAATAATAAAAAAAAGCTGCAAAAGCTATTCACATTTTGGTTAGTTCGAAGGGTTTTATTGCTGTATGTTTAGTGTAAAGTTGAGACTCTCTTCCATTTTGGTGACCAGTTTCTTTGGGGCTGGGATAGGGAAAAAGGCAGCTTTCTGTTTTATATATACTGTTTTGGGTTTTTGTTGATTGAGACATCTCAGTGTTTATTTGTCAAGTTTTGAAACACTTTCATATATGTCCAAATACTTGGCAGGATTTAAAAAAAAAAAAAAAAAGTAGTGAATTTGGTGTAAAGTTGCTATTTTATGGAAATGCCTCTAACTTTACATTTTCATTCCATCTGTAGATTTTTCTATCTTTATAAAATATTGGAGTTATTTTTTAAGGGAAAAAAAATAGAGCAGTAGCGTGTGAATAGCTCAAACTAAGCTTACAGATCGCATGTAAAAAGGCAAAAGTTATTTGTGTCTGTTTATATTGCTTCCTTTTTTGTAGCCTTTGTACCTGTACAGAGTGACTGTAAGGGCCGAACAGAAGAGGCTTGATACATGTAAAAATAGGACCCAGTGACACTCTTGTATTTATCTGTTATCTTTTTAGTCAGTCACTTAAAACAAAAAGCCCACAATGAAACACCCAAGAAACAAAAATAAAAACTGGCAAAAAACATCCCCCCCAGCTGTACATTTTAACATAAAATAAATTATGATGAGCCATTTTTAGCCTCTTGTGTCTTGTCATAGTTTGATGTTGCATGGGAATTACCTCCTGAAACAGTGTTTGTTACAGTGCGTTCACATGCTTGATCTAAAGCCCATTAAAGTTGATGGGGTTTGGACTAGGCTGTTAGAGCCAAAGTGTAGGTTACTCATCATAATTGCATACACCTTGTGAAAATAAATATATCTAAGATTATTTTTTTTAATAATCTTAATAAAATATTGAATAAATATGTATTTAATACATTACAAGGTTGTCAATATTTAATGTATGAAACTTTTTTTCCTATAGAAAGTGTTAATATGTATGTAAAAGGGTATATGACAATGAACATGATGCTTGGACTGTATGTTAATGATAGACCTGATCTCTTCCTTTTATCATTGCTGTGTTACAAGGTGATACAAATCTTGCTTAGAACCTTCGTGTTCTGCGTATGTACCTATACGCACACACGTGAACACTTTTAGTCTGGCAATAGGTCTGTAAAAATTAAGAAGGCTATCTATACATGGACTTTTTGAGTGCACCAAGATTAAATCAGTGTTTGTGAATCTGCATCAGAAAAAAATCTTGTAAGAATTTT
Source organism: Anser anser (assembly GCF_964211835.1). Taxonomy (NCBI): domain Eukaryota; kingdom Metazoa; phylum Chordata; class Aves; order Anseriformes; family Anatidae; genus Anser; species Anser anser. Next base: position 5,012,441 of record NC_139727.1, read on the forward strand.
TCAAAATGCACCCAAAGTGAATGTTGCCACTGAATTCCCCTCTAGCCCACTAACATTGCAGGAAGGTTGCTAACTAGGGTGAAAGAATAGGTCAGTGTAGTTGAAAATACCATCTCCCATTGTAGAATGTAAAGCAGCTTTATATATGTGATTCTATATGTTGAAAAGTCAAAGAAAATGTGTTTTTTTTTTTAACCTTTGAATTGCGTGCTGTTGCCAAACCAATATATTGATGCTACAGATCCAGACTCATTACCTGTTCAATTTAAATGTGATGGGGCAGCAGTTAATCTAGCAGTGGACCTGAATGGTAGATGAAGTTTCCACTCAAATAGTAATTCAGAATAACTTTTTTAAAAAGGATTTTAGAAAGCACAATATAATGAATATTTTTGTTCATGTACTTACACTGTCACATTTGCTTTATGAAGCCAGAGAGTATTCATGGTACTTAAATGAGCTGTGTGCCTTCAGAAATTCACTGTCAAATTTTATTATGCTTAGGGAAAGGAAAGATGAACTCAACAGTTAATGTGTAGCCTTTGAGTGTGTATAACTAGGACCTTGCATCTTGGTTGAATAACTTGATATCAAAATAGCAACATGTCTTAGGTTTTTTTACTTTCATGTTTTTAGAGTGAATATAGAAGACACCTGGGTTTTTATCTACTGCTGTGCAGTTTCAGGTTCCCATGTCTGTAATAAACAGTCAAATCAGTTTTTGCCATTTCCGTATGTAGCAACCTGAAACAGAGCATCCTGACTCCGGCATATTGCTAATATTCTGTATTGCAATACATGGATTAAAACTTGGGTGGAGAAAGATGTACTGTGTGTTGCACAACAGGCAAGTTTCCAACATGACTTTTTATTTGAGAATGGAATTCCTTTCAGCAGGACAAATGGCTCTTCTAAATCTTTCCCTATAGTGACTGTTCAAGCTGTGAATTGCATTACTGCACTGCAATCTCTGCTTTATAAGAAGGCTGTCTCACCCTTGACAGATCTTGCTCTTGTATTGTCTGCCCATTGCAGTGTCAGTCTCGATTGTGTGCTCTAGCACCATCCCAGCTGAGAATTAGCTCTTCCTTTTAGTGTCTTAAAAGAATTCTTCACCAAGTTGTAATAAATGATTCTTGTGAAATGCAGGATGTTTCCTTGCCCATGCACTCATAGTCTTTACATAAATAGACAGTTTGACAAGTAGAATGCTTAACCACTGGTGACTTGCAAGAAGGAAACCAACTTGCCTCATTCTGCACGTACGTTGCTTGCGGACCTGGCAGTTATGTTTGTGCTGCTAACACTTGTTATTATAGATCATGTTGGGTGAGGTTGACCAGTGATTTGCTGTAGCTGTATTGCATAAGTTGCCTACTTTGCGGAAGCTGCGTGTTCCAGAACTTTCCTTTTTCTAATTTAGCCTAGTTGATTCTGGGACACTCAAAAGATAAGGAAAAGAAGCAGGGAAGTAAATATGAAGTATGTTTGCTTCAGAATTGCCTAATTGGCATAGCTGTACCAGCAGAATGCTTCAGGCAAGACCTGGTTCTAGGAACTGCCTTTGGAGCAGAACCTTCTTCATCTGGAAGCTGATGATCACTGTATTTCTGAAAGCTGCACTCTAGCCCTCTTGCAAAGACAGGAATGGTAAGTGTTGTGGTGTTCTGGCTATCAGTTCTCATAGCAGTATAAAAAACATGACCAATTTTTGACTAATTGTGTTAGAAGATGGACAATGAAAGCAGAAGCAGGGGACTTCTAAAGGTATGAAACTTTAACATTAGTCTACTGTGTTTCAGTTTTTTGGTTTTGGGGGGATGCTTGATATGTCCATAGTAGATGGAAACAAACACTAATATACAGTGTGGTAAATAAAAAGAATGGACCTGATAGAGGTATCTGTAGTGCTTAGGATTGTTCTATTACAGTCTGTTCTGTAGAGGCCGAGACATTTACGAGTAAGTAAGCTGACCAAGATTGTAATGACCTATGACTGTCTTTTTCTTTTCTCTTCCCATTACTGAGCATAGTTTTCTGTATTAAAGCTATGTGTTTTCAGGGTTGTTTATGACCTATGTGGAGATATAGGTCAAATCTTCTGTAGTGAAGCCATGGGGCATATATCAATCAAAAGCTGTTGCTTTGAGCTTTGTGGTGGGGGGAGGGAATTCATAAGAATATGTAAGGTGGGTGACAGTTTTGGCTTCATCATGACTTCAGCTGAGTCATTTAAACTCGGTATTTTTTCCCCAATCTACTATATATGATTAAATGAGCTTAATTAAGTGCAATTTGAACACAAAACAGTGGTGTGCCCTTGTATCAAAGAAAGCTAATGCTATCCTGGTCTGTATTAGGGAAAGTATTGCCAGCAGGTCATGGGAGGTGATCCTTTCCCTCTGCTCAGCACTGGTGAGGCCAGACCTGGAATACTGTGTCCAGTTCTGGGCTCCTCAGTACAAGAGGGACTTGGACATACTGGAAAGAGTCCCATTGAGGGCCATCGAGATGATGAAGGGACTGGAGCACTTCTATGAGGAGAGGCTGAGAGAGCTGGGGCAGTTCAGCCTGCAGAAGAGGAGGCTCAGGAGGATCTTACCCAAGTCCATAAATACCTGAAGGGAGGATGCAGCCAGGACTGAGCCAGGCTCTTTTCAGTGTTGCCCAGTGCTGGGACAAGAGGCAGTGTGCACAAACTAGAACACAGGAGATTCCCTCTGAACGTCAGGAAGCACTTCTGTGCTATGTGGGTGACTGAGCACTGGTACGGGTTGTTCAGAGAGGTTGTGAAGTTTCCTTCCTTGGAGGTTTTCAGGAACTGCCTGGATGCGGTCCTGGTTACCGATCTGCAGGTGTCCCCTGCTTGAGCAGGGGGTTGGACCAGACAACTGACCTCCAGAGGTCCCTTGCAACGTTGACCTACTTTGATTCTGTGAGATCATGCTTAAGACCTTCAAGTAGTATGTGTAGAAGCAATGAAATGCAGTATGTAATGGATATACTTATTTTTGTTTAGTCCTATTTTTCACGTCCATGTTAGAATGACAGCTCCTAATTTCTGAGTAGCTTGGAATCCTGTACTTTGGAAATTGTGGTTTAAGTTTTTTTGGTTGCTGTGTCATTGTTGCCTTTTGCCAGTTGCTTAATCTGCTGTGCAGGACAAAACGAGTGGGAGCTACGTAAGAGTTTCTAGTATTTTGCTTGGTATCAGTAGTTGGGAGGTGGCTGTTTGAAGGCTCTGTCAGTTTCCCGTAAAGCGGCAGAACCCCCAGGAAATATATATATTTTTCCCCATGTATTTTCACAAGTCTGCAAAAGAAACATCTATCTCCAGGCCCCCATAAAACCTCGTTCACATACAATTATGAATGCAAATCAGCTATAGATCCTCTTCCAGTTACAGGAGTCAGCAAGCTATCTTGCAGGGTAGAAGAATGAATAACCTATGGCTTGACTGAGGGAAATTGAAGCAGATATTTTTTGTATTTTAGTAGGTCATTTGATACAGAGTTCCTGTCTGTAAGGCTAATGCTAAGAAATAGACTGCTTCCCTAGACACGAAGGCATTCAGCTTTCTCCATCAGGGTAAATGAAAGACCAGGGCCATGTCTGAAATGCACGTGTCAGACATAAGGCTGGGAGAGTTGTTGGATGTCTGCGTTGTGAATTTAGTTGCAGTAGACAGTGAGGTGCTCTGAAAAGGTGCATTTGAAGGTCTTTTCAGGTAGATGGAAAAAGTTGAGGGAACCCTTCCAAGGATTTCTGGACTAATACCTACATGTTGACTGTTTGGTTATTTTTGTACTGAGAAATGTCTTCTTCTGAGTTGCCTTAGATTTCTGTTTTAATAATCCATGTGAAAAGAGACTGACTTTGTTGGAAGGCCCTGAGTCTGTGTATTCCAGTCATGAATATTTTTCATATTATCACTTTTAAAATTTTTTTAACAGTAGTCTAGTTGTATTTATTGTCTTCTGCTGTGTCTGAGAATTTGTGGGTAAGGTATTTATTACACACAAATACAAGTGAGAAGTTAAAAGCATTGCATTATGCATGTCTACAGCCTTGGTTGCAGTGTTACTGCCGGACATAATGAATAGAAGGCTTTCATGCTGGAGATGCTAAGCTGGTAAAGAACTATTAACATCTGCAAAAAAGGATTTCAAGGTCTGTTTTGTTCTGTTTGATTTGTCGATTAATACTCACAGAACTCAGTGGTACAATTCTGCCCCACCTGTGTGTGTGTTTTATTTTCTTTTTTTTAAAGAATCCAAGACTCCTACAGTCCGTGCTGCACCAAAATTACAGAGATTTTTCCAGCTGGTAAAGGCAAGAGCTCTCCTGTACTTGCTGGCTGGGTCATTCCTCTCACGCAATGGGGTAGTAAATAGCTTTTGCCTGATACATTGAATTAAGCAAAATTCCACTGGAGAGAGTGATGACTTGACCTTTTCACTGATGGAAGAAAGGTAAACATGGTTCAATTTTGATCCCTCTCTACAGTATGTTTCAAGAAGATCAAATATCGTTGAGGTGACAAAGCTCGTATGTTATCTAAACGCAGTTGCTGTTACTTGTATCAAATACATTGAAAAAATGTAGGTGGAAAAGTAGATCTGGTATCTCCATTTGCATATTTGGACTAATGTCAATAAATAGCCTTAGCAACTGTATTTGAGCACAATAATGTATTGGGGTGACTAAAGCTGACAGGAGGAAACATTTGGTAACAGTGGTGTCTGGAAGCACAGCAGCAGCTTTCTCTTTTGTTAGGTTACTGAGATAGGGTGGTGTTTTTTTTTTTGTGTGTGTGTGTGGCCTAGTAAATTGATTTGGATAATGTATGTGTAGGATTTCTTTAAAATTCAGGCATTTGAAGTATTTAGGAGAAACAAAACTGAAACTGCTAACATGTCATGCTTGTATATCTCCTTGAATTGTTACCCATTGTATCTGCTTATGCATCTGATCTTTTGAAGGATCTTGCTTTGTTTCTAGCTTGCATGTTGTGCTGTTAAGTCCGTTGTGAAGACTGGATAGCTGATCATCATCTGGAGGCTCTCTAAACACTGTGCTGCCCTGGATTATGTGAAGAAATGGGGATGCCTGGAAACAATGTAAAAAGGCAAACTCCTGGGAAATCCTTCAGGACTCTGGGACTGAACACTTCATCTGTGCTGCAACTATTTCAGCATTTTTCCTGCAAAAGCTCTTCAGGAATGGCTAGTTCCTCTCTTTTAAAGGTCATGTGCTTGGACTAGGATCAGGATTTTTGGGGGTATTCAGAATAGGGTTTTGTTTACATTGTGTCTGCTTTTGTGCTGCAAAGCCTTTACAGAGAAGATTTTATTTGTTGATGTCATGAGGAACTGTTAAAGCTAGGATATCCTAAGAACAAGCGTTTTAAATTTGGCTTCCCTTCTTTTCCCATCCTGACACCATTTGAAATGGCTGTGATGTTTTTCCTTCCAGATAACAAAAGATCCTTGTGACTGTGTGATTAACTACACCTTTTCCTCCCCTCCTTTTATGAAGTTTCTTTTCCAGTAGCACAGTCCTGCCAGGAGCAATGCTAGATCATGGTGCTGGTCTCGTCATCACTGGATGGTAGGCTGTTTTTGGTGTTCCTCCTCTGCAATGCCAACGCTATGTCCAGTTCTCTCAGCTGCTTCAGGAAGCCCCGGTTTGGCAAGATGCATCGGTGCCTTGATACTTGCTCAATGGCATCCACCACTGTCATGTTCTTGTAAATCATCAGGTAAGCTAAGACCAGTGTGGCTGACCGGCTGCGACCCATAGCACAGTGAACCAGGACCTTATCTGCGGAAACAAAGAGAGATTATGCAGAGAAGAAAATGGCATGTTTTTTTTCCTGTTTGTTGTTGTTGTTTTTTTTTGACAGTGACGGTTTCTGTAGTGCCTCTGTTCCGTTTCGGGGGTTGACTACCCTTACCAGCATTTTTGTAAGGTCCATCTTTTTACAGGTGGGGAAACTGAGGCTTTCTGTAGTACCTGAACGCAGTCTACGTTGGAGATTGCCTTTTTAATCCTAAACCAGGTATCTTTGATTTTATCTCTGCAACAGTTGTTTACAAATGCTTTAGGGGCTGACAGAATTGGAAATTTTTTTTGTTCTGACACCATTTTCCTTCAAGATCTAGATCACATCACTTGATCAATTGGCCCAAGTACTTGATTTGTAATATATGGCTGACAGGGCTTCGTTAAGGCTCAGTAATAATATTTTGAGGGCAGAAGGCAAGAAAGGCTGGAGACTTTAATAGACTACCAGGTGGACAGAAAGAAACCATCTCTTAAACTGCAGAGAAGCTGCTTTTGGGATCTTCTCTGGTTAGTGAACTGTACCCTGTCATTTGGAATGACAGTAAGATTTTTGTCACCCACTTCTGATTGTTCTATAGAATCACTTCCTTGAAGCAGTGCCTGTTTTGTATACAGTAAATACAGAGTCTCTGCTAACATTTTTTTTTTTGTGTATCTGGATAGATGTGGTTCATGTTTTAGTTTTGTGACATTGCTTAATTTACCTTTGGACCAGTGGCAGAAAGCCCTTGTTTTAAGGTACTAGTAAGGATGCAGCATTCTCCATGTCCAGGGAGGTGTGGAGGAAGAGTAATAGTAAGTGGGTTCATGTCTGACTGACAGGTTTCAAAACACTTCAAAAGATTTCCAAAATGATGCAAAGCCCTTCAGGGAGTCACACAAAGGGTTGAACTGCTGAAAAAAGTAGATCTGGAGCGCTCTGACACCCTGTTAAGCTGAATTGCCACAGGAAAAAAAAAAAAAAAGTCCTATCAGGGCCAATAATAGTTTGTCAGTTATGCCTAGTGAAAAGTGTTAGGTACAAAGACATGACTCCTGCCAATTTAACTCCTTTGCTTCCAGGCACAAGAGGATGTGTTGGCACAAGTAGCATTGCTGTGTAATGGATGCATCAAGAACTGCCAACACTAGAGGATTAATGGTTACAGTCTGCATCCTAATCCCAGCAGATAGTCTTAGAGGCATCTTGGCAAAATTCCAGTTTCTCTGATAACTAGAAGTGCTTCTTCCTCTCTTGGAAAATGATAATCCCTTCTATTATTACTCCAAATATTTGAAACGGATGAAAACTCTCATTTGTTTGGCCCCTCATGCTTCTATTTACAGCTTCCTACCTTGTAAATGGGTTGCTATTGAGGTGATAAAATACAAGATAGGACAAGGAAAGCTTTGCTTTTGTGTGTGTGGGAAGGAAGGGATCTAGGAGAAAATGTAGTTTCGTATTATATCAACAAAGGCAAAAAGTTGCCATACAACTTTCTGAAATGCCATTTGTTGTAGGAAAATGAAGATCTTGCTTTTTTGTGTATATTCAAAGTCTGACTGCCTACCGTAGCAAAATGCTGGTACTATTCTGCAAAGCCATAGCCCTTCTGTCCTGCTCTGTGGTCTCTTCAGTTTTGATGGTAAGGACCAGTCTAAGTCGTCTTTCCCCAAGAGGGAATCCTCCTGCAGTCTCTCTGATTTTGGCCAGTTATATTCAGTTGCACCTTGGAGGACATAAAATAGCAGTATGTAGAGCCAGAGGTCTGCTGAGTGGTGACAGGTCCCCGAACTACTCTTGTCACTTAGCTTGGGCTTGTGCTTCTTGAAAATCTGTCTAGATGTAGCATTTACTTTCCAGAGCCAGATGGAGTGGTAAATGTTGAGGTGTCTTTGGTAAAATGCTTTAGGTCTTTACATCTATCTCATGTTTTCTTCTCACATTGCTTTTGTTTTTTTAATCCATCTCTAAGGTAATTTTTGCCACGACATCTTTACATGAAAAGAAAATGCTATTCTTTTCCGTTTTACATTTTGAGGAACAAAAGCACCAAGAGAATGAGTACTAAATCTGCAGCGTAGAAGGGAACTTAGAAGTTCCTTAAAATAGTGCCTTTTCTTTTATACCAGCCTCCCTGGTATAAAATTTTAAGCTGTCCTAAGGCCTGAATTCTGTGTTTTGGGAAATCCTTATGCACAGCTGAAGGATAGCATGCATGATTGTGAACAGTTTGAGTTTGCCTCTAAAGTTTGCTCTCCTAGCTGAGCTATTTTCATCTTTCTTACATCCATCTGTCCATGCTCAAAGTCTGCAAATACTGCTCTCATGAGGGAGCTTCTTAACCATGACAAAAATTTTGAAGTTAGAGTCAGAGTTATCACATTAGAACTGTTTTGGCAGCATCTACATTGCCAGGTTTTCTGGCCTGTTGCAGAAGAAGAGGCTTCTTCATTTGTGTGACAGCTTGTTTCAACAATATTGATTACTGAGCATCTCAGCAGAAAGCGTTGTGTAAAGGCATGTAGTCAGTGTATTTGGTCACTCGGTTGGCTGTGAAGGTTACACCTCAAGCAGTGTGGTGTACAGATGAAGCAAATTCATTCACACGTTCTGATCAAAAGGTGGAAACATTTTTTTTCCCTTCTCTCTGTTCACATTTCCTGAACTCTCATGCAGAGTAACTAATGACTTCATAGTAATGGGTGTAATTATGCCACTGATCAGAAGTGTTTAGCCCCAAATACTGAGTTCTGCAGTCCTATTTCATTACCACTGGGGAAAGGCACTTGGTTACTTACTATAAAATATCATTTAGGAATCTGGATGCTTCCTGTCAGTCAGGATGTTGCAGTTAAATAGCTGTTTCATTAGGCCCTTGAAATGCACAACATCTTCTAGACCAGATGTGCATTCAGAGATAGGATGCTATCTGTTCCCATTGTTTAAAAACTGTGTGGATGTGGCAGTCAGTGCGCAGCTACAGAAATTACTTAAGCTGGTAAGGTCTACTTAAGTGCAGATTTTTTTCTGGTAGAAATGAATCCAGTTACTCTTTGACTTGGATCTTTTGTTTTGGTGCTGGGACAGTTCTTTGATGTGGTTTTGAAACAAGAAGGTTCACCTTCCCCCTGTCCTGTCCTCCCCTGCCCCTATAGGTATTGGGATGCAAGTTTTTTCTAGACTTTGCAGCCTTGCTTGTGCTTATTTCTGTACCTCAGTGCAGCAGACAAAGGTATTACAGGAACAGGAAGGAAGTCTGTGTTTCTTACTTCAGCTACTCCAGTTTGATACTGACCTCTGGCTTTCAGCCATGGCTAGACACAGGTGTGTTTTAGTTATCCACTCCTTCCCAAAGGCAGTGCTTCAGACAGACTTTTTGCAATGCCAGGTACTTTTTCTTCACAAGTAAGCAAGCTCCTCGAGCTGTTTCTCTTCTATTAGGACTTTGATTTTAAAACAACTGCTTTCAAGACTTTCTTCTAAGCAAGGGAAGAGACTTTTGCTGTAGACTGCATTAACTGAAAGGCTAAAATTGTAAAGACCTGGATGGCTTTGGGGGTAAGCCAGGTAGTAGCTTGCTACAGCTAAGCTAAACAGCCAAGAACAGGATCTGACAGGAGACTAGCAACTTGATATGTGACTCTCTGGTATTAAGGTCTTTGTAGGTTGGCTGGGAGTCTTAAGTTTCTCTGCTGGTTTCTGGTAAAATATACTGTTGAGATAAAGTATTTTGGGGGGGGGGAGGAGTAGGAGTGATACTGAAAGCCAATGTGAGGCCTAGGCTTGTAGCTCTTCACATCAGTTTAAAACCTTCTGATAGAACACTGCTGGAGGTTGGCAAATAATGAATTGGTATAATCAAGCTGAGAAATAATAAAGGCTTTAACAAAATGTTTCTAGATCTCTGCTGTCAGAGCTGTTTCCATCTCCAGCTCCTTGGTAGATGGCAGAGAGAAATCTGTGTTACAGCTTGGGGTAGAGCTGATGGCCAGGTAGGAAGGTGGGTTTTGTACTTGTAGGGAGTGAAGCTGTGGAGTGACAGCCTGAAATCTTTGCAAAAAACTTGTATTCCACTATCACCACTATGCAGCCTGTTTTCATTAAACCTTTCTCAATAGGCACTAATTTGAGGAAAAGACAGCTAATTCAAGGACCCTATGCAACGTCTGTTGGTCTCAGAGCTGTTTATGAAGGAGTCAAAACAACAAAAAATCTGTGTTGGACAGGAGACCTTAATGCAAATTGTGATGTGGACTTTGTCCAGCAGCTTGGTGTAGGGGCTCTTGGGTTGGGTTGGTACCCTGCACTGCAGTGAGAAAGGTCCAGTTGCTATCACTATCCAAATAGTTTCCTTCTACTGGTTTTGAATTCTCTCTGATATTGTATTGGACTTGTTTCACTCCCACAGAGATGGATGTGGTGAACTACACTTATAATCAGATGGAGTAAAAACTGTCCTGTTTTTAACCAATTTCAGCACTCTCCTTACTTCTTTCATCCTGAAGCGCATTATCAATGAATTTAGAAGCGGAATAAAAGAACTGGCTGAGCTTGAAAGTGGGGAGATCATCTGCTTCCACTCCATGGTACTCCACAGCCATGTCATGGTAATATTCTGGCCCTGTGTCCACATTCTTCTGACCGTGAGCCGCATTGAGGATGTGGGTGAAGCCTGCCTTCTCAAGGCTGTAGCGGTCTAACGCAGTTTTCCTGTTAAAACAAAAACGGTCCTGTAAATGAAGAAGCTTCTTACTCATCCAGCAAGCCAGGAAAAACAACAAAATCTGATTTGATATGTGCTAAGTGTTAATGAAACTGGTAATTCTTCAAAATCAGCCATTTGCCATTGTAAAGATTTTAAGATGTTGTCATTTATGGAGAATGACCGCTCTGTAGTTCTTAACTATCTTTCCCAGGCCCTGGGAACACCTTAAAAATGAATTTATTTTCCTGGCACCCTTGTAACACAGGAATACTGGCTAATATCCATCTTATACAAGAAGAAACTTGAGATACTGAAAGAAATAGAATGAATTATTTAAGGTTGTAAAAAACAGATTGGTGGCAGAACTTGAAATAGGACCCATGAACGCTGATTTCCCCTTCTCTCCCATCATTTGATATTGCAGAACTAATGGAAGAGTCAGTGATATGTGAGTAGTAAGATAAAGAGTTTCTTCAAAAAGAAACTCTTCATCTCTAAAAGAAGTTACTGAGCTTCCCCCCCCCTCCATTTATTCTTGAAAAAAAAAAAAGAGAGAAAAAAAACCCCACACCCTTCCTGTGGTCACAGCTCCCTATCAGGTTCCTTTTACTGTCATGTTGGGTTAAACCAGAGATGTAAAGCAAAAAGAACTAGATAAGAAAATTGGTTATCAGCCTCCAGTGAAAGCTGAAAGTAATATTTTTAGCTTAATATCATATGTATTTTTGTTCTCTCTTCTCCTGGACAAGGGATGTGAGATAGAGGAGGAAATCCTAGGTTTTTGTGTGTCCAGTACCTGCTGTAAGTGCTTGCCAGACGCCTGAAATCCCTCAAAAAGTACAGAATTTGTGGTCAGGCACATAAAAATTCATTTTTGTCTGAACAATTGTGTTACAGAAAGCTTTTAATTCTGGAAAGTTTTGTTCTGGAAAAGCTGTCAAGTTTCATTAGTGCATAGGAAGGTTACTGCTTTTTACAAAAAAAAAAAAAGAAATAATTCTATAGGCTTTATTCTGTTAATATATTTTCACTAACTACTGCTGCCATAAATGAATTAGTGCGTGATGTGAAACAGCTTTTTCCAACCAAAAGTACCTCTCTCTGTGAATGTTTCCTGAACATTTCAATGTGTAAATGTATTTGCTGTCACACAAGATGTCATTCTGAGCTACCTGTTGTGTTTCATAACTCTGGTGGTGACAGCTCAGAATGGCTTGAAGTTGACTCCACCTTCCCACCCTCTGTCAAAGTCAAAATCCCACTCTGAGCAGTCAAGAATGTAGTGATTAGAGCAGTTAACTAGGGTATAGATGCTGAAGGTCTTACCTATGCTCTTTCTGATTTAAATTAAGCTCATAATAATTGGCTGTTCTGAGTAGATCCCTCTCGCTGCAGAAATTCCCTTCTGGACAGGAATGCTCCCTGCTGGCATTTTTACTATGAAATAATGTCACATCCATCATGCAATGATTTAAAAAGTAAATAAAAATTGAGTTAGTGGTGTGATCCCTGTCTTAAGTTCAGTAGACTCTAGAGGACAGAGAGGCAGTCATATCTTGCTGCTAGTGCTGTGACTTTCTACCTTCACCTCAGGTTAGACAGTACTGACTCCTCCTTTTTGTGTTCTTGTTGCAGTGATTGACTTAGACTTTTCTTTTTATGCCTCATTTTAGGAGACTTACTCCTTAGAATTCTCTTTTTTGAGGTAGATGTGCTGTATATACTTGGCCAGCAGAGGCATTTAAGTGTTGGCCTGTAAAGATGGCCAATACTTATAAAAACAAACTAAAAATAAAACCCCAAACTGTTAAAAAGTTGTACTGTCTAAAGAGTAAAGGGGTAGTGAATAACCACGGGTTTTGGCCAAATTGACATGCTTGATGTCAACTACAAATTCTGCTTCCAAATGGTCTTATTTTGTTTTGCCTCCGTGATCCTGGAATAGAGGGTAAAGTTTTCCATTCACTGGACTTGGCCCAAAGCATGAATCCAACAATTGAAAGATTGGTGTTTTCAGATGAAAACTGTGTTCAGCTAGAATCACTGCAAGTCCTACACGCTGAATAGCAAGTAGTATTGCATTGTAGTTAAGGTCAGTGGAAAACTGAAGCAAGTTTTGATGGACTATAGATACTGCCAAACTTGGTTTCTGCAAGCACTGCTCAGGCTAATAAAAAGCATTTGAATTAAATGATGATGATGCTCTGAGCAAGGATAATGTCAAAGAATAGCTCACATGATAATCATATTAACGTTTGACACTATTACATTCACCTGGAATCCAATTTTCCTTTTTCCTAGATTAGGTTCTCAGGAGACTGCCTTTTGTCCTAGTGAGTGCATCTAATGCATGTGTTTCTGACAGGTGTGCTTACAGTCTTTTTCTATGGCTCAGGATCTTTTTTTAAGTGTTCAGTGTCCCCGTTGTTTTAATAGGAGTTCAGAATTAAGAGGTACTGTCTTTCACTAACTGCATAAGCAGCCAGCTCAGTCTGGCAGAGTTCCTGGGAACTGGAGTTGGTTAGCATGCATTGGGCTGGTTGTGTATGGTCCTTATTTATTTGTTTCGGTATGAAAATCTTAAACCTATATCCATCCAGTTGCTCCTATGCTGCCTAATCTTTCAGTGCTTAAAATGCCAATGCTTTTTAGGTCAGGGTCTAGTGTTGTGCCCTGGCTTTGAGGAAATTTCCTGGTTCCCCAGGCTTTTCTGTTTTTTCCCTTTCTGTCACATGTCTTCCGTACCCAGCCTTGCACATAGCTGCATGCTGTGAATTTGGGGCCCAGCATGGGATTAATCCTCCTCCTCTTTCTAATTAAACAAAAGACAGTCAGTTGTTCATTTTGCATTGGAATTCAGATCGGCCTTTGCCTTGGCCTGTTGGAGTGTGGCTGTACACTCACTCACACTCTGTGCTCACTCAGTGCTGCCCATGGCTTGCAAAGGGAGTGAGGAGCAGCAACAGATCTACCTTGAATGCTGATGTACAAAGCTCATTGTAAGAGCTTAGACTTAACTAAATCATCTTCTTTGAAATCTCTTCCTTTAAGTAAATTATAAGTGTACCAAGGAGATACCTGGGGAGATACTTATTCCACTGTTTTTGACATGAGAGTGTATATTCAGTTTTTCTTGGTGCTTAGGATACAGTTACTGTGCGATATAAAATAGTGTTCACAGGATTGCAAGAGATGCCTGTCTTGAGCTTTGGAATATGTGTCTTAGAGGAGAGCTTAAGTGATACTTACTCTTTCAGGAATGAGAGTGCTTGGTTTCAAACTTCATATACTAAGACTAAGATTTTCGGAAGCACTTACGTGCTTTTTCCTTCCACTCCATCCCCAGAGTCTTACACTTGATAAGTATGTTTTCATAAAAGATGCTTCTGCTATTCTTTTGAAAACTTTATTAATTCTTCTGAAACCTTTCCCCAGAAGCTAGGCAAACTGCCCAGTTGAACCACTGCTTGTCATACTGATCTGCCTTTTCACTCCCGTGTAATCCATCTTTCTATTTTGATAATAAAAGCTGTGGGGCAGGCGTTGCGTGAGTTAAGACTGCCATTGCCATCATACAGTTCATGCTGTATCTGCAGCATGTTGACTGCTAGTTAGCAGAGAGCTAGAAGTAGGCTGTTAATTTTCATGAAGGGGGACCATACACCTGAAAATGCAAATGTGACTGTGCCCCTTGATATGTTTGCTTGGACCAGCTTTAGCCACCCAGTGAGCTCCAGCTTTCTGTGTAGGACTGGCTTGCTTTTCAACCTCAGCTGAATCTGTAGTGTAGATACTATTGTGGAAGTATCCTTCACTGCCTCCTTATTCTAACCAAAGCCTGTTTTTTTTTGTTTGTTTCATCTTGTCTGCTACTCCGGGTTATATCACAAGGATAATAGGGGAATAATTTTGATCTTCCTTGCAGTTTTTACGGTGTTTGAACCATTATTATTTTAGATGAACAGAAAGAATACATCAAGCATCAATATTTGCAAGTATCCAGACTAATAGCATGGGATAGTTAGATAGCAGAGACTGTTGTATGAATTGTGTACCTTTTTGGAGGATTTATTGTGCAATTTCTAATTCATTTTCAGCTGAAAGTGGCACAGGTAGTTTTCCCCTTGTAATTGGCTCAATACCAGACTCTAACAGTTGAGCTAACAATATTTGCTTTTTTCCCCACTTTGAGTGCTGCTATTTCCTAATAAAATGCAATTAATATTTCTATTTTTGTGATGGTGATTGAATTTAAAGTAGCCATTGTAAAGAGGAGTTTGCTATAATTGCCAGTGTAGGTGAAGCCATAAGCATTTGATTACTCTTTCAATTGTTTTCATTTTGTACATCTTCACCATCTGTGCTATTAGCACTTGATTTCCTCTTACATGATGCAGTTGTGGTCTCCAGTGGCTGCCCTGAGTGTGTTTCTACACAGAGGAGGTGAAGTGTGGCGCTGGGAGATAACAGTTAAAATTTCAGTATAATTCATTTTAGTAAGGGATGAACTGGGCAGATTGGTCCCATGTAAAAACTCATCAGCTCTTCAATTCAGAGCACATAAACATATGTTAAAAGTTAAGCATACCCATAAGTCCCTCTCTGTATAGCAAAGCAGGATAAGCAAAAGCTCAGTCCTTTGCTGAATCAGACCCTGCATTTACTGTAGGACAGATGGACTCATAAAGATGCTTTGAAAATTCTGAGGCAAGGGGAAGTACTTTGATATGGGAATGCCACCTAAGTGGTGAAAATCAGAGGTGAAATAACTTTCATGTAGGGATATATTCATGATATCAGACCACCACCCAGAGGGACCAACTGACCCAAACAAAAATGTCATCCGCTTTCAGATGGTTCCATCTTTCTTAGGCTGTGAAAGGGCACGTAAAGGACATGCCCAAGACTTTAACTGTGCCTGCTGTCAGTTTTAAAGCTTAGAGTTGTACAAGAAAAGGCAAGTGCTGCAGCAAATTTGGCCTTCTGAAAGCAACAATATAAGTAAAGTAGCTATAATGTAAAAGAGAATCCTTCCTTTAAATTTGCCATCTCCAGTGTATCAATTCTCTTTTTTCTCTTTTCAGAATACTGCCATGAACAAGCTTTAGTCCAGCTACTTCTGTCAGGAAGGTGCCCAAACCAATGGGATTTGGAAGAGAGGGAAAAAAAACTTGCAAGGGCCACAGCCTGCACCTTCACATTAAGTATCTTAACAGCAGTTAACAAAGGGAAGAGAAGGTGGCTTATGATAAAAATCCAAGCGCATCTAAAAGAAGGGAAGGAATTCTGTGAGATTTCTCACGAGGAAAGTGAGCAAAGCAGCTCCCTCCATGGGAAAGTCGGCTCTTCATAGCTGGTACTGGCTGACTAGACAACTGGTACGTTTATAAGCTCTAAGTAGAGCCAAGTCTCTTAAACTTGGTGCAAAGGTTGAGCAATGTAAGCATGTTTCAGCATAGGCTCTTAAAGCCCACAGATAGATGTGACCCAGATTGACAAAACACAAGGAAATCTGAGGCAACACATTACTAGAAGAGGAATTGTTGTTCTCAAACTTTTCCATTTTCTTAAACACTGAAGGGAAGCGTAATGCAGGATGGTAACTTACCAGATGGTCAGTGTCAGAAAGAAGCATCCTGAATATAGGCAATACTGACACTTTCTTAAGAAAATCTGGCAGCTCTCCCTCCTGAGGAGAGATGTAGAGAATTTCCAATAATACTGACCCAATTTCCTGTAGCACTGAGGGAGTCTAGTGATAGTGTAGCATTGTATCCCCTTTTCCTTCTGAGGTGTTGCTCCATTTCTGTGGATACCTCCTGTTCAGTGTGAATTAGAAGAATTTTTTGGTACCACTGAAAGTACTGAAAAAGATCTTTATAACTTGTAGTAGGAAAAGATTTAGCAGCCAATTTTCCTCTAGCCCCAAATGGTGGATTTTTTTCTTCTGTGTGTATGCATGCATTTTTGCAAGTGATACAACATATATAAAGGAAATTCCTTTCAGCTGTCTATATAGCAAAGACATCAAACACACTTGATGTAGCCAGTTCGCGGTCCCAACTTCAGTCACTTGTGTGCCTCATCAAGTGTTAGAAATCATCAGTAGACTGGGACATTGTCTGGGGAAGGCTGGATGACAAGTGTTACTTGTCTTGGAAATGGTGTTTTACGAAGTTTATTGTCCAGTGTTACAGATCTGATTTTCTGGATTGTTAAACTGCTGTTACAGTTGGCAGATTCTCATACTAACAGAGTTGAAACTATGTCCTCATGAGTGTTGTTCTATCTAAATCTACATGCTCTCCTATTTTTCTATGATTAATACTCATATAAGTCCTAGGAGTTCATAATGCTAACCAGTGGGAGGTAACTGTTTGTTGCCCTGAGTGAGTACCATCTGTTTTCTTGTAGATTAACATAAATTGTCTTTCTACTTAGTCACTTGGAAAGAAACATATTGTATTGTTTTCTGGAGAAGGGAAAGGGGAGAGTCAAGAACGTATTTAAAGTTATATATTTTAATTATCATAGGCTCTGATCTGTAGGTGTGAGCTACATGCATGCTTTGTTGAACCTTACGTGTGTTAGTTCTCAAAACTGTAACTCCTGGGGCTCTACAGGAACAAACATAGACCTTCACTGTCTTGAAGTGCAAGCTCAGTTCAGGTGCCTATCCAGAAGTCTGGTTTTTGTTTTTAAGCTGTAAGGAATTAGTCTCCAGAATATTTCCTTTCCTGTGGGAGTAGTTTGAGAGCACAGTAAGACTTGAAATTGTCTTAAATCCTAATGAGAGGTAGAAGAAGGCTAAGAGGAAATAAAAATGTTAGGAGCTCTTTGTCTTCAGTTAAAATATTCACTGAAACTCAGGAATGTGGAATCATAAACATTGTGTTGAGCAACAAGGCAATCACTGTCAAGCCACAAAGAAGAAACGACAAGCTGTGTGTCTGGCAGAGATTTTCCATGCAATTGCAGTGAACCAGGCAGGTTTGGGATTAGCCAGTAAAACTGCCCATGCAAGTAACCTGGTGACCGGTGAGAGAAGGAAGCAAGACAAAGCTGCTTTTCTATTTCTTTAGAAGGCTTCAGGATGTGAGGAGGACAAAGGCAGGCACTAATCCTGGTAGCAGATGAATCAAAATCTTGGCAAAGCAGTCTTTATTCCTATCACTGGGCTGTCTCCTACAAGTTCCAGTGTCTGGTCTTTTAAAAGTCCTTGGAACTTGCTGGAGGAAAATTTCAATTGGAGCTGAACACAGCATGTTATATTTTGAGGCTTTGATTATTCTGGGCCTGACAGGCTCATGGAGGTTTCATTGCCTCTGGGCAACATCTGCAGTGAAGCCTTGTAACAAAGGGATTGAGTGGCCTCACAGGGCTCCTTGATAGCCTGTATTGCATTAGATGGAAGATGTGGTTACGTAGTCAGGGTAATTAATTAGCATTTCCATAAGCAGTCACAAGTCATGTTAACCTTGTAAATGCAGGAGGCAGGAATGAAGCACAGATGTGAAGGCTCTGAAGATAAACTCTGCATGTGTGTGTTCACTTGATTTTGTTGATGAGCTCCACTGAATTCTTTTAAGATCAACCTTAATTTAGCATGGCTAAGGATGCAAATACACCCAACATCTGTTCATGTCTCCATGGCAGCTCTTCGGTGACCAGGGCTACAGTAAGATCTTAAAATAAAACATTACAAACCCCCCTGACACACTGAAGAGGAAGCTGTTGGTCAGAGGTAAGATGTGGAGCTGGCTGAGGAAAAATATTAGAGGTTCCCGGACCTTGCCTGCTTCAGATCAAGTGCCTGTTCTGGTAACGAAACCTGCATCTTGCCTGCAGACCAGTTCTCATCTTGAATTTTCTGGTGCTGCCTGTCAAGCTTGCCCTCAGCTGCCTGATGATAGTCATCCTCTTGTTGGGAGCCCCATTTTCTGGTGCAGCTTTACTTCTGTTCACCCCCTGCACAAAACCATTCCCTGCTTCTTTTTCCTTCCCTGTTGGCTTTCTCATTTTTCCTGGTCACATGGGGGACCTGTTTCCCCTTGAAGCACCACTGCTTTTCCTCCTGACTCAAGACCTGTCCCCTGCAGAAATAAACAGCTGCCCGGCTTAAATGGGTGTAGCTGTAAATATCTCTTGAGAAGCTTGTTTTTCTATATCTCTGCTTAGTTTGTACTAAGTGGAAGTGTGCATTTTATTCAGTCATAGCTCTTAGCAGTTACTCAACTGCAAGGTGTAACAAGCCACCGTGACAGGAACAATGACAGGAAAGACAGTCATTGGGAGAGTGTCCTGGGTTTAGAAACTATGGCTGGCCAAAGACCCGTTGTCTCGTTGGGATCCTTTGCTCAGAGGGCAAAGTTGGAGCTTTATCACAGGGGTAAGAGGGAAATTATCCTAACCACGTCATTCAGAATAGTTCTGGTGACTTTGAACAGGGATGTAGGAAATGAATGCCGGAAGAAGCTGTTGCTTTTTGCTGAATCTTGAACTAGAAATATCTAACAAAAGGGGCAGAATAGGATGGGGAGAAAACAGCTCAAACCTATTTTCTCTTGTTCTTGAGCAGACAATCTCCCCCCCCACACACACACACACCCAGTGGCTGCCCCTGCTTGGTTAAAGCCCGGATCTCCAGTGTGTCTCTCTGTTGCCTCTGGCACCACAAAAGTAATTGGTCAATGATATTAGGAGCCTCATAACTTCCAAAGCTGTGTATCTTTCTTCTTTTATAAGCTGGTAACAGATGAATTTTAGGACCTTTTAAAAAAATTATTGAGAGCTTTGGAGTCAGTGGGGCTCCTGCTTGTGCCTTAGAATGGTGGTGTAAAGTAAATGTCATGTTAGAGAAGGGTGTAGAAGAAAATGGAAGTGTACCAATAATGCCTAAAGGGTAAGAAAGGCTCTCTTGCTCTGCTCAGGGTTTGGGTTGGGGGATTTTCTGATGGCCGGTCTGCTGCGTCAATTGGCTCTGCATGTCAGAATAGCCTGTTTCAGCTTAGTCCTGTGTTCAGCAGAGCCAAGTCTGTTTTGCAGGCTTGTTTTTTGTTTTTTGTTTTTGTTTTTTTTTCCAAATCACATTTGGTCTGATCAGTGAGATGCATCTCTGCAGCTTTGCCTTTCAGCAGGGTACCATTTGTTTTAATCTCTTGAGCAATTTGGAAATGCAGAGTACTCCATGTATGCAGGCATAGGCTTGGAAGCACAGAAATACCACCGCAAGTTCAGCTGTCTTTTCAGTCACTTTTCAAGAATTACATGTTGGGTTCAAACCAACCTAGGCTATGGCACAAAGATATGGTACAACAGAGCTAGAAAGTGCCCTTCAGTCAGTGTAACTGTGGAAGGACTTTCACTCGGAGATAAATGACAAATAACCGTTTGAAATGAATGATTTAAAAATGGGTGGTGTAAAGATGGAAGTGACTAGCTTCAACCTCTGCAGGCTGTGCTACTGCCGTGACTGCTGTGTTGCTCGGTGTTTAACAGCAGACCCCTCTGCATTCAACCAGTGCTTCCTTGGAGCAGCAGCAACCCAAACCGTGTGCGCATGTTCTGTGAGGGCCGTGGCACACCGAGTGCTCTGAGCTCTGGTATCTGTCAGTAGCTCACCAAAACAGGCTGTCACCGCTCAATGCTACCTAATAGGGAGGAGGAGAGAAACACCTTGCTCTGATTGTGAGCTGTACCTAGTACAGCTTACTCATCTCCTATGTAGAGGAGATTTACTATGTATGCTTACTCATCATCTATGCAGAGGTAGTGGGCACTTACTCATCTCCTATGTAGAGGTTGGGCCAGACTTCGTTGACATGAGTGTACTTCGGGCATCCTTTCCAGAAGAGTCGCTCCAATTCAAATGCACCTGGGGTACAGTAATCCTCATCGGGATCTACTTTGATTGCCATGTATGCGTTTTTCTTCCCAGTGTTCAAACCTGCTGATGGCGTTTTGTCCATGGCGTGGTGTGCTCAGGCCGTGCAGGAAGCTGGAATGCAACCAAAACAGAACGTTAAGGCGAGGAAGCACAAAGCCAGCGAGTTCTGCTCTGGTTATGGGGCACTGGGAGCAGCGCTGGCCGGGTGTGAGGTGGATGTACCTGCTGAGTGGCAGACGCGAACTGTCACCTGGATTTCTGCCTGCCCTGAACCAGGTGAGGAATGCTTTGTGTGAGCTCACCAGCAACAGGAACAAAAGCAAAGGCGAAGTGACTGCCAGAGTTTGATTGCCACTGGGAATTTGTTTCTTGGAAAATCCACTGGTAAGAATTTGGCAGGTGTAGCAGCCTGATCCAAGGAATCTGGAGTAGCTCATAGAACTCAATGGAGGAAATGTAAGATGTGGTCTTATCATTAAGTGCAGGTCTCCTAAAGGCTTCTCCTGTACGTGATTTTCAGCAACCCAGTGAGATCGAGCATGCCCATTCAGGTCAGTGCTGAGTGCACCACTTCTGTACATTCAAGATCTTACTGCAGACCTGCACAATGAACCACGCAGGCTATTTCCGGGAACAAGAGTTTGCTTTTTAGCATCAATTCCCTTCCTACTGACTGACAAAATATTGTTTAGCAGGGTGGGCTCTTGCTAAGGAGCAAGAACCTCCTTCTTTCCAGGCTTTCAGGCTTACTATTTTTATTTTCATTTTTTAAATGTAGATGCACACACACCGAGTGGTAGGAGGAGCACTGATAAGCATGTAGTATAGAAGGGAACAATGGTGTGATGTTAACTTGTAGCTAAAATCAGAGTATCATTAACATTGCGTAGAACAACATGTTTCTTGGACATGCTATCGTGTGTCAAATTTATCTGCTAGTATTGAATGTTTTGGTGTCAGCTTTTTGCACCTCTTCAAGCTCCAGATTTTCTTCTGCCTGCTGTGATTTCCTCAGCTGCCATCCTGATTTAGTGTTCCCTTATATGGTTGGCATCCCTCAGTTGCTGGCTCATTAGTTGTACCCCAGTTACGTGGTCTTCATCCTCGCTGCTTCCCTTCAGGGCTGTGCCTCACTAAGGAAGTGGGCACTGACACTATGAGCAGTGGGAGCTCACAGAGCAGCCTGGAGCTGGTGGGTGAAGCTAAAGGCTTGTCTATGTGATGACCACTGACTGTCTTGAGTCACAGGACCTTCCCCATCCCTGTTGTTACGAAGACACTGCCATAGGATGTGGCAGGGAACATAGGTTTATGAGAACATTTTTGTCCCTTGAACAGATTTTGTTACTTTGCTGTGTGATTTTTCTTTTTTTAAATCTGTGTTTAACTTTCCTGGTCCTGTGCAGCTGAAGGACCTTGGGTGGAACCAGTGAAGTGTGTGTGACATGGGAACCCTTGCACCAGCAGCAACCGTGCCAGCTGCGTGTGCAGTACAGCTGCAGCAGTGCAGTGCTGCACTCATGGGCTCAGGCATGGCACTGCCCTGTCCTGACAGACACGGCAGCTGGCATCCCCACGTGATGTGTTGGGTGCCTTTAGGTCAGGGTTTTTTCGAATTCTGTTCATTTTTAGGTTTTTGATTACTTGAGGAAAAAATTGCAGGGAGAGAGTAGTGACTCCCACATTTTGTTTTTGTTGGCAACTGGTGACATTTGTGGCCTTTTCAGGACAAAAATCTGGGTAGTTACAGAGCTCTCCTGCAAGCAGGATGACCCTTTTTCACTGACATCCTGCATACCCAGAGGGGTCGGTTCGTTGGCTTGGGCTCTTTTGTGCCTGTCATGTTCTGTTTCTCTGTAGGACTTGAAAAAGCCAAGCAATGCCTGGTTTCGCACTCCAAAGCTAGACAAGATTGTGGAGTCAGTTTTTGTTTGGCACGTATACACCTTTGTTCAAAAATTGGCTTGCTTTCACTGGCAAGGGGATCTATCTTTCAGCCAAGCTTCCTAAAACATGATGATGTTTAGCTAAGTGGTCCTCTGAGATGCATAAGGGGCTCTGAGAATTTGTTTTTAGCAAACTTGCCTTGTGCTCAGTCTTATGTGCCTGTGAGTAACGCGAAGTCCCATTTCTGGGCCTCCGGTAGCTATTCCCTAGAAGTGCCCTTTTCCTTTCAGGGTTATGTTAACTCTACATGCAGACCCAACAAAGTAAATAATGCTGGACTGTCAGAGATACAAATCTAACGCTGTCTGACTTTGAAAGTGAACAGGCTGTTATCTAGAACTTGATAAGAGAGACTATTTGTCTAGTAAGGAATTATCTTCGCGTGAGAGCCTTGATGCCGAGGGACTGACTGAGCGTTTATTCATGGCTCTGTAAAAGGGGAGGGGAGGAAGAGAGAGAAATGAAATCAGTAGTTATGTTTGGTAGCCACAGCACATGGGTCTGTTACAGCAGCAGTCCTGCTCTGAGACTGCAGACCTCAAAACAGGACAACTACATCTGCAAACGATCGTTTGTGGTACTGTAACACCATTTTAGTCTGAAGCTTGGTTAGTTCTCTAAACGTTAGACCTATGAGAAGTACTCCTCTCTCTGTCGTGGGAAGCCATATGCTCCTTGAACTTTGTTTTTTATTCCTTGCCAATGTTATCTACTGCAGGGATTTTTAAATTGATTTAGAGCACAAGCAAGCATCAGTTGAAATTCCTCTAATAAAAGATGTATTTGGGATTGACTCTAGACTAAGTAACAGAGTTTGACTAGGAGGAGGGGGAGAAAGGGGCTGGTGAGCTACCTGAGCTCTGGAATTAATTCCCATGAAGTATTTGGGTGGGGAAGAAGACAGAGAGGTTTGTTTCTATGCAGGAACCAGATATCTCACCTCATCTCTCACTGACTGCCCTGCACACACTGAACGGAGCTGAGGGAAGACCGTTCCCTTGGCCAGCCTGCTTGGACTAGGAAGAAGAAAATTGACTGGATTTTTTTGGTGCTTGTCCTTATTGCTGTTGTGGATATACAGGTGACTTGGCCTAAGACAAGCCCTGACAGTGAAGCCTCAGATGTGTTTTTCAGACCTGTGGGGTGGGAGGCTGTCCCCTGCAGGGCATTAGGCCGGTGCAGCTGGGTGGCATGTGGGGTTACCTCTGTGCAGGTACCCTGGGGCAGGCTGCCACCGCTGCTGCTGCTCCTTCTGGGCCAGAATGGTGCCGCCTTGTTTTGGGGGATGTAACCTTGGATGTGAAAGCTATCTGGGGTAGGGCTGGTCCTTGTGCCCATTCTGTAAGGGACAGTGCACCCTGCTTGCTCCTGGAGGTGCTGCTCCAGCACAGGGAGTCAGGTGGCAGGAGCTGTTGTCCCAGTGAGGTTCTCCTCCTCAGAAAGCTATGCAGCCTGCGTGTCCCCATCCTATCCTTCCCCTGTGACCAAGCCACAGCTCCTCTCTTGCTTTCTGCTGTGCCAACCAAGGCTAGGCCACGTGAGCTGCCCTTTGCTGCTGCGCCTGCAGTGGCCAGTCACCAGCTGCATGCCGGGGACGCCTCGGTGGGACCAGGGCACACTTCTAGAGCTGGCACAATTTGCCTGCCTCATTTTGCAGGTTCTGCTTCTCAATCCAGCATGCAAATATAATGCTGAACTGCTGGTGCTCACCAATTATGCTGTCATGGACTTAAGTGTATTATCAGAACAAGGATTATAAAAATTCAGTCATCTGCATTTTTATACCCTAATCTTTCTCTTCATAAATAAGACCGAAGTGCATGTTATCTAATGAATTTTATTTGTTAATCACTTGGATGGCTGGAATATTTTTCCCCCTTGGGTTATGCGTATATAAATGAAAATATTGTTAGTGATTTCACAAAATGGTAATTCAGAATAATGGAGAGTTAATCCTCTTTTCATTAGCGAGCCACTTCAGGACATACACTGTGGCAAATTACTCTGCATTTTAAGTCATTCTCGAGTGCTGTGCACTAGAAAAAAACATTAAACTATTTTTGCATTGATAGAAGTAATTGTGTGGCTAATTTGGATAAGCAGCATGCATTAGGCAAAGCAAAGGAATCTCTTCTTTATATTCGCTATCCACTCTACAGCTGCCAAATGGAATTGTTTATAGTGCTTTTTAGCTTATTTTATTTTTAACAAAACGGGGAGGGAGTAGAGCAAGCGTAAGGAAGGGGAAAAGAAAACCTGCCAGTCTGTCTGCTGTTTAATTCACAGAGGGAACACAGTCTAGTGGCTGGAGCAGTGATACGGCCATTAAAGGTTTCCTTTCTGCACCTTGTTCTTGGTCCCTTGAACTACTCAGATGTTCCCAGGAAAGCCTTGGGAAGGTGCAGGATGTAAGGGCCATTTTTCAGATGTGTACAACAGGAGGGACGTGCCCTGCCACCCCAGAGCTGCAGGGGGTTAGCTAATACTTATGGAGGCAGCAGCCACAAGCCCTACGGTTCAGTAATCCCACAGATGTGGGGCAGGAATCGAGGCTCATATTTAGATGTGAACGTCAGAGCTGCAGTGATGGCGTGTACGTTTCTAATGCTGGTTTTCCAGATGTGGTGGAAGTTTCTGAGTACTTTGAGACTGAAAACTATAAGTCATTATCTGCATCACAAAATACTATTTTTCTGAATATTTTTGGCTCTTTGTGCTGTGCAGGTCTTGTATATTATAGATGCCAAACAATTTGGCAAGATTCATGCCTGGGAGTTAAGATCCAAGTCAGCTGTAGAAATTTAAAAAGAAAAACAAAAAGCGGAGGTGCAGAGTAAAGGACTGTATTTCTTTGTCCTTTGCAAGGACCTATGCACCCTCTCCCCTTTCCTGCCTCCAGCCCTGACCCAGGAGGAGTTCCTCTGAGTAGCTGCAGTCACCCCAAGCATGTGTACCCTGGCTGCCAATGTAGGGCTGTGTTTGTGTGCCTGAGGCAGGCTGTATATCGTCAGTAAGGTCAGAGCCCAGTGGTGGTGGTGTGCTGTACAAGTGTGCAATGATACGGGCTAAACAAAAGGTGGGAAGAAAAATGGAGACAGAAGGTGATTTTTCTTCTTTCCTTCAGAAGGAACAACTGTAATGCTATTAGCTGTTCTGGACTGCCTGACGTTGACCACAGGACTTCCCTGCCTCAACGCCTATTTCAGTCCATATTTATA
The DNA here is from genome assembly GCF_964211835.1 of Anser anser. Classification (NCBI taxonomy): domain Eukaryota; kingdom Metazoa; phylum Chordata; class Aves; order Anseriformes; family Anatidae; genus Anser; species Anser anser. Next base: position 5,038,027 of record NC_139727.1, read on the forward strand.
TAGCAGAATATTTTACGTTCTTTACCACCCATGTTTCCTGCTCTTGGGAGCTTTCCCAGCCCATATTAACATCAGTCACCTTTGCCAGTGGGGCTTTTTTGGTGCTGGCTTTATTAAATCTAATTTGGTGCATACAAGTGTGTACTAGCTTTAGTTTTGTACTCAGATGCTTTTTATCTAATAAGCATTGACTAAAAGGTACTTCTCTGTGAAAATATCAAACAATTGCAAAATCTGCTGGTTTAGCTGGGAATGAAAGGTCTTCAGCATCCTGCAAACACCTGAAGGATCGAATTTATCTTTTCCCATGAGCATTAAACTTGAAAGATGAACAGTAAAATGAGGAGGAAAAAATACACCCTGTAATTACGGTTAAGAAATTATTTTTGTGCGTGAGGTGCTTGTTATTGAAAAATGTTTGCAGTTTTCTGTTTTGATGTTGTATGGGAAGCTGACATTTGAATGTTTTTATTTAGTAGGAGGAATTTAGCTGTGCTAAAATCAGAGGACACTGAAATCAGGGAACATCTGTCTTCCAGGGTTCCATACCTGAGTTTTGCAGACAACTGCAGAAATAATGCTTGTATTTTTATTTACTTATTTTTTCAGTTTAATAGCCACCTAAGATAAGATCTTGGACAGAAAGCATCTGTAACAATGGTGTGCAAGAGAGGGAAGTACCTGACAGGACGTAAGGATGAAGAATACAAGTTCTCATATGCTTTCAGAAAGATGCACAAAAGACTTGAATCTAATTTACTAACCTTTCTCCATGTAAGCACTTTCTCAGTGCTAAAGGGAGACAAAAATCAGCTCTAATGACTGAGGGTCTCCAGAAATAGCAAGAGGGATTCTATCAAGTGAGTTCCTGAATTCTTAAGAAAAGTTTTTTTTCTTTCCCTTCTAGCCAGCATGCAAGCTACATACTTCCTTTCAGGACAAAAAAAGTACTTACCCTTTTTTGAGTATGACTAAGCAGAGAGTTGTTTTATGCACTGGAAAGTTCTCCTTGCAGAAGTCAATGTGCTTGCTGTCTGGAGTGCAGTGTTTACACTTGGGAGGAATATAAACAGTGCTTTGGTTTCTAAGTTTTTCATGACTTGAAGTGCATCAGCTGAGCTGAGAGCTGGTGAGCTGCAGTAACAAAAGCCTGCTTTGTTGGATGGTTTAAGTAGATGAATTTGAAGGTGGTGCTCCCTGTTATGCCACCCCTATGACATTTTGCTCAGGCTCCACAGGCTAGCAATAGCCACTAAGAGATGTGTGCTTTCCTGTGTAAACCTGACGCTTGTTGTGCCTCAGAGGAATGAGATACAGTAAAGCAAAAGTTCTTTGGATGTTTTTTTTCTAACACTAGACCAAAAAAAATATTAATTTTGTACAAATATTTCTTGGAAGGGAGGAGGAGCAAGTCTTTACAAAAGAATCTTTCTCTAAAAAGAGCCCCAAAAGAATGAAGCGAAGTGCTGCACATAAAAAACTGGAAATACTGGGGTACCTGCAATATATTTAAGTAAAGAATTACACAACCCTATGTTCCTATCCCAGTCCTGACAAAAAGCTGTCATTTACTTCAGTTTCTTTATTTTACCCCATCATTTTTATGCTTGAAGCATTCAGGGACTGTAAAATAGTTCTTGCAATACATTTGTCTTTAAACAGTTTTAAAAGTAGAAGACTCATAGCCTATGTGTAATTATTTCCCAAAGCCTCTTGCTGTGAATATTCAAAACTACCAGTTATTTCAATGAATTTCTAAGTCACTGATGACTCTTGAAAAACTTACTTTTGCTCTCATTCTTTGTTGCCTGAACTGGTTAATTTAAAACAGATGAAGCTGAGATTTTGTTAAATATTTTTGGGAGTGCCCAAAGAAACTTAAACACAGTGTCATCTGAGAGAATTGTAATTGAATTGGAAAAGTTAGATTTAACTGGGAGGGTGGAGGGATTATCAAAGAAAAAACATTCTGGGATGGATGTCACAAAATGCTTGGAAAACTGCATTTTGAGAACCATCTTTTAAAATTATAATTGAAATTTCCCCTCTAATATGAATACAGTTTTAGAACCTCATTTCCGATTTTATATATTAAATTTCTGTAATAGGGCCACTTTATTTTTAAAATAATAAATTCTACTTTCTGAGCCTTTTTGATTCTGTAATGGTTTTAAGCTTTTTTCTCTGCAACACCCTTGGAAATAGAGCTGCCTTGGAAAGTTTGCCAGCTCTCAGTCGTTTCCCTGGTTTACCAAACTAGATTATAATAGGAAGCAAAGGAGCACAAGAAAAACATCAGAAAACTTGTATTGATCAGGCTTACCTGTGAGCTTGGGCAGGTGCTCTAGGTGGCTGGGCTCTGTGAAGTGTGGCAGGACGACAAAAGAAGCCTTACCGACTTTGAAACTGGAGCCTATTTTTAGAGTAGGATTTGCTGACTCTGACCTTGAGTGCTACCCACTCCAAAGGACGATCTTTACATCTGCTTGTAAAAGTATTCCCTGATGTGACCTGAAACATTAAACCTGGCAATTTAGTTACCTAGCCTCAGTGTGACTAAGGTAATGGGGTGTCTGTGGGTTGACTACAATAAAACAAAAGCCATCTTTTTATTGTCTTGTCTCCTTGTCAAGCCCAATGCTAAGTTTACCACTGCATGTGTGGTAGGAGCATTTCACTGCTGCTTTCTGCTGTGCTATACAGGAATGATTTGGTGTTGGCACAGCAGTAGGATGGCACCTGTGTGCAAAGATCTTTATCTCCTGCTTGTGTACCACCAGACAGCCACCTTCCCCTATGGTGCTACCTGTGTCTGACCAAAGGTTCAGGTTGCCCAAGTGTTTTTTCAAAAGTACCCGGGTCTCAAGGTAGGTGCCATGAAGTTTCAGTGGGACTTGTGTTTCAGTTTCTTGGTTATTTGTAATGTTAGTGCACATCTTCCCAGCCCCCTCTGTCTCCCCTCCGCCCCACGTTTAGAAGCTGGAAGTCGGTTCCAGAAGGAGCAGGCCCAGACTTGGTCATGGCCTGTGGCTAATACTGCAGTACAGATGTGAAGGAATAACAAACAGTTTCAGTTCAAGTTCTGGGCATTGGTTTTGCTGCTGTTTCATGCTAACAGCAGCACTCCAGCCAGCTTTCTGTATTTCAGAGCAGCCAAGCTCCTCCCTGCCAATTATTCAGATAGTCACTCTTAAAATGCGAAAGAGCGTAGATGTTAGAAACCCGCTGTGCCTTCTAAGTTACCTCAGAAGGTTGTTGTGCAAATTAATTCTGTACGGATAACAGGGAAACTTGGCGGAGGAGGGGATACAGACCCTATATAACAGAAACTAGCACTGGTTGTTTTATTTTTATCCCTGTAGGTGACCCAGTATGGGGGAATATAGGTAAAGCGATATGGCAGAAGGGCAGTGCTGGCAAGAAGAGGCTATGTAAGGTGTGGGATCCGGGCTCTGTGGGCGCGGGACAGGCAGTGGTCTCTCGCTTCTCTCAGGCAGTTGCTCTGCCAGGTTGTCTTCTGATGTCAGATCGATGGCATGACAGTGTGTTGTGGTATCGCTTTTTCAGGCGGGCATTTTGAGTGCCGGGAATATTATGCTGAAACAGAAGTGTTTGTTTGTCTGCCTGGCTGTCAAAACAATGCAGGCCCTTGTGCCCCCTCTCTGTGGGGTCCCGAGAATGTGTAGGGAGGGATCATTCACCTCCTGGAAGTGTGCTATTTTTGGGACCATTCGTGTGTGTTTCCATTAGTTTTGCTTTTGTTAGGTTTAAAATATTAGCTGCTGAGATGTTTTGAGAACAGCCAGTGACTTAGAGTGCTTTGGAGCCTGAACACATGGGAAACGTGACAGGAAGGCTCTTATTTTGAAAGACGTAAGCACCTGCCCTCTGAAAAGTTGAAGAGTTGCCTTGGGCTCCTAAAAGCAGATGTTTGCCATGTTATTGGTCATTTCTGAAAATCTTAGCTAATCTGCCGATAGTGCTTTGAACATATGGATCACTCCGCCTTCCTGGAGCTGTGCATGAATTCGACCCTCTCAGTTGCTCTCCTTCAGCCTGCAGGTCCCTGCTGGTGGCAGTCAGCTCTTGCTTGTGGTCGCCCACTGGTCCCACTGCCTGGCTTAGCAAAGCAACTGCATCAGGGAACGTTGCCCTGGGGCAAAACTCTTTATCCCGTTATTCTTCGTGTATATTCTAAACACACGGGTCAACCAAGAGCAGTGCCAGGCTCTGCTCAGATGCATGGTAAAAGGCAATTCATCACCTGGAGAGCTAATATTCAAGGTTAGAGATAAACCTCAGGTGCCAAAAGGAGGACACCCAAGTGGAATGAGCAATACGTTGGCTGGAAAGATGCCATAGACCAGCTTTGGAGGTGGTAGTTTTTGCAGCAGAGTTGGGAGCTGTGAAAGGATGAGAACTGAAGTCCCCCACCCTGGGGGGAAGTGGGGTGAGGGTGGAAGGAAGCAAAAGCCTTTTTTCTTAATCTTGGAAGGACTGAACTTCTTCCACAAACACTGGGTGAAGAAAAAGAGAGGGGGGAGAAATGGTAGATTTCTGGCCAGACCACACTAGAGCTACAGTTGGAAAAATCTGACGTGCTGTTTTCTAAGGTTTGAAATTTTAGTGTTAGTTTTGAGTAAAAGCTTTGAGTAAAGTTCTGCTTTAGAAGACTTCCCTCCCCCACACCAACCTGGTGGACTGGAAGATTTCCTCTTTGCTACAAAATATGCTATTATTTGGAAAAGCAGTGTTTTTAGCAATTGCATGGGAAGAATAAGTGTATAATTACATGAGATTGTCCTAATGGACATTTGCAGCTGTACTGAGATGCTAACAGCATGCAGAAACCATTATGTTTCCAGTTGTTTGGCAAAAGTTGAGAAACTTTATATATATATTTTAAAGTTAACTGTAAAGTAAATCCAGATGGTTCTCTCTTGCACAGACAGGCAGTCTTCAAACTAGACATATAGATGTAGCCTGGCTATAACTTCTTTTCATTACTGCAGATAGAGAGAAATGTTTTAAAAGACTGTGCACCCTCTTCACAAAATGCTCTGTGCCCTTGATTCTTGCTGAAGTCAACTAGCGTTGATGCAGCACTACATAAAACTTGTTGGACAACACCTTGCATGCATGAGGATCTAGCTGAGCGCTGTGTGTCAAATCCCTTGTTTTACTGAGGTATGGCTAATGGCCCCACCAGGGGCTGGAATCTGCTGAGGCAGGCGTTGCAGATCCATAAAGCATAGAGGACGTGTAACCTGCTGTTTGAAGTTGAGTTTGTTCTTCTCTCTCATCTAGTTAAGGACTACCAGAAGAATTGGTGGTTTGCCTAGTTTGGGCTGGTGATGTGTTCAGAGTTATATTTGAGTCTTTAATAAGCTTTGTCTGTTGTGTTCATTGCTTTACTTCAGTTAGGCATGCTTCTTGCTAGCTTCTATCAGCAGGGAATCAAAACGATGTTGACTCAGGAGACCATCCTGCAAATCAAATCAGAAGGAAAGATTTAGTACATAGGGCAAGGATTTCAGTGCCTGGGTGACTTAAGACAAACCATTAGGAGCATTTCTGAAATTCTGAAAAGAGGGTGAACTGAAAGACCTATCATAAATGATAGGCTTTGGTTATGTTCCTTTTTATGTTGTTTTTCCTCAGTCAATAAACGAGTATTTGTGTAGGTAAGAGTTGATATTGTTTGTCCAAGTAGTATAACAGGTGGAAATATAGCTTTGAGTTTCTTAAGCAGTAGTATTATCAGAAGGGTAATGGATTTGACCTGGTATGGGTCAAATTTACTGACTGGTGTGTTTCTTGCTGTGTCTCTGGCAGGACTAATAACCCAACAGTCTTGATGGCTGTTCTTATAAGACAATATTTTGAGGCTGGGGCAAAGCCAAGTCCCTGGGAGCCAGGAGTGAAGGACCCTGGTCCTGAACAAGGTTCCTTAGGTTTGTGGGAAGTGAACAAGAAGGCTTGTTCACTGTTCTGCTTTTTCTCTCACTGTCAGCAGAAAAAGCGTTCTGGGAGATGTGCATTCAAGTAGAGTAGAAATCCCAAGGCACAATAATGTGAAAATAAAGGATGAGGGCTTTCTTGTAATCCGCCCTTACTGCAGAATAGTGGGAACAGGAAGAGCCAGAGGCCCCAAACTACTTACTCCCTATTTCTCAGTCAGTGCTAAGGGAAAGCCCTGTGAGAAGAGCACCTGCCAGAGAAATCCTATAGAGAGAGAGAGAGTATTAACCAGTGAGTAAGTTCTTCTGTGTTGTGCAGTGCAGGACATCCTGACGTGCCCCAGAGGTCCAAAAATCAAGCACCTCCAATTGCTCATAGCATTTAAGCTACCCTACAAGGAAAATGGCATTGCCAAAATTCAAGGTATTTCGTCTTTTACATGCCAAAGTATTACACGCAGGATTGCACTTGAATTTTCTTGATGACAAGTTGGGAAACTGCCACAGTTTTTCTACTCTCATTGTCTGTTGGGGTGAGAAGGTTTTTTCTTCTTCTCTGTATTCTTACCCACATGTTGCTACAGAGATTTCAGAAATGTGTGATCCAATCTATTCCCTAAGTATGGCATATTAAAAAATAAAAAAGTAAAAAAAAAAAAAAAAAAAGGTACTTGGTATGTAACTCTGATCAGACAGTTTTGTCCAGGCATGCTGAGAGCAGGTTTCGGGTCAGAGTAATCTCATGGTATATTGAGTGCCAAATCTAGACTTAAATGGAGCTGAGAGACAGAAATTGGATTGATGCTTGCTATCCTCTTGGTGTGGGCTCCTGGCTCGCTGGCATTGTAGATGGAGAAACTCCAGAGTTGCTGTGCTGGTGCCATTAGTCCAGCATCTGTAATGCTGACCATGGTCAATAACAAATGCCTTAAAGGGAAGTATGCATAATCTGTGCTCCCTGCTTAGGGGATACATGTGTTGCCCCCCAGAAAAGCTGTTTAATCTCCCCACTCCACTTCCTCAGATAAAGCTTGTCTGGAAGCCTGAAGCATGAACTTTTTATAGCTTTTCCAAAGCCATTTTTTTTCTTATAATGTAAATTGACTCTCCTGGTGGTTTGCTTTATTTATGCAACTATCCAATATTCTCTTTAACTCTTCTGTGCTCTTTGCCTCCAAGTGTTGTGATAATGAGTTCAACAGATTAAATAATGAGAATAACTACACCTTGTAACTGTAACTGGTTTGAGGTTTGTCCCCTTCGCATTTTTTCGGAGCTAGCTTGGGGGAAATTTGCCCGACCACTTGCTCAGGTGCAGCTGTTTTGTGGTGCTCCGAGCATCTGGTCCCGTGGTACCATGTGGCTGCAACCTACTGTCTGCGTAGAAGTAATCAAGTACACTTCATGTCTTAAAACCCCACAACAGCAAAACAATGCCTCGTAATCCACCGGGAATGCTCCACACCACCTCAGGGCAAGTGCCTTTTAATGGCTTTTTGCTCGGAGTTTGATCAGGTTCCAGACTCTTTCAAGCTGAGAACGCCATAAATGTTGGAAGTGAGGTACTCCATTTCAGGGAAAATACAAAAACCAGACTGAGTCGTTCTGTGAAGTAGAACAGAGTTGTTACACTATGAGAGATAGCGAGGCAGCCTTAATAGATGGCATTCAAGTGCAGCTGTTTATGGGTCTTAACTGGTGTTGGCCCACAAAACGCATACTTAGAAAGGAAATCAGGGAAAGCTAACACATGCCTGGGGGCTTTGAAGTTGTTATTATCATCCACATGCATAAGAACGGGAGATCCTCTCTAGTCTAGCAAGTACTGAGAAATGAATGAGTTTGGCTGGCGCGTACATCAAAGGTCTTCACTTGTAATTTGCTTAAGAGATTAAAAATGAAATATGAGGAAATTATCGAGGAAGAGCAAGCTGCTGTTTTTTTCCCCCTTGCATCAGGAAAGAAGAACAATTGAGCATCTATTCTGGCTGAAAGTGATTACCGAAAAGCTTTCTGACAACCTTGAGCAAAACAGCAGTTGAATCTTAGCTTCACTGACATCAAATAAGCATTTGATTTACTGAGACCCAATTGGACCTGTCCAGTGCCAAGGAGTGTCTTTGAGATACAAACAAACTTGATAAAGCTTTTCCTTTAGCCACAATCTCTAAAGCAGTGCATTGCTAGACCATGAAATGTGCTCTGCGTTTTAGGTACCAGAAATATTTTGCTGCAGAAGTAAATGAACAAAACCTTGTGACAAACATTTGAAGCCTGCTGCTGTTTCCCATGCTGTCAAAAGTGATTTTTACTAAGGTTGTTCAAGAGACTGAGTAACCACTGGGAAGGAGGCAGTGTTGTCTGGTGATTACGCCATGGTTGGACTGAGAGATACGAAGGCTTGACAACAGCTGTGATCTTTTGGGACAAAACCGACTATGAATGCTTTTGAGGTGGAATTAAGAAGATTTCTAGTGAGGAGAGAAGTGGCTTTCTAAACAGCTTCCAGCAGGAATGCAGATTGTGAGAAACCCTTGATTTTCAGGGGTTTAAGGAATTATTATTTTTTTTAAGGATCCAGAGATGTTGGCAGAGATCTAGATCATGTAAGTCTTCCCATCCCATGCCTCTTGCTGTTGCCAAGTCAGAGGATTTATGGAATGACTTGGAGCTTCTTAATCAATATCAGATACCTCAAAAAAAAAAAAAGAGCCTTACCTTTTTCAGAGGTGACACAGGAGCTGATAGGTGTTAGTCTGCAGCCCTTATGACCTAGAATCACAACCTGTGATTCTGTGACAATGGCACATGCTGACTGCAGATAATTTCCATGTTCACTTCTGACCTTTCTTTAATAGTGCAAAATCTGTTAAAATTTGCTGACTGTAGGTCCAGCATGTGTTTTGTCACTTTTTCTCTGCTTCACCATGCAAACTGTTATGGAGTGTTCTTGGTCCACATCATAGCATTTAGGTTGGGATTTTACCTGTCCTTTTATGCTCCAAAATGGGGAGTGCTAAAAAATTGTCTGTAACTTTATTGTACATAGAGCAGAAGAGATCGTCAGTCCAGCTCATTTATTATTTTCTATCACTGAGACACAAGGCAGGAGTGTAACAAATGAGTGCATCTGTTTCCCAGTCAGAATTGATCAACAACATTTATGCTCTGAGCATTGCTACTCTTAATTGTTATGCAGTGTTAAAGTATTCATTTTTGTGAAGCCAGCCAGGCTCTCCTACACCTTTCAGCCCATCCACATTACCATGTTAGCACTGAGTATTTTAAGCCTGTAGCATAACCCTTTGCTCTTCCATTAAGATTCCCAAGCAACTGCATTTTTCCACGAATCCATTCAGCCTGCTTTATTCCAGCTGTTGCAGGTGCTGATTTCAGCATGAATTATGGCCGTGATCTGCTACATTTATGAAATGTATTAACAGATATATATCAACAGATAGCAGAGTGTCAACTGAGTGTTTTAAAAGAACATTCATGTTGCAGAATTGCAAGTGAATGAAAATGAACTCAAAATGACAACAGCCCTGAGACAAGTGCCCTGTGCCAGAGAGGAGCATGCAGAGCGGTGGAAGGAAACTCCCGCTGCCTGGTGGTGCAGGGAAGGGCACAGGACGTCGGGAGGAGTAAAACTGGGGGAAAGCTGGGCGAGTGGTCAGCAGGGGGATTTGAAAAATCTTTCCAGGAAAAGAGGACTTGGGTGTGAGATGCAGAACTGAAGTTTTTCAGGAAATTGAACAGGAGCTGATGCCTATTGCAATTATGGTTCCTTTACTATTAGAAAAGTAATATGTATAAATAGTGAATAAAATTACTGCTAAGCATATTTTTGAAATGTCTTGAATTTTTCAGTGATAAGAAAAAGCCTGGTTTTAGAGAGAGAAGTATGCTGCACACCAGAGATAAGTACAGGCTTTACCTATTGACTTATCTCTTTAAAAAAAGGAGGGAGAGAGGGGTGGGGGTGAACCCTAAAGGAGGAAAAACATGAAAGTAGAATACATCAAATATTGTTTCCTTGGAAACAAAAAGGAAGGTTACGTCACAGGGTTCAAGACTATATATAGAAACCTAGCAGTGCAGATGCAGAAGAAACTCTTGTTCCTAGAGGGAAAATTTAGAAATGAGCATGACCTCCCTTTAGACACTGCTGTCACAATGCAGTCAGCACAAGCAGATCTCGAGGACTAGCAGTAAATTTAGCTGCTGGTGTATGACAGTCTTCACTCAATTAGCTGCAGAATTCGGTTCAGGGAACTGGTTCAGTTGGTGACAAGAGGTGCAATTTTCAGACTGCTATAAATACAGCCAGTGTCTCCAGAGCCCTGCTATGCTGCAGTGGCAGAAATTATTAAAAGTCTTCAGCTTGCACTCTTAAGTCCTTCAGGCAGTCATGACAGGTCAGTGAAAACCTCTAGCCCTTATTAATGCTTGTGAAAAGCTACCTAGGTGAAGCATCACTGTGCTCAGGAGCAACAGGCAAGGCGGGAGCTCAGGCTTTTGGACACGATGAGTTGGGGTTCACGGCGTCTGGCACAGGGGTGCCTGTCCCCTCATGTCCCCCTGCATCCTGCCCCGTTTCTGGGATTCTTGATGCCATGGAGTGTTTATACTACTAGTTGCAAAACCAAATAATGTTGTTTTTGTTGTTACAAGTGGGGTCCTTCGGACAATGTCAGGGGTTCATCATAAGCCTTGTATTTAAGTGGTGGTCAACTTTCTCCCTGCTTTTACAGTCAAACTTTCCCCTGTGTGTACGTGTATACAATGCTGCTGAAAAGATAGCTTCAAAATTGGGTGATCTGCACGTCATTTTACAGGCTAAAGCAGTTAAATCTTCTTTCTAAAGACTGAAGCCTTGAATAAATAGCATTATGATGTGGCCTTTCCAGATGTTTAAAAAAAATTGATTGGTTATGGCTCTGTGAGTAAATGATTCCTTTCAAACTGAAACACAGATTTGTTCCATCAGTTTGTATGTGATAACACAGAGCCTGGTCAAATTTCCCCTTTTTGGTGGGAATCATCTCGGTTTGACTGGTGATCTTAGTGTGGCTGGCAGCTCACAAGGGGCTGCTCCTCCCCAAAACCGGCAGAGCAGGGCTTGGAGTTACCAGTAAGTGAAAAGCTTTGCTAAATGTCCCAATGTCAAGGATCTTGATGATGCTGTAATATATATGCATGTATACATCCTTCCCCAGCACTGCTCATTTTAAGGCATAACGAAGTAAATGAAACAGCATGTGCTCCCAGCTGCTTTAGCCCTAGGACATGTCTGTGGTGTACCAGGTGGCAGTGCTCTAGCTCTTGGAGCTTTTTCATGTCTCAACGTGGTACGCACTCCTAAATCTACTGCAGAAAGTCAGCTTTCCTTGGCAGGGGAGAGGAAGAGAAATATAACTTTATTGACCTTGTCAAGAAGATTATGAAAACAATGAACTTTAAAACAAATAATAGTAATAAAAAGATCCCATGCTTTGTAAAGACAATCTCACAATGGAAAGGATGGGGGCGAGAGAGGAGTTCAGAACATCTGGGGCTGGCACAGGTTCAGGTCTTGTTTGGGTTGATGAAGGGGTGATTTGTGTGCATGCCTGAGCCTAGCTGCGATTCTGCATCCAAGGTGGATATTGCCATAGCAAACCTTAAGACTCCAGGTCCCTAATCAGGATAAGATTTGGACTTTGTGATTTGTGTCAATCTTTAGCTTAATCTTATGCCTGAATTAAAAAAAAAAAAAAAAAAAAAAAAGTTGTAAGGGTTGCGGCGTACTTTTAATGGGAAAAGTTGTTGAAGGGATGATGTTTTAACGTTGGTTTTCCTGCCTACACAGTTGCTGTCTTTTCAAAATATCTGCTACTCATTGAGAGCTGGTATTTCAGCCTGCAGTATTTTGCTAGTATAACCAGAGCACTCCAGAAGTGCTCATGTAATACGCTGCGTGGTATAACTACTAGACTATACAGATTTTTTTAGCCTGACATGATTTTTTTTTCTCCCAGGTTTCTTTCTTTCTTATTTCTTTATTTTTTAGCAAGCCAGCACCTTCATTGGCGGGTAGGCATTTCTGAGCATTGGGATGACTGTCATCAGCATGACTAGCCTGATAAAGATATATTAGTATTCATCTGTTGAAATGCTTTTGGATGACTGGCCAGATGGACTGTTACTGCACTGATACTTGACATCTGATCAAAAGGATGCAGAATAGCAAAGATGCAGGTAAATTGACAGCGCATGTCTGTGGTGTGAAGTAGGATGGGGTAGGAGCTCAAGGACTTCCTGGAGGTTATAGTGATCTTAAAGTCAGGTTATAACTACGTGAAAGCAGAACTGAGTCTAATCTAAAGCTTTTTTACTATTATTATTTTATTTTTTCACAATGAAAGATGACAGTAGAAAAAGACATAAGGTGAACTGGAGAGTTGTGAGAATTGATGAAAAGCGACTTCAGAAAAAATCAAATATGTCTTTCTGTTTACTGCCTTCTCCCAATCATTCCCTGCCTCCTTGAAAAGCACCAGGCAGCTATTCTGCCTGATCAGATGAGCCTTTTAAATTAAATCTACTCAGCCTAACGTGTATGCCAGCACTGTTTTCCTTCATACAATTTTCATTTCTTGTAACGTTATGTCTCCTTTGATTCATTTAAATATGCTGAAGATGAAAAAGATGGTCAGTCTGATTAACAATCAGTTGTGTGTTCCAGCCGAGTATCAGCTAATTATGTACAGACAATTAACGGTTCCATCTGAGAAATGTGTTGCATAGGCTTCAAATGTGCAGAGCTGGCAAGGCTGAGATTCCCCTAGGAGAGGTGAAGAGGAGAGCAGCCAGGAGCCCCTGCCTGGCAGTGGTGACATGTCTTCATGAGGGGAGATTTTCTCCTGAAAACCTCTCAGCCAGGCAGCGTTTCCTGATTATTTTTTCTTGCAGTTTTCTTGTCATTGGCTGTTGTAGACTGAGCCCCTTAGAAGTGTTCCTTGCGTAGGTGACTGGTCCAAATCATGTGGACTGAGACTTCCAGGCATGGTCATCACTACAAAAATGCTGCAGCCGATTGGTAGCTATATACATGCCTGGACAGAGGATTAGAAATGCAAGTCAGTGAATAGAACAGAAGGTAAAAAGTAAATATAATTTTCCGGTAGTCTCTGATTAAAAATGCTGTTTCTCTCTCATGAGAATGACTAAGAAAAGTGTCTTCAAGTCCAGTCCTGGTGTCCTGCTGTGTCTCTCTTGTGAATGAGTAATGAAAAATGGCTATTCATTGCTGAATGATTACTTTTCCCCTTCAATGGAGGGGGGAGAACCCTCCAAAATCCAAGTCTTCTATGAGTCCAGCAGACTAAAAGCACCAGGAAACCTCTGGAGGGAAATAAAAAGTTATGAATGGAGAATAAAATATTGGTGTAGAGCAAAAGGGCTGTTGTGTATAAAGAGCAGATGGGAAAATGTTGGGTTTGAAGTTTAAAAGACAAGGATCTGAATCTCATTCAGTTGAGCAGGGGGAAGTGGTTTGGGTTTCCTTTCCTTGGAGGTTGGCTCCATTTGATGAATTGTCGAGATGTGCTATAAATGTTTAAGATTTATAGGAGAGGCTCCAAGTATTACTAATGAGCAGCTAAAAATAGATATGATAGGAAAATATAAACTGACAAACAGATCATCCAGCATAACAATAACTTCATAATCACACAACTGTTGCCAACTGAAGATGGGAGACATTGCATGAAAATGAGCTTTTGTTTTTCACATCTGAAAGTTAAAGAAGTTGGAGTGGAAACAGATGTTCTACAAAACAATGTGTCAGAATAACTCTAGTAACAGCCAGTTGTCACCAGAGCTGAGCAAATAATTCCTTGCTTGCTGTTTGCTGGCTGATAGTTTTCCAATGATGGGTGGGGTTTTGGTAAAGAACTGGTTTCTTTCTTTGTTTTTGTAAGCAACCTAAATGTTTTGGTAGAAGAATATCAATATTTCACTGCTTATAGTTCTGTGCTTCTCAGGTTTTTGGAATTCTTGTCTAAAAGCTGTTGACCCTCAACAAGTAATCTTAAGGGATTTGGTGAATCATTTTGGTTGTAAATTTTTCTGAATAACTCATTGCTGATAGTTAATATTAGACAAACTGATGAATTATAATGCTGAATTATTGAGGAATTAGATGGCTTAGATGTTTGGTCTTCATAAAAAGAGACTTGCAGAGCTCTACTGTCTTTCAGAAGTTTTACACTGGGGCACAACCACAAGAGTAGACTTTATCTAGTACTTAGCAACAAAAAGAGAGTTTGGCTTTTGTTTTCAGATTTTGTCTGCTGAATGTTTCTCTTCCATATGTTTTCAAGTCAACTGGTAATACACGAACAATTTGACAATGGGATCAATTACTCTTGATGCCATTGTGAATCTTGGTCTGTGCTGGGTGCCCCCTGAACACACTGGAAGATCTCTGTGGTTGTGAGGGTGGCTGGCAGCCAACAGGACCCAAGTGCAGCAGCCAGAAGCCCCCACCCCTTAACAAGTGGCATTTTGTGTGAAGGAGGCTCTGCCCATGTCTTAGAAGCAGAGAGCTCAGCTTCTCAGAAATGGGAGCTGAATCCTAGACCTGCTTTAGAATTTCACCTGAAGTTTAGTAACTGATGTTTTTTGTCAGCTGGCTGGATCTTTGCTGTGCAGGTTTTCTCTTTCTACTACTAAGAAAATATTTTGATTTGCAAGGGTATTTCCACTAGGAGATGCTTTGTCTCCAGGGCAACTTCCCTGAGAATGGTCTTAAAAGTTGGTTTATGGAGAGAACTGAATCTTGGTTTTGCAGCCTTTAAATGCCACTTTAGATAGTAATAAAAATATTTTATTCTTATACTGTTTTTGCCCTTACTTGACACCTTCTTATTTTCTGAAAACTGGGGAGCCATGCAGGTGTACTCAAGGACTTGATAAGGAAAATGTGGGCCTCAGTGTAACTTTGCAATCGAGTGCGAAAACATTAGATGGGACACCACATGGCCGCCTCACAGAAGGGGCTCTGCAACAGGGCACAAAATGGCTACCAGAGGAGAAGCAAGGAAAAGAAGGGATTTTTAAAGGGTGAGACAGGAATAAGGCAGCCTGAATAGCCAGGGCTGTTGAGCATGAGGGTGATGGAGGGATGTTCTGGAGACAGAAGCAGGAGGAGGAGAGCCAGAGCCAGATCCTCAGCTAACATCACTGGGTATTTTTAGGAGCACTTCCTGAAAGTGCTCTCAGTGTATAAACAGACGAGGTTCCAGGAGGTATAACTCCTGCAGGTATAACTCAATGATGCTTGTACCACAAATAGTACGCTGCAAAGAGCAAGTTGTTTGACTTTATTAGAACTACAGCCTCCTGCAACGGATCAAGGATCAAGTTTATAAGCAAAGTAATTGTAGCTTGAGGAAAACTTAACTGTTGAAAGCCTTGCAGGCCATAGATTCCTGTTTGACTTGGCTTCAGGAGCTGCAGATACTCTTTGGATGTCAGGGTATGAAGTAGATTTGCAAAGCACATGCTATTTTGAAGCTCCTCTCTGCAGTAAGATGTACCCCAGCCTTGTGATCAAGGAAACACATGAAATAGAAAATAGGAGGAGGAAGATAACATCTGGCAAGTGGACTTGACAGTGCTTTGCAGTTCTAGAGGGACTGGCAGGAGCTGGGCAGATCTGATCCCAACAACAGAATTAGGCAGCAGAAAATCACCTGGTCTTGTTGTGCAGTGCCAAACCTCAAGCAGAAGTGGGAGCCGCTGGCTCACATGGAACAAACCTGTGTAATGCAGAAACATAAATTTCCTTGCACCTGCAAGGAAAAGGCTGACACTCTTAGCTGTCGCCACTGCACCACATGGCGTTGTACCTGGACAATGTCCTGGCTGGCACTTCTTTCCATAAGAAACCTGTCCTTGGCAGCATCTCCTTCGCTGCAACTTGTTGAAAATTTCTATCCTCTCTTCCCGTGGCTCTTTGCAGAACAGATTTATGGTCCCAGTTTCCTTTTACAAATAAAAACCTAAGGGCAAATCTGAAGGATAAATAATGCAGTGCAGACATGCCCGCAGCAATACTCTCTGTATTTATCATTGCTGAAAGTCTGGGAGGAAAAGCTGCAGAAGGCATGATATCTTAACTGAGAGAACTATTCCTGTACTTTTGTGCCAATTCTGGAGGCTGGAGAGCAATTCCGTTGTGTTTTTCCCTAAACATCCTGCTGAAGCTCAGTCTAAGTCCAGGTGCTTTGTCTGACATGGGGCTAAGATGGCCATCCTCCTTCAGGGGCTTCCTGGGTGGGAAAGGCACCAGCTCCTCCTCAGTGCTGGAGGTCGCTCCTCAACGGGCACTCAGAGCAGAGGTGTTCATAAATAACCCTCACCACTTGCTCTGTGCTGGCTGAGAAACAGGCATGGAAAAGATGATGGCCTAAATGTTGCTTTGCCCATATGTACGAGTCTGCTATCTGATCACCTATCCCTGTATCTACTAGCATGGTTTTGGGCAGGTAATATTTAGCTAGTGCGCTGGACAAGTGTGATAATGGCAGGCTATGTAGAAGACATGCACCTCTGGGGGAGAAAGTGGGACTTTTCTCTACCTGAGTCCTCAGCAGCAAAATTGGCAGCTGCCCACCAGGATCAGACTCCTGATTAGCAGCAGGGATAGCTGTCGGGAAAGAATCTTTTCCTTGTTTCTCAGGGCGAGCTGGCAGCTTGCAGTGAGCCAGCAACTCTGGTTCTGGAAACTGCAGCAGAAGATACACTGGAACCACCCCCAATATTGGTTTTAGTTTTTATTGTTTGACTTGATTCTGGCTGTAATTTTAAGAGACTTCTGCTTGACTAGAGCACAGGGGCAGCAAGGTACTTGAGTGTGCAACCCGTGTGGGTTTGATGACGGCTGCTGAGTTGTGACCAACCTGTGAGCTGGGGCACATCTGTGCTGCTGCAGGCCTTTGCCATACACCTGCAGCCGTGTCACCCAGCCAGTGGTCCTGCTTTGGCAGTGCCCTGGCTTCCTGGGCCATGTGGCAGGGCATCTCTGGCTGTCCCTGGCCAGCTGAAGCAGTCCTGCAGTGGCTGACAGGCCTCAGCAGGGGTAGACTTAGGTTCAGTCCCTCTGAAGAGTTGTTCATTTTATATGAACACCCGCAGATGTTTCCAGGTGTGCAGTTCACTGGGAATTATGACCTGTCCTGACGGGCTTAATGCACGGATTTTGGACTTGAGCGTTTCATACACCCCTTGTGCTTTAATGTAACACCATTTGGCTCGGCATCAGTGGTGCTGCAGTGAGCTGAAGGCAGCTGAAAAGACTGCTCACAAAACAGCTTCAGCATGGCCTGAACCTTTCCGTTAGGAAAGGGTCCCCAGGCAGAGCTTGGTGGGGCAGACCCAGGTGCCAGGAGTGATCCAGCCACCAGGCCCCCTGAAATCCAACCTCCTTGCTGTGGCAGCAGTTAAGAGGCCTATGAAAGCTGTAACTCCACTGATTTTTCCATCGTTAGCTGTGACCTCCCTTCTGGCCACTTACTCCAGTCTCAGAGCATCGGACCTGTTCTGGGGGAAGTGTCATCTTTCTGTTCCCTGGGAGGAGGTTGGTCTGTACCATTGCTTGCTTTTTACTTACTGCATTTATGGAGGCAGAAACACCACCTGAATTTCTCTGTAGGGCTCTGCAGGGAAATCAGGTTTCCATATTGCATTATGAGAAATGCAGTGGAAGTGTGCTATGCTCAGTTAATTTTTTATTTTTTTTAATGTATGGAGGCAAAAGAAACTTCAGTTGGGAATGGCTTCTCTCTCTGTTCACCATCCCTAGTGCTATAAATATGAACTGCATAGTACTTTCAGAACTGCAAGCCTTTAAGGCATCTCAGGGGAAAACATCACACCAAATTAATCTGCCGTCAAGTGGAAATTCTATATTGTTTGCATTTGCCAATGTTCTGTATGTGGCTGTAATTGCACTGAAGCAAATATCTGCTTCGAATTCTTCACAAGATTAAATGTGGCCAATTGGGCGTAAAAGAGTAATCGAAAAGCAGAACTGCTACTTTGGATTTGTTAGAGGCACTGCTAATTTTTGCTCTGACACAATGACACCAGGTTCTGCCTTTCGGTCATAGCAGGGAAACCCAGGGAATGTGATGTGGAGCACACGGTTTCCAGGCAAGAGAAGGACATCCCAGCCTGGCACTGCCACCCCACAGGCAGTGTGTCCACACATGCTCCTTTCATGAGCAGCAGCCTCCCTTCACTCCTGATCTCCCTTCCTTCCTGGCAGCATGGCCTTGGCATGCAGCATCTGCCTGGCCCTCCTGTCGGCCCCTCTCTGCATTCTGTGCCCTCGCTGTAGGTTTGAAGCTGAGAGGATCAGTGAAGGCCCCCACAGGAGCCCCGTTCTGTGGCTGGTCACAGAGATATCCCTGAGTCTGAGCTGGATCCTGGGTCATGTCACCATGCATGAAGGAGCACGTCAGCTCACCAAGCCTGCAGTCCCGCCCTATGCCAGCTGGATGTGAAAGGTTAAAGACTGCTTGAAAACCTTATGGTTTCTTTTTCTAGTTTACTAGTTGAGCCATTTTCCCTCCTGCCATATAAATGCAATTATAAGCAAGTAAAAAGTCTCCTCAAGTTGGCTGTGCTGCCTTTTAATTCTGCACGAAAACCCAACTGCTCCCTGTGCCCCGCACAGCAGGTTGTTAAAGAAACAGGTCCAGGTGGGCAAAATTTCCAGTATGAATCCCTCTTTATTTCATTTTCTTTCAATTAGTGGGCTTATCCAAAAAATACATACTGAGCTTCTACCAGCCATTTCCAGAGGAGTTTCTCAGTGCAGCTACAGCTAAGTCCCCGCAGCATCTGTGCCCCATCTTCAGCTTGGGCAGTGTCTCTGGGTCTGGCGACAGGAGACAGGCCCCGAGGGCTCTGCTTCTCTGTGTTTGTCCCTCCCTAGCTGGAGGTCCAGCTCCCGAAGCTGCTCGAGGAAGCCGGAGTTGGGGCAGATCCCTCTGTGTGAGCGTACAGCCTGAATTGCGTTGGTGAGGGACATGTTCTCGCAGATCATTAAGAAGGCAAGGACAAGAGTTGCGGATCGACTGATTCCCATTGCGCAGTGAACTAGTACTTTGCCTGGAAAATGGAGAGAGAGGTTCAGTTATACCAGGGGGCCAAGTGGTGGGGTTCATGGAGCTGGAGCAGAGCCCAGAGCAGTGCTGATGCTGGGGCTGAGCAAGCAGGTGTGCACAGCCTGTCTGGGCAGAGCTGCTGTGGCACTGGTAGGACATAGTAGGGCTTTTAATGGCTGGGGACAGAAAGTTCATACCTGCATCCCAGCATCTGTGGTTGTGCCTGTGAGTTTTGGGCTTAGCCCTCAGCCTGGTGGCATGCAGAGGTGGCAGAGAAAAACGTTCAGAGCTGCACAGCCTGCTTGTGGTGGGACCCAGGTGAGGGGGCACGAGCTTTGGGGCTGCACAACCGCCCCCTCTGCCCTCTGCTTCTTGTGCCCTGTGCCCAGCCTGTCATCCCTGGTTGTCCCTGCTTGCTCACCCATGGTTTTTGGAACGTTGTAGTTGCTGGTGGATCTTCAAGTGAGACAAAAATATCCCTGTTGGATGATGACACTAGATCCAGCCAAAAATCTCAGACTGATTGCCCCTGTCTCTCTGGGTGTTAATTCTGGATACTTTGTGCACAGCTTTTCATCTTAAATCCCATTTTGTTTGTGATAGAGTATTTATTTAGCAACTGCTCTGGTTCTGACTAATGATGATCACATAGCCACATGCTTGGAGAGCGGGAGCATGTGTTGTAAAAACCTACTCTGGGCAGCAGGTTCAGAGAAGTGTTGATTCTGCAACGTATGTGACACCGCCACCTTTCGTTATCCTGGCATGAGGAATCTGAGCTCAGCCCTAAAGATAGACATGTCTTCAGGAGAAATAAAGGGACAAATATAGTCTCCAAGGAAGCAGCAAAAACAGCCCTGGTGCCAGCAGAGATGGACTGGGCATCGAAACCTCTGGGGGAAGGAAGAAGTCTTTGAATGTAATGTAAAGTTTTGCAGACCTCAGACCCAATCTGCATGGCTCTCTAACACACTTGTTCCCATGAGGGTGCAGGTATATCGCCTCTTTTACATGTGCAGTGTTTATTCCACAGCTAGCCTTTTTCACCATGCACAGAGGTTATGATAAATGCTGGTACACTGACAGTAAAATGACTGTTGCAGATAAATCAGTCATGTGAAATGATTTGATTAACGTAAAATTGCTCTAATGAAAGCAGATTTGAATTTACTATGTGATTATTTGCAGCAAACAAATTGAATGTTTGACTTGAGTCAGGAAACAAAAGCTGTGTTGCTCTTCAGCTCTGTTTACAGGCTCAGAGCCGTATCCCTTCTCAGGAGCTGTAAATGGGTTAAGTGACACTGAACCCACCACGACGTACTGTGCCTGAGCAGCACTCAGAGCACGTCTGCAGCGTGTGGGCTGACTGCAGTGACCTTGGTACCGAAGCGTGGCGTCAGCCTCCCACGGGAGGCAGCTGCGCTGCGCCTGTCCCAGCGCTGCGGCTCGGTTTCCTGGGGTGGCTGCTGGACCAGGGCCTGGGAAACAGCACTGGAAGCCCTTGCGAGCAGCCTTCACAATGGCCATTGTGGTGCGTGTCCCCGTCATGGGATGGGCAGGGAGGTTATAACCAGATCTTCTGCACCGCAGAAGCTGTGCCACAAGCCAATGTCCTCCAACTCTGCCCCCCCCAGCCTTTGTTTTAACATATTCTCCAAAGAGAAGTTGGACTGAGCCCGCATTAGAAGGCCATGTTGCAACCTTCTCTCAGCGTGTAACAGGATCCCTTAGGAATAATGGGATTAACTGAGGAGAAGTGGGGGCATTTAGCTTCTGGCATTATTAAATCTTGCAATCCTTACTTGAAATGTTGCACCGCGCATCTCAAGCTACTCTTTGCACAGGCAGACAATGACTGTCATCTGGCTGGGATTTGTGCAGAACAATAACACTTGGTTTTTAACAACGGATTATGGATATTGTATCCAGCTCATGCCTGCTGTAACTCTACTGACATCAAAGGGTTTGCAGTAGGGATAAAGTTTGCACATTCAACTTTGTTGGCCAAATTCAAGTTGGGAAATTCAATGTAGCTGAACAAATTAGCCATTAAAACACATAATATCTTATTGTCCTTTTGCTACTCATCATTAACTGAGCTAAATGTCCCGAACTAGCCCTTGCTTCCATGCAGGATGGATTCAATTTGGCTTCAGACCAGGCTCTAGCTCCGTCACCCAGAGCGAATGCCCCAGCTGCCCTCGCTCCTCTGGGTCCAGCAGAGCCCCGCTGCCAACCAGCAGCAGAGCTCAGCGGGGCTCTCCCCACTCCATCTTGCTTTCCTCATCTCTCGTTATGTTTTAGCCACCAGCCTGTAGCCAGGTGCAGGACCAGTGGTCTATTTCTCGATTCACCAATGTCTATGTTTGCACTTCTTTAAACAGCAAGAAGCCTGAGGAGAGCTGTAAATGGCAGCCTGCCCCTTCTTCCCGGGCCTCCCAGAACAGGTAAGGGCTGTCATCTCCTGGGGAGAGGCAGCTTAAAGTGAGGCACGGGATGTCTCTGTGGCAGAGAGAGGAACCCTTTTCTCCTTGGTTAAGCTTCTTTTGTAACCAACAACCAACAGCAACAAAAAGGAAGGAGAGGGAGCTTGGCTCTTCATTTGCTCCAGTGGTGTGGAAGAAGGGAAATGCCTTTGAGAGGGTTTACAATTTCAGTAAGTTAATGGGGGACTTGAAACCTGCCTGTTTTAAACATGTTTGGAGGGCAATAAAAGGATGAGCTCCCTACTTGGGAATCTTTCTCTTTTAGTCTGGTGCTTTCAACTATGCTTTCAACTGTGTGCTCAAGTTTGCTTTTCCTCCCCTTTTTGCTAGACTTCATCAAACTCTGCTGATTTATGCTTAGGTTTAGCTGCTCTACCAAAAAATGCCAACTACACAGATGCCCATGCAAATGGGCAAGATTGATATTGGTATCACTGAATATCTGTTCAGTTAAGACAGAAATCTGGAGTAAATCCAGTGTGCTGCACTCTGGACTTGAGGAATAAAACATCAGAATTTTGCTTCAAGCATGATGGGAGAACAGTTCTTACTTGATTCTAATGAGTATTTGATTCACAGTTTTAAATATGTTTGTGGCTTGTGTAGTCTTAACGTTAACTTATCCTCCCAGGTAGAAAAAAGATCATTTAATTTCATTAAAAAAAAAAAGAAAAGCTGAATTTGCTAGTAGTAGTTAAGCAGCAGTCTTAAATGACTTCTCAATCAAACAGAAGTACCTCATTACATCCTGAATTTAATATGAACAGGCCTCTTGTCACCTGGTATAATTTTTTGTTCAGTATCACTGCTTATAATACATTCGGCTTTTTTCTCTTCTTCTAAATGATGTAAGTAACAATCCCCTCCCTGTCTCATCCCTTCACAGGTCATGGATATTTAGCTGCTAAATTTCTGTACTTCAGGAAATTATGCTTCTAGAACATCTTGTTTATATATTTTCCAAACTGTTGTACTTTCCTTAAAATGATGAATGTCAGCAACAGCTGGACTCTATATGATTGAATTTCACCTTGTCTCCGTTCCCAGAGCCCTGTTTCCATATGGAGTTCAGTAAAGCAATATCTAAAAGCACAGGAGTAGGGATAAATAGGAACTCTAGACACTATGAGTTCATTGTGTTTGTCTTGAGCCCTGACTTGTTCTGCGTTCATAACTTTGAGTATTTGGGTATGCATCTTGCAAAACACTGGTTTTGCTTGCTTTTGTGGCCACTGTGATTCATCTGTTGTTTTCTGTCTTTTGTCAATCAACTTGGAATTATTATTATTTTTTAAACTCCTTTTGCACATGCATGAGGAGATTTTGGATCTTTCCTTTCCCTGGAGCACCACCAATAATGACTTCAATTGTAAACAGTATATGCTGTACTAGGCATGGATGCAGATCCAAGTTTCCCAAATACGTTAGTGGTTTTGATATCCAAATGCAACCCTCAATTCCACAAAGGCAAGTGCTTTCTATCGGGGTGGATTATGCACTCCAAACAGCAGTAAACTCGTGTATCTAGCACAAAAGTGCAGTTTTCTGTTACTGTGTCTCCCTTT